>NC_084906.1:9414867-10614867 GCF_949316345.1 Pungitius pungitius
GATACTTAAGAAGGGATTGGGGGGGGGTAAGATGGCTGTTAGGGGTGTGGTGTCTTGCTCAGGGGACACTTTTTCACCGGTTGTGTAAAAGGCACTGTACAGACCTTCATTCTTACAGTTTCGGTGGTATCATGCCTCAGTATCCTGGTATATCCATCTAAAGTGTCCTTTACAAACATCTTCCACTTCAATTTTGCCAGCTCTGTGTCTCTGTCTTCCATCAGCCTCCCAAGGACCCCTAGATTCCTTTTCTTCATCCAGAGGCAGATATCCTCTAGGAGCAGCTGTTCATCCTCCATTCGCTCGATTTGAATCCGATCAGCACGGAGTTCTGTCTCCAGAATCGTGTTTTTTTCCTTCAGAGTCTCATACTCTGTCCTCATAGTCTCGTACTCTTTCCTCAGTCGTAGCATCTGTCATCATCCATTTGGCGTTGGTGGACTTTAGAAGATCTGCCTCCTTGCTAACCAGAAGCTTTTCTTCAGAGAGTTTCTGAATTTCTGCCTCATGATGTTTAACCACCATCTGGACATCTTGGAGTCTCTTGTTCAGAGTGGAGATTTTCCGCTCTTGTGTCTTGATGGTCTTCTGAGCCTTTTTTTTTTCTTCCCTACGATAATTGGCATCCTTCTCAAGATCTTCGACACACTGCTGCAAACCGGAGATTTCAAGCTCTTTTTTCTCTATGGTCTCATTAGCGTCAGCCAATGCTCCCTCGTGAAATTTGGCCTTGTTTCGCATAAATTCAACATTCAGAGTGGGGATTTTCCGCTCTTGTGTCTTGATGGTCTTCTGAGCCTTTTTTTTTTTCTTCCCTACGATAATTGGCATCCTTCTCAAGATCTTCGACACACTGCTGCAAACCGGAGGTTTCAAGCTCTTTTTTCTCTATGGTCTGCTGAGCCTCAGACATTCCTGCCTCATAATATTTGGCCGTGTTCAGGAGGTCTTGAAGATTCTCCGTCAGAGCGGAAATATCTTGCCTTTGTTGCTTGATGGTCTTGTGAGCCCTGTTCATCTCTTTCTCAAGGTGGCTTGAGAGAGGTTGAGGCATGAAGGACGTAGAGGGGTAAGACGGGGCTAAATCCCGCATCTTTTGGTCGACGGTAACCCTCTGTTTTTCCCCGATCTCAACCTTGCAATCCTTCCTCTTCCAAAAGAAACAATTGATCCCTGTCTTTTTCTCCTCACAGAGTTTGACAATCTGGTTCTTTTGGGCTTTGATTTTTTCAAAACCGTCATGGATTACCTGTCTAAAAGTAAATTTTTGGAGGTCAGATATTTTCTCCAACTTTTCCAGTTTGATCACCCGATCTGTCAGTACGGTGATCCTTTCCCCGGACAATCTGAACTCCTCCATTATATCATCCATGGTGTCCTCTGGACTGCTTCTCTCAGTTATTCACAGCCATTAGTGAGCTTGTGTGTCTGTTGAGTTGAACTTGTGTACTGAGTGTGTGTGTACGAGTGTGTGTGTCTGGTGTTTTTAGCTTTGATGTTTTTAGTTTATTGGTTTTAGTGTTTTTAGTTATTTTTTCTGGAAATTAAACTTGGTAGTTAAAAAACGTTTTTAGTAGGGCTGTCAACATAAACGCATTAATCTATGCGATTAATGTGACCGAATTAATGCAACAAATTATTTTAACTCACGTTTGTGTACTTCCGGTCTCGGGAGTAAACCGGAAGTTGACTGCGGAAACGAAACGGTCGCTAACTGCAGTTTGATATATCAAGAAGGGAAAGATTTTTGCGTTGGAAGTAAAACAAACAGAGTCGCAGCATCAGCGCATAACTGTGGTGAGGAATTACTCCACGTGTCAAACAGAAGGCGGGTGAGTGGCAAACGGACCACTTAAAGCACCGTTATGCTAAGCTAGCTGCTAGGCTAAGCTAGCTGCTAGGCTGCTTCTATCTCAACTTCCAATGTCACCCTTCGCGGCGCACACCCTGCAGAGGACACCTCTGTGTCCCCAAAAGACGGTGATTTGAAAACGTCCTGCTAAATGTGGGGAGATGGTTGGCACTTCAAACACAGCCGTCAAATGATGTGGAAAATCTATTGACAGCCCTTGTAACAGATGTGGTTCCCCTGCTCGGTCTCCCGGAGGCGAGACAAACGGACACCAGGCAGTTCTGTACGTTTTAATCTTTTATTTAAGGTTCAGGTTGTCGCTCGTTCCACGCTCGCTCCTGAGCGTCCGGTACAGCACACCCGCCTCCAGTCCTGCTCACTGGTTTAAAACACAGGGGAGATAATCAGTCCAATGCTTTTCAGCTGCGCTTCTTACCTGCCGGCACCGTTCCCTGCACCCCTCTTCCCAGCTCTCCTCCCCCTGCAGCTGAGCTAATCACACCCCACCACCACAGCCCTCTTTTTAGTTGTTGTTTTTATATTAGAAACACATTTAGCTTTCTTTGACTATGGTACTGGCCTTCATTTAGAAATGTTTGGAGCCTTTTCGTTTGGAAACAAAATCCAAATTGAACTTGCACAGAGACATTCAATCACAAGAAAGGAGCACAGGCAACATGTGAATCCATCTAGTAAAGAATCTTGCAGACCGTTCCCAATACGAATGAGATGTCCCAAAGACTTGTGCTGTTATCTTTGTTCTGCAAACCCTCCCCCCTAAATATGGCAGTATATATAAATAACGCTCTCCCCGCAACCGACTCTTTTGCACTTTTGCATCCGAACGTTGCCGCAGAGACTCTCCTAACAACTCTGTCGTCCTCTCTCGACTCGCTGTGTCCGCTTAAGACTCGACGGGCTGGCAGATCCCCTCCAGCTCCGTGGCTGACTGAACCAGTGCGTGCTACGAGAGCCACTCTGCGAGCATCTGAAAGGAAATGGCGAAAACACAAACAACCTGATGACCTGCATGCGTTTCAGTCGCTTCTGTCATCTTTTTCTGCCTCCATCTCCGCTGCAAAAAGTGCTTTCTACCAATCCAGAATTGAGTCCTCATTTTCCAACCCCAAAAAATTATTTTCCATCTTCACTAACCTCCTCGAACCCCCCAGTCCTCCTCCCCCCTCCACCCTTCTCCCAGGAGACTTTGTCACCTACTTTACCAGAAAAATAGATGACATACGCTCCTCCTTCTCCAACCCACCTCCTTCCAGTTATATCGCACAGACCTCGCCCCAATCAACCTCACTACCCTGTTTCACACCCCTGTCCCCTGACAAGGTCCTTACCTTAATAACCTCTGCCCGTCCCACCACCTGCCCCCTTGACCCCATCCCATCCCATATCCTACAGTCGATCGCCCCTGATCTTCTTCCCTTCCTCACATGTCTCATTAACAATGCTTTGTTATCTGGCTGTTTCCCCAACACCTTGAAGGAAGCAAGAGTTAACCCACTTCTGAAGAAACCTACCCTCAACCCTTCGGAAGTAAACAACTACAAACCCGTATCCCTCCTTCCCTTCCTGTCCAAAACAATTGAACGAGCCATCTTCAACCAACTCTCCTCCTACCTCCATAGTAACAACCTCCTAGACCCCCACCAGTCAGGCTTCAAGGCGGGCCATTCCACAGAGACTGCTCTCCTCGCTGTCACGGAACAACTCCATGCTGCTAGAGGCGCCTCGCTCTCCTCCGTGCTCATCCTACTGGACCTTTCTGCAGCATTCGACACAGTAAACCACCAGATCCTTATCGCCGGCCTTCAGGAACTTGGTGTCACAGGATCCGCGCTGTCTCTTCTCTCATCCTACCTTGACGGTCGCACCTACCGGGTAACTTGGGGAGGATCAGTGTCGGAACCGTGTCCCCTTACAACTGGAGTTCCTCAGGGCTCCGTCCTGGGTCCCCTCCTCTTCTCAATTTACACCAACTCCCTTGGGTCCGTCATTCGCTCTTACGGTTTTTCCTATCACAGCTATGCCGACGACACCCAACTAATTCTCTCCTTCCCCGACTCGGACACTCAGGTGGCGGCACGGATCTCTGCATGTCTGACTGACATCTCCCAGTGGATGTCCGCTCATCACCTGAAGATCAACCCCGACAAGACCGAACTACTTTTCTTCCCTGGAAGAACCTCGCCCACCCAGGACCTGACCGTTAACTTCGGCAACTCCGTGTTAACGCCCACTCAGAGTGCCAGGAACCTCGGCGTGACACTTGACTCCCAACTCTCCCTGACTGCCAACATTGCAGCGACGACCCGATCCTGTAGATACACGCTCTACAACATCAGGAGAATACGTCCCCTTCTCACTCAGAAGGCGGCACAGGTACTGATTCAGGCGCTTGTCATCTCCCGCCTTGACTACTGCAACTCTCTGCTGGCGGGTCTCCCAGGTACCGCCATACGACCACTGCAGCTCATCCAGAGTGCAGCAGCTCGACTGGTCTTCAACCTTCCGAAATACTCCCACACCACACCGCTTCTCCGTTCACTTCATTGGTTACCAGTAGCTGCCCGCATCCAGTTCAAAACATTGGTACTGACGTACCATGCTGTGAATGGATCGGGACCAGTCTACATCCAGGACATGGTGAAACCCTACATCCCAACTCGCACACTTCGATCTGCATCTGCAAAGCGGCTTGTTCCTCCCTCACTGAGAGAAAAGCACTCGACGAGATCGCGACTCTTTGCTGTCCTGGCTCCGAGATGGTGGAATGAGCTCTCCGATGACATCAGGACTGCAGAGAGCCTCTACATCTTCCGTCGAAAACTCAAGACACACCTCTTTAGACTCTACCTTAACTAAAACACTAGCAAACCGTAGCACTAACAAATGATAGCACTTAAATTGTACTTATAATGGCACTTTTCGATAACATGTTTTGTAACTGCTTATTTGATGAAAAATGTACTTTCTTGATACTTGTTTTCTGAGTTTGTATCTATGTGGAAATGCACTTATTGTACGTCGCTTTGGATAAAAGCGTCAGCTAAATGACATGTAATGTAATGTAATGTAATGTAAATACATATATAAGCACATTTTAAACCCAACGTAATGTACTTTGCTAAACTCATCACTTTCTGTTCCGTTTTTGCTACATTGAAATCCCAAAACATACGGATTTACAAAGTACAATAAAACAACACATGAAATGCATAAATTGCAAATAAAATACAAACCGTGAGACGTATTTGCATGTGTTAAAGTCTGTATGAGAGGCTTTTGATCACAGATATATCTGTCTGCTTCCCTCTTTCTTACTGTCGACGTAGAATGTGTAGTTCAGCGTCATGTCTCGTGTCCGTGTCTACTTTCTACAATAGCTGGTTAGCAATGTCTGACATCTGTGGCTCCCCACTGTCAGGGTGAATGCCAGACGGAATAATGCACCGGGGCGCCACCGTCGCTCTGCTCTGCCTCACTCTACATATTTTTTATATTTGTACTGTTCTCTTCATGTGTTGTACTTCCCAAAAGTGTTAACATGAATTAACAGAAATAAATTATATAAAAGATAAAATTATAAATTATAATGACCAAATACCACTACAATTACTAAAAACACAGATTTGGAAGTGAACATTGTAAATGCAGAAAGTATTCAAGTATATAACCGTGTAAGTAATAATGTGCACATTTCTTCAGTAAATAATATACATAAGTACAAATAATAATAATAAAGTGCAAACTGCACAGTAGAATTTACTTTACCATCTCTATAAAAGAGACCATTCTGCTATCCGATAGAACAATATTACAAACATGTTCACTACCATCAGTTGTCAAAGGCCCTACAGAGGCACACGCCTGCATTTCCTAGCTGCAAAATCAGCTCTCAGGTCATATGACAGTTTCTGAGCCACGTCCCCATTGATGCTGATGACAGCCAGACCACTTAAACGTTCCTGCCCCATTGATGAGCGCAGGTACGTTTTGATTAGTTTGAGCTTTGAAAAGCTTCGCTCAGCAGAGGTAACTGTGACAGGGAGAGTCAGTGCAATACGAAGAGCAATCCACAGATTGGGATATGCCGCTTGAAGCCGATTGTTATGCAAAAACGTAAATGATAACATAAAAACAAATGATAACAGAAACGGTAACGGTAACAGAAACTTCAGGCGGCCCGCGGACGAGTACCGAATACGACCCACGGCGGTCCGTGCGGACATTATGAGGCGAGTACATGCGGGCAGCCGGCCGCCCGGTGACCGCTAGCAACGGTCCTCACGAGACAAAGTTTGGGGACCCCTAATTTAAAACATTGTCTTAGCTGAGAGCGACGCGCGAGCATCATCCCGCTGTCTCTTCTTTTTTCTTTTCTCCGCCCCCGACTCTTGATGCCTTTTCGAAGCCGTTTCAAAGCTGTCTGCCACATTTGAGATTTGAGGCATAATGGAACAAACCACTGGGAGGTGGGGGGAGGGGGGGCCGCACAGGAGGTTCCCCTTTTTCTCCACTAATTTGGTCTAGGCCTATTACTTTTTGACTTTGTATGGATTTTGCATATTAGCATGCTTTAGACATATTTTATTTGTTATTTATACTAGTAGCCTACTGTGATGATTTTTCACGTCCCAGATTTTTTGGTGCCCCCCCAGGCACTTGGTGCCCTACGCGCAGCGCGTGATGTGCGTGTGCGGAGCGCCGGCACTGGTGGTGGTTGGTTGGTTCGTTGGTTGGGGGGGCACCACCAAGCATTTGTGCTTAGGGCACCCAAATGGCTAGCGCCGGCCCTGATCTGAATCAGATGATGTCCAATCTGTGTGTCCAATGGCCAACAGTCATTCCGGGCCCCCCCCCGCTGGTGCGCCAGGCGGGGCGAGCAGCCTGCAGGGAAGATTCTAGTGTTTTACTGGAAGTACTGGAGTTGAGACTAGACTGTGTGAGAGTGGTTTTTCTTTTTTCTTACTGGGAACAGTTAGCGTGTGGGATCAATTTATTGCTGTTCAATAGTTCCTCACGGTACGAGGGGTGTGCATGTCAACGCCATTTGGCTTCATCAACTTCAACAGTTACATGCCTACTGGCAATATATACATATATATATATATATATATATTGCATTTTCAATGATGCTTATTAATGTCAAACAATTACATGTGTTAAGATGTTACTCATGTCATCACCTAAAGTTACGTGTTCCCCTCAGGGTGTGGGGATCTACTGGAAGCAGCGAGATGACGAGTAATGATTAAATCATTTGAGCTCTCAAAGGGCCCCGTGGTTCCAACGGGTACATCGAGCGCTTCGGGGGGGGTTGAGGTCGAGGTCGAGCCCTTCCCCGTCCTGCAGCTGAACCTCTGCACCGCACCGACGGGTCGGTCAAACCTGTTTTTCTCTCTCTCTCTGCCCTCAGACTGACTGATGATCTGCTGACCCTTCACGTCCAAACATGAAGATTGGGCTGTCGCTTCCTCGCCGCCCTGCTGTGCTCCACAGACGCTCAAGGTGATGAGTCCACTCTCACACACACACACACACACACACTCTGGCTCTCCCCCTCCCTCTCTTCCCTTCTTTCATCTTTATATCTCAACGGGTTTCCCTGGGCTACAGGGATCAGTCTTTCACTTGAATGTCCGAGAATCAATCAAATGGACACTGGACTCTTTCTATTGATGACCTGAATAAAGTAATCCTTGTGCTATGTGGATGATATTTGTGCCTTTTGGACTACTTTTTATTCCTCATTGTTGTCGGAATTATCTGTCAGGATTCATTACAGGCTTTGATGTCAAATCTAAATACTTATTTGTATTAAGTCTGTCATTTAGATCCCTTTAAACCAATACTTTTGGGGCAAATTTCCCATTGAGCTGTTGGGAATGTATACTGAAAACAAGCGCACTACTAAGTGTAAACGGCAGGGCACAGAGTAAAAAAAAATTCCAAGCCTCTTATGCATTGAAATGCTAGATTGCATGCGTTGAAGGTGTCACGCTGAGGTTCTTGTAGGACTGGGTTGGGGAAGAGCTTTAGCAGCAAGAAAAATTAAATAATGAAATGAATACATGATGTACAAAGAGTTTGAACTGCATTCAGCATTTGAAACTCATTTAACTTGCTTAATGGAATGTAATCAGATTACTGGAATTATCAAAGGAAATAGCGTGCACTTTAAAAATGGTGCTTGAGTGCCATTCCTCAATAACTGCTGCTTTGGAGTTCTGTACAACAATCTGTCAGCAGTTTTGACCGAAAATCACTCAAAGTCATTTCATATGCAGACGTTTCCATGGCAAATATGGAAATATGCTACGGAACCCCGCACATTTTTTTCCTCCTTTTGAAAGCTTTCTGGCTGCGTGAGGAGACGTTAGACTCCTCTCACGCATCTCCACCAACGGAACGCAAAGATGTCAAATAATCCTCAGACAGCACAAAGAGAAGAAAAAAAAGAGCCCTTCTGGGACTTCTTTGTGGGCCCTTTTGCAAAAAAAAAAAAAAACGCTGAATTGCAAAACATATGGAAAGTTAGCTGCAATGTTTAATGTCAGCACATGTTGTGGAATGACTTTGGCATCTGTCCTGCCTCTTTGGGAGGATCGGTGTTCTTTCCTCCTGGAAGTAGCTGCTGCTCGAGGCCTGTTAACCGCAGCCAGACTGTGGCCATTGGGACCACGAGGGTCCATAGAGCAAGAGAAAACCCCAATCCCAATAACATTTCAGAGATTTGCCATGTGACATAACCCCCCCCCCCCCCCTTTTTGTTCCTTCAGTATATTTTAAAAAGCAGGTGGACAAACAAGCACAGTGAATCCATGTTTAAAACAGTGTAATGTGAATATTTCAATTGACCACACACACACACACACACACCGTTCCCTGTTGAAGATGAGTACTCGCTGAGAAATCAGGTGCGGCGCGGCCCCCCCACCGGGGCTCCTTGAGTTGATAACGTCAGGTTGGTGATCCTCCAATCTCAGTTGTTGATCATTTGGTGGGCTCCTTGTTTGTCATCTGCCTGCTGTGCATTCAGTGTGTCCCGAGATGTAGCCCCCCGCCCCCCCTCAAAGGGTATTTAGTTGGAATGCTTCAAGCATTCCAAGTATTGTTCTTCTTTTCTTTATTCCGCCTTTTTTTTATTAGTTGGAATGCTTCAAGCATTCCAAGTATTGTTCTTCTTTTCTTTATTAGTTGGAATGCTTCAAGCATTCCAAGTATTGTTCTTCTTTTCTTTATTCCGACTTATTCTTCTATTTCTTCCGCCGCACGTTTCAACTCCTTCACACTTTCAGCTATTAAGACCATTCAAATATTAAAATATTCAGCTCCTTCAGGAGAGGGGTGCTATGACTTTTCAGCTTTTTAGCTCTTATAATTGAATTAATATAAATTAAAAACATCAACCTTTTTTTAACATGGTTTCCAATGGAATAAATTTTCAAATCCTCTCAAAACTTGTTCAACTTTCAACTTTTTCAGCTCTTCCAATCTTTCAGCTAGAGACACCATTTAAACTTTAAAATGGTGACACAAGTCTTAACAATTATTTAAAAAAACAGCTTGTTGATATCTATTATACTTTTTTCATAATCACTAATTATGTTTCATTAGTTTTGGGGTCCTTTTTGAATTTAGAGTGGGCGCTAGAGTGCAGACAAAGTCGGAAGACAAGAGAGGGTCCATGTTTTGTAAACTGCTGGTAGAGCAGTTTTAAAACACATAGAGACATAAAAACTAGACTCAAACGTTCGGTAGAGTCTTGTGTCTCTCAAAATGTCATTATTTTTTGGCTACTCCAAATAGTTTTGCTCCAGGAAGCATTTGTTTGAGGTGTGGGTTTTCTGTAAATCACTGCCTGTCTGTGAGCAGCTTCTCCGTCGCCATGGATACTCCACTCTGTCAGTTGGTCTCACCCAGCTGAACCATAACGGCTGATTAGTGTCGTCACGTGACACAGCTATTCTTTCAACCAGGGTTCGTACAGTCATGGAAAAAAAATAACAATACGGACATGTATCTTTATATACAGCCCCTGAGATTACTTTGGGATGTCAATCGGAAGTTCCACACCCAATAGCGCCCCTGAACTTGGCCATAGGTCCGGCCAATCATTGACCAGGAAGTTGTGTGCAGGCGAACGGAGAGAGCGGAGGGGGCGGGACGAGGGAGAGACTAAGAGCGATGAGCAATGGCGGATACGATGGCAGATGCGTCTGCTAATCGCAAGTTTAGCTTCAAGTTAAGTTCAGGGTCCGTGTCGAGGAAGAATGACATGGACGTGCGTGTCGTGAGTGGGGACGGTGACCCGGGATGAGCAGACCGTAAGTAATGTGGAGGCAGGACGGTTAGATATTTGGGACATGGGAGAGCGATAAGTACTAGCTAGTTATACTGCTAACGAGGCTACTCCCCTTCTGCTGGGGTGTGACGTTGTTCCTTCGGTGTTGTCATTAAGCTGCAGGCACGTGAGTTTATTTTCTTACGCGAGTGATACTATTAATAACCTTTTCACGGTCCGCAAGAAGGTCCGTAGGTTAATAAGCAGGTCAAAAGTTACGGGGGAGGGGCGTGACGTTGTTCGGTGATTGAGCTGCAGGCACGTGAGTTTATTTTCTTACGCGAGTGATACTATTAATAACCTTTTCACGGTCCGCAAGAAGGTCCGTCGGTTAATAAGCACGTCGAAAGTTACGGGGGACCCCGGACGAGCGGACCGTAAGTAATGTGGAGGCAGGACGGTTAGGTATTTCAAACATGGGAGAGATATGAGCGCTAGCTAGCTAAACTTCTAACGAGGCTACTCCCCGTATGCTGGACTTAAACCGGGGGCGTGACGTTCCTTCGGTGTTGTTATTAAGCTGCTGGCGGAGCCCGGGAAGTACACCTGTGATTGAGGAAGCGCAACGGTAGGATGTTAGCCGCTAGTTAAGTGTTTAGCTGACTTTAGGAACTTTATTAGCTCGTCTCCAACGCTGAAGGCTTCACCGCGCCAGCGAATAACGACGGCCAGCCGCCTCACCTCTACAGCCCGTGATGTGCCAGCAGCACGCATGCTATCTCTCCCTCCCTCTCCCACGCCACTACCCGACGTGAGTAATATCCTGCCACACGTGAATCCACCTTGTCCACGAACAGCAACGTGATCAGCTGATCGTGGCTCCTTTTTTTACGTCTACGTTATGGGTAGTTTTGAATGCTGTGATTACATGTTTGCTGCATTCAGTGTTACAGTACAGTGTTAAGCTTGGCCTGTCGTTTACTGCATCTATGGCTATATGTTGCTAATGACATTACCACGCAGTGGAATGAATGTACGTTGTTACGGGGAATTTATTTGTTTTGTTCTGGTTACTGAGCCCCCTTCAGTTAGAATAACTCCCCCTTGAGTAAGACTGGTGTTTCCCTGTTAAAGCATGGTCATGAACGAGGGGAAATGTTTCAGTATGAAATAATTGTTCTAAAATTCTCTAATTAAATCATACTTTGAAATTTAACTTTCTATATGGTTGGTTCGACCTGCTACATAACTATACTATAACGAGTCTTCATACGTTTTAATGTGGTGTCAGAGACTGATGTTGTTCACGGTTACGTCTGTTTGAGGACAGAGTTTAGTTTTATAACTAGTATATAACTAAACCGTACATTACTACAGAGAATGTATTTTTTAATTCTCAGCTTTTCCTATTTCTATTATTTCAGCAACGTTTAAATTAAATTCAGCTTTTATTATTTCTGTGTTTTCAAATTCATAGAAGCTTCTCCCATTTTTGTTTTTTTGCAATTCTTTCAAGTTGATTTCAGCTTTTCTCATTTCTGTATTTTCAGCCATTTTTAAATGTATTTCAGCTTTTTCTATTCATTCAGCAATGTTAAGAATAATTTCAGCTTGTTTCATTTCTGTACTTTAAGCAACTTTTTGAAATTAATTTCAGCTTTCTGCATTCCAACGCATTTTCAGCAGGAAATGCATTTTCTAGTTCCGCCATATTATTTTTATTATTCTATTTCTTCCGCCGCACCTTTCAACTCCTTCACACTTTCAGCTATTAAGACCATTCAAATATTAAAATGTTCAGCTCCTTCAGGAGAGGTGTGCTATGACTTTTCAGCTTTTTAGCTCTTATAATTGAATTAATATAAATTAAAAACATCAAACTTTTTAACATGGTTTCCAATGGATTAAATTTTCAAATCCTCTCAAAACTTGTTCAACTTTCAACTTTTTCAGCTTTTCCAATCTTTCAGCTAGAGACACCATTTAAACTTTAAAATGTTGACACAAGTCTTAACAATTTCATTAAAAAAACAGCTTGTTGATATCTATTATAGTTTTTTCATAATCACTCATTATGTTTCACTAGTTTTGGGGTCCTTTTCGAATTTAGAGTGAGCGCTAGAGTGCGGGCAAAGTCGGAAGACAAGAGAGGGTCCATGTTTTGTAAACTGCTGGTAGAGCAGTTTTAAAACACATAGAGACATAAAAACTACACTCAAACGTTCGGTAGAGTCTTGTGTCTCTCAAAATGTCATTATTTTTTGGCTACTCCAAATAGTTTTGCTCCAGGAAGCATTTGTTTGAGGTGTGGGTTCTCAGTAACTGTCTGTGGGCTAACAGCAGCTGCTCCGTTGCCGCGCCAACGAGCTGGGGCTCTTTCTGTGACTCACAGCTGATCCTTATTAGCTGATTAGTGCAGCCTGACATGACCTCCTTCTCTCCACCTTCTCTCATCATTTCAAACCCCCATGGAGGGAGTTCTTACTGTAATGTTTGATGAGGCCTATTAATTAGTTGGAATGCTTCAAGCATTCCAAGTATTGTTCTTCTTTTCTTTATTCCGCCTTATTAGTTGGAATGCTTCAAGCATTCCAAGTATTGTTCTTCTAATCTTTATTCCGCCTTATTCTACTATTTCTTCCGCCGCACCTTTCAACTCCTTCACACTTTCAGCTATTAAGACCATTCAAATATTAAAATGTTCAGCTCATTCAGGGGAGGGGTGCTATGACTTTTCAGCTTTTTAGCTCTTATAATTGAATTAATATAAATTAATATCTTCAACCTTTTTAACATGGTTTCCTAATGGATTAAATTTTCAAATCCTTTCAAAACTTCTTCAACTTTCAACTTTTTCAGCTTTTCCAATCTTTCAGCTAGAGACACCATTTAAACTTTAAAATGTTGACACAAGTCTTAACAATTTTATTAAAAAAACAGCTTGTTGATATCTATTATACTTTTTTCATAATCACAAATTATGTTTCATTAGTTTTGGGGTTCTTTTTGAATTTACAGTGCGCGCTAGAGTGAGGAGAAAGTCAGACAACAAAAGAAGGTCCATGTTTTGTAAACTGCTTTAAAACACATAGAGACATAAAAACTACACTCAAACGTTCGGTAGAGTCTTGTGTCTCTCAAAATGTCATTATTTTTTGGCTACTCCAAATAGTTTTGCTCCAGGAAGCATTTGTTTGACGTGTGGGTTCTCAGTAACTCTCTGTGAGCTAAGTGCAGCTGCTGCGTTGCCGCGCCAACGAGCTGGGGCTCTTTCTGTGACTCACAGCTGATCCTAATTAGCTGATTAGTGCAGCCTGACATGACCTCCTTCTCTCCACCTTCTCTCATCATTTCAAAGCAACCCCCATGGAGGGAGTTCTTACTGTAATGTTTGAGGCCTATTAATATATTCTGTCTCTCAACCCCCCCACCCCCCCACCCACTCACCCAATACCATCATTTCAAAATAAAAGCTGCAATGATTATGTTATTTAAACATAAAGCTTAGGATTCAGCTGTTTCGTTGAATACTTATTGCGCTTTCAAATAGTACTACAACCACTACTAAAATGTCTAGTACTTCTAGTAGTACTTCTAGTATTTCAACTGGTATTATTACTAAAATACTTTTACTACTAGTATTTCAACCCAATGGAGGGAATTCTTACTGTAATGTTTGATGAGGCCTTCTAATATATTCTGTCTCTCAACCTCCCCACCCCCCCACCCACTCACCCAATACCATCATTTCAAAATAAAAGCTGCAATGATTATGTTATTTAAACATGAGGCTTAGGATTCAGCTGTTTTGTTAAATACTTATTGGGCTTTCAAATAGTACTACAACCACTACGAATATTTCTAGTACTTCTAGTAGTACTTCTAGTATTTCAACTGGTATTATTACTAAATGACTTTTACTACTACTAATATTACTAGTACTACTAGTATTTCAACCCAATGGAGGGAATTCTTACTGTAATGTTTGATGAGGCCTATTAAATAATATATACTGTCTCTCAACCCCCCCACCCTCCCACCCACTCACCCAATACCATCATTTCAAAATAAAAGCTGCAATGATTATCTGTAATTTAGCCATGAAGCTTAGGATAAAGCTGTTTTGTTAAATACGTATTGCTCTTTCAAATAGTACTACAACCACTACTAATATTTCTAGTACTTCTAGTATTTCAACTGGTATTATTACTAAAATGACTTTTACTACTACTTGTACTACTAGTATTTCAACCCCAATGGAGGGAATTCTTACTGTAATGTTTGATGAGGCCCATCAATTAATAACTTTAGTTTTATTAGCTTAGGGCGACTGTGGGTGAGTGGGGAGCGCGGGCGGCCGTCCTCCAATCAGAGGGTTGGCGGTCTGATCCCAGGCCTGGCTAACCTGCATGTCAATGTGTCCTTGGGCAAGACGCTTAATCCCAGCATTGTTCCTCTAGCTGTGACTACAGTGTGTGTGAATGTTAGTTACTGGTTGGGCAGGCACCACTGTGTATGGTAGGTCCTGTCATTGGTGTGTGAATGGATGAATGATGTTATGTAGTGTTAAGGTGCTTTGAGTGGTCAGAAGACTAGAAGAGCGCTGTACAAATCTATTTTACCAAGTCCATTTGCTTTGAATAACAAACATTCTGTCTCCCAAACCACCCAATTCCATTATTTCAAAATAAAAGCCTCAATGATTATCTGTACCTCTACAATAGGTACAGCACAATTGCTTTCAAATACTAGTGAAACTAGTACTTACTTCTTCTACTGCTGCTAGTACCACTAGTACCATTATTTCAAAATAAAAGCCTCAATGATTATCTGTACCTCAACAATAGGTACACCACAATTGCTTTCAAATACTAGTGAAACTAGTACTTACTTCTTCTACTGCTGCTAGTACCACTAGTACCACAATTACAACTATAGTACTAAACCTTATATTACTACAAAAAATGTAGTTTTTTTAATTCTCAGCTTTTCCTATTTCTATTCTTTCAGTAACGTTTAAATTAATTTCAGCTTTTATTATTTCTGTGATTTCAAATTCATAGAAGCTTCTCCCATTTCTTTTTTTTCAATTCTTTCAAGTTCATTTCAGCTTTTCTCATTTCTGTATTTTCAGCAATTTTTAAATGTAAGTACTTTTAGTAGTACTTCTAGTATTTCAACTGGTATTATTACTAAATGACTTTTACTAGTACTACTAGTATTTCAACCCCCATGGAGGGAATTCTTACTGTAATGTTTGATGAGGCCTATTAAATAATATATATTGTCTCTCAACCCCCCCACCCACTCACCCAATACCATCATTTCAAAATAAAAGCTGCAATGATTATCTGTAATTTAGCCATGAAGCTTAGGATAAAGCTGTTTTGTTAAATACGTATTGCTCTTTCAAATAGTACTACAACCACTACTAATATTTCTAGTACTTCTAGTTTCAAAATAAAAGCCTCAATGATTATCTGTACCTCAACAATAAGTACACCACAATTGCTTTCAAATACTAGTGAAACTAGTACTTACTAATTCTACTCCTGCTAGTACCACTAGTACCACAATTACAACTATAGTACTAAACCTTAAATTACTACAAAATGTATTTTTTAATTCTCAGCTTTTCCTATTTCTATTTCAGCAATGTTTAAATTACTTTCAGCTTTTATTATTTCTGTGTTTTAAAAATTCATAGAAGCTTCTCCCATTTAGTTTTTTTTGCAATTGTTTCAAGTTCATTTCAGCTTTTCTCATTTCTGTATTTTCAGATATTTTTAAATGTATTTCAGCTATGTTTAGAAATAATTTCAGCTTTTATTATTTCTGTGTTTTCAAATTCATAGACGCTTCTCCCATTTCAGTTTTTTTGCAATTGTTTCAAGTTCATTTGAGATTTTCTCATTTCTGTATTTTCAGCCATTTTTAAATGTATTTCAGCTTTTTCCATTCTTTCAGCAATGTTTATAATAATTTCAGCTTGTTTCATTTCTGTACTTTAAGCAACTTTTTGAAATTAATTTCAGCTTTCTGCATTCCAACGCATTTTCAGCAGGAAATGCATTTTCTAGTTAACATATACTGTCTCTCAACCCCCCCACCCCCCCACCCACTCACCCAATACCATCATTTCAAAATAAAAGCTGCAATGATTATCTGTAATTTAGCCATGAAGCTTAGGATAAAGCTGTTTTGTTAAATACTTATTGCGCTTTCAATTAGTACTACAACCACTACTAATATTTCTAGTACTTCTAGTAGTACTTCTAGTATTTCAACTGGTATTATTACTAAAATGACTTTTACTACTACTAATATTACTAGTATTTCAACCCCCATGGAGGGAATTCTTACTGTAATGTTTGATGAGGCCCATCAATTAATAACTTTAGTTTTATTAGCTTAGGGCGACTGTGGGTGAGTGGGGAGCGCGGGCGGCCGTCCTCCAATCAGAGGGTTGGCGGTCTGATCCCAGGCCTGGCTAACCTGCATGTCAATGTGTCCTTGGGCAAGACGCTTAATCCCAGCATTGTTCCTCTAGCTGTGACTACAGTGTGTGTGAATGTTAGTTACTGGTTGGGCAGGCACCACTGTGTATGGTAGGTCCTGTCATTGGTGTGTGAATGGATGAATGATGTTATGTAGTGTTAAGGTGCTTTGAGTGGTCAGAAGACTAGAAGAGCGCTGTACAAATCTATTTTACCAAGTCCATTTGCTTTGAATAACAAACATTCTGTCTCCCAAACCACCCAATTCCATTATTTCAAAATAAAAGCCTCAATGATTATCTGTACCTCTACAATAGGTACAGCACAATTGCTTTCAAATACTAGTGAAACTAGTACTTACTTCTTCTACTGCTGCTAGTACCACTAGTACCATTATTTCAAAATAAAAGCCTCAATGATTATCTGTACCTCAACAATAGGTACACCACAATTGCTTTCAAATACTAGTGAAACTAGTACTTACTTCTTCTACTGCTGCTAGTACCACTAGTACCACAATTACAACTATAGTACTAAACCTTATATTACTACAAAAAATGTAGTTTTTTTAATTCTCAGCTTTTCCTATTTCTATTCTTTCAGTAACGTTTAAATTAATTTCAGCTTTTATTATTTCTGTGATTTCAAATTCATAGAAGCTTCTCCCATTTCTTTTTTTTCAATTCTTTCAAGTTCATTTCAGCTTTTCTCATTTCTGTATTTTCAGCAATTTTTAAATGTAAGTACTTTTAGTAGTACTTCTAGTATTTCAACTGGTATTATTACTAAATGACTTTTACTAGTACTACTAGTATTTCAACCCCCATGGAGGGAATTCTTACTGTAATGTTTGATGAGGCCTATTAAATAATATATATTGTCTCTCAACCCCCCCACCCACTCACCCAATACCATCATTTCAAAATAAAAGCTGCAATGATTATCTGTAATTTAGCCATGAAGCTTAGGATAAAGCTGTTTTGTTAAATACGTATTGCTCTTTCAAATAGTACTACAACCACTACTAATATTTCTAGTACTTCTAGTTTCAAAATAAAAGCCTCAATGATTATCTGTACCTCAACAATAAGTACACCACAATTGCTTTCAAATACTAGTGAAACTAGTACTTACTAATTCTACTCCTGCTAGTACCACTAGTACCACAATTACAACTATAGTACTAAACCTTAAATTACTACAAAATGTATTTTTTAATTCTCAGCTTTTCCTATTTCTATTTCAGCAATGTTTAAATTACTTTCAGCTTTTATTATTTCTGTGTTTTAAAAATTCATAGAAGCTTCTCCCATTTAGTTTTTTTTGCAATTGTTTCAAGTTCATTTCAGCTTTTCTCATTTCTGTATTTTCAGATATTTTTAAATGTATTTCAGCTATGTTTAGAAATAATTTCAGCTTTTATTATTTCTGTGTTTTCAAATTCATAGACGCTTCTCCCATTTCAGTTTTTTTGCAATTGTTTCAAGTTCATTTGAGATTTTCTCATTTCTGTATTTTCAGCCATTTTTAAATGTATTTCAGCTTTTTCCATTCTTTCAGCAATGTTTATAATAATTTCAGCTTGTTTCATTTCTGTACTTTAAGCAACTTTTTGAAATTAATTTCAGCTTTCTGCATTCCAACGCATTTTCAGCAGGAAATGCATTTTCTAGTTAACATATACTGTCTCTCAACCCCCCCACCCCCCCACCCACTCACCCAATACCATCATTTCAAAATAAAAGCTGCAATGATTATCTGTAATTTAGCCATGAAGCTTAGGATAAAGCTGTTTTGTTAAATACTTATTGCGCTTTCAATTAGTACTACAACCACTACTAATATTTCTAGTACTTCTAGTAGTACTTCTAGTATTTCAACTGGTATTATTACTAAAATGACTTTTACTACTACTAATATTACTAGTATTTCAACCCCCATGGAGGGAATTGTTACTGTAATGTTTGATGAAGCCTATTAATTAATATATTCTGTCTCTCAACCCCCCCAGCCATTCACCCAATACCATCATTTCAAAATAAAAGCTGCAATGATTATCTGTAATTTAGCCATGAAGCTTAGGATAAAGCTGTTTTGTTAAATACTTATTGCGCTTTCAATTAGTACTACAACCACTACTAATATTTCTAGTACTTCTAGTAGTACTTCTAGTATTTCAACTGGTATTATTACTAAAATGACTTTTACTACTACTAATATTACTAGTATTTCAACCCCCATGGAGGGAATTGTTACTGTAATGTTTGATGAAGCCTATTAATTAATATATTCTGTCTCTCAACCCCCCCAGCCATTCACCCAATACCATCATTTCAAAATAAAAGCTGCAATGATTATCTGTAATTTAGCCATGAAGCTTAGGATAAAGCTGTTTTGTTAAATACGTATTGCTCTTTCAAATAGTACTACAACCACTACTAATATTTCTAGTACTTCTAGTAGTACTTCTAGTATTTCAACTGGTATTATTACTAAAATGACTTTTACTACTACTAATATTACTAGTATTTCAACCCCCATGGAGGGAATTGTTACTGTAATGTTTGATGAAGCCTATTAATTAATATATTCTGTCTCTCAACCCCCCCAGCCATTCACCCAATACCATCATTTCAAAATAAAAGCTGCAATGATTATCTGTAATTTAGCCATGAAGCTTAGGATAAAGCTGTTTTGTTAAATACGTATTGCTCTTTCAAATAGTACTACAACCACTACTAATATTTCTAGTACTTCTAGTAGTACTTCTAGTATTTCAACTGGTATTATTACTAAAATGACTTTTACTACTACTAATATTACTAGTACTACTAGTATTTCAACCCCAATAGAGGGAATTCTTACTGTAATGTTTGAGGCCCATCAATAACTTTTTAGTTTTCTTAGCTTAAGGCGACTGTGGGTGAGTGGGGAGCGCGGGCGGCCGTCCTCCAATCAGAGGGTTGGCGGTCTGATCCCAGGCCCGGCTAACCTGCATGTCAATGTGTCCTTGGGCAAGACGCTTAATCCCAGCATTGTTCCTCTAGCTGTGACTACAGTGTGTGTGAATGTTAGTTACTGGTTGGGCAGGCGCCACTGTGTATGGTAGGTCCTGTCATTGGTGTGTGAATGGGTGAATGATGTTATGTAGTGTTAAGGTGCTTTGAGTGGTCAGAAGACTAGAAGAGCGCTGTACAAATCTATTTTACCAAGTCCATTTGCTTTGAATGACAAACATTCTGTCTCCCAAACCACCCCCACCCAATTCCATTATTTCAAAATAAATGCCTCAATGATTATCTGTACCTCAACAATAGGTACACCACAATTGCTTTCAAATACTAGTGAAACTAGTACTTACTACTTCTACGGCTGCTAGTACCACTAGTACAACAATTACAACAAAATGTATTTTTTATATTCTCAGCTTTTCCTATTTCTATTTCAGCAATGTTTAAATTAATTTCAGCTTTTATTATTTCTGTGTTCTAAAAATTCATAGAAGCTTCTCCCATTTAGTTTTTTTTGCAATTGTTTCAAGTTCATTTCAGCTTTTCTCATTTCTGTATTTTCAGATATTTTTAAATGTATTTCAGCTATGTTTAGAAATAATTTCAGCTTTTATTATTTCTGTGTTTTCAAATTCATAGAAGCTTCTCCCATTTCAGTTTTTTTGCAATTGTTTCAAGTTCATTTGAGCTTTTCTCATTTCTGTATTTTCAGCAACTTTTTGAAATTAATTTCAGCTTTCTGCATTCCAACGCAGTTTCAGCAGGAAATGCATTTTCTAGTTCATAATGATATTCTTACCCTACCTTACAGCAAGCATGAACCCAGATGGCGAAGCTCTGTGCTGACGCCTCACTGTCGAACGCATGCTCACTTACCTCAACGAGCTCTGCTAATGAGTGCAGGTAGACATCGTGGTCATTAGCGCAACATTAGCATCATCCATTATGTGCTCTTTTGTTGTTAAAACACTCCTTGCCCACACAATAGAACACATTTTCTGATAAGGTTGCATGACACAATGCTTTATTTTCTAAAGAATGAGGGGAATTAACACTCCCATGAAGAACTAACCATAGGATCCTCTTTTAATTGATGGTGTGTAACTTGCTTAATACAACGTGAACGTGGTACTTTTAGCTCCAGCTCTAACATCTATGCATGTAAACAGTCTATAGTAGCACACCTTTACTAACCAACTCTACTGGGTAGCCTAGAAGCTGTCAAATGGAATATCATTTTATCATATGTTTGTCATTTGTGTGTGTGTGTGTGTGTGTGTGTGTGTGTGTGTGTGTGTGTGTGTGTGTGTGTGTGTGTGTGTGTGTGTGTGTGTGTGTGTGTGTGTGTGTGTGTGTGTGTGGTCCCAACTGTAACTGTACATGGAAACTACCATCCAGTTAGTCAGAGTTGTTGATCCAAACAACTTTCTCATGTGCATGACGTATGATGCTGGGATCACGTTAGCTCAATGTTAAAGGCGTTGGGGCCTTGTCACTCTGTATATCGTTTCCTGTATGTATTGATTATTAGTAGTATTATTATTATGGGCCTTTTTGAGTAAGTCCAGAGCCATTTTGTTCTCTGGTGCCTTCTCACGCATTATGCTGCCAATGAAAAAGTACACAAGGGTCTTTTTAAAAGGTTTGCAATGGATGTGTGCCACTCACTTGTGTAAAAAGTTCAAAACCACTTTTTGGTCTTTGAAATATGTTTATATACAATGCGTATATAACATATGGAATTCAATTCTGTCCAGAGTTACGTCATCAACTACACAGCAACCTGGATTCCATTGTATAATCGTGCTGGTGTGCGTTTCAGTAATGACGGTAAAAGCCGTTGTGTGTGTGTGTGTTTTGTTCGGGGCATGCGTTGTAATGACTGCACTCAGCATGTGTTGGATGGTCCACTCAGTTTTTGCACCTCGGGGGACTCCGGCGTGGAGTCGCCAGTGTGCCAGAGCTTGAGTTGCGCCCCGTCTCGGTCGAGCAACTCAAACAAACGCCATTTTGCTCCGAAATGGCTTCTCACACCTTTCAATGATGTCACGCGTCGTTTACTCGTCCCCCCTCACAAAAAGGGATGTCAGGGCTGTGTGTCTTCTGTCCCCCAACAACGAAAAAAATCCACTTCAGTCACAAAGTGTTTGTCGTTGGGATCAGTGTGAATGCGCCTTTTAATTGAATCACAAATATCACCATGCGCCCATCCCTGTTGTGATTTAACAGCGTGTCACCTCTTTTTTGAAGTGGAACCCCCCTCAGACATGACATTTAAAATCCTAAATGAGAACTCGGTGGAAATGTCATGGACGAGACCGTCGTCGCGGATAGACGGCTTCAGACTACAAGTCGTGTCAGACGCAGGTCAGTAGGCGCGCACTATTTACACAGCGGTGTTTACTACACAAAACATGAGTTGATTTACTTCTTAAATTCCTTCTAGATCAGCGGTTCCCAAACTTTTATTCCTGCGCACCCCTTCCATGTCCCAAACGGGTTGGCGCACCCCCAATTCACACTTCAAAAAAAAAACGCAACAAAACTTGTTGACGCTCATATGAATACTCACGTTTAAACGTGCGCAAATAACCAACAATGGCAGTACATTGAATTAAACTGCATGAATTACAACGACAACGAAATAGATAAAATAAATAAAAACGAGGATCAACCGGAAGCTTTTCAAGTGCGACAATAAAATGAGCCTACACACGATCCACAACATAATCAAGTAACAAAGAGCTGCTCAAACATAAAATGAATTAAAAGACGATAAACGAGGATCCATCTTGAACATTTCCAGTCTAGCGCAAAAGTCGCTCAGCCTGCAGCAAGAGAGAGAGAGAGAGAGAGAGAGAGAGAGAGGGAGAGGGGGGAGACGGGGAGGAGGATGTGTTAGTATTCCCAATAGGACTATATGTGTAGCAATAATATCAAATACTTACCCATATTAATGCGACGGGTGGGCTTGCATCTTGGCACAAAGCTCTTCAAAGTTTGGCGCAATGGAAGACAGTTTAAGCCTCAATTCCTTCTCAACAGCATCCAGTCTTTGCCGATGTTTAGTTTTAACTGCTGCCATAGCAGAGAAACCAGCCTCGCAGAGATAAGTTGTGGCGAAGGGCATCAAAACTCTCAAGGCTTGCTTTGCCAAGGCTGTGTATGATGTCATTGACTCTGCCCAAAAATCCACAAGCGGCTTTCGTTTGAACTGTAGCTGCAGTGCTCCATCAGATGACAGCTCGATCAGCTGCTCCTGCTCGTGAAATGACAGCTGTGGGACGGGCAGGGAAACTTCAAATGGATTGCGAATCCAAGCGCCAGATGTGTCCATAGGTGGAAAGTGTTTCCGTAGCTGCTCGGCGAGTTGGTTGAGGTGTTCAATAATCAGACTTTTTACATGCTCACCCAGGTGCAGGTCATTTTCCCCCAAGAACTCGTGAAGCGTAGGGAAACACAGGTGTGTGTTCCCACTCACACAACTCTCCCAGAACCGTAGCTTCTTTATCATGGCCTCAATCCTGTCTTGTGTGTTGAACACAGTTACGGTAACTCCCTGAAGACTTAGATTAAGTTCATTCAGAGCTGAGAAGATGTCCGCAAGATAGGCGAGCCTTTTCAGAAAATCTTCGTCATGCAAACTGGAGGCCAAATGAAACGGATTCTCCGCAAAAAACTGCTGCAATTCGTGCCGGAGTTCAAAGAGCCTTGTCAGCACTTTGCCGCGGGACAGCCAACGCACCTCTGTGTGCAGCAGCAGTGATTTGTGTTCGCTGCCCATCTCATTGCACAACAGCGTGAATATTCGTGAATTTAGCGGACGCGCTTTAATGAAGTTCACCAGTTTGACTGCATCGTTCAGCGCTGCAAGTAGATCATCTGGCATGTGTTTGGCTGCGAGGGCCTCTCTATGAATACTGCAGTGTAACCAGCTGATGGATGGGCAGACTCTCCTAATATGAGCTATTAGCCCCGTGTGTTTCCCCGTCATTGATTTTGCCCCGTCTGTGCAAATTCCCACACAGCGCTCCCAGTTGATGCCATTGGTCCTCATAAAATCGTCAATTAAATTGAAGATTTCCTGTCCTGTTGTTCGGGTAGCAAGGGGCCGACAAAACAAAAAATCTTCTTGTACCGATCCTTCAAAAAGGTAACGGACATAAAGAAGAAGATTGGCCAGATTTGCAACATCTGTAGACTCGTCTACTTGCAGAGAGTAAAACTCACTTTTCTTCACACGGCTGAGTAGTACAGCCAGGATGTCTTCAGACATGGCATCAATGCGGCGCGAAACAGTATTATTGGACACAGGAATCATGTCCAACTTTTTTGCCTCTTTCTCTCCAATCATACACTGCACCATTTCTTTGGCCGCTGGCAAACACAGGTCTTCGGCGATTGTGTGCGGCAGCCCCTTTCTCCCTACTCTGTAACTGAGCAGATATGAAGCCCGTAATGCGTCTTTCGTAGACCCAATGCATGAATGAAATAGCATTTTTTTTTGGCTTTTCTGCAACTCCTCCAATTTTTCTTTGAAAAATGTAAGGGGCTTTTGAGTTAAATGGCCATGTTTCGTGTGCATGTGACGACGGAGATAAGATGGCTTCAGACAGCTGTTCGCTAAAACTTCACTGCACAACACGCACTGAGGCTTCGGACAATCTGTATCACCGATCCAAGTGAAGCCCAGACCCAGATAATTGTCGTCATATTTTCTTCTTTTTTTCCCCGTCTGTTCACCCTCAACACTTCTTTTTTGGCATCTCCTACCCTCCTCTTCGGTTTCCTCCCGTGCATCTTCTGACTCCCGCTCATTTTCTGTCTCTATTCTCTCCGTCTCTGTTACCTTCAACTCCTCACTCTCTCTTGGTCCCTCTCCTCCTTCGTGACTAACAACATTATCATAAGCCGCCCCACTTGACAGTTTCCCTGATTTCAGCCAGTTAAGCATATTTATATAATCAATCAAACGAGTTGGCACGCATATAGCCTAGCGGCTGCAAGGCATAAACATGCGTAGAAGAAGACAGCAGCTGTCTTCTTCTACGCATGTTCTTCTTTTAATATAATAAATTATAGTTTTTATATTTAAAATAAAAGCGATTACAAAGGGAATGTTTACTGTTCATGCTTTTTTATTGAATGGAAAAATCCTATTATATATGTCAATGGAAAAATCCCACTTAAAAAAACTGACCGCCATTACATTTTTCCTCCCGCGCACCCCCTGGTCGCAGCTCGCGCACCCCCAGGGGTGCGCGCACCACACTTTGGGAATCCCTGTTCTAGATGAACCAGTCAGAGACTAAAATCACTGACCTGACCCCTGACTTGGACTACTCGGTGTCCATAAACTCCTATTACGGGTCCGAGGAGAGCATTCCCATCACTGGACAACTTACCAGTAAGTGCATCTTTCACAGCAAGTTCTTTTACAACCTTTGCATGAAATTTATAACTTTGAGTTATCAATTGAAACTCGTGAGCGTCCCTGTAGTGTTACAATAATGGTACAGTAATGCTGGTTTGTAGGCAAACAGCACATTTATATTTCATTCATGTGAGATTAAGAATACATGATGACACTTATCACACATATCAGACCACCAGTCAAACCTCTTCCTTCATCCTACAACGCACAGATAGCATTTGGCTGCAAGTGATATTCCAGAGAAAGTGATTCTTCCCTTTTATAGTAGCAGTATCACTTATTCCATTTAGCACATTCTTCAAGCCACCAGACAAAGGAGAATATGGCCGAATCCCATCTGTTTACTGCCTCTCACCCAGTGTTTATGGCTAAAGCTGCATAACGATATGTGTTTGTGTGAATGCGCTTTGGATCCCGTCGGCCAGCTTTAATGATGCGTGGACTCTCTTAACGGTTTTCCCTTTGGAGAAACCCGCACACAGTGAACGGGGCGATGTGAGGTGCTAACTAACTCTTTCCTGTGTTTCAGTCCAGTCCAGTAACACCAGTGGACACGTCAAGAAGCCAAAGTCAGACGCTATCAGTGAGTACGCTCGTGTCAACAGAAATCTGACAGGGGGCCTTTTTCTCCACCGTGTTTCCCATTTCTGATGTTTGTTTGTTTTTATTCCCACAGACTAAATGAGTCAGGCAAACATTTGACCTTCTGCTTTGGTATTCAGTGGGAGGGCACACGTTGGTTCCTATAATTAAAACCAGTCTGCACATCAAGGAAAGGTGTGTGTGTGTGTGTGTGTGTGTAAGTGTGTGTGTGTGTTCGTTCGTTCGTTCGTTCTGGTAAAAAGGTTGAACAAGAGGAACCTTTGAAGGGCACTTTGAAGGAGACACGTGTCTGGATTGAGACGCGGCCAGACCTTTAGAGTCGTGAAGGAGACGAATGTTCAGAATGGAACGCAGCCGAACAAAAGCATTTGAAGGTTTAATGATGTTGGACTGAAGGGGGGGGGGTCAGCAGCTGCTAGATGATTAAGATGAAGCTCATCAATCCATCAATGGACTTGTTCTCTTTCATCATGTTGTTGATCCGATCTGCTCTCATCCAGACGCTCCGGTGTACAAACCCACTGACTTCTAACGCCATCCGCTGTGTATTATAGGAAATAAAAAGCATTTTCACTAATGAAAAACTCTAAAACTAGGATTCTCTCCATGATGTTTCCAAATAAAGTCTCTTTTTTCCAACATCTGGTGTGAAGGTGTTTATTTTTAAATCCTCTTTGAAGAAAATTTCATGGGTTTATAGAGACGTCTTTATTCCTTTTATACTCAACTGATCCTAGGTAGTACCGTTTGAAGTAGTAGTACTAGCTAAAAAATTGAGAAATTCATTCAGCACAAACAATAGAAACAAATGAAATAAAAATCACTAAAGTAGCAAAACCGCTTTAAACAAAGGAAAATCTTTCAAATGTAAACTAATTTGTCCATAAAAGTACAAATACCTGAAGTCTGGAGTATTTGTGGTACTTTCTATCTTCTGACCCCTCAGAGGAGTCATGTGGCCCTTCAAAAGGACGTGCCCCTCAGGTTGAGTGACTCTACTGCAGTAATATAAGTAGAAAACAAGGTTCCTTTTCATGGAGTATTGATGATGGTAATAAAGCTGCTTCAGTCACTGAGGCGATGAGAAGGTAAATGGCGACACCTCGTGGTCACAATCTGAACTGCACCACACAAAACCACTTAAAACTCATCAAAAAGTGACTTTACATATAAACACAGAGGTAAATAAATGAGTCAAAGTATTTCTATTACAGTGTAGACACATTGATAACAGCCTGGTGATCAACATTCACTCTTTTCTTAACAAGGTTATAGATGGAATGCAGTGGGTCATTTCTCCACCTGGCCACCAGGTGAGCTCTGATGTATTTTAAGCCTCGTTCCCAGCTCAGGATTTCTCTTCTGTTGTCTGCTCCAAGAAATACTTCCTGTATTCTTTGTGATCTTGACCTCAAGTTGACAACAGAACATTTGAATTTAATACATCCATCTTCATCGGCCCGCACTGCATGCTGGGATATGCTGCCTGGGGAGGAGGAGGCGACCACATGGGACAAACGAGAGATGAAGGAGATCTTTGTGTCTGAATGAAAACATTAAAGCTCCAGGTTACAGGTGCTGCAGATGTTCTGCGCTCACCTGCAGCACCTCCTGAAGGAGCAGAGCGCTCTGAGGCCGCTGGGCCGCACCAACCTGCCGCTCCGGGTCCACCTGCACAGGTGAGGTCCCGCCGGCCCCCTCTGGTCCCGGGTGGGACCCGGTGGTCTCAGGAGTCTGCTTGTGGTTCAGGTCTCTGGTGGAGCTGCTGCTGGACTTCATGGAGACGCTGGAGGAGGAGAAGCTGGACGCAGTCCGCCGCGGTCCGGCCCTGGGGGAGGAGCTGGCTCAGCTGGTGGGTCACATGACGTCATGGCGTTCCCCTGTGAGGTCCTCGTTGACTCTCTGCTGTCACTCAGCTACTGGCCCACGTGGTGGAGGGTTTGTCCAGTCGGGTTCTCCAGAGGAGCTCAGTGGGATGACCTCTGACCTCTGGCTCATCATCATCATCATCATTGTGTCAAATATTAAAGACTTGCTTGGTTTTCCTAACAAAATGTCACTGGTTTAATTCAACATGAACCTTTTAGTTAAAACACAGATCTTCTTCATCTTCATCACCATAAATCATGTCACTGTGAAACTGAAGCAGCTCTTTTATCAACATTCTCTGGGGATTAAAACTTATTGCAGGTAAATCTTGAGTGTTTTATTGTGACGCTTAATTTAAAACCTTTACATTAACAATGAAAAGTCCCTTAAGAAGCAGGAAGTCATGTGACTCAAGAGCTGGAGACCAAAGTGACCCTCACAGGCCACCATCTGATTCACCACAAACCAACTATTGATTAATAGAAATAAAAAGGCTCTTTGTTGTTTGTTTTTGTAATTAACATTATTAGATAAATAAATATAATAAAAAAAACTTTTCCCACTCACCTATTTGACCCCCCACCAAAATAAAAGCCTGTCTGTAGCCCCCCTTCTGCAAAGTGAAGTAAGAAGTTCAGGAGCTGCGGCTGGACCCCTCTCTCCTCTCCTCTGCTACTGAAGCTCCTCCAGCAGATGTCCTACAAGGGGGAACCTCTCTCCAAGTGGGAAGGATCTTTCCACCACCGGCTACTTAAAAAGGGGGGGGGGGCAGATCCCGACTCTCAGTTTACCGGGACACGGGTATCTTACAAAACCTCCACTTGATGCGTAATGCCCCCCCCCCCCCCCCCCCCCCCCGCTGAGAGCGCCCCACGGCTGGAAGTTACTCTCTTTTTCCTGCATTCCTTTGGTCTGGTGATTCAATGAGTTTCCAGGGCCAATGTGACGTCACTGCGGGGTGACAGCTGGACAAACGAGGCTGGTGTGGGAAGTGTTTCGTGTGCATAACAACAAACAATCACATATTTACTCACATGTCGACGTGAATACACTTTTATTTTTCGCTCATTAAACAAAAACCTCTTGGCTGTTGGTAAGTCAGGGCGGATATTTCTGACAGTGCCTCCAGTATGGTCAACGAAGTCTAAAGATATATTTGTTTTAATATATTTTTTTACAAGAGTATTCCATTGTTTTGGGTATTTTGGGAACAACTTACCGGGCTACTCGTTGCCATCAAATTGAGCGCTTCTGACTCGTTAGTTTATGGCGCCCTCTGGTGATCAAACCAAAGAGCTGCACTCGATTTTAGGTGTGGATTGGTGGAGAAATATCACACACACACACACACACACACACGTTCCTCCTTCGTAGGCCACACACATATAGAGATTTGCTAGAAGGTCAAAAGAAGAAACAAATGGAGGGGGGTTTGTCTGGTACATTTTAAAGGTCTGTTATGAAAGAGAACAGGAACTACACACAGCTTTACACACATGGTGCCAAAGAACCTCAGACAGGGGTGACAGAGTGTGGGGCGTCTTAAGTCAAGGGATGGCTATCAACAGGAGAACATCTAATGATCTGGGGCTCTACACAGTGGAGATGTTGGCAGTAAGGATTGCACTGCGACGGGTGGAAGAAACACAGCAGGAACATGTGTCGATCTGCTCCGATTCATCTTCAGCCCTGATGCGTATGAGGTCGTGTCCTTCAAATAGCCAGCAAGGTCTACTGCACCATGTCCTCCAGTCAGCTACAAGGAGGAATCATCAGTGAGGTCAGCTTCAACTCGCATGTAGGTGTACGTGGCAATGAGAGGGCAGACCAGCTGCCACTGAAGAAAGGACACAGAAATGCACATTACTATCAGCAACCAGGTCAAATATATGGTTTGGGGACAAAAATCCACAAATTGTGGCAGAAAAGGTGAAGAGGAGAAAGGGAGGAATCTTTACCATTTACCTAAACCATAAACCATAAACACCTCAAAGAGAGTCAAAGTGAACCCTTTTTTGAGAGAGAACAGTACAAACACTACTCAGTGTGAGTGGGAGCACAGGGTGGAACACTGTTCCTTCTTACATGGGGAGGGAAAGGTTGTAAAACATTGGGGCCGATTGGCTTGTTGACGTCACACTGAGGCGTCTTTAGTGTTTTAACTACGTCTCGCTGATGACCTTTTGAACCTGGAAGTCTGAGAATGTCTGTGAAGATCTTGCCAACTTTACCCAACTGTAAACGTTCTACTCCGTCCCCCCCCCCCCCCCTCATAACCCACAGGGAGGGGCTGACCTACAGTGGTCCGCTTTCTGCAGAGTCTAAACTATCTTCTGTCATTTACTAACTGGTGGTCTGTCTCTTTTTTACATTGATCCAAATCAAGTGTCCACTCATTCTCACAATGGTGATGTATTAATATTATTCAGAGTAATATAAAGTACGTTCTTATTGTTTGAGAAACATGCTCGTCCTTAAAAGAAGTGGTTAAAGAACAGGAAACACACACAGACGTCCTTCCTGCTTTTAAACCTCCACAATAAAGTCACTGAGGATCCTCTCAGAGATCAACATGAGATGTTTATGAGATCTTTAGATCTTTGTGTGACCTTCTTCTTTCGTAAAAGGCTTTTAATGGCCTCATATGAACATTTCATACATCACATATTTAAGCAATAAGGTACGAGAGGCTGTACTTTATTGTCCAATACTGTAACAGTAGGGTTCTGGCATTGAGCGCGACACTCACTCATTTCTTTAGTCACGCACTGTGGCTCCTTGGACCTTCTCTATGTTCTTGACTCATTTAAATATGGATTTCTGCCTTTTTAAGATGGGGCCAATGTAAAAAAGTTTAGATATAATTTCTAATTGTGTATTTGCAGAAGAGGATTGAATTAGCTACACTTGGATATTCTATGTATATATTTTATAACGCCATCCGTCCTTCTGCAGTCTTTTGCTTGTGGACAATCAATAGACAAGTTCAGAAACTAGATCATATGCTGATCTGTGACATAAAAGCTTCTCAGTTTCTAAAATTGGAAGATTTTATTTATTTCAACAACAAACAAAGTATTGAATAATCTGGTCGTTTCTCGTGTTACATCATTATAAACTGAATATTTGTATTGGCCACAGAAAGAATCAGTTTGACCACTAGAGGGCAGCAGCAGTGCAGAGCTGTTCAATCCTTCCCAGCAGGCCTCTTGTTGGAGAAGATCTCAACCTTCAGTAAGGCCTGGAGGTAGGATGAGCAGACCACATGGTGATGGAATGATTGACATTGTGCTTTGCAGGTCTTCCATTATTACGGGTTGAACCCTGATGACAGAAAAACACTAAAATGAACATTAGTGAGACATTTCAAACACAAGGAGCCAGAGCCTGGAGGCAAGAGCTCTTAAAAGTCAGTAGGTGGGATCTTCTAGAAGTATTAACGTGAGGTACACTTGACATTTCGTGTGTGTAATTAGGACAAAAAATACCAGGATGCTTCACTGCAAAAACTGACAAAAGCCTGATTTTCTGTCTAAATTGAAGGTGCAACAGCATGACAAAGTAGTATTATGCATTGACAGTGTTTCCCTGAGAAAAGGCCTCGTTGTGGTGTATGTGTGAAATGGATTGGTTCAAAGTGTCAAAGGAAGCCTGAGGATACGTCACAAACGACACACCACGCACACGCCTGCATTCATTTGTCCTTCAGCTTGTTTTTCTTTTCCAGTTTGGTCAGAAAATGTTCCATCTGAACATATTGATGTTCCATTGATCAAATAGTCGTTCCTCAGCGGTGTGGCTCTGTGCGACTGCTCGTAATCTCTGCTTTTCATCTTTTATTTACCAGATACATACATCAAATTCCCAAAGTGATTTGGGACGTGGGACATCCGTCCACAGTCTTTTGTTTGGAGATGAATGGAGGATTGGCCTCACAATGTAAGAGGCTGCTGAAGGGACATTTCTGGGCAGCACCATCCACCCGATGCTATCACCCTCCCCTCTTCACGAGGATTATAAGAACCCATTCCTCCCATCTCCACTTCACTGTGATCAGCTTCTCTGTCCATTCAGCTTCAACCAGTTATTAAATGATCGCATTTGTTCTGCCACGCATCTGTGATGATGCAATACGGAATAATGCAGCATGTTTAAAACCTGTTCATTTGAGTTCAACTCAGATCATTCTATATTCTTGCTTTAGGGTGATTCCTTTCATTTTTATTCTGAAAAATGACCTTGTGGTGTTGCCGTAGCTTGGCGTATGGCGTGACCGAGTGGTGCTGGCCCTTCATTCAATTCAATCAATTCTGTGAGGTTAACCAACAAAAAAACATTGGATTCACATTTTCAATTTGGATTTTGTTTCCAAACGAAAAGGCTCAAAACATTTCTAAATGAAGGCCAGTGCCATAGTCGTAGAAAGCTAAATGTGTTTCTAATATAAAAAGAACAACTAAAAAGAGAGCTGTCAATAGATTTTTTTAAATGAACTAATTAATCACATATAGACAGAATTCCACTTCAAATTCCACATCATTTGACGGCTGTGTTTGAAGTGCCAACCACCTCCCCACATTCAGCAGGACGTTTTCAAATCACCGTCTTTTGGGGACACAGAGGTGTCCTCTGCAGGCTGTGCGCCGCGAAGGGTGACATTGGAAGTTGAGATAGAAGCCGCCTAGCAGCTAGCTTAGCATAACGGTGCTTTAAGTCTGTTTGTTTTACTTCCAACGCAAAAATCTTATGCATATATGCAGTTAGCGACCGTTTCGTTTCCGCAGTCAACTTCCGGTTTACTCCCGAGACCGGAAGTACACAAACGTGAGTTAAAATATTTTGTTGCATTAATTCGGTCACATTAATTGCATAGATTAATGCATTTATGTTGACAGCCCTACTAAAAACGTTATTATTAATAAATAAAATTACCAAGTTTAATTTCCAGAAAAAATAACTAAAAACACTAAAACCAATAAACTAAAAACATCAAAGCTTAAAACACCAGACACACACACTCGTACACACACACTCAGTACACAAGTTCAACTCAACAGACACACAAGCTCACTAATGGCTGTGAATAACTCTGAGAGAAGCAGTCCAGAGGACACCATGGATGATATAATGGAGGAGTTCAGATTGTCCGGGGAAAGGATCACCGTACTGACAGATCGGGTGATCAAACTGGAAAAGTTGGAGAAAATATCTGACCTCCAAAAACTTACTTTAAGACAGGTAATCCATGACGGTTTTGATCAAAGCCCAAAAGAACCAGATTGTCAAACTCTGTGAGGAGAAAAAGACAGGGATCAATTGTTTCTTTTGGAAGAGGAAAGATTGCAAGGTTGAGATCGGGGAAAAACAGAAGGTTACTGTTGGGTTAATTGTACAAAAGTTATTTCACTCATTGCTATATTTTCCTTACTAGAAGTGTTGTTCTCTTTTATACTTACTAGATGTGTTTCTCTATACAAGTGTATCTCTCTTAGTGCAGGAGGAGAAACTGCCTGTCCCGGAAAGATATGCAGGGAGTGCAGGCAGTTTCAATGTATCTCTCATACTGCATGGGAGGAATTGCCTGTCCCGGAAAAGTATGCAATTGTTGTAGATTGTGCAGGGCAAACAGGGTTCAACTGATTTCACCCCTTCCCTCAGCAGTTGAAACCTTATGTAACTAGGGCGCTCCTAAGACAATAAAATGCCAGGAGAGCGGAGGCTGCTTCAGAGTGAGTTTGGAGGATTGTAACTGAACAGTCTCCGAGCACTCTCCTTGCAAGTATACCATACTCAATTCTCTGTGTCTTTCTTTGTGCAGGTTGTTGAATACAATGTTGGGGGTTTAAACCTAACATTAATTGGTCCTTCGAGCCGGATTCCAAGATACCTGACGATCCCAGTGGGTGAGTGAGATCCAGGCAAGTCTGTGGCCACAGCAACGAGACCCTTTCCGGGACTGGTTCCTCCCTTACGGGCTGGGATCCGAAGGTTGAAGGAAATCCAAGGACGCAGAGAATCGTGAGTAGACTTTTGTTTAAAAGAGTATGAATGAGAGAAACTAAAGAAGAGAAATAAAAACCCTGACAATCCTAGGCACTATCAGGTAAAATAAACGTTCGTCGAAACGAAGTTAAAACACAGTTAAATTCCGTGGGAGGACAGACTCCTCTAGTTTCAAACTAAGTTAAATTCTGTGTAGGATGGCGGAGTCCTCTGTGGCGTGAAGACAACGTTTAAAACACAGTTAAATTCCGTGGGAGGACAGACTCCTCTAGATTCAGACTAGTTAAATTCTGTGTAGGATGGCGGAGTCCTCTGTGGTGTCAAAAAAATAATAAGTGAATGAGAGAGTAAGTGGAAAATACAAACATCATTAGATATTTGTATTGTCATACCAAAACGGACAAGGTTCAAATGGTGAGTCTTTGTGGATGTTTGTAGACAAGAAAACTCCACCTAAAAGGGTTAAAGCGAGTTTTACCACAAAGATAATTAATCACCATCTTTCCGGAGAAACCCAGTGTTAGAACACAGCAGGTGTTAAGACCCACTGGGCCCAAATTTTGTTCAAAATGGGGAAGGGGCAAAGAAAAGCAAAAACTCCTCGACGAACTTCAGTGTAGAGATTGGACAGTAGTACAAAAAGAAGACGAAAACGCACTAAAACCCCTGTGTTATTGGATAAAACGATATGGATTTAATGGCAAATTATCTACAGCGAACATTAAAGAATTGCAGCAAAAAATAACGAAACAATGTAAACGTAACGAAAATAAAATGAAGAAGGAAGGTTATGAACAGACACAGACTTGGATGAGGATAGCAGGACAGCGAAAAGCAAGAAGGGATAGAGAGGAGAAAAAGAGACATTAAAAAAAAAAAAAAAAAAAAAAAAGGGAGAGGAAAGTGAAGAGAAGGAAAAAGTGATGTTTCATAGAAAAGAGGAATTTTTGGAGGGGAGACAGACTCTCATCCAACAAGGCTGCAGCTGCGGAGCTCCTTATCATGATGAGACAAGAGCAGCACACACACATGCAGTGCTAGCAACTAAAGGGAGATAATGTGTGATTATTGATGCCAACAGAGTTACACACAGACAGTTAAAAAAGTTCAGTGCAAGAAGTGAATTAGATAGACGTAGCAAAAGAAAAAGATGTAAAATAAAAATTGATTTTAATGGTTTAATGATTTTGTGTCGTTTGGGGTTCACACAAATCAGTGTGAAGTTTGGCTAGTTTGGCGAATCAGAATAAATTAATATGTTAACACCCCTTATGGGTGAGACACGCACAAGCGTCGGTGCAGTTAGGGATTGTAGATCCAACAACAGGTTTACAAACAAAACAACAATTGGAGATATCAAAATTGTTTGGTTATCCTGTTTTTTTAGAGTGAATAAAAGTTGTTATAATGAAGCATGAATGACTTCTGTGTGAATGAGTTTCTAGGACTCCAAGCTATTACTCCTATGTTGATTTAAGCATATGTGTCACGGTTTGGGTCTGCTCTGTCTTATTTTGTAGTTTTCATGTCTCTGGTGTTCCTGGGTAACTTCACTTCCTGCCTTGTCCTGTCTTCCCCTGTAATTGTCTGCCGTGCCTGATCGTTTCCACCTGTGTTCAATCACCTGCACCTCCCTTGTGTATTTAAGCCCTGTGAGTCTCTTGTCTGGTGTGGCGTCATTACATGTCGACCGTTCATGTGTCACGTAAGTCAGGTTTGTGTTTTCAAGTCCAGGTCCCTGTTTTGTTTGTTGGTTTTGTTTTCTCCTCCTTCCTCCCCTTTTTGGTGGGAGCGATTTTGATTTTGAGTTTTGACTATTAAAGCCCTTTTATTTTTCATCAACTCTGCGTTTGAGTCCTCCCTCCTTGCCCTCGACCGCGTCCCTCCCTGACAATATGAGGTCAACAATACGTTATTAAGAACTGTAACTAAATGCGGTATAACATTTCTGGGAGAAATAAGTTTGGTATTTGAAAGACAGACCCCAGCCTGAAATGAGGAGAGTTGGTGTATATAGTGTCAGTCGTTTGGTATTAATCTTTGTAGTTTTAGTCTTCTCCTACATTCAGAGATGGGCTGTAAATTGTTGAGTGCTGATATTGAGTGTATAGTGCACGATACACTTGATACAGTATCTTGATGATGGAAGCAAATGTCTGATCAAGGAATATTGATAGTAGCAGGACATGAAATATGGAAACTTTGTTACAGACTGTCGTCTTGTAATGGTTCAACAAGTAACAAGTATTACACACTGCATTTGACTGTGCTAAATATGAGAGATCTGTACTCTATCAGTGTTGAATGAATGAATGAGTGAATGTATTGGATCCCAACCTGGACATGAGCTAAGTTGTGTTTGCAAGTAACAGATATGCCTCCGTTTTGCTTTAGGGAGAAAAGCAGTAAAAGTGGAGACACTCAGGCTGCTGTAGGATGGGGAGTCCTGACCAGATGGGTCTGCTGCAAACTGAATTTATTGTCTCTTGGTCCTATTGTTTATTTCACTGGTGATTTGGGATCAACCTTCTGATACATCGTTTAAAACTGTGGGTTTTAGTGATTCATACAACTGCAGATGTCCATCCACTAGTGATAGTAGTTCACAAGTTTAGAGAAGTTAATGCAGGAAGTGAAATCATTAGAGTTGTAGACATGCAGGAAGAAAGGAAGATATGCTAGAAGACACGTAATAGATCTTGTTGAAGGGTTTTATGGGATTAACAAGGTCACAGCAGCCAGAAGATGTGTGGGAGCAACGGTGGGGCCATTAAGGCTGGACAAAGAGATGCTTGCTCACTTGGAGCAACTCAAGCAAATTCTTGAACCACACATCTCATTGTATAAAAGCAAAGGCGCAGAATGGAAAGACTTGGGGAGATTGGTGGAAAAAGGAGAAAAAGCACGTGATTGGGTAGCAACCTCTGTAAACACCTGGTACAGGCCGTCTACTGATATGACAAAAAGAGCACTATTCTGGACAGTGACTGTCCAGTCGGGAGTACACCTAGATGATAAGCAACAATGACAGATTTACTTTACTGACAAACAGGAAGAACTGCTAAAACAAGTACCTACTAAACTATGGTCTCAAGGACCCACAGATGTAGGACTAGTGAAAGGAGCATCACCAGTAATAATAAGACCAAAAACAGAGCACCGACCCCGAGTACGGCAATACCCTCTAAAACCAGATGCAATGACAGGAATAGAGCCAGTAATCGAAGACCTAAAAAAGGCAGGTGTACTGCTAGAATGTGCAGAATCTCCGTGTAATACACCAATATTTCCCGTGAAGAAAGCTCCACCATCAACAGGATGGAGGATGGTTCAAGATCTACAGGCAGTGAATAGTGCAGTAGTACAAAGATCTCCATGTGTGGCGGATCCACACACATTGTTAAACTCTCTGAATCCAAAAGCTAAATATTTCACCGTAGTAGACATCAGTAATGCTTTCTTCTCAGTGCCGGTACATAAAGACAGCCAATACTGGTTTGCGTTCACGTTTAAAGGGAAAAGATACACGTACACTAGACTGCCTCAGGGATATTGTGAAAGTCCGACCATTTACTCACAAGTAATCACTTCGAGCCTCGCGACGTTTGACCCTCCAAGACAAAGTCAATTGTTAACATATGTAGACGACATCTTGATAGCATCAGAAACAAAACAAGAATGCGAGGAAGACACAATATCTCTGTTAAAACATCTGGCTGAAGAGGGACATAAAGTAAGCAAAAACAAACTACAGTTTTGCCAAGAAAAGGTAAAATATTTAGGACATCAATTGAGTGCAGGAGGGAGAACAATAATGGAAGAAAAAAAAACAGCAATACTGCAAGCACCCAAGCCACTGACTAAAAAACAAATGATGTCCTTTTTAGGACTCACAAATTACTGCAGGAGTTGGGTGCCGAGTTATGCGGAAATAACAGCGCCATTAAATTCCCTCATGTATAAAGAAGAGTTAAAAATGTCAGAACAATTAAAATGGACACCCGAAGCGGAAGATGCCTTTTGTAAAATAAAGCAAGCTATGGTAAGCAGTTGCACGCTGGCCTTACCCGATTATCAAAAGGAATTTGTGCAAATGGTAGATTGTAAAGGGCATTTTATGACGTCAGTATTAACACAGATGCATGGAAGACTGAAGCATGCAAACTAATGAAGAACAAAATAGCAACTATATATACAGACAGTCAATATGCCTATGCGACAACGCATACATTTGCACAACATTGGGAAAACAGAGGTACGATAACATCAACAGGAAAACCCGTGACACATGCAAATCTGCTAAAAGGATTAATACAAGCAGTGCAACTACCAAAAGAACTTGCAATATGTAAATGCGCGGCTCACACGTCAGGAACTGACTCAGTTTCAAAAGGAAACGTGTTCGCAGATGTTACAGGTCTCAGGATGAGAGAGCCTGATGACAGACTTGTGCCTGAGGAAAGTAGAAATAAATTACACCAGCAGACGTGTGGCTTCTTCTATCAGCGTCTCCTCAAACAATGATATTTATTTCACCATTGAAGTGAAAGCAAGCATATACAAATGTCTACATTTTTGCCTGACAACATACTTCAAAAATACAAACAATACAAATTCACAGACCAAACCATAGAGGCTTGCATTAATACTCTGGATTAAATCCGTACTTTTGGTCCAAATAACCGTGACTTTGGCAAGGTGCCCACACTACTGTGGCGTATGTGAGAAGGACGCCATTGAAGATGGCGGCGCTGCTTCTGATACAGCAAACGGCTAACACGTGCTAACAAACATTTTAAATACATTTTGCAGTCAACTGAATTAGCATATGAAATCTAAGTTAACCTAACATCACATCACATAACAAAACATAACAAATTGATTGGTTTGATTACAAAGGAAAAGTATAGCGTTTACGAGCCAGATAGAACAAGGAGGTAAACAGGGCTACTATCATTCTAGCTAGCTCTCGACAGTGGGTCCTTCTTAACAACGTAGCGTCAGCTACTGAATAAAACCAAATTGTCCCTAAGAATTGCAGGTCGTTAATGTCGAACTTCTAAAAGTTGTTTACCCATATTGGTAAGTGCACTTTACTGGTTACTGACCTGAGGAAAGTAGAAATAAATTACACCAGCAGACGTGTGGCTTCTTCTATCAGCGTCTCCTCAAACAATGAGACGCTGCACGCACAAATACAGAGTTAGGACCCCGAGGTGAAGCCACAACGCTGCACTGCCACCTACTGGGCATAGATAGCGCCACACACAATGACGAAATGTTCATTTAATCGAATAAGAATTAAACCCAAATGTGACCATACACCGTGTGTGCGTCACACAGACAAAATAGCAAAAGAAGCAGCACTAAAAGAAATAAAAGTCCTAACTCTGACAGAAAGTGAATTAAAAGACACAACGTTGCAAGAAATGCAACAACAAGCGCCTAAACAAGAACAGGAACAGTAAAAAAAAAGGAGCACAACTAAAAGAAGGAATCTATAAATGACCAGAAAATAAACCTATCCTACCAAAAAATCTATACAAATGGGCTGCTATATTGAGCCATGGGATGACACATGTCTCAACAGGAGGGATGGTGGGATTAGTAAACCAAATATATACAACATATGGCTTTATCTCTTATTCAAAGAATTTTTGTAGAGCATGTCAACCATCCTTGTTTGTTTTCTCGTAATAGCATTGTGGTACTTGCTGTAGCATTGCGACTCTTCGACTACCTCCAGAGGAAGTCCGGCTACAAAGGGGGCTGTAATTCCAGTTTACAGCCGTCTCAACCCGGTGAAGATTGTCCACAGCTCTGTGATGTAATTAGGAAGGGTTTTAATCTTTAAACAAGATGCTCACTAGCGCACATAAGAGGATGGTGGCAGTAGGAGGATTGGTAGGGGGAATAATAGTGATATTACTGCTCTAATGGGAAACTCAGATAAACCAAAAAATGAACCGAAAACCACGAAGAACAGGTTATTACAATCCGGCGTGGTCCCAAATCATGCACAGGAATTTGCTGAACCCATGCAACATGGCTAATAAGCCGAGAACAAAGAGACAGTTGGGATGGGATAAATACGACCCCACTTACATAGACAGCATTGGAGTCCCAAGGGGTGTACCTGATGAATACAAACTAGCGAATCAGGTATTAGCAGGGTTTGAAACTACTACCTGTCTGTGGTGGTGCACAATTAACAAAAATGTAGATCGAATCAACTACATCCATTACAATGTACAGAAATTAGGAAACCAAACCGAGGAAGGTTTCTCCGCCATCCATGAGCAGTTGTCAGCTACCTCCCTTATGGCTTTCCAAAATCGAATTGCTGTTGATATGCTACTCGCAGAGAAAGGTGGAGTTTGCTCCATTTTCGGTGATCAATGCTGCACGTTTATTCCTAACAACACAGCGGCAGACGGTAGCCTGACCAAGGCCCTGGAGGGTCTCAGGTCCCTCAACCACAAAATGAAAGACCATTCTGGAGTTGACACTTCAATGTGGGATGGGTTTGGAGACTTTTTCGGCAAATGGAAACAGCTGGTGATTTCTATTCTGATGTCTATAGCCGTGTTTGCTGCTATTCTAACCTTGTGTGGATGTTGTTGCATACCCTGCATTAGGTCGTTGTGCACCCGGATAATAACTACTGCCATTCAACCAGTAAAAGCTGAAATGTCGGAAATGTATGCACTCCTCGCACCAGACGGGGATCCTCGGGTAGGTAGAGATGACGAGTACACCGATGGTGAGGAGAGTGATGAAGAAGCATCACTGCATTTTCCGGACTTCTTTCCAGACCCAGAAGACTACGAGAGCAACCTCTGAGTGTACCTCTTAATGAGTTATGAATGAATTCCTGACCGAAAATCTGAAAAGAAGTAGTCAGCGAAGGATAAAAAATATAGCTCAAAGTGAATAAACAGGAGGGAAATGTTGGGTTAATTGTACAAAAGTTATTTCACTCATTGCTATATTTTCCTTACTAGAAGTGTTGTTCTCTTTTATACTTACTAGATGTGTTTCTCTATACAAGTGCATCTCTCTTGGTGCAGGAGGAGAAACTGCCTGTCCCGGAAAGATATGCAGGGAGTGCAGGCAGTTTCAATGTATCTCTCATACTGCATGGGAGGAATTGCCTGTCCCGGAAAAGTATGCAATTGTTGTAGATTGTGCAGGGCAAACAGGGTTCAACTGATTTCACCCCTTCCCTCAGCAGTTGAAACCTTATGTAACTAGGGCGCTCCTAAGACAATAAAATGCCAGGAGAGCGGAGGCTGCTTCAGAGTGAGTTTGGAGGATTGTAACTGAACAGTCTCCGAGCACTCTCCTTGCAAGTATACCATACTCAATTCTCTGTGTCTTTCTTTGTGCAGGTTGTTGAATACAATGTTGGGGGTTTAAACCTAACAGTTACCGTCGACCAAAAGATGCGGGATTTAGCCCCGTCTTACCCCTCTACGTCCTTCATGCCTCAACCTCTCTCAAGCCACCTTGAGAAAGAGATGAACAGGGCTCACAAGACCATCGAGCAACAAAGGCAAGATATTTCCGCTCTGACGGAGAATCTTCAAGACCTCCTGAACACGGCCAAATATTATGAGGCAGGAATGTCTGAGGCTCAGCAGACCATAGAGAAAAAAGAGCTTGAAATCTCCGGTTTGCAGCAGTGTGTCGAAGATCTTGAGAAGGATGCCAATTATCGTAGGGAAGAAAAAAAAAAAGGCTCAGAAGACTTACTTTAAGACAGGTAATCCATGACGGTTTTAATCAAAGCCCAAAAGAACCAGATTGTCAAACTCTGTGAGGAGAAAAAGACAGGGATCAATTGTTTCTTTTGGAAGAGGAAAGATTGCAAGGTTGAGATCGGGGGAAAAACAGAAGGTTACCGTCGACCAAAAGATGCGGGATTTAGCCCCGTCTTACCCCTCTACGTCCTTCATGCCTCAACCTCTCTCAAGCCACCTTGAGAAAGAGATGAACAGGGCTCACAAGACCATCGAGCAACAAAGGCAAGATATTTCCGCTCTGACGGAGAATCTTCAAGACCTCCTGAACACGGCCAAATATTATGAGGCAGGAATGTTTGAAGCTCAGCAGACCATAGAGAAAAAAGAGCTTGAAATCTCCGGTTTGCAGCAGTGTGTTGAAGATCTTGAGAAGGATGCCAATTATCGTAGGGAAGAAAAGAAAAAAGGCTCAGAAGACCATCAAGACACAAGAGCGGAAAATCTCCACTCTGAATGTTGAATTCATGCGAAACAAGGCCAAATTTCACGAGGGAGCATTGGCTGACGCTAATGAGACCATAGAGAAAAAAGAGCTTGAAACCTCCGGTTTGCAGCAGTCTGTCGAAGATCTTGAGAAGGATGCCAATTATCGTAGGGAAGAAAAAAAAAAGGCTCAGAAGACCATCAAGACACAAGAGCGGAAAATCTCCACTCTGAACAAGAGACTCCAAGATGTCCAGATGGTGGTTAAACATCATGAGGCAGAAATTCAGAAACTCTCTGAAGAAAAGCTTCTGGTTAGCAAGGAGGCAGATCTTCTAAAGTCCACCAACGCCAAATGGATGATGACAGATGCTACGACTGAGGAAAGAGTACGAGACTATGAGGACAGAGTATGAGACTCTGAAGGAAAAAAACACGATTCTGGAGACAGAACTCCGTGCTGATCGGATTCAAATCGAGCGAATGGAGGATGAACAGCTGCTCCTAGAGGATATCTGCCTCTGGATGAAGAAAAGGAATCTAGGGGTCCTTGGGAGGCTGATGGAAGACAGAGACACAGAGCTGGCAAAATTGAAGTGGAAGATGTTTGTAAAGGACACTTTAGATGGATATACCAGGATACTGAGGCATGATACCACCGAAACTGTAAGAATGAAGGTCTGTACAGTGCCTTTTACACAACCGGTGAAAAAGTGTCCCCTGAGCAAGACACCACACCCCTAACAGCCATCTTACCCCCCCCCCCAATCCCTTCTTAAGTATCATTCTATATATACACATTGTAAAATGAATACATTATATTATATTCAGAGCAGACGACAGAGCCGTGTGCCGTCGACACCGCTAGCGAACGCGGAAGCACCCCCCCCCCCCCCTGATCGAATTGGGTCGCCGCTTGTCATTAAGGGATAAAGGTTGGTCCCGGAGCCAGACAAGTTGAGAACTACTGGGCTAAGGGACGTGAGAGTGTTGACATAATGGAAGACATCGGTGGGCTCCGAGATAGCATGCTAGCATTAGCGGATCAAATCGATCAACATGGGTTATCTGCAGATACTATTTTGACACATATTGAGGGTTTTCTGGAAGTACTAGGGCTTGCGGTTCCGACTTCGGCAGCTCTAGTCAAACGGCCCATCAGTTGAGAAACACTGCCTTAGCCAGCCCTTTTTGCACACTGTTCTGAATGGGTTAGGGTTAGGTGAGGGGAAATGAAATGCCTGGACATTTCGGAACGGGTTCCCAAGGGAATCCCGGAGGCACGGGCACATCCAAAGGCTCTTACAGTCTTTTGTTTCCTCCCATGAGGTAGGATCTTATTCATAAAACTGGAATAAAACGACAGGAGGTCTTTCTGTAAATAAAAAGAGTTGGTAAGTTTTACATTAAGAAAGGTACTCCGTCGAGTCTCACCTTAATTAAATCTCCTAACGACCGTAAAGTCACGGAGTTGGATCTCTACATTAAAAAAGTACAAAAAAGACCTCTTCCGAAAAACCAATAAAATGAATAAATATCCTTAAAAACACATAAATAAATAATGCGATTAACTCATGGGGGAGGAGACCTGGCCTCGATGGCGCTGGCAGGTTAGGTGAGGGGAAATGAAATGCCTGGACATTTCGGAACGGGTTCCCAAGGGAATCCCGGAGGCACGGGCACATCCAAAGGCTCTTACAGTCTTTTGTTTCCTCCCATGAGGTAGGATCTTATTCATAAGGGTTAGGGGTTAGGGTTAGGGTTAGGGGTTATGAGTTTGTGGCCCCACACTGACAAAGCAGTGCAGGGCCGATGCACAGTCCATCACTGGGCTGAACTCCGGGGCCTCCAACGTCCATCACTCCCCCCACTCAAAAGAGAAAGCATCAATAATGTTATTGTACATTTAAAGATGACAGAGCCGAAATTGGGCTTCAGGTGAGTAAGACTTCAGGTGAGTATATTTTAACACTGTTTTGTGTTTAAAATGGAGAACCACAATAAGAACCAGTACGCATGTCCCAACACTAGTGTTATGTTTAGGTGGGGAGGACCAGGAGAGGCTGCAGGTAAGTATGTCCTAACACTGAGGTTGTGTTTAGGCATAGAGAACCAGATTAGGCTTCAATCAAATACATTCCAACACTAATGTTAGGTTTAGGAATAGATACACAGTGCATTGCTCACATACGTATATCACAATCTGGATTATACTGGGAGAGGTACAGTTCTACCTTCAGCACAAATTTCAATTCTTCAAGGTATCAATGTAGTTTCCTGTTGAACTTAACATTGTTATTCACCCTCTACGTATATCACATTTGGGATTATACTGGGGAAAATCATACTCATTGGAGCATCGTTGGACAGTCTCATGTCCCTTCTTGAAGTGTCACTGCGCCCCCTTGTGGGTCTGGCTCGTGACTGCATGCTCCCACCTGTCACTGTGTTCTGCTGTACTTCTCTGGTTCTGTGGGTAGCTCCGGTCCGGATTCTGCGTGGTTGAAGACTGGTACAGCCGAAGTGGGGATGTCTGGAACCCTCGTCACTGCTTAGCTGGTATGTGGATGCTGGCGGTCGGTGTGGCGAAGCGTGCGTCTTTGTTGACATCTGGTCTGCTCCGTTGTGCTCGTCCTAATAACCTCCATGTTGCAGGGTGGTGCTGTTTCTCTCACCCGGAACCGGTGCTGGGGGCAGCGTCATCTGGTCCGGCGGAGTCAGCTCACAGCCCCCACCTTTTTCCTCCGTCGTTGTGGAGGAGGAGGCGCGTGCTCGGGGGCGCGCTCCGTCGCTTAGCTTCGCTCTCCCGGCGGCCATTGTTCTGTGGCTACGTGCTAGCTAATTAGCCTTTAACATGTGGCTCGAACAAAAAGGGTCCAAAAGGAAGGTTTTTACCTTTTATTGTCGTCCAGAACAGGCACGTAAAACACACTCAGAACCGTACATTTTAAACTAGCTACGCGTTTCGGGACTATTATCCCTTCTTCAGGCTAGATTGTACATAATTGGAGGAACGGAGCCCGCGGCCAGCTCGGGCAGGTTGGTAAGAGAAAGGGGCTACGTCAGAGCTGGCTGTGTAGCCTTCAAAATGGCTCCGGTTAGTCCCTCCCCTTCCGTTCTCAGGCCCAATCAGCAGTCAGTAAACATTAACGGGTTACAAAATGCATTATAATAAATGAAATATTAATACATTCGTCCCAGGTCTCGTTGTTATTGAACATTCTTTGACCAAATGTTGAAAAATTATTCATTTTGACTGTTATATAATCTATTCATGGGTGCTTATTGTAGCTTCAACCAGAATATATGGGCAAACGGGACACTCAACCTTAAACACTTGTACATACAATTGGACGGGAAACCAGTCTGGTCCGGCGGAGCTCATGGCTTCTACCGGGCGAGATGCGTCTGAGCAGCTTTGAACTGTGAGTTCCTGTTTAACGTGAAGGCAGCGTAACAACAGCAGTTGTTTAGCTCACGTTTCCTAAATGCTGTTGTTGCCAACATACTAACGTTGTATCAAACTGTTAGATAGCCACGTAGCGTTCACTGCTTTATTTCTTTGTAGCACCGAGAACCGCAAACCAACCACTTTCACCTCCGCGGACACATGACGTCACACTTTGCACCCGGTGGGTGGGGGGGGTCTGCAGTCTTTCCTTGTGGAGACAAAAGAACTATCGCCGTGAAGAGTGATTTATTCATACCTGCGGTCAGATCACCTTCCTGTAAAGTGTGCAAAGCTTTATTCAGCCAACAAGTTCCCTCTGCAACGTGCTTATTGATTACTGATTACAGCTTCTTCTCTTCACTTGGTCCACACATTGATCGGAGAAGGACGAGGTGATCCGTTACTGCAAATATGTTCAGTGTTATTTGAGAAAAATGACTATAAATAATGCTGTTTATTTCTACATATATATATATATATATATATATATATATATATATATATATATATATATATATATATTTATTAATAAAGTAGTAAGTAAATTTAATGCTAATGACAGCACTGTGTATATACACAGTGCTGTCATTAGCATTATATTTAGTTGGAATGCTTCAAGCATTCCAAGTATTGTTCTTCTAATCTTTATTAGTTGGAATGCTTCAAGCATTCCAAGTATTGTTCTTCTTTTCTTTATTCCGCCTTATTTTTAGTTGGAATGCTTCAAGCATTCCAAGTATTGTTCTTCTTTTCTTTATTCCGCCTTATTTTTATTATTCTATTTCTTCCGCCGCACCTTTCAACTCCTTCACACTTTCAGCTATTAAGACCATTTAAATATTAAAATGTTCAGCTCCTTCAGGAGAGGTGTGCTATGACTTTTCAGCTTTTTAGCTCTTATAATTGAATTAATATAAATTAAAAACATCAAACTTTTTAACATGGTTTCCAATGGATTAAATTTTCAAATCCTCTCAAAACTTGTTCAACTTTCAACTTTTTCAGCTTTTCCAATCTTTCAGCTAGAGACACCATTTAAACTTTAAAATGTTGACACAAGTCTTAACAATTTCATTAAAAAAACAGCTTGTTGATATCTATTATAGTTTTTTCATAATCACTAATTATGTTTGACTAGTTTTGGGGTCCTTTTCGAATTTACAGTGTGCGCTAGAGTGCAGACAAAGTCGGAAGACAAGAGAGGGTCCATGTTTTGTAAACTGCTGGTAGAGCAGTTTTAAAACACATAGAGACATAAAAACTACACTCAAACGTTCAGTAGAGTCTTGTGTCTCTCAAAATGTCATTATTTTTTGGCTACTCCAAATAGTTTTGCTCCAGGAAGCATTTGTTTGAGGTGTGGGTTCTCAGTAACTGTCTGTGAGCTAAGCGCAGCTGCTCCGTTGCCGCGACAACGAGCTGGGGCTCTTTCTGTGACTCACAGCTGATCCTAATTAGCTGATTAGTGCAGCCTGACATGACCTCCTTCTCTCCACCTTCTCTCATCATTTCAAAGCAACCCCCATGGAGGGAGTTCTTACTGTAATGTTTGATGAGGCCTTCTAATATATTCTGTCTCTCAACCCCCCCCACCCACTCCCCCAATACCATCATTTCAAAATAAAAGCTGCAATGATTATCTGTAATTTAGCCATGAAGCTTAGGATAAAGCTGTTTTGTTGAATACGTATTGCTCTTTCAAATAGTACTACAACCACTACTAATATTTCTAGTACTTCTAGTATTTCAACTGGTATTATTACTAAAATGACTTTTACTACTACTTGTACTACTAGTATTTCAACCCCAATGGAGGGAATTCTTACTGTAATGTTTGATGAGGCCCATCCATTAATAACTTTAGTTTTATTAGCTTAGGGCGACTGTGGGTGAGTGGGGAGCGCGGGCGGGCGTCCTCCAATCAGAGGGTTGGCGGTCTGATCCCAGGCCCGGCTAACCTGCATGTCAATGTGTCCTTGGGCAAGACGCTTAATCCCAGCATTGTTCCTCTAGCTGTGACTACAGTGTGTGTGAGTGTTAGTTACTGGTTGGGCAGGCACCACTGTGTATGGTAGGTCCTGTCATTGGTGTGTGAATGGATGAATGATGTTATGTAGTGTTAAGGTGCTTTGAGTGGTCAGAAGACTATTAGAGCGCTGTACAAATCTATTTTACCAAGTCCATTTGCTTTGAATAACAAACATTCTGTCTCCCAAACCACCCAATTCCATTATTTCAAAATAAAAGCCTCAATGATTATCTGTACCTCAACAATAGGTACACCACAATTGCTTTCAAATACTAGTGAAACTAGTACTTACTTCTTCTACTGCTGCTAGTACCACTAGTACAACTATAGTACTAAACCTTATATTACTACAAAAAATGTATTTTTTAATTCTCAGCTTTTATTATTTCTGTGTTTTCAAATTCATAGAAGCTTCTCCCATTTCTGTTTTTTTTTTGCAATTCTTTCAAGTTCATTTCAGCTTTTCTCATTTCTGTATTTTTAGCAATTTTTAAATGTATTTCAGCCTTTTCTATTTCAGCAATGTTTAGAATAATTTCAGCATGTTGCATTTTAAGCAACTTTTTGAAATTAATTTCAGCTTTTATTATTTCTGTGATTTCAAATTCATAGAAGCTTCTCCCATTTCAGTTTTTTTGCAATTCTTTCAAGTTCATTTCAGCTTTTCTCATTTATGTATTTCAGCTTTTTCCATTCTTTCAGCAATGTTTTTAATAATTCCAGCTTGTTTCATTTCTGTACTTTAAGAAACTTTTTAAAATTAATTTCAGCTTTCTGCATTCCAACGCATTTTCAGCAGGAAATGCATTTTCTAGTTAGTTGGAATGCTTCAAGCATTCCAAGTATTGTTCTTCTAATCTTTATTAGTTGGAATGCTTCAAGCATTCCAAGTATTGTTCTTCTAATCTTTATTCAACTTATTAGTTGGAATGCTTCAAGCATTCCAAGTATTGTTCTTCTAATCTTTATTCAACTTATTATTATTCATCTTTTTATTCTTCTATTTCTTCCGCGCCCCCTTTCAACTCCTTCACACTTTCAGCTATTAAGACCATTCAAATATTAAAATATTCAGCTCCTTCAGGAGAGGTGTGCTATGACTTTTCAGCTTTTTAGCTCTTATAATTGAATTAATATAAATTAAAAACATCAACCTTTTTTAACATGGTTTCCAATGGATTACATTTTCAAATCCTCTCAAAACTTGTTCAACTTTCAACGTTTTTAGCTCTTCCAATCTTTCAGCTAGAGACACCATTTAAACTTTAAAATGGTGACACAAGTCTTAACAATTATTTAAAAAAAACAGCTTGTTGATATCTATTATACTTTTTTCATAATCACTAATTATGTTTCATTAGTTTTGGGGTCCTTTTTGAATTTAGAGTGGGCGCTAGAGTGCAGACAAAGTCGGAAGACAAGAGAGGGTCCATGTTTTGTAAACTGCTGGTAGAGCAGTTTTAAAACACATAGAGACATAAAAACTAGACTCAAACGTTCGGTAGAGTCTTGTGTCTCTCAAAATGTCATTATTTTTTGGCTACTCCAAATAGTTTTGCTCCAGGAAGCATTTGTTTGAGGTGTGGGTTTTCTGTAAATCACTGCCTGTCAGCAGCTTCTCCGTCGCCATGGATACTCCACTCTGTCAGTTGGTCTCACCCAGCTGAACCATAACGGCTGATTAGTGTCGTCACGTGACACAGCTATTCTTTCAACCAGGGTTCGTACAGTCATGGAAAAAAATAACAATATGGACATGTTTCTTTATATACAGCCCCTGAGATTACTTTGGGATGTCAATCTGAAGTTCCACACCCAATAGCGCCCCTGAACTTGGCCATAGGTCCGGCCAATCATTGACCAGGAAGTTGTGTGCAGGCGAACGGAGAGAGCGGAGGGGGCGGGACGAGGGAGAGACTAAGAGCGATGAGCAATGGCGGATACGATGGCAGATGCGTCTGCTAATCGCAAGTTTAGCTTCAAGTTAAGTTCAGGGTCCGTGTCGAGGAAGAATGACATGGACGTGCGTGTCGTGAGTGGGTACGGTGACCCGGGATGAGCAGACCGTAAGTAATGTGGAGGCAGGACGGTTAGATATTTGGGACATGGGAGAGCGATACGTGCTAGCTAGTTATACTGCTAACGAGGCTACTCCCCTTCTGCTGGGGTGTGACGTTGTTCCTTCGGTGTTTTCATTAAGCTGCAGGCACGTGAGTTTATTTTCTTACGCGAGTGATACTATTAATAACCTTTTCACGGTCCGCAAGAAGGTCCGTAGGTTAATAAGCACGTCAAAAGTTACGGGGGAGGGGCGTGACGTTGTTCGGTGATTGAGCTGCAGGCACGTGAGTTTATTTTCTTACGTGGTGTGATACTATTAATAAACTTTTCGCGGACCGCAAGAAGGTCCGTCGGTTAATAAGCACGTCGAAAGTTACGGGGGACCCCGGACGAGCGGACCGTAAGTAATGTGGAGGCAGGACGGTTAGGTATTTCAAACATGGGAGAGAGATGAGCGCTAGCTAGCTTAACTGCTAACGAGGCTACTCCCCGTATGCTGGACTTAAACCGGGGGCGTGACGTTCCTTCGGTGTTGTTATTAAGCTGCTGGCGGAGCCCGGGAAGTACACCTGTGATTGAGGAAGCGCAACGGTAGGATGTTAGCCGCTAGTTAAGTGTTTAGCTGACTTTAGGAACTTTATTAGCTCGTCTCCAACGCTGAAGGCTTCACCGCGCCAGCGAATAACGACGGCCAGCCGCCTCACCTCTACAGCCCGTGATGTGCCAGCAGCACGCATGCTTTCTCTCCCTCCCTCTCCCACGCCACTACCCGACGTGAGTAATATCCTGCCACACGTGAATCCACCTTGTCCACGAACAGCAACGTGATCAGCTGATCGTGGCTCCTTTTTTTACGTCTACGTTATGGGTAGTTTTGAATGCTGTGATTACTTGTTTGCTGCATTCAGTGTTACAGTACAGTGTTAAGCTTGGCCTGTCGTTTACTGCATCTATGGCTATATGTTGCTAATGACATTACCACGCAGTGGAATTAATGTACGTTGTTACGGGGAATTTATTTGTTTTGTTCTGGTTACTGAGCCCCCTTCAGTTAGAATAACTCCCCCTTGAGTAAGACTGGTGTTTCCCTGTTAAAGCATGGTCATGAACAAGGGGAAATGTTTCAGTATGAAATAATTGTTCTAAAATTCTCTAATTAAATCATACTTTGAAATTTAACTTTCTATATGGTTGGTTCGACCTGCTACATAACTATACTATAACGAGTCTTCATACGTTTTAATGTGGTGTCAGAGACTGATGTTGTTCACCGGTTACGTCTGTTTGAGGACAGAGTTTAGTTTTATAACTAGTATATAACTAAACCGTATATTACTACAGAGAATGTATTTTTTAATTCTCAGCTTTTCCTATTTCTATTATTTCAGCAACGTTTAAATTAATTTCAGCTTTTATTTCTGTGTTTTCAAATTCATAGAAGCTTCTCCCATTTTTGTTTTTTTGCAATTGTTTCAAGTTGATTTCAGCTTTTCTCATTTCTGTATTTTCAGCCATTTTTAAATGTATTTCAGCTTTTTCCATTCTTTCAGCAATGTTAAGAATAATTTCAGCTTGTTTCATTTCTGTACTTTAAGCAACTTTTTGAAATTAATTTCAGCTTTCTGCATTCCAACGCATTTTCAGCAGGAAATGCATTTTCTAGTTCAACTTATTATTATTAGTTGGAATGCTTCAAGCATTCCAAGTATTGTTCTTCTAATCTTTATTCAACTTATTATTATTAATCTTTTTATTCTTCTATTTCTTCCGCGCCCCCTTTCAACTCCTTCACACTTTCAGCTATTAAGACCATTCAAATATTAAAATATTCAGCTCCTTCAGGAGAGGTGTGCTATGACTTTTCAGCTTTTTAGCTCTTATAATTGAATTAATATAAATTAAAAACATCAACCTTTTTTAACATGGTTTCCAATGGATTACATTTTCAAATCCTCTCAAAACTTGTTCAACTTTCAACTTTTTTAGCTCTTCCAATCTTTCAGCTAGAGACACCATTTAAACTTTAAAATGGTGACACAAGTCTTAACAATTATTTAAAAAAAACAGCTTGTTGATATCTATTATACTTTTTTCATAATCACTAATTATGTTTCATTAGTTTTGGGGTCCTTTTTGAATTTAGAGTGGGCGCTAGAGTGCAGACAAAGTCGGAAGACAAGAGAGGGTCCATGTTTTGTAAACTGCTCGTAGAGCAGTTTTAAAACACATAGAGACATAAAAACTAGACTCAAACGTTCGGTAGAGTCTTGTGTCTCTCAAAATGTCATTATTTTTTGGCTACTCCAAATAGTTTTGCTCCAGGAAGCATTTGTTTGAGGTGTTGGTTTTCTGTAAATCACCGCCTGTCTGTGAGCAGCTTCTCCGTCGCCATGGATACTCCACTCTGTCAGTTGGTCTCACCCAGCTGAACCATAACGGCTGATTAGTGTCGTCACGTGACACAGCTATTCTTTCAACCAGGGTTCGTACAGTCATGGAAAAAAATAACAATACGGACATGTTTCTTTATATACAGCCCCTGAGATTACTTTGGGATGTCAATCTGAAGTTCCACACCCAATAGCGCCCCTGAACTTGGCCATAGGTCCGGCCAATCATTGACCAGGAAGTTGGTGTGCAGGCGAACGGAGAGTGCGGAGGGGGCGGGACGAGGGAGAGACTAAGAGCGATGAGCAATGGCGGATACGATGGCAGATGCGTCTGCTAATCGCAAGTTTAGCTTCAAGTTAAGTTCAGGGTCCGTGTCGAGGAAGAATGACATGGACGTGCGTGTCGTGAGTGGGTACGGTGACCCGGGATGAGCAGACCGTAAGTAATGTGGAGGCAGGACGGTTAGATATTTGGGACATGGGAGAGCGATACGTGCTAGCTAGTTATACTGCTAACGAGGCTACTCCCCTTCTGCTGGGGTGTGACGTTGTTCCTTCAGTGTTTTCATTAAGCTGCAGGCACGTGAGTTTATTTTCTTACGCGAGTGATACTATTAATAACCTTTTCACGGTCCGCAAGAAGGTCCGTAGGTTAATAAGCACGTCAAAAGTTACGGGGGAGGGGCGTGACGTTGTTCGGTGATTGAGCTGCAGGCACGTGAGTTTATTTTCTTACGTGGTGTGATACTATTAATAAACTTTTCGCGGACCGCAAGAAGGTCCGTCGGTTAATAAGCACGTCGAAAGTTACGGGGGACCCCGGACGAGCGGACCGTAAGTAATGTGGAGGCAGGACGGTTAGGTATTTCAAACATGGGAGAGAGATGAGCGCTAGCTAGCTTAACTGCTAACGAGGCTACTCCCCGTATGCTGGACTTAAACCGGGGGCGTGACGTTCCTTCGGTGTTGTTATTAAGCTGCTGGCGGAGCCCGGGAAGTACACCTGTGATTGAGGAAGCGCAACGGTAGGATGTTAGCCGCTAGTTAAGTGTTTAGCTGACTTTAGGAACTTTATTAGCTCGTCTCCAACGCTGAAGGCTTCACCGCGCCAGCGAATAACGACGGCCAGCCGCCTCACCTCTACAGCCCGTGATGTGCCAGCAGCACGCATGCTTTCTCTCCCTCCCTCTCCCACGCCACTACCCGACGTGAGTAATATCCTGCCACACGTGAATCCACCTTGTCCACGAACAGCAACGTGATCAGCTGATCGTGGCTCCTTTTTTTACGTCTACGTTATGGGTAGTTTTGAATGCTGTGATTACTTGTTTGCTGCATTCAGTGTTACAGTACAGTGTTAAGCTTGGCCTGTCGTTTACTGCATCTATGGCTATATGTTGCTAATGACATTACCACGCAGTGGAATTAATGTACGTTGTTACGGGGAATTTATTTGTTTTGTTCTGGTTACTGAGCCCCCTTCAGTTAGAATAACTCCCCCTTGAGTAAGACTGGTGTTTCCCTGTTAAAGCATGGTCATGAACAAGGGGAAATGTTTCAGTATGAAATAATTGTTCTAAAATTCTCTAATTAAATCATACTTTGAAATTTAACTTTCTATATGGTTGGTTCGACCTGCTACATAACTATACTATAACGAGTCTTCATACGTTTTAATGTGGTGTCAGAGACTGATGTTGTTCACCGGTTACGTCTGTTTGAGGACAGAGTTTAGTTTTATAACTAGTATATAACTAAACCGTATATTACTACAGAGAATGTATTTTTTAATTCTCAGCTTTTCCTATTTCTATTATTTCAGCAACGTTTAAATTAATTTCAGCTTTTATTTCTGTGTTTTCAAATTCATAGAAGCTTCTCCCATTTTTGTTTTTTTGCAATTCTTTCAAGTTGATTTCAGCTTTTCTCATTTCTGTATTTTCAGCCATTTTTAAATGTATTTCAGCTTTTTCCATTCTTTCAGCAATGTTAAGAATAATTTCAGCTTGTTTCATTTCTGTACTTTAAGCAACTTTATGAAATTAATTTCAGCTTTCTGCATTCCAACGCATTTTCAGCAGGAAATGCATTTTCTAGTTATTATTCATCTTTTTATTCTTCTATTTCTTCCGCGCCCCCTTTCAACTCCTTCACACTTTCAGCTATTAAGACCATTCAAATATTAAAATATTCAGCTCCTTCAGGAGAGGTGTGCTATGACTTTTCAGCTTTTTAGCTCTTATAATTGAATTAATATAAATTAAAAACATCAACCTTTTTTAACATGGTTTCCAATGGATTACATTTTCAAATCCTCTCAAAACTTGTTCAACTTTCAACGTTTTTAGCTCTTCCAATCTTTCAGCTAGAGACACCATTTAAACTTTAAAATGGTGACACAAGTCTTAACAATTATTTAAAAAAAACAGCTTGTTGATATCTATTATACTTTTTTCATAATCACTAATTATGTTTCATTAGTTTTGGGGTCCTTTTTGAATTTAGAGTGGGCGCTAGAGTGCAGACAAAGTCGGAAGACAAGAGAGGGTCCATGTTTTGTAAACTGCTGGTAGAGCAGTTTTAAAACACATAGAGACATAAAAACTAGACTCAAACGTTCGGTAGAGTCTTGTGTCTCTCAAAATGTCATTATTTTTTGGCTACTCCAAATAGTTTTGCTCCAGGAAGCATTTGTTTGAGGTGTGGGTTTTCTGTAAATCACTGCCTGTCAGCAGCTTCTCCGTCGCCATGGATACTCCACTCTGTCAGTTGGTCTCACCCAGCTGAACCATAACGGCTGATTAGTGTCGTCACGTGACACAGCTATTCTTTCAACCAGGGTTCGTACAGTCATGGAAAAAAATAACAATATGGACATGTTTCTTTATATACAGCCCCTGAGATTACTTTGGGATGTCAATCTGAAGTTCCACACCCAATAGCGCCCCTGAACTTGGCCATAGGTCCGGCCAATCATTGACCAGGAAGTTGTGTGCAGGCGAACGGAGAGAGCGGAGGGGGCGGGACGAGGGAGAGACTAAGAGCGATGAGCAATGGCGGATACGATGGCAGATGCGTCTGCTAATCGCAAGTTTAGCTTCAAGTTAAGTTCAGGGTCCGTGTCGAGGAAGAATGACATGGACGTGCGTGTCGTGAGTGGGTACGGTGACCCGGGATGAGCAGACCGTAAGTAATGTGGAGGCAGGACGGTTAGATATTTGGGACATGGGAGAGCGATACGTGCTAGCTAGTTATACTGCTAACGAGGCTACTCCCCTTCTGCTGGGGTGTGACGTTGTTCCTTCGGTGTTTTCATTAAGCTGCAGGCACGTGAGTTTATTTTCTTACGCGAGTGATACTATTAATAACCTTTTCACGGTCCGCAAGAAGGTCCGTAGGTTAATAAGCACGTCAAAAGTTACGGGGGAGGGGCGTGACGTTGTTCGGTGATTGAGCTGCAGGCACGTGAGTTTATTTTCTTACGTGGTGTGATACTATTAATAAACTTTTCGCGGACCGCAAGAAGGTCCGTCGGTTAATAAGCACGTCGAAAGTTACGGGGGACCCCGGACGAGCGGACCGTAAGTAATGTGGAGGCAGGACGGTTAGGTATTTCAAACATGGGAGAGAGATGAGCGCTAGCTAGCTTAACTGCTAACGAGGCTACTCCCCGTATGCTGGACTTAAACCGGGGGCGTGACGTTCCTTCGGTGTTGTTATTAAGCTGCTGGCGGAGCCCGGGAAGTACACCTGTGATTGAGGAAGCGCAACGGTAGGATGTTAGCCGCTAGTTAAGTGTTTAGCTGACTTTAGGAACTTTATTAGCTCGTCTCCAACGCTGAAGGCTTCACCGCGCCAGCGAATAACGACGGCCAGCCGCCTCACCTCTACAGCCCGTGATGTGCCAGCAGCACGCATGCTTTCTCTCCCTCCCTCTCCCACGCCACTACCCGACGTGAGTAATATCCTGCCACACGTGAATCCACCTTGTCCACGAACAGCAACGTGATCAGCTGATCGTGGCTCCTTTTTTTACGTCTACGTTATGGGTAGTTTTGAATGCTGTGATTACTTGTTTGCTGCATTCAGTGTTACAGTACAGTGTTAAGCTTGGCCTGTCGTTTACTGCATCTATGGCTATATGTTGCTAATGACATTACCACGCAGTGGAATTAATGTACGTTGTTACGGGGAATTTATTTGTTTTGTTCTGGTTACTGAGCCCCCTTCAGTTAGAATAACTCCCCCTTGAGTAAGACTGGTGTTTCCCTGTTAAAGCATGGTCATGAACAAGGGGAAATGTTTCAGTATGAAATAATTGTTCTAAAATTCTCTAATTAAATCATACTTTGAAATTTAACTTTCTATATGGTTGGTTCGACCTGCTACATAACTATACTATAACGAGTCTTCATACGTTTTAATGTGGTGTCAGAGACTGATGTTGTTCACCGGTTACGTCTGTTTGAGGACAGAGTTTAGTTTTATAACTAGTATATAACTAAACCGTATATTACTACAGAGAATGTATTTTTTAATTCTCAGCTTTTCCTATTTCTATTATTTCAGCAACGTTTAAATTAATTTCAGCTTTTATTTCTGTGTTTTCAAATTCATAGAAGCTTCTCCCATTTTTGTTTTTTTGCAATTGTTTCAAGTTGATTTCAGCTTTTCTCATTTCTGTATTTTCAGCCATTTTTAAATGTATTTCAGCTTTTTCCATTCTTTCAGCAATGTTAAGAATAATTTCAGCTTGTTTCATTTCTGTACTTTAAGCAACTTTTTGAAATTAATTTCAGCTTTCTGCATTCCAACGCATTTTCAGCAGGAAATGCATTTTCTAGTTCAACTTATTATTATTAATCTTTTTATTCTATTTCTTCCGCGCCCCCTTTCAACTCCTTCACACTTTCAGCTATTAAGACCATTCAAATATTAAAATGTTCAGCTCCTTCAGGAGAGGTGTGCTATGACTTTTCAGCTTTTTAGCTCTTATAATTGAATTAATATAAATTAAAAACATCAACCTTTTTAACATGGTTTCCAATGGATTAAATTTTCAAATCCTCTCAAAACTTGTTCAACTTTCAACTTTTTCAGCTCTTCCAATCTTTCAGCTAGAGACACCATTTAAACTTTAAAATGGTGACACAAGTCTTAACAATTATTTAAAAAAAACAGCTTGTTGATATCTATTATACTTTTTTCATAATCACTAATTATGTTTCATTAGTTTTGGGGTCCTTTTTGAATTTAGAGTGGGCGCTAGAGTGCAGACAAAGTCGGAAGACAAGAGAGGGTCCACGTTTTGTAAACTGCTGGTAGAGCAGTTTTAAAACACATAGAGACATAAAAACTAGACTCAAACGTTCGGTAGAGTCTTGTGTCTCTCAAAATGTCATTATTTTTTGGCTACTCCAAATAGTTTTGCTCTAGGAAGCATTTGTTTGAGGTGTGGGTTCTCACTAACTGTCTGTGGGCTAACAGAACCTGCTCCGTTGCCGCGCCAACGAGCTGGGGCTCTTTCTGTGACTCACAGCTGATCCTAATTAGCTGATTAGTGCAGCCTGACATGACCTCCTTCTCTCCTCCTTCTCTCATCATTTTAAACCCCCATGGAGGGAGTTCTTACTGTAATGTTTGATGAGGCCTTCTAATATATTCTGTCTCAACCCCCCCACCCACTCACCCAATACCATCATTTCAAAATAAAAGCTGCAATGATTATGTTATTTAAACATGAAGCTTAGGATTCAGCTGTTTTGTTAAATACGTATTGCTCTTTCAAATAGTACTACAACCACTACTAATATTTCTAGTACTTCTAGTAGTACTTCTAGTATTTCAACTGGTATTATTACTAAATGACTTTTACTACTACTAATATTACTAGTACTACTAGTATATCAACCCAATGGAGGGAATTCTTACTATAATGTTTGATGAGGCCTATTAAATAATATATACTGTCTCTCAACCCCCCCACCCACTCACCCAATACCATCATTTCAAAATAAAAGCTGCAATGATTATGTTAATTAAACATGAAGTTTAGGATTCAGCTGTTTTGTTGAATACGTATTGCTCTTTCAAATAGTACTACAACCACTACTAATATTTCTAGTACTTCTAGTATTTCAACTGGTATTATTACTAAAATGACTTTTACTACTACTAATATTACTAGTACTACTAGTATTTCAACCCCAATAGAGGGAATTCTTACTGTAATGTTTGATGAGGCCCATCAATTAATAACTTTAGTTTTATTAGCTTAGGGCGACTGTGGGTGAGTGGGGAGTGCGGCCGGCCTCCAATCAGAGGGTTGGCGGTCTGATCCCAGGCCCGGCTAACCTGCATGTCAATGTGTCCTTGGGCAAGACGCTTAATCCCAGCATTGTTCCTCTAGCTGTGACTACAGTGTGTGAATGTTAGTTACTGGTTGGGCAGCTGCCACTGTCTATGGCAGGTCCTGTCATTGGTGTGTGAATGGGTGAAGGATGTTATGTAGTGTTAAGGTGCTTTGAGTGGTCAGAAGACTAGAAGAGCGCTGTACAAATCTATTTTACCAAGTCCATTTGCTTTGAATAACAAACATTCTGTCTCCCAACCCCCCCCCCCCCCACCCAATTCCATTTTTTCAAAATAAAAGCCTCAATGATTATCTGTACCTCAATAGGTACACCACAATTGCTTTCAAATACTAGTGAAACTAGTACTTACTACTTCTACTGCTGCTAGTACCACTAGTACTATTATTTCAAAATAAAAGCCTCAATGATAATCTGTACCTCAACAAGAGGTACACCACAATTGCTTTCAAATACTAGTGAAACTAGTACTTACTACTTCTACTGCTGCTAGTACCACTAGTACTATTATTTCAAAATAAAAGCCTCAATGATTATCTGTACCTTAACCATAGGTACACCACAATTGCTTTCAAATACTAGTGAAACTAGTACTTACTACTTCTACTGCTGCTAGTACCACTAGTAGCACAATTACAACTATAGTACTAAACCTTATATTACTACAAAAAATGTATTTTTTAATTCTCAGCTTTTCCTATTTCGATTATTTCAGCTTTTATTATTTATGTGTTTTCAAATTCATAGAAGCTTCTCCCATTTCTGTTTTTTTTTGCAATTCTTTCAAGTTAATTTCGGCTTTTCTCATTTCTGTATTTTCAGCCATTTAAAAATGTATTTCAGCTTTTTCTATTCTTTCCGCAAATTTTAAAAATTAATTTCAGCTTTCTGCATTCCAACGCATTTTCAGCAGGAAATGCATTTTCTAGTTCCGCCTTATTCTACTATTTCTTCCGCCGCACCTTTCAACTCCTTCACACTTTCAGCTATTAAGACCATTCAAATATTAAAATGTTCAGCTCATTCAGGGGAGGGGTGCTATGACTTTTCAGCTTTTTAGCTCTTATAATTGAATTAATATAAATTAATATCTTCAACCTTTTTAACATGGTTTCCTAATGGATTAAATTTTCAAATCCTTTCAAAACTTCTTCAACTTTCAACTTTTTCAGCTTTTCCAATCTTTCAGCTAGAGACACCATTTAAACTTTAAAATGTTGACACAAGTCTTAACAATTTTATTAAAAAAACAGCTTGTTGATATCTATTATACTTTTTTCATAATCACTAATTATGTTTCATTAGTTTTGGGGATCTTTTTGAATTTACAGTGCGCGCTAGAGTGAAGAGAAAGTCAGACAACAAAAGAAGGTCCATGTTTTGTAAACTGCTGGTAGAGCAGTTTTAAAACACATAGAGACATAAAAACTACACTCAAACGTTCGGTAGAGTCTTGTGTCTCTCAAAATGTCATTATTTTTTGGCTACTCCAAATAGTTTTGCTCCAGGAAGCATTTGTTTGACGTGTGGGTTCTCAGTAACTCTCTGTGAGCTAAGTGCAGCTGCTGCGTTGCCGCGCCAACGAGCTGGGGCTCTGTGACTCACAGCTGATCCTAATTAGCTGATTAGTGCAGCCTGACATGACCTGCTTCTCTCCACCTTCTCTCATCATTTCAAAGCAACCCCCATGGAGGGAGTTCTTACTGTAATGTTTGAGGCCTATTAATATATTCTGTCTCTCAACCCCCCCACCCCCCCACCCACTCACCCAATACCATCATTTCAAAATAAAAGCTGCAATGATTATGCTATTTAAACATAAAGCTTAGGATTCAGCTGTTTCGTTGAATACTTATTGCGCTTTCAAATAGTACTACAACCACTACTAAAATGTCTAGTACTTCTAGTAGTACTTCTAGTATTTCAACTGGTATTATTACTAAAATACTTTTACTACTAGTATTTCAACCCAATGGAGGGAATTCTTACTGTAATGTTTGATGAGGCCTTCTAATATATTCTGTCTCTCAACCTCCCCACCCCCCCACCCACTCACCCAATACCATCATTTCAAAATAAAAGCTGCAATGATTATGTTATTTAAACATGAGGCTTAGGATTCAGCTGTTTTGTTAAATACTTATTGGGCTTTCAAATAGTACTACAACCACTACGAATATTTCTAGTACTTCTAGTATTTCAACTGGTATTATTACTAAATGACTTTTACTACTACTAATATTACTAGTACTACTAGTATTTCAACCCAATGGAGGGAATTCTTACTGTAATGTTTGATGAGGCCTATTAAATAATATATACTGTCTCTCAACCCCCCCACCCTCCCACCCACTCACCCAATACCATCATTTCAAAATAAAAGCTGCAATGATTATCTGTAATTTAGCCATGAAGCTTAGGATAAAGCTGTTTTGTTAAATACGTATTGCTCTTTCAAATAGTACTACAACCACTACTAATATTTCTAGTATTTCAACTGGTATTATTACTAAAATGACTTTTACTACTACTAATATTACTAGTACTACTAGTATTTCAACCCCAATGGAGGGAATTCTTACTGTAATGTTTGAGGCCCATCAATGACTTTTTAGTTTTCTTAGCTTAGGGCGACTGTGGGTCAGTGGGGAGCCCGGCCGTCCTCCAATCAGAGGGTTGGCGGTCTGATCCCAGGCCCGGCTAACTTGCATGTCAATGTGTCCTTGGGCAAGACACTTATTCCCAGCAGTGTTCCTCTAGCTGTGACTACAGTGTGTGTGAATGTTAGTTACTGGTTGGGCAGGTGCCAATGTGTATGGTAGGTCCTGTCATTGGTGAGTGAATGGGTGAATGATGTTATGTAGTGTTAAGGTGCTTTGAGTGGTCAGAAAACTAGAAGAGCGCTGTACAAATCTATTTTACCAAGTCCATTTGCTTTGAATAACAAACATTCTGTCTCCCAAACCACCCCCACCCAATTCCATTATTTCAAAATAAAAGCCTCAATGATTATCTGTACCTCAACAATAGGTACACCACAATTGCTTTCAAAAACTAGTGAAACTAGAACTTACTTCTTCTACTGCTGCTAGTACCACTAGTACCACAATTAAAACTATAGTACTAAACCTTATATTACTACAAAAAAATGTATTTTTTAATTCTCAGCTTTTCCTATTTCGATTATTTCTGTGATTTCAAATTCATAGAAGCTTCTCCCATTTCAGTTTTTTTGCAATTGTTCCAAGTTCATTTCAGCTTTTCTCATTTCTGTATTTTCAGCCATTTTTAAATGTATTTCAGCTTTTTCTATTCTTTCAGCAATGTTTAGAATAATTTCAGCATGTTGCATTTTAAGCAACTTTTTGAAATTAATTTCAGCTTTTACTATTTCTGTGATTTCAAATTTATAGAAGCTTCTCCCATTTCTGTTTTTTTGCAATTCTTTCAAGTTCATTTCAGCTTTTCTCATTTATGTATTTTCAGCCATTTAAAAATCTATTTCAGCTTTTTCTATTCTTTCCGCAATGTTTAGAATAATTTCAGCTTGTTTCATTTCTGTACTTTAAGCAACTTTTTAAAATTAATTTCAGCTTTCTGCATTCCAACGCATTTTCAGCAGGAAATGCATTTTCTAGTTACTTTTGTGTTGATCTTTTTATTCATGTGAAACAGAGAAGAGTTTGGGAAATAAAAAGGCAGTTCAACACAGATTTCAGATCCATGCTTAATCAGAGCATTTATTTAACTTCCCCTGCGTCATGCAGCGGGTGACACATTTACTGGAGCACGTCTGACATTAAGCATTCAGCTGGACTTCAGGGACCAGAACACCAGGTTGACGATGACCACACGGTCCAGTCCAGTCAACTCCAACCTCCATGTGGACCTGCAGTTAAAAGGGTTCAGGTTAAAGGGTCTGTTCAGCCAAAAGTTTATATTCTTATGGTCAACATTTCTACAGAGCTGAGTTATTTTCAGTTAGTTATTTATATTTTAGAACCTTGTTGTAAATATCACTGGTTTTATAACTTCATTGGATTCTGGATGAAAATGAGCAGCTATGACAACAGAAAGAGATGGATTACAATCCCAGAGAGCCGATGAATTAATATATAGGGAAGAGAGAACTATGATGTATAATGATGTCTCTAAAACACTCGTTTGAACACAACATTTTAGCAAGTGCCCATGATATGCAGACTAAAGATGTACAGGCCTCTCTGTTAGTTACATCATGCTTCTGATATGTGCACTTTGAAATAAACCTTCCCCACATTATTAAAAACCTAGTGTAATGTGAGATACGCTTCATGTTGACATTGTCTCATGTAGGAAAGTAAGGTCATAGTAAAAATAAAATGACTGAATTAATTTACACCTGTACTGGATCCTGCTGGGCCTCGTGTTCATGGAGACTCCACAGCTGCGGGGTGGACTGGTTTCCCTCAGTGGGACTGGTTTCCCTCAGTGCTCAGTGGGACTGGTTTCCCTCAGTGGGACTGGTTTCCCTCAGTGCTCAGTGGGACTGGTTTCTTTCAGTGGGACTGGTTTCCCTCAGTGGGACTGGTTTCCCTCAATGGGACTGGTTTCCCTCGGTGGGACTGGTTTCCCTCAGTGGGACTGGTTTCCCTCAGTGCTCAGTGGGACTGGTTTCTTTCAGTGGGACTGGTTTCCCTCAGTGGGACTGGTTTCCCTCAATGGGACTGGTTTCCCTCAGTGGGACTGGTTTCCCTAAGTGGGACTGGTGTCCCTCAGTGGGACTGGTTTCCCTCAGTGCTCAGTGGGACTGGTTTCCCTCAGTGCTCAGTGGGACTGGTTTCTTTCAGTGGGACTGGTTTCCCTCAGTGGGACTGGTTTCCCTCAGTGCTCAGTGGGACTGGTTTCTTTCAGTGGGACTGGTTTCCCTCAGTGGGACTGGTTTCCCTCGGTACGTAGTCACAGCAGGTCCAGCCATCCTGGATAATGATGTTTTATGAGTTTGTGGTTGAGAAGGCCTTCCCCCTCAAGGTAAAGATGGAGTAGAGAGAGAGAGAGATCCAAGAAGGCCGTTATGAACGCCTCTCCAGACCTTTTCTATCTTGATGGGGAAATAAATATTGTTTTAATTTAGTCTGCTTACAATCTGTGTTAATATCTTAAAAAGCATAAGATAACTGGTTGCCACTTGCAATCTACTTTAGCAAAGCTCTCCTTCAGACGTCACAATAGAAATAGAAGGTATAGAGTTAGCACTGTTGTTAATAACCAAACAGTTAATGACTACTGTCACTTACCTTGTATACGTGTATGTGGTTCATTCAAGGCCCAACCTCCATTGTGTGTTGGGAAGTTGCTGCAGAATTTGAGTCCCAGTTTCATCCAAATCGTGGTCCTCTAATGGAGTTTATAGGTGGTGGACTCTGGTCATCAAAAACAACAAGACAAAAGTCAGAAGAGACAATAAAAGCAGTATGACCTCACAGTACAAACAGCACATGTTGATCACAAGTCAACATCAATCTGTTACAAACTGCAGTTTAAAATAGAGATTATTTTAAGAGACTGTGTTTCTGTGTTAGTCTGAACGCAGCTCTGTGCTGTAGAAATAAATGAAATATAACTTAGAGCTTTAACCTCAATCTGATGCCTAAATACATTTGGCCATATCCATTTTAAATGCAATTTAAACTTGTTGATTTTCTGAATGCAGCACCATCATAAGGGTCAAAATGATGCAATTGTGCTTAATTTAAAAGGTGCAAATCGGACCACATTTAACTTCATTTAATCAAGTAATGGGGTTGCAAATGATCTGATATACTGAAGAGTTAATTCCATGGCAACTGTGTAAAAAGTTCATAAAAGTTACCATCAGTAAACATTTCGTACATTACGATATACAGCCACTTTTAAAAGATAGTCAATAAAACCAGAAAAATCACTTGACATTATGACCTTATTCCGTACTGCAGCATCTTCCGAGGAGCTGCGCCATGCTGCTCCCAAAGGACAATAAAATATACGATGGACGTCCATGTGTCGCTCCTCTGGTTCCACATCCATGTCTTCATTGAGCTGAGACAAGTCCTCTGCTTCATCCAGCAGAAACTGAAGTGTGTCTTTCTTGCTCACGATCGATTTGAAGTGGTTTGAAAACACCACTTAGCCAAATGCTAACAACAGCTTCTGCCGAGGAGCGGACTTCAAGACAGAAAGAGTAGAGCAGGAGGATCACGCTGCTCTGACCAATCCTGTTCACGCAGAGGTTAGGACCTCCCACCTCATTAGCATTTTATTTCTTCATTTATGTGTGCAGACTCACAAATACATACATGTGGAAGTGTAGGCAAACATAAATGTAGAAATAAATATATGATACAGACCCATAAATAAATAAATACAGGAGAACAGTAATTTAGAAATAAATGGTATGTATTTGTTTATGACCTGTTTTATTATCAACTTTTATTAATTTCATCATTTCAATTCATACATTTATTCATTTATCTTAACATTTGTTTATTTATTCCTGCATTTCGTTAAACATTTTTACATTTATGTATTAATTTATTTATACTTGTCATAGCTGGCTCACCCTATGCCAAAACATCAGGAGCAGGAGACAGTTTATAAGATGAAAGGAATACATGTTTATTAAATTATAACCCTAACAGAAAGAACTTCAATAATAAACTGAAATCACATATCCAAAAGCCATAAGGATCCTATGAGGTGGGAAGTCAGTAAGTCAGTGTTGTAAGTGTGGATGTGTGACAAAATGGTGGGGTGCATGTATGCATGAAGAGAATAATTCAACACAACTGAAAACGCATGGAGAATACTGCCGGAGCGAAGGCCGGGGCTGCCTCCTCTCGAGTCCCCCCCCTCCAACTGGCAGGAGCCTGGCATATATAGACCTCAGGAGAGACACCGGGCCCAGGTGCTCTCCATTAGCCATCAGGACAATGCCCCACCCAGGCCCACCTGTAGGGAGACAGTTAGGTAGGCACCATCCACACCCACTCATTATGTGTGTGGGGCATCACATAGTTAAGTCATTTTTGGTCCTCCATAGGCACCAGGCTGAAGATGAGGAAGAAAACCACCGACACCATCACGCTGGTCGGGTTTGGCTGGTGACTTTCGGGAAGCGCTCGCCGGCTGTAATCCTCAAAGTCGGACATTTTCTGAAATAGGGGAGAAAAGAGAGACGACAATTACAACTTGAAGTCCTCCATGGAAGGAAAGGACGTCATTCCTTTTTTGACTAAAACGGCATTCCATAGATGAAGACCTCTGAGGACGAAGGGACGGATGGACATGTGGACATTATGCAAAAGAACCCAAACACTGAGTGTGATCCAGAATGACTTCAACTATGGAATGCCGTTTTAGTCAAAATTAAATAAATGAATAAATACACGGTAATGCATAATGACACTGCATTTCATAATAAATAAATGAATAAATACACGGTAATGCATAATGACACTGCATTTCATAATAAATAAATGATTAAATACACGGTAATGCATAATGGCACGGTAATGCATAATGACACGGTATTTCATTTCACGTTCTTATATGCAAATCGGGGGGCGTGGCTATCTATCACATTCAGAACAGACGACAGAGCCGTGTGCGTCGACACCGCTAGCGAACGCGGAAGCACCCCCCCCCCCCCCCCTATTGTTAGTTTTAGTGCACAATGATGGACAATAAACAAGTTGACGTTAAAGTTACATTTAAACATGAAGTTATGAATCTAAACTCTGTCCTCAAACAGACGTAACTGGTGAACAACATCAGTCTCTGACACCACATTAAAACGTATAAACACTCGTTATAGTTCAGTTAAATCTCATGTATAACCGCTACGGAGACAGGCTGCGGGCTGAGATGAGCTGACCGCCCGGTGCTGGACGGTCCGGCTGAATGTTGACATTTGCTTTAACAACAAAAGTTGCATTAACAACTAACTTCAGTCATAAAATTACATTACGTTACTTAAATAAAGTAGTAGGCTATTTATAAACTTCGACATAAAGTTGTGTTTATTTTGTTGCCTGTTGCTGAGGTGAAATGCATTCTGGGATATTTGGCTCTCACAAGAACAGACGAACTGCCTCGATGCCTTCTGGGTAAAATGGGCGGGGCCAGTCACATCTGGGTATTATGACCGTTCTCGGCCAGATGCGGACTTTAGAATTGGAACAGAACTCGGGCTGCGACTGATGACGTTTCACGAGTCCACGAGAACAAAAGTCCACACAAGAACACATATTGAGAAAGGACCTTAGTCTTTTCTTAAATGTATTTCTTAAGTAGCTGTGACGTCACTATATAACCGTCAATAGAGAACATCTGCTCTAAATGTGTCGTGGATCCAGATGTTTGCGGTGCTCAGGGTGTGACGCAGCAACACGTTGCGTGTGTGATCGGAGGGCTGCTGCACGGAACCCGGATTAAGTCGGATATCGAGGTTATTCTGGAGGAATTTAGCTCCAACTTGGTTGCACAAAAGCAGGTTGAATTAAACCAGGCCAAGTAACCACATTTGATTAGACTTCCTTCACACAGTGGTGTCATGCAAAGACAAATGGGATCAAAGAGAAGAGGTGCTCTGAGGTTCTTCTGCTCAGATAGTTCCCACACAGCTGGTGTTATGGAACCTCCTCAGAATTAAAGTCATGAACCAGGCTTTAGCTGCACCGTTGTATAAGTCACAGGGTTCAATGTGTGAGGAAAAAAGTAGAAGCTTATAGTCCGGAATTTTGGTAAATGGTGTAAATATGAATATGAGAGTTTTAGTGTTGAGGTGAATGAGCTCTGTGTGTTTGTCCTGATGAAGATGAATAATGTGTGAGATCTCCCAGCAGGTTGTTGTGAAGGTGTGGACTCTGCTATGAATCAGGCTGAGGACCCAGAGGACAGTGTCCCTCCCTCTGAAGCCCCTCTGTGTGGAGGACATGACAGACAGACCAAAGCTCAGAGGTGAGAGGACCATCTCCAACTGTCCTCCACTCGTCTCCATGTCCCAACGTCTTTGACTCACTGACTCTGGTTCTACATGTGTGACCAGGAACCATCAGAGACCTGGACCTGGACCCAGCTGTGTCTCCATGAAGTGTAACCGGTCTATGGATGCTCCTATGAAATTCAAAGATGTCCGTCCCTCTGCTGATGCAAGGTGAGGATCTCAGGCTGATGATGAGGTGTTTCTACCAGACTCTCTGGTGGAGGTTCTGGGTTTCTTGCTCCAGGGCCTTTCAGCAGAGTCCAGTGAGGGAGGAAGAGCTCCATGGAGGGCTCTGTGAGACCTGTTGGGACTAAACCAAACTGACTGGTGAAGAACACAGTGAGCTGTTGATTCTCAGTGGGACCAGCAGGACCAGTATACCTAGACCACTACAGTCATGTGGTCCACATCCAGACCTCACGTCATGGACCTTTACTTTGTTTTGGTCTCTGTGAAGACAGACACCACCCAGTGAGCACAAGACGTTATTTCAACGTTGAAATATGGTTGAAATCGGGTTGAAATCGGGTTGAAATGAGGTCTGAACGTCTAAGACCTCATTTCAACGTCTTTTATGGAAGTAAATCTGTGCCATCGGGGGTTGAAATAAAAAGTTGATTGAATTTCTAGCACTGAATATGTATGCATTGAAATTATGTACCTGAATGTTTTTCAACATTAAAACACCGCAAAAAAATTCAACCTAAAAAAAAAAAATGCTGAAATATTCGAAATGGAGGCTACAATATTCAACCCAAATAAATTCAACCTTGGCACACCAACATGCGGAGGCTACAATATTCAACCCAAATAAATTCAACCTTGGCACACCAACATCCGGGACACTAAGGAAGAGCAATCGATTCTAGATTCAAGATCAGGAGCGTGCGTCAAGCTAAAGGAGCGAGCACCCAAAACACCTTCGGCTTCGGATTGTATCCATGTCCAATAATAACGGGGCTTTAACTCTTCTTCATGTCATCAGTGTGGTTTGTGTCTGTAAGATTCCGTAATAGACAGCTGACATTTGTACATTAACAGACTGTGTTGGACATGAACTAAGCGGAAGTTAAACGAGAGCGTACAGCCGCTCACAATACGCCTCTTCTTCTAGTTTTGAATTCATTTAATAATGCTGAGATCCTTGGACAAGCTGTTAGGAGTGATTGGCGGAGTTTTGAAAACCAGGAACGCGCTTGAAGAGGCAGATGAGCCGCTGTATCGTAGTGGGGGGGGGGGGGGGGCAGCGGCTTTAGCGGAGCGTGCAGACGCATAAACCCGACAGGTCATGCAGGAATAACCGCAGTAGCGTCGGTGGAAGGATCCTTTTTCACAGCGGCACAAGCCGATCTCAGTTGGGTATTAAGCGACATTCAAAGTCCACGTAACGTTAAATGAGTCTTCATGACCATGGGTAAACTTTATTGAGGATCTGGCACAACACAGCGACCTGCAAGTAGCGCAGAGTCTTACGTAAAGGGATGTACGTCTTAATGCGAGGCTTTAGAATTTATCTCAAAGGGATCCTGTATTTGCTCGTAAAGTCTGAAACGAGAACCCATTTTTCAGTGACGGTGTTGCGTGCCTACTGGTTTTTGAACTACTGGTTTGGCTACGGGTGCGTGTTTGTTTCCCCCCGGCAGGCAGGTGTTGTCTGCCTCCGTCATTTGAGTCGTCACACATTTGCAAACATATTGTTCTGAAAATGTTCAAAAATGCATCCCATATCCATTGCAGCGATTACGATTGTATAAGTGAGCACTACGTCACTGCCACGTATGAAGAAATACATAAAAGAACATTTATTAAAAGTCCGCCACAACCGGGATTCGAACCGTGTCGCGCAAAATAACGTTGTGCCACAGAGCGGCTGTGCTACACACTCGGCCAACGAGTCTAAGGGATTTTATTTTATTTGTATATTTTAATAGAGTTGTATATCGTCAGTGGCAAGCAAACGTTTTGGTTTAGGGTGAACATTATATGTTCTTTTATGTATTTCTTCATACGTTGCCACACTAATGGCATGAAGAAGAGTTAAAGTCCCGTTATTATTGGACATGGATACAATCCGAAGCCGAAGGTGTTTTGGGTGCTCGCTCCTTTAGCTTGACGCACGCTCCTGATCTTGAATCTAGAATCGATTGCTCTTCCTTAGTGTCCCGGATGTTGGTGTGCCAAGGTTGAATTTATTTGGGTTGAATATTGTAGCCTCCGCATGTTGGTGTGCCAAGGTTGAATTTATTTGGGTTGAATATTGTAGCCTCCATTTCGAATATTTCAACATTTTTTTTTTTTAGGTTGAATTTTTTTGCGGTGTTTTAATGTTGAAAAACATTCAGGTACATAATTTCAATGCATAAATATTCAGTGCTAGAAATTCAATCAACTTTTTATTTCAACCCCCGATGGCACAGATTTACTTCCATAGTCTTTTCAACTGGCCAAAAAGTGCGTGAAACATCAACGTGCTAGAAACGGGTAAATTTATTGATTATGTGTCATGTTGTAACGTAAGGTTGAAAGAGAAGCGATAATATCATTAAGATTATCATAATAATGAATGAAGTGGTCGGCGAAATTTGGTCTACGCAAAGACGTGATTTCAACGCATTTAAGATTGTTCTTAAACCGTCATGAATATGGAAATACAGAGTGTGAGTCTGTTACGCCGCCACCCCCGGCTCGGGAGAGGAGGTGGGGCGTAACAATATGCTTTAAGGACAAAATAATGCGGGCCGTTTCAAACATTAGTTGTAAACACGTAACTCTGCTCACATCTGTAACGCGCATGCGCAAGTTCTTAGACGCTTGCAGAGCTTCCACCGGGTGCAGCGCGAGGGGAAGTGTGTCCGGGAGCAGAGCGACGTGAACGGGCTGATACAACCACGGCTACCGGCCCCAATACGTGAGTGTTTGAATGAAGCACACCTGGAACTATGACCAGTTATTTTACTTGTGCTGCCCACTCGATACGGGAAAGACTGTTATTTTGGTAAGCTAGTTAGCGTTAGCGCCGATAGTTTGCTAGTTAGTGTGGTATGTTGGATCGAACACTCGGTGCTCGATTGTGTTTGACTGTCACTACGAGTTCTGTGATCGTTGGTTCGGGTCTGACAGAGGAGTATGGAATTTACCGCCAGTAAAAGTACGTTGTCCATGCCCCATCCTCGTCTCCGTGAGTTTGTATCTAACAGTGATTTAGATAACCTACACGAGTACCCGACAACTATAACAGTATATATATATATAGAGCATAAAGCCACAACAGTTAGCATACTAGCTTGGAGCATGCTAGCTCGGAGCATGCTAGCGTTCAACATGAACTGGACCAAAAGTAAACATCATAGAGTATTTTCCGTATGTTTGGTGTTGCTTATGCGTTAGGTTGTTGCTGTACGCATATCATATTATTGCCTTTCCCATTTAATGTAGAAAATACACGTTTTTAAAGCAACGCGGCCTAAACACAGATTGCAGGTGAATTCAACAAGTTGTGGCCTTTAAACAAGCTAGCCACAACATTGTAAGTTACTGCATGATTAAAGCAACATTGTAAAGTATGGTACTGTATAATATACCTGGAAATGTTACTCCAGAAATGCCATAAATTGTTTATGTCATAAGTAATCAATCCATAAATAAGGGTTCTAAAACACCTGCTGCTGTTATCATTATTAGTCACTTTTTTATTACTGTCATTATAAACCCAAATTACACACTTTGCCTTTTCCCTGAAGTCTTTCTTCTTTCCTCCTCACAGGTTCCTGTGGATGGAGGTTACATCTGATGGAGTTTGTCCCTGCAGTTGTCCTTACACCTGATGTACTACTCTGAATATTTGAATAATTTCTGTCGTAGGAATTGAACGTACTGTACATCTTTAAGTTGTTCTTTCTGTACACACCTACTCCTCCGCTGTTCTCCCTTGGGTTTTGTCCAGTTGAGTTTTACGTGTGCCGATGTGATGGTTTTGGGACACAATGCTGCATGTTTATAGACTGTAAAGCTCCCTCATGCTTATTTTTCATTTTGGGTTGAACAAAATTAAATTAAATGATTTGAATTTGAATTGAATTAACATGTTGACTAGAGGAATCTGCAACTGAGGGGTGTTCTGCACATTCTGAATTATTGAAGTGACGATGAGGGAGACGGAGCTGATTTCAGGTATACGATCCGGATTCAAGTGACTCAGACTCAGACTCTTGTTACAGAATCTGAAAATGAAGTGCCAATGAATCAGAAAAATGGTTTACAAACACAAAATTCTAAACTAACTGGTTCATGTTGTTGCTCCACTCATAATTTCATAGTTTATTTTCACAAAATATAATTTATTTTTGTATTCTGTTTTGTATAGGAAAAGTGTTTAGTGTTATATTGATATGAATAAATACAAATTAATCAAATTGTGTTGACCTTGTTATGGGCTGTTGACATGATTGACAACTGTCAACAGTTGATTGTGTGTAACTTGTACTTTTCCAGCGAGCAAGTTATCCGTTGAAAAAACGTTTAAAAGACGTCTATGGCCCGACGTTGAAAATTGGTTTAAAAGTGAAAGTTGTTTCAACGTCTATTCGTAGACGTTGAAAAGACGTCTCTGTTTAGACCCGTTTTCAACGTGATTTTTAATAATGGTGGTAAACGCACAAATGTGGACGTCATTTCTTTTTACACCTATAAAATAATGCTATAGCACAAAGTAGAGGACGACATTTTACCGTATTAAAAATCACGTTGATATGTGGTCTAAATATAGACGTCTTTTCAACGTCTACGAATAGACGTTGAAACAACTTTCACTTTTAAACCATTTTGCAACATCTTTTCAACGTCGGTCATAGACGTTGATTCAACGTCTTCTCAACCAAAAAATGTTCACATGCATGTGAGATGATGCTTCATGATTAGATGATGATGTGATGATGTAATCTCAGTGTTTCTTTCAGTTCACATCAGCAGAGAAGAAAGTCTCCTGAACCCAGATGTGTGTCCATGAAGAGTCATCATTCTATTGATCATCTGATTGACTTCAAAGATGATCAGTCTATTGATCATTTCATTAACTTCAAAGATGGACGCCGTTCTTATGACCCACAGTAAGTTCTTAAACAGATGAAGAAGTGTTCAGATCGTCGTTAATGAATCACAGAAATGTTCGTTCATTGTTTAAAGTGTTGTTTCTATGACGATCCATCATGACAGAACTCCTTATCTCCATCTAACTGGTCCTTATGTGTTAAAGTGTGAATCATTAACTGTAAACATCCTCAGATGTAAACGCAATGTGAGCTAGTTCCTCCACATCAGGATCAGCAGAGGTCACATCTGGAGACAGCTGCAGGTCTCTGGAGACAGATGACTGGGACTGATCATGTGATTAGAATGAACTCAGTGCTCTGTGGACCAGCTGACGTGGTCTCTGGACTCCATGCAGAGGTTTGGAGGAAGTATCCTCAGTAGACTCTGTTGTGGGTCTGCTGCCTTTTCCCCTCTGGCTGTCTTTTCTCCACCTGCAGAGGCGTGGCCTTCCAGGCTACACAGCTGTACCTCATCCAGCAATCTCCCCTACAGCATTTAGACCTGGGCTGCTCACCTCTCCGGCGCCAGATCGTTGAATTCCACTACGTGGTAACGTTGGCTCCGTACGACTAAGACCCCACCAGTAGCTCTACTTTCTGACCTCTGTTTCTCTCACCACAGATCCGACTACCCCCCTGGTTCCTCCCTGCTGCGCTGCATGTCACCCCAACGACCACGACATCTCCATTTGGACTTCCCACCGGGTTGCCAGACCTGTACTTTTAAGCTGAGCATTAAAACTATTCTGATTCACCAGTTGGCGTCCTGTGTGGGATTTCTGTGTGCTGGGTCATACTAAGCCGCCGCAACAGACTCTGTGAAAAGATCCAAAGACTAGTTTCATAAGATCTAAGGAGACTTCTAGAGGTCAGGGGACGGACTAAAGAGGTTTGGAGTAGTTCCATAAGACTTTGTACCAGATGCAGAGGTCTGGAGACGTTGTTTTTATGACCCACAGTAAGAACTGAAAACAGATGAAACTGACGGCTGTCACTCAACTAATAAACTGTCCGTCATCAGTCTTCAGCATCTGGTTTCCATGGTGATCAATCATGACAGAAGCCAATACCTTTGCCTAATGTTGTCTTGGTGTTGATGGTACAAACACCATGTGAGCTGATAGTTCATGTTCCTCCACAGAGAGGACCAGGAGAGCTCAGAGGTTCCCACAGAGTCTGTCCAGCAGCATCAAACCCACCTGGACTTCATGGTGTGTACATGAACAACTACTTAAACATCTCAAAGTTCACCATCATCTCCATGCTGCACTTTGTAGACCAGTGGATTGTCCACCTGTCCAACATGGACCTGATGGTGGTTTCCATGGTTCTAGTTGGTGTCATTCATAGAATACTCTGTTCCAGCTGCTGGAGGAGAACATCCTCACCTTTGTGAAGAACGAGCTGAAGAAGATCCAGAAGGTTTTGAGTTCAGATTACCCAGAATGCTTAGTGAAAGAGGATGAGGAGGTGCTGGATGAAGAGCAGGGGAGGAGCAGAGAGGCATTTGTGAAGATCTCAGTGCACTTCCTGAGGAGAATGAAGCAGGAGGAGCTGGCTGAGCGTCTGCAGAGCAGTAAGAGGGTTTCTCTAAAGACTTGCTGATGTTGTGGATTCATTTATTCTTAGTTTCAACTATTTTTTAAGTATTCTCTAACTTACTGACTTGATCTATCTGACTCGTAATGAGAACCCACACACCCTCACAGACCAAGAACCTTCAGTAACACACATAGAACACACTGGAGACCTGAATTCTTCAAGTCAGAGATTTATTGGAGCCACAAATAAACCGAGCTCTTTCCAGAAAGACACCAACGACGTGATGATACAACACATTAGTTCATACATTTTTTGACCATTGGATTGAGTGAAGCTCTCCCCCTCAATCCAACTACGTAACTCTCCTCCTGTTGTTGTCGTCCTACTATTCTTCCTCTCGTCCTTCACTAGTCCTTCTATCTGGTTGTTGATGCTGGACTAACTGGCTCAGTCTGGTCAGCTGACCCTCCTGTTCTCCTCCTAGTGTCTACATACACACACACATGAGGCTGGTGTCTCTGCACCATCTCGTCCTAAACCCCAGTGTCACCATGACTCCTGGCTCCTGAGGAAAGGACATGTTGAAATCTATTCTGTGACTCATTGATCTTCTCTGTTGTCTTCATTCAGGACTTCTTGCTCCAGTTTGTCAGCGTGAACTCAAATCCAACCTGGAGAAGAAGTTCCAGTCTGTGTTTGAGGGCATCGCTAAAGCAGGAAACCCAACCCTTCTGAATGAGATCTACACAGAGCTCTACATCACAGAGGGAGGGACTGCAGAGGTCAATCAAGAACATGAGGTCAGACAGATTGAAACAGCATCCAGGAGACCAGACAGACCAGAAACCACCATCAGACAAGGAGATCTCCTCAAAGCCTCAGCTGGAGGAGAAGAACCAATCAGAACAGTGATGACTAAGGGAGTGGCTGGCATTGGGAAAACAGTCTTAACACAGAAGTTCACTCTGGACTGGGCTGAAGACAAAGACCACCAGGACATACAGTTCACATTTCCATTCACCTTCAGAGAGCTGAATGTGCTGAGAGAGAAGAAGTTCAGCTTGGTGGGACTTGTTCATCACTTCTTCAGTGAAACCAGAGCAGCAGGAATCTGCAGGTTTCAAGAGTTCCAGGTTGTGTTCATCTTTGACGGTCTGGATGAGTGTCGACTTCCTCTGGACTTCCACAACAATGAGATCCTGACTGATGTCACAGAGACCTCCTCAGTGGATGTGCTCCTCACAAACCTCATCAGGGGGAACCTGCTTCCCTCTGCTCGCCTCTGGATAACCACACGACCTGCAGCAGCCAATCAGATCCCTCCTGAGTGTGTTGGCATGGTGACAGAGGTCAGCGGGTTCACTGACCCCCAGAAGGAGGAGTACTTCAAGATGAGGTTCAGAGACGAGGAGCAGGCCACCATGATCATCTCTCACATCAAGACCTCACAAAGCCTCCACATCATGTGCCACATCCCAGTCTTCTGCTGGATCACTGCTACAGTTCTTCATACAGTCCATTTTAGCTGTTTTCTCGTTCTGCAAAAGCTTTGAAAGTAACAATATTGGTCAAAACGTAGTTGAGTGAATCAGGTTCTAAAACTAGACCTAATCCTTCTTTCCATAATGATAATGATGAAAAAGGGTCATTTGCTTGATAGAAACAGTGAAAGCTAAAGCATTCTTCATACAGTCCGTTTTAGCTGTTTTCTCCTTCTGCAAAAGCTTTGAAAGTAACAATATGGGTCAAAACGTAGTTGAGTGAATCAGGTTCTAAAACTAGACCTTATCCTTCATACCATAATGATAATGATGAAAAAAGGTCATTTGCTTGATAGAAAACATAGTTGAGTGATTCAGGTTCTACAACAACATCTAATCCTTCATACCATAATGATAATGATGAAAAAAGATCATTTGCTTGATAGAAACAGTGAAAGCTAAAGCATTCTTCATACAGTCCGTTTTAGCTGTTTTCTCCTTCTGCAAAAGCTTTGAAAGTAACAATATTGGTCAAAACGTAGTTGAGTGAATCAGGTTCTACAACAACACCTAATCCTTCATACCATAATGATAATGATGAAAAAGGGTCATTTGCTTGATAGAAACAGTGAAAGCTAAGGCATTCTTCATACAGTCCGTTTTAGCTGTTTTCTCCTTCTGCAAAAGCTTTGAAAGTAACAATATGGGTCAAAACGTAGTTGAGTGAATCAGGTTCTACAACAACACCTAATCCTTCATACCATAATGATAATGATGAAAAAAGATCATTTGCTTGATAGAAAACGTAGTTGAGTGAATCGGGTTCTACAACAACACCTAATCCTTCATACCATAATGAAAATGATGAAAAAAGGTCATTTGCTTGATAGAAACAGTGTAAGCTAAGGCATTCTTCATACAGTCCGTTTTAGCTGTTTTCTCCTTCTGCAAAAGCTTTGAAAGTAACAATATTGGTCAAAACGTAGTTGAGTGAATCAGATTCTAAAACTAGACCTAATCCTTCTTTCCATAATGATAATGATGAAAAAGGGTCATTTGCTTGATAGAAAATGTAGTTGAGTGAATCAGGTTATACAACTGTAAGGAGACGCCGGATTCGGAGGGATCCATTCGCAGGTTTTTATTAGAGCATCAGACAGGCAGAGTCAATGACAGCAGACAGGGCAACGTAGAGCAGACAGGATCGTAGTCAGCGGGCAGGCAGGGGTCAGGGCAGGCAGAGAGCAATCAGCAGTACGGTCCGGGGTCAATAAACAGGGATCAAGACTAGGAGAAAACGCTCAGAAATGACAGCCGGGGCAGAATCAAGACTTCGCAGTGAGTATCAGTGGCTTTTGTGTGTGTGTCAATGAGGTGCAGGTGTGTGTGTCAATGAGGTGCAGGTGTGTGTGTCATCAGTGGTGTTGTGGAATCAGTCCCAGGTGTGAAGCATGATGGGAGATGGAGTTCGAAACCAGTTAGTACTCGGGAGAGGGGTCCCTCCGATGGCGAGAGGGAGGCGGTGCGGGAGCGTCCTTCGTAACAGAGCCCCCCCCCTGTGAGCGGCTCCTGACGCGAAGAGATACGCGGCGCCGAGGTCTTCCGCGGGGACGAGGGGCCGGCTTCTCCGGGTGTGCGCGATGAAACTCCTCCGTGAGTGTGGGGCCAAGGATGTCCTTAGCGTCGGCCCAGGATCGCTCCTCCGGACCGAACCCATCCCAGTCCACCAGATATTGGAGGGTCTTGCCCCGGCGTCTGGAGTCGAGCAGCTCATGCACACGGTAAGCCTCCTCGCCGTCGACCAGGATGGCGGGGGGAGGTTGTGACGTGGATCTCTCCTCCCGCGCTCCTCTCGGGCCATCGGCAGGTTTTAGCAGGGAGACATGGAATGTAGGGGAAATACGGTAGTTGGCGGGTAGGTCTAATCGAAAGGATACAGGGGTATTTTGCTTCTTAATTTGAAATGGACCCTCATACCTGGGGCTGAGCTTGCGACATGGGAGTCGAAGTCGGAGGTCTTTGGTGGAGAGCCAGACCCACTCTCCGGGACCGTACTGGGGACCAGGACGACGGCGACGGTTGGCCTGACCTTCCTGGCGTCTAACGGCGTGGAGGAGGTGAGTGTGGGCCTGGTTCCAAGTCTCCTCGCTTCTCTGCAACCACTCTAACGGATGGTAGGTTAGTGGGCTCCCCTGACCACGGGAATAGCGGTGGCTGAAAGCCCAAGACGCATTGAACCGGGGTGATGCCCGTGGCGGGTTTGACCAGCGAATTCTGGGCGTATTTGGCCCAGAACAGATATCTGCTCCACTCCGTCTGTTGTCGCTGGCAGTATGAGCGGAGGAAACGGATAACGTCCTGGTTCAGACGCTCAGTCTGCCCATTGGATTGTGGGTGGTAACCGGAGGTGAGGCTGACGTTAACGTTGAGGCGTTGGAAGAAGGCGGACCATACTCTGGAGGTGAATTGGGGTCCCCGGTCTGACACTATGTCCTCCGGTAGTCCGTAGAAATGGAAGACCTGGTTGCAGAGCAGTTCCGCAGTGGCTAGTGCTGTGGGAAGTTTGGGTAGTGGGACGAGTCGGCAGGCCTTGGAGAATCGGTCCACGATGGTGAGGATGGTGGTATGTCCCTGCGATGCAGGTAGGTCGGTGATGAAGTCTATGGCAATGTGGGACCAGGGTCGTTGGGGTATGGGTAGTGGTGTTAGTAGGCCGGCTGGTAATTGTCTGGGGGTTTTGGAGGTGGCGCAGTTTGCGCAGTTCTGCACGTGTCGGGTGGTGTCAGGAGTCAGAGTGGGCCACCAGAAACGGTTCTTGAGGAGCTGAATTGTGGCGGTGATACCGGGGTGTCCGGAGCTTGGGGTCGAGTGCACCTGATCGAGGAGTCGTGAACGTAGCGTCTCGGGGACAAAGAGGAGATTTGCGGGACATTCGGAGGGAGGTGCTTGACGAAGGTTCAGCTGCTCGATCTCCGTGATGATGTCCCATTGAACCGGCGCCACGAGCAAGCTTTCCGGGATAATGTTATCCCTTGCAGTGGGTGGAACTCCCTCGGTCTGGCGAGAGAGGGCGTCGGCCTTCGTATTCTTGGAGCCTGGTCGATAGGTTACCGTGAACTGGAATCTCGTGAAGAAGAGGGCCCATCTGGCTTGCCGAGGTTCCAAACGTTTAGCGGAGCGAAGGTATTCGAGATTCTTGTGATCGGTTAGAATGATGAATGGCTGGTTCGCTCCCTCCAACCAGTGCCGACACTCCTCGAGTGCCAGTTTCATGGCCAGTAACTCACGATTGCCCACATCGTAGTTACGTTCGGCTGGGGTTAGTTTGCGAGAGAAGTAGGCGCATGGGAACATCCTGGCGGGTGTGCCTTGACGCTGGGAGAGAATGGCCCCTACTCCGGTGTTGGAGGCGTCGACCTCCACTATGAATTGGAGCTCGGGGTTGGGGTGTCGCAGGAGGGGTGCTGAGGTGAACCGTGACCGTAGCTCGTCGAAGGCGTGTTGTGCCTCCTGGGACCAGTTGATGCGGTGCGTGTGGCGCTTGGTCAGGGTGGTTAGGGGAGCAGCCACTGTGCTGAAGTTTCGGATGAATCTTCGATAGAAATTCGCGAACCCCAGGAATCGTTGCAGTTCCTTCACCGTGTGGGGCACTGGCCAGTTCGCCACTGCCGTAACCTTCCTCTCGTCCATGGCCACCCCCTCCTGACTGATTATATACCCCAAGAATGCAGTTCTGGTCTGGTGAAACTCGCATTTCTCTGCTTTGGCATAGAGCTGGTGTTGAATGAGTCTTTCCAGGACAAGTCGGACATGTTGGATGTGTTCCTCCATGGAGGTGGAGTAGACCAGTATGTCGTCGATGTAGACGATGACCCATTTCTCCAGCATGTCACGGAAGATGTCATTCATGAAGGACTGGAACACGGATGGGCTGTTCGTAGTGCCCGCTAGTGGTGGAGAATGCCGTCTTCCACTCGTCCCCCTCACGGATGCGAATCAGGTTGTATGCGTTGCGTAGGTCTAGTTTGGTGTAGTATCGGGCTTGACGGAGTTGTTCTAGGGCGGCTGGGACGAGAGGCAGAGGGTATCGATACTTGACAGTGATGTCATTAAGTCCACGATAATCGATGCAGGGACGAAGGGATCCATCCTTTTTCTTAACGAAGAAAAACCCGGCCGCTGCCGGTGACGTTGATGGTCGAAGAAACCCCTTCGCTAATTCCTCCTCGATGTAGTTCCTCATCGCTTGTGACTCTGGTTGTGACAGAGGGAATATTCTCCCCTTGGGGGGAGAGGTGCCTGGCAGTAGGTCTATGGCACAGTCGATTGGACGATGTTCGGGGAGTTGAGCAGCCCTCCTCTTGCAGAAGGCCTCAGCGAGGTCGGCGTATTCGGGTGGCAGATTCTGTTCTGTTGACCCGGGGTTGACGGGTTCTGGAGGGTGATGGGGTGCACGGGGTACCCTGGTTAGGCAGTGGTTGTGACATGAAGTGTCCCATTGTGTGATCTGATTCTCTCTCCAGGAGATGTGTGGGTTATGGGTGCGTAGCCAGGGCAGGCCCAAAATCACAGAGTGGTTGCGAGCCTGGATAACGTAGAACTTGATCCTCTCCGAATGTAGTGCACCGACGTGCATGTTGATCTCTTCGGTGAGGTGTTGTACTCTCCCCTCCCCTAGCGGTCGGCCGTCTAGCGCCTCGACTGTGAGGGAGGAACCACAAGAATTAAACCTCAACTGGTGGTTAGTGGCAAACTCACGTGACATGAAATTCCCCGCGGCCCCAGAGTCCAGTAGCGCTGTGGTTGGGATAACTTTGCCCCGAACCAGCAAACGAATGGGTAGAATGAAGCAGGAATTTAGTGTGCTAGATTTGGGAATCGCACTCACCGATTGGGGATCGTTAGGAGGACGTACTGGGCAGGCGGCCCGCAGGTGTCCGGTCTGTCCGCAGTAGAGACACAGATGTTTCTGCAAGCGGAGTTCACGTTCCTCCTGAGTGAGGCGAGTGACGCCTAGTTGCATGGGTTCAGGTGTGGCGGAGGTCTCCCGTGTGAGCCGGGGTGGATACCGGTTAGGACGCCGTGAACGAATCAAGTTGTCGATTTGAATGGCCAGGTTAATGTATTCGTCCAACCCTCTTCCCTCGTCCCGACAGGCCAGCTCCGATTGAAGTTCGGCAGATAAACCTTTGCGAAACAGGGTCTTCAGTGTGTCCTCGACCCAGTTGGTTTGCGCAGCGAGTGTGCGGAAAGATAAAGAATACTCAGCTGCGGTTCTCCTCCCCTGGGTCAGTTCATCCCCGCATTCAGTGGGGTGTTCGAACACATTGCGGAACTGTAGCAGGAAGTTGGTGAACGTGGGGAACGCGGATCCGTCGGGTCTCCAGACGGCGGTCGCCCACTCCAACGCCCTCCCGGTGAGTAGCGAGCTGATGAAAGCTATCCGACTCGAATCCGTTGGATACATCGAGGGTTGTTGGTCGACGAAGAGTGTGCATTGGTGAAGAAAGCCTCTACATTTTACAGCAGTGCCATCAAACTTTTCCGGAAGAGCCAGACGAGGATTAATAGAATGGTTTACGGTCGCTGGGGAGGCATTGGGAGGAGGATTCGGTGGCGTGGCGTCTGCTGATACCCGTAGCCCGTGTAGTGCGTGCACTAGTTCCTCGGTGAGGGTGGTCAGACGCTGTAGCTGATGGTGGTGCTGGGCCAGCTGGGTGGCTTGAGCGGAGAGCTCCGAAGACAGGTGTACGAGGCCTGCTGGATCTGTGAGTGGCGAAGTCTTCTGTAAGGAGACGCCGGATTCGGAGGGATCCATTCGCAGGTTTTTATTAGAGCATCAGACAGGCAGAGTAAATGACAGCAGACAGGGCAACGTAGAGCAGACAGGATCGTAGTCAGCGGGCAGGTAGGGGTCGGGGCAGGCAGAGAGCAATCAGCAGTACGGTCCGGGGTCAATAAACAGGGATCAAGACTAGGAGAAAACGCTCAGAAATGACAGCCGGGGCAGAATCAAGACTTCGCAGTGAGTGTGTGGGTGTCAGTGGCTTTTGTGTGTGTGTCAATGAGGTGCAGGTGTGTGTGTCATCAGTGGTGTTGTGGAATCAGTCCCAGGTGTGAAGCATGATGGGAGATGGAGTTCGAAACCAGTTAGTATTCGGGAGAGGGGTCCCTCCGATGGCGAGAGGGAGGCGGTGCGGGAGCGTCCTTCGTAACAACAACAACACCTAATCCTTCTTTCCATGATGATAATGATGAAAAAGGGTCATTTGCTTGATAGAAAACGTAGTTGACTGAATCGGGTTCTACAACAACACCTAATCCTTCATACCATAATGAAAATGATGAAAAAAGGTCATTTGCTTGATAGAAACAGTGTACGCTAAGGCATTCTTCATACAGTCCGTTTTAGCTGTTTTCTCCTTCTGCAAAAGCTTTGAAAGTAACAATATTGGTCAAAACGTAGTTGAGTGAATCAGGTTCTAAAACTAGACCTTATCCTTCATACCATAATGATAATGATGAAAAAAGGTCATTTGCTTGATAGAAAACATAGTTGAGTGATTCAGGTTCTACAACAACATCTAATCCTTCATACCATAATGATAATGATGAAAAAAGATCATTTGCTTGATAGAAACAGTGAAAATTAAAGCATTCTTAATACAGTGCGTTTTAGCTGTTTTCTCCTTCTGCAAAAGCTTTGAAAGTAACAATATGGGTCAAAACGAAGTTGAGTGAATCAGGTTCTAAAACTAGACCTTATCCTTCATACCATAATGATAATGATGAAAAAGGGTCATTTGCTTGATAGAAAACATAGTTGAGTGAATCAGGTTCTAGAACAACACCTAATCCTTCTTTCCATAATGATAATGATGAAAAAGGGTCATTTGCTTGATAGAAAACGTAGTTGAGTGAATCGGGTTCTACAACAACATCTAATCCTTCATACCATAAGGAAAATGATGAAAAAAGGTCATTTGCTTGATAGAAACAGTGAAAGCTAAGGCATTCTTAATACAGTCCGTTTTAGCTGTTTTCTCCTTCTGCAAAAGCTTTGAAAGTAACAATATTGGTCAAAACGTAGTTGAGTGATTCAGGTTCTACAACAACACCTAATCCTTCATACCATAATGATAATGATGAAAAAAGATAATTTGCTTGATAGAAACAGTGAAACCTAAAGCATTCTTCATATAGTCCGTTTTAGCTGTTTTCTCCTTCTGCAAAAGCTTTGAAAGTAACAATATGGGTCAAAACGTAGTTGAGTGAATCAGGTTCTAAAACTAGACCTTATCCTTCATACCATAATGATAATGATGAAAAAGGGTCATTTGCTTGATAGAAAACGTAGTTGAGTGAATCAGGTTCTAAAACTAGACCTAATCCTTCTTTCCATAATGATAATGATGAAAAAGGGTCATTTGCTTGATAGAAAACGTAGTTGAGTGAATCAGGTTCTACAACAACACCTAATCCTTCATACCATAATGATAATGATGAAAAAAGATCATTTGCTTGATAGAAACAGTGAAAGCTAAGGCATTCTTCATACAGTCCGTTTTAGCTGTTTTCTCTTTCTTCAAAAGCTTTGAAAGTAATAATATTGGTCAAAACGTAGTTGAGTGAATCAGGTTCTAAAACTAGACCTAATCCTTCTTTCCATAATGATAATGGTGAAAAAGGGTCATTTGCTTGATAGAAAACGTAGTTGAGTGAATCGGGTTCTACAACAACACCTAATCCTTCATACCATAATGAAAATGATGAAAAAAGGTCATTTGCTTGATAGAAACAGTGAAAGCTAAGGCATTCTTAATACAGTCCGTTTTAGCTGTTTTCTCCTTCTGCAAAAGCTTTGAAAGTAACAATATTGGTCAAAACGTAGTTGAGTGAATCAGGTTCTAAAACTAGACCTTATCCATCATACCATAATGATAATGATGAAAAAAGGTCATTTGCTTGATAGAAAACATAGTTGAGTGATTCAGGTTCTACAACAACATCTAATCCTTCATACCATAATGATAATGATGAAAAAAGATCATTTGCTTGATAGAAACAGTGAAAGCTAAAGCATTCTTCATATAGTCCGTTTTAGCTGTTTTCTCCTTCTGCAAAAGCTTTGAAAGTAACAATATTGGTCAAAACGTAGTTGAGTGAATCAGGTTCTAAAACTAGACCTTATCCTTCATACCATAATGATAATGATGAAAAAGGGTCATTTGCTTGATAGAAAACGTAGTTGAGTGAATCGGGTTCTACAACAACACCTAATCCTTCATACCATAATGAAAATGATGAAAAAAGATCATTCGCTTGATAGAAACAGTGAAACCTAAAGCATTCTTCATATAGTCCGTTTTAGCTGTTTTCTCCTTCTGCAAAAGCTTTGAAAGTAACAATATTGGTCAAAACGTAGTTGAGTGATTCAGGTTCTACAACAACATCTAATCCTTCATACCATAATGATAATGATGAAAAAAGATCATTTGCTTGATAGAAACAGTGAAAGCTAAAGCATTCTTCATATAGTCCGTTTTAGCTGTTTTCTCCTTCTGCAAAAGCTTTGAAAGTAACAATATTGGTCAAAACGTAGTTGAGTGAATCAGGTTCTAAAACTAGACCTTATCCTTCATACCATAATGATAATGATGAAAAAGGGTCATTTGCTTGATAGAAAACGTAGTTGAGTGAATCGGGTTCTACAACAACACCTAATCCTTCATACCATAATGAAAATGATGAAAAAAGATCATTCGCTTGATAGAAACAGTGAAACCTAAAGCATTCTTCATATAGTCCGTTTTAGCTGTTTTCTCCTTCTGCAAAAGCTTTGAAAGTAACAATATTGGTCAAAACGTAGTTGAGTGATTCAGGTTCTACAACAACATCTAATCCTTCATACCATAATGATAATGATGAAAAAAGATCATTTGCTTGATAGAAACAGTGAAAGCTAAAGCATTCTTCATATAGTCCGTTTTAGCTGTTTTCTCCTTCTGCAAAAGCTTTGAAAGTAACAATATTGGTCAAAACGTAGTTGAGTGAATCAGGTTCTAAAACTAGACCTTATCCTTCATACCATAATGATAATGATGAAAAAGGGTCATTTGCTTGATAGAAAACGTAGTTGAGTGAATCGGGTTCTACAACAACACCTAATCCTTCATACCATAATGAAAATGATGAAAAAAGATCATTCGCTTGATAGAAACAGTGAAACCTAAAGCATTCTTCATATAGTCCGTTTTAGCTGTTTTCTCCTTCTGCAAAAGCTTTGAAAGTAACAATATTGGTCAAAACGTAGTTGAGTGAATCAGGTTCTACAACAACACCTAATCCTTCATACCATAATGAAAATGATGAAAAAAGATCATTCGCTTGATAGAAACAGTGAAACCTAAAGCATTCTTCATATAGTCCGTTTTAGCTGTTTTCTCCTTCTGCAAAAGCTTTGAAAGTAACAATATTGGTCAAAACGTAGTTGAGTGAATCAGGTTCTACAACAACACCTAATCCTTCATACCATAATGATAATGATGAAAAAAGATCATTTGCTTGATAGAAACAGTGAAAGCTAAGGCATTCTTCATACAGTCTGTTTTAGCTGTTTTCTCCTTCTGCAAAAGCTTTGAAAGTAACAATATTGGTCAAAACGTAGTTGAGTGAATCAGTTTCTAAAACTAGACCTTATCCTTCATACCATAATGATAATGATGAAAAAAGGTCATTTGCTTGATAGAAAACATAGTTGAGTGATTCAGGTTCTATAACAACATCTAATCCTTCATACCATAATGATAATGATGAAAAAGATCATTTGCTTGATAGAAACAGTGAAAGCTAAGGCATTCTTAATACAGTCCGTTTTAGCTGTTTTCTCCTTCTGCAAAAGCTTTGAAAGTAACAATATTGGTCAAAACGTAGTTGAGTGAATCATGTTCTAAAACTAGACCTTATCCTTCATACCATAATGATAATGATGAAAAAAGGTCATTTGCTTGATAGAAAACATAGTTGAGTGATTCAGGTTCTATAACAACATCTAATCCTTCATACCATAATGATAATGATGAAAAAAGATCATTTGCTTGATAGAAACAGTGAAAGCTAAAGCATTCTTAATACAGTCCGTTTTAGCTGTTTTCTCCTTCTGCAAAAGCTTTGAAAGTAACAATATGGGTCAAAACGTAGTTGAGTGAATCAGGTTCTAAAACTAGACCTTATCCTTCATACCATAATGATAATGATGAAAAAAGGTCATTTGCTTGATAGAAAACATAGTTGAGTGATTCAGGTTCTACAACAACATCTAATCCTTCATACCATAATGATAATGATGAAAAAAGATCATTTGCTTGATAGAAACAGTGAAAGCTAAAGCATTCTTCATATAGTCCGTTTTAGCTGTTTTCTCCTTCTGCAAAAGCTTTGAAAGTAACAATATTGGTCAAAACGTAGTTGAGTGAATCAGGTTCTACAACAACACCTAATCCTTCATACCATAATGATAATGATGAAAAAAGATCATTTGCTTGATAGAAACAGTGAAAGCTAAAGCATTCTTCATACAGACCGTTTTAGCTGTTTTCTCTTTCTGCAAAAGCTTTGAAAGTAACAATATGGGTCAAAACGAAGTTGAGTGAATCAGGTTCTAAAACTAGACCTTATCCTTCATACCATAATGATAATGATGAAAAAGGGTCATTTGCTTGATAGAAAACATAGTTGAGTGAATCAGGTTCTAGAACAACGCCTAATCCTTCTTTCCATAATGATAATGATGAAAAAGGGTCATTTGCTTGATAGAAAACGTAGTTGAGTGAATCAGGTTCTAAATCTAGACCTAATCCTTCATACCATAATGATAATGATGAAAAAGGGTCATTTGCTTGATAGAAACAGTGAAAGCTAAGGCATTCTTCATACAGTCCGTTTTAGCTGTTTTCTCTTTCTTTCAAAAGCTTTGAAAGTAATAATATTGGTCAAAACGTAGTTGAGTGAATCAGGTTCTAAAACTAGACCTAATCCTTCATACCATAATGATAATGATGAAAAAGGGTCATTTGCTTGATAGAAAACGTAGTTGAGTGAATCAGGTTCTAAATCTAGACCTAATCCTTCATACCATAATGATAATGATGAAAAAGGGTCATTTGCTTGATAGAAACAGTGAAAGCTAAGGCATTCTTCATACAGTCCGTTTTAGCTGTTTTCTCTTTCTTTCAAAAGCTTTGAAAGTAATAATATTGGTCAAAACGTAGTTGAGTGAATCAGGTTCTAAAACTAGACCTAATCCTTCATACCATAATGATAATGATGAAAAAGGGTCATTTGCTTGATAGAAAACATAGTTGAGTGATTCAGGTTCTACAACAACATCTAATCCTTCATACCATAATGATAATGATGAAAAAAGATCATTTGCTTGATAGAAACAGTGAAAGCTAAAGCATTCTTCATATAGTCCGTTTTAGCTGTTTTCTCCTTCTGCAAAAGCTTTGAAAGTAACAATATTGGTCAAAACGTAGTTGAGTGAATCAGGTTCTAAAACTAGACCTTATCCTTCATACCATAATGATAATGATGAAAAAGGGTCATTTGCTTGATAGAAACAGTGAAAGCTAAGGCATTCTTCATACAGTCCGTTTTAGCTGTTTTCTCTTTCTTTCAAAAGCTTTGAAAGTAATAATATTGGTCAAAACGTAGTTGAGTGAATCAGGTTCTAAAACTAGACCTAATCCTTCTTTCCATAATGATAATGATGAAAAAGGGTCATTTGCTTGATAGAAAACGTAGTTGAGTGAATCAGGTTCTACAACAACACCTAATCCTTCATACCATAATGATAATGATGAAAAAAGATCATTTGCTTGATAGAAACAGTGAAACCTAAAGCATTCTTCATATAGTCCGTTTTAGCTGTTTTCTCCTTCTGCAAAAGCTTTGAAAGTAACAATATTGGTCAAAACGTAGTTGAGTGAATCAGGTTCTACAACAACACCTAATCCTTCATACCATAATGATAATCATGAAAAAAGATAATTTGCTTGATAGAAACAGTGTAAGCTAAGGCATTCTTCATACAGTCTGTTTTAGCTGTTTTCTCCTTCTGCAAAAGCTTTGAAAGTAACAATATTGGTCAAAACGTAGTTGAGTGAATCAGGTTCTAAATCTAGACCTAATCCTTCATACCATAATGATAATGATGAAAAAGGGTCATTTGCTTGATAGAAACAGTGAAAGCTAAGGCATTCTTCATACAGTCCGTTTTAGCTGTTTTCTCTTTCTTCAAAAGCTTTGAAAGTAATAATATTGGTCAAAACGTAGTTGAGTGAATCAGGTTCTAAAACTAGACCTAATCCTTCTTTCCATAATGATAATGATGAAAAAGGGTCATTTGCTTGATAGAAAACGTAGTTGAGTAAATCGGGTTCTACAACAACACCTAATCCTTCATACCATAATGATAATGATGAAAAAAGATCATTTGCTTGATAGAAACAGTGAAAGCTAAAGCATTCTTCATATAGTCCGTTTTAGCTGTTTTCTCCTTCTGCAAAAGCTTTGAAAGTAACAATATTGGTCAAAACGTAGTTGAGTGAATCAGGTTCTAAAACTAGACCTTATCCTTCATACCATAATGATAATGATGAAAAAGGGTCATTTGCTTGATAGAAACAGTGAAAGCTAAGGCATTCTTCATACAGTCCGTTTTAGCTGTTTTCTCTTTCTTTCAAAAGCTTTGAAAGTAATAATATTGGTCAAAACGTAGTTGAGTGAATCAGGTTCTAAAACTAGACCTAATCCTTCTTTCCATAATGATAATGATGAAAAAGGGTCATTTGCTTGATAGAAAACGTAGTTGAGTGAATCAGGTTCTACAACAACACCTAATCCTTCATACCATAATGATAATGATGAAAAAAGATCATTTGCTTGATAGAAACAGTGAAACCTAAAGCATTCTTCATATCGTCCGTTTTAGCTGTTTTCTCCTTCTGCAAAAGCTTTGAAAGTAACAATATTGGTCAAAACGTAGTTGAGTGAATCAGGTTCTACAACAACACCTAATCCTTCATACCATAATGATAATCATGAAAAAAGATCATTTGCTTGATAGAAACAGTGTAAGCTAAGGCATTCTTCATACAGTCTGTTTTAGCTGTTTTCTCCTTCTGCAAAAGCTTTGAAAGTAACAATATTGGTCAAAACGTAGTTGAGTGAATCAGGTTCTAAATCTAGACCTAATCCTTCATACCATAATGATAATGATGAAAAAGGGTCATTTGCTTGATAGAAACAGTGAAAGCTAAGGCATTCTTCATACAGTCCGTTTTAGCTGTTTTCTCTTTCTTCAAAAGCTTTGAAAGTAATAATATTGGTCAAAACGTAGTTGAGTGAATCAGGTTCTAAAACTAGACCTAATCCTTCTTTCCATAATGATAATGATGAAAAAGGGTCATTTGCTTGATAGAAAACGTAGTTGAGTAAATCGGGTTCTACAACAACACCTAATCCTTCATACCATAATGAAAATGATGAAAAAAGGTCATTTGCTTGATAGAAACAGTGAAAGCTAAGGCATTCTTAATACAGTCCGTTTTAGCTGTTTTCTCCTTCTGCAAAAGCTTTGAAAGTAACAATATTGGTCAAAACGTAGTTGAGTGAATCAGGTTCTAAAACTAGACCTTATCCATCATACCATAATGATAATGATGAAAAAAGGTCATTTGCTTGATAGAAAACATAGTTGAGTGATTCAGGTTCTACAACAACATCTAATCCTTCATACCATAATGATAATGATGAAAAAAGATCATTTGCTTGATAGAAACAGTGAAAGCTAAAGCATTCTTCATATAGTCCGTTTTAGCTGTTTTCTCCTTCTGCAAAAGCTTTGAAAGTAACAATATTGGTCAAAACGTAGTTGAGTGAATCAGGTTCTAAAACTAGACCTAATTCTTCTTTCCATAATGAAAATGATGAAAAAGGGTCATTTGCTTGATAGAAAACATAGTTGAGTGAATCAGGTTCTAGAACAACGCCTAATCCTTCTTTCCATAATGATAATGATGAAAAAGGGTCATTTGCTTGATAGAAAACGTAGTTGAGTGAATCAGGTTCTAAATCTAGACCTAATCCTTCATACCATAATGATAATGATGAAAAAGGGTCATTTGCTTGATAGAAACAGTGAAAGCTAAGGCATTCTTCATACAGTCCGTTTTAGCTGTTTTCTCTTTCTTTCAAAAGCTTTGAAAGTAATAATATTGGTCAAAACGTAGTTGAGTGAATCAGGTTCTAAAACTAGACCTAATCCTTCTTTCCATAATGATAATGATGAAAAAGGGTCATTTGCTTGATAGAAAACGTAGTTGAGTGAATCGGGTTCTACAACAACACCTAATCCTTCATACCATAATGAAAATGATGAAAAAAGATCATTCGCTTGATAGAAACAGTGAAACCTAAAGCATTCTTCATATAGTCCGTTTTAGCTGTTTTCTCCTTCTGCAAAAGCTTTGAAAGTAACAATATTGGTCAAAACGTAGTTGAGTGAATCCGGTTCTACAACAACACCTAATCCTTCATACCATAATGATAATGATGAAAAAGGGTCATTTGCTTGATAGAAACAGTGAAAGCTAAGGCATTCTTCATACAGTCCGTTTTAGCTGTTTTCTCTTTCTTTCAAAAGCTTTGAAAGTAATAATATTGGTCAAAACGTAGTTGAGTGAATCAGGTTCTAAAACTAGACCTTATCCTTCATACCATAATGATAATGATGAAAAAGGGTCATTTGCTTGATAGAAACAGTGAAAGCTAAGGCATTCTTAATACAGTCCGTTTTAGCTGTTTTCTCCTTCTGCAAAAGCTTTGAAAGTAACAATATTGGTCAAAACGTAGTTGAGTGAATCAGGTTCTAAAACTAGACCTTATCCATCATACCATAATGATAATGATGAAAAAAGGTCATTTGCTTGATAGAAAACATAGTTGAGTGATTCAGGTTCTACAACAACATCTAATCCTTCATACCATAATGATAATGATGAAAAAAGATCATTTGCTTGATAGAAACAGTGAAAGCTAAAGCATTCTTCATACAGTCCGTTTTAGCTGTTTTCTCTTTCTGCAAAAGCTTTGAAAGTAACAATATGGGTCAAAACGAAGTTGAGTGAATCAGGTTCTAAAACTAGACCTTATCCTTCATACCATAATGATAATGATGAAAAAGGGTCATTTGCTTGATAGAAAACATAGTTGAGTGAATCAGGTTCTAGAACAACGCCTAATCCTTCTTTCCATGATGATAATGATGAAAAAGGGTCATTTGCTTGATAGAAAACGTAGTTGAGTGAATCGGGTTCTACAACAACACTTAATCCTTCTTTCCATAATGATAATGATGAAAAAGGGTCATTTGCTTGATAGAAAACGTAGTTGAGTGAATCGGGTTCTACAACAACACCTAATCCTTCATACCATAATGAAAATGATGAAAAAAGATCATTCGCTTGATAGAAACAGTGAAACCTAAAGCATTCTTCATATAGTCCGTTTTAGCTGTTTTCTCCTTCTGCAAAAGCTTTGAAAGTAACAATATTGGTCAAAACGTAGTTGAGTGAATCCGGTTCTACAACAACACCTAATCCTTCATACCATAATGATAATGATGAAAAAAGATCATTTGCTTGATAGAAACAGTGAAAGCTAAAGCATTCTTCATATAGTCCGTTTTAGCTGTTTTCTCCTTCTGCAAAAGCTTTGAAAGTAACAATATTGGTCAAAACGTAGTTGAGTGAATCCGGTTCTAGAACAACGCCTAATCCTTCTTTCCATAATGATAATGATGAAAAAGGGTCATTTGCTTGATAGAAAACGTAGTTGAGTGAATCAGGTTCTAAATCTAGACCTAATCCTTCATACCATAATGATAATGATGAAAAAGGGTCATTTGCTTGATAGAAACAGTGAAAGCTAAGGCATTCTTCATACAGTCCGTTTTAGCTGTTTTCTCTTTCTTTCAAAAGCTTTGAAAGTAATAATATTGGTCAAAACGTAGTTGAGTGAATCAGGTTCTAAAACTAGACCTAATCCTTCTTTCCATAATGATAATGATGAAAAAGGGTCATTTGCTTGATAGAAAACGTAGTTGAGTGAATCGGGTTCTACAACAACACCTAATCCTTCATACCATAATGAAAATGATGAAAAAAGATCATTCGCTTGATAGAAACAGTGAAACCTAAAGCATTCTTCATATAGTCCGTTTTAGCTGTTTTCTCCTTCTGCAAAAGCTTTGAAAGTAACAATATTGGTCAAAACGTAGTTGAGTGAATCCGGTTCTACAACAACACCTAATCCTTCATACCATAATGATAATGATGAAAAAAGATCATTTGCTTGATAGAAACAGTGAAAGCTAAGGCATTCTTCATACAGTCCGTTTTAGCTGTTTTCTCTTTCTTCAAAAGCTTTGAAAGTAATAATATTGGTCAAAACGTAGTTGAGTGAATCAGGTTCTAAAACTAGACCTAATCCTTCTTTCCATAATGATAATGGTGAAAAAGGGTCATTTGCTTGATAGAAAACGTAGTTGAGTGAATCGGGTTCTACAACAACACCTAATCCTTCATACCATAATGAAAATGATGAAAAAAGGTCATTTGCTTGATAGAAACAGTGAAAGCTAAGGCATTCTTAATACAGTCCGTTTTAGCTGTTTTCTCCTTCTGCAAAAGCTTTGAAAGTAACAATATTGGTCAAAACGTAGTTGAGTGAATCAGTTTCTAAAACTAGACCTTATCCTTCATACCATAATGATAATGATGAAAAAAGGTCATTTGCTTGATAGAAAACATAGTTGAGTGATTCAGGTTCTATAACAACATCTAATCCTTCATACCATAATGATAATGATGAAAAAAGATCATTTGCTTGATAGAAACAGTGAAAGCTAAGGCATTCTTAATACAGTCCGTTTTAGCTGTTTTCTCCTTCTGCAAAAGCTTTGAAAGTAACAATATTGGTCAAAACGTAGTTGAGTGAATCATGTTCTAAAACTAGACCTTATCCTTCATACCATAATGATAATGATGAAAAAAGGTAATTTGCTTGATAGAAAACATAGTTGAGTGATTCAGGTTCTATAACAACATCTAATCCTTCATACCATAATGATAATGATGAAAAAGGGTCATTTGCTTGATAGAAAACATAGTTGAGTGAATCAGGTTCTAGAACAACACCTAATCCTTCTTTCCATAATGATAATGATGAAAAAGGGTCATTTGCTTGATAGAAAACGTAGTTGAGTGAATCGGGTTCTACAACAACATCTAATCCTTCATACCATAAGGAAAATGATGAAAAAAGGTCATTTGCTTGATAGAAACAGTGAAAGCTAAGGCATTCTTAATACAGTCCGTTTTAGCTGTTTTCTCCTTCTGCAAAAGCTTTGAAAGTAACAATATTGGTCAAAACGTAGTTGAGTGATTCAGGTTCTACAACAACACCTAATCCTTCATACCATAATGATAATGATGAAAAAAGATAATTTGCTTGATAGAAACAGTGAAACCTAAAGCATTCTTCATATAGTCCGTTTTAGCTGTTTTCTCCTTCTGCAAAAGCTTTGAAAGTAACAATATGGGTCAAAACGTAGTTGAGTGAATCAGGTTCTAAAACTAGACCTTATCCTTCATACCATAATGATAATGATGAAAAAGGGTCATTTGCTTGATAGAAAACGTAGTTGAGTGAATCAGGTTCTAAAACTAGACCTAATCCTTCTTTCCATAATGATAATGATGAAAAAGGGTCATTTGCTTGATAGAAAACGTAGTTGAGTGAATCAGGTTCTACAACAACACCTAATCCTTCATACCATAATGATAATGATGAAAAAAGATCATTTGCTTGATAGAAACAGTGAAAGCTAAGGCATTCTTCATACAGTCCGTTTTAGCTGTTTTCTCTTTCTTCAAAAGCTTTGAAAGTAATAATATTGGTCAAAACGTAGTTGAGTGAATCAGGTTCTAAAACTAGACCTAATCCTTCTTTCCATAATGATAATGGTGAAAAAGGGTCATTTGCTTGATAGAAAACGTAGTTGAGTGAATCGGGTTCTACAACAACACCTAATCCTTCATACCATAATGAAAATGATGAAAAAAGGTCATTTGCTTGATAGAAACAGTGAAAGCTAAGGCATTCTTAATACAGTCCGTTTTAGCTGTTTTCTCCTTCTGCAAAAGCTTTGAAAGTAACAATATTGGTCAAAACGTAGTTGAGTGAATCAGGTTCTAAAACTAGACCTTATCCATCATACCATAATGATAATGATGAAAAAAGGTCATTTGCTTGATAGAAAACATAGTTGAGTGATTCAGGTTCTACAACAACATCTAATCCTTCATACCATAATGATAATGATGAAAAAAGATCATTTGCTTGATAGAAACAGTGAAAGCTAAAGCATTCTTCATATAGTCCGTTTTAGCTGTTTTCTCCTTCTGCAAAAGCTTTGAAAGTAACAATATTGGTCAAAACGTAGTTGAGTGAATCAGGTTCTAAAACTAGACCTTATCCTTCATACCATAATGATAATGATGAAAAAGGGTCATTTGCTTGATAGAAAACGTAGTTGAGTGAATCGGGTTCTACAACAACACCTAATCCTTCATACCATAATGATAATGATGAAAAAAGATCATTTGCTTGATAGAAAACATAGTTGAGTGATTCAGGTTCTATAACAACATCTAATCCTTCATACCATAATGATAATGATGAAAAAAGATCATTTGCTTGATAGAAACAGTGAAAGCTAAGGCATTCTTAATACAGTCCGTTTTAGCTGTTTTCTCCTTCTGCAAAAGCTTTGAAAGTAACAATATTGGTCAAAACGTAGTTGAGTGAATCATGTTCTAAAACTAGACCTTATCCTTCATACCATAATGATAATGATGAAAAAAGGTCATTTGCTTGATAGAAAACATAGTTGAGTGATTCAGGTTCTATAACAACATCTAATCCTTCATACCATAATGATAATGATGAAAAAGGGTCATTTGCTTGATAGAAAACATAGTTGAGTGAATCAGGTTCTAGAACAACACCTAATCCTTCTTTCCATAATGATAATGATGAAAAAGGGTCATTTGCTTGATAGAAAACGTAGTTGAGTGAATCGGGTTCTACAACAACATCTAATCCTTCATACCATAAGGAAAATGATGAAAAAAGGTCATTTGCTTGATAGAAACAGTGAAAGCTAAGGCATTCTTAATACAGTCCGTTTTAGCTGTTTTCTCCTTCTGCAAAAGCTTTGAAAGTAACAATATTGGTCAAAACGTAGTTGAGTGATTCAGGTTCTACAACAACACCTAATCCTTCATACCATAATGATAATGATGAAAAAAGATAATTTGCTTGATAGAAACAGTGAAACCTAAAGCATTCTTCATATAGTCCGTTTTAGCTGTTTTCTCCTTCTGCAAAAGCTTTGAAAGTAACAATATGGGTCAAAACGTAGTTGAGTGAATCAGGTTCTAAAACTAGACCTTATCCTTCATACCATAATGATAATGATGAAAAAGGGTCATTTGCTTGATAGAAAACGTAGTTGAGTGAATCAGGTTCTAAAACTAGACCTAATCCTTCTTTCCATAATGATAATGATGAAAAAGGGTAATTTGCTTGATAGAAAACGTAGTTGAGTGAATCAGGTTCTACAACAACACCTAATCCTTCATACCATAATGATAATGATGAAAAAAGATCATTTGCTTGATAGAAACAGTGAAAGCTAAGGCATTCTTCATACAGTCCGTTTTAGCTGTTTTCTCTTTCTTCAAAAGCTTTGAAAGTAATAATATTGGTCAAAACGTAGTTGAGTTAATCAGGTTCTAAAACTAGACCTAATCCTTCTTTCCATAATGATAATGGTGAAAAAGGGTCATTTGCTTGATAGAAAACGTAGTTGAGTGAATCGGGTTCTACAACAACACCTAATCCTTCATACCATAATGAAAATGATGAAAAAAGGTCATTTGCTTGATAGAAACAGTGAAAGCTAAGGCATTCTTAATACAGTCCGTTTTAGCTGTTTTCTCCTTCTGCAAAAGCTTTGAAAGTAACAATATTGGTCAAAACGTAGTTGAGTGAATCAGGTTCTAAAACTAGACCTTATCCATCATACCATAATGATAATGATGAAAAAAGGTCATTTGCTTGATAGAAAACATAGTTGAGTGATTCAGGTTCTACAACAACATCTAATCCTTCATACCATAATGATAATGATGAAAAAAGATCATTTGCTTGATAGAAACAGTGAAAGCTAAAGCATTCTTCATATAGTCCGTTTTAGCTGTTTTCTCCTTCTGCAAAAGCTTTGAAAGTAACAATATTGGTCAAAACGTAGTTGAGTGATTCAGGTTCTACAACAACATCTAATCCTTCATACCATAATGATAATGATGAAAAAAGATCATTTGCTTGATAGAAACAGTGAAAGCTAAAGCATTCTTCATATAGTCCGTTTTAGCTGTTTTCTCCTTCTGCAAAAGCTTTGAAAGTAACAATATTGGTCAAAACGTAGTTGAGTGAATCAGGTTCTAAAACTAGACCTTATCCTTCATACCATAATGATAATGATGAAAAAGGGTCATTTGCTTGATAGAAAACGTAGTTGAGTGAATCGGGTTCTACAACAACACCTAATCCTTCATACCATAATGAAAATGATGAAAAAAGATCATTCGCTTGATAGAAACAGTGAAACCTAAAGCATTCTTCATATAGTCCGTTTTAGCTGTTTTCTCCTTCTGCAAAAGCTTTGAAAGTAACAATATTGGTCAAAACGTAGTTGAGTGATTCAGGTTCTACAACAACATCTAATCCTTCATACCATAATGATAATGATGAAAAAAGATCATTTGCTTGATAGAAACAGTGAAAGCTAAAGCATTCTTCATATAGTCCGTTTTAGCTGTTTTCTCCTTCTGCAAAAGCTTTGAAAGTAACAATATTGGTCAAAACGTAGTTGAGTGAATCAGGTTCTAAAACTAGACCTTATCCTTCATACCATAATGATAATGATGAAAAAGGGTCATTTGCTTGATAGAAAACGTAGTTGAGTGAATCGGGTTCTACAACAACACCTAATCCTTCATACCATAATGAAAATGATGAAAAAAGATCATTCGCTTGATAGAAACAGTGAAACCTAAAGCATTCTTCATATAGTCCGTTTTAGCTGTTTTCTCCTTCTGCAAAAGCTTTGAAAGTAACAATATTGGTCAAAACGTAGTTGAGTGAATCAGGTTCTACAACAACACCTAATCCTTCATACCATAATGAAAATGATGAAAAAAGATCATTCGCTTGATAGAAACAGTGAAACCTAAAGCATTCTTCATATAGTCCGTTTTAGCTGTTTTCTCCTTCTGCAAAAGCTTTGAAAGTAACAATATTGGTCAAAACGTAGTTGAGTGAATCAGGTTCTACAACAACACCTAATCCTTCATACCATAATGATAATGATGAAAAAAGATCATTTGCTTGATAGAAACAGTGAAAGCTAAGGCATTCTTCATACAGTCTGTTTTAGCTGTTTTCTCCTTCTGCAAAAGCTTTGAAAGTAACAATATTGGTCAAAACGTAGTTGAGTGAATCAGTTTCTAAAACTAGACCTTATCCTTCATACCATAATGATAATGATGAAAAAAGGTCATTTGCTTGATAGAAAACATAGTTGAGTGATTCAGGTTCTATAACAACATCTAATCCTTCATACCATAATGATAATGATGAAAAAGATCATTTGCTTGATAGAAACAGTGAAAGCTAAGGCATTCTTAATACAGTCCGTTTTAGCTGTTTTCTCCTTCTGCAAAAGCTTTGAAAGTAACAATATTGGTCAAAACGTAGTTGAGTGAATCATGTTCTAAAACTAGACCTTATCCTTCATACCATAATGATAATGATGAAAAAAGGTCATTTGCTTGATAGAAAACATAGTTGAGTGATTCAGGTTCTATAACAACATCTAATCCTTCATACCATAATGATAATGATGAAAAAAGATCATTTGCTTGATAGAAACAGTGAAAGCTAAAGCATTCTTAATACAGTCCGTTTTAGCTGTTTTCTCCTTCTGCAAAAGCTTTGAAAGTAACAATATGGGTCAAAACGTAGTTGAGTGAATCAGGTTCTAAAACTAGACCTTATCCTTCATACCATAATGATAATGATGAAAAAAGGTCATTTGCTTGATAGAAAACATAGTTGAGTGATTCAGGTTCTACAACAACATCTAATCCTTCATACCATAATGATAATGATGAAAAAAGATCATTTGCTTGATAGAAACAGTGAAAGCTAAAGCATTCTTCATATAGTCCGTTTTAGCTGTTTTCTCCTTCTGCAAAAGCTTTGAAAGTAACAATATTGGTCAAAACGTAGTTGAGTGAATCAGGTTCTACAACAACACCTAATCCTTCATACCATAATGATAATGATGAAAAAAGATCATTTGCTTGATAGAAACAGTGAAAGCTAAAGCATTCTTCATACAGACCGTTTTAGCTGTTTTCTCTTTCTGCAAAAGCTTTGAAAGTAACAATATGGGTCAAAACGAAGTTGAGTGAATCAGGTTCTAAAACTAGACCTTATCCTTCATACCATAATGATAATGATGAAAAAGGGTCATTTGCTTGATAGAAAACATAGTTGAGTGAATCAGGTTCTAGAACAACGCCTAATCCTTCTTTCCATAATGATAATGATGAAAAAGGGTCATTTGCTTGATAGAAAACGTAGTTGAGTGAATCAGGTTCTAAATCTAGACCTAATCCTTCATACCATAATGATAATGATGAAAAAGGGTCATTTGCTTGATAGAAACAGTGAAAGCTAAGGCATTCTTCATACAGTCCGTTTTAGCTGTTTTCTCTTTCTTTCAAAAGCTTTGAAAGTAATAATATTGGTCAAAACGTAGTTGAGTGAATCAGGTTCTAAAACTAGACCTAATCCTTCATACCATAATGATAATGATGAAAAAGGGTCATTTGCTTGATAGAAAACGTAGTTGAGTGAATCAGGTTCTAAATCTAGACCTAATCCTTCATACCATAATGATAATGATGAAAAAGGGTCATTTGCTTGATAGAAACAGTGAAAGCTAAGGCATTCTTCATACAGTCCGTTTTAGCTGTTTTCTCTTTCTTTCAAAAGCTTTGAAAGTAATAATATTGGTCAAAACGTAGTTGAGTGAATCAGGTTCTAAAACTAGACCTAATCCTTCATACCATAATGATAATGATGAAAAAGGGTCATTTGCTTGATAGAAAACATAGTTGAGTGATTCAGGTTCTACAACAACATCTAATCCTTCATACCATAATGATAATGATGAAAAAAGATCATTTGCTTGATAGAAACAGTGAAAGCTAAAGCATTCTTCATATAGTCCGTTTTAGCTGTTTTCTCCTTCTGCAAAAGCTTTGAAAGTAACAATATTGGTCAAAACGTAGTTGAGTGAATCAGGTTCTAAAACTAGACCTTATCCTTCATACCATAATGATAATGATGAAAAAGGGTCATTTGCTTGATAGAAACAGTGAAAGCTAAGGCATTCTTCATACAGTCCGTTTTAGCTGTTTTCTCTTTCTTTCAAAAGCTTTGAAAGTAATAATATTGGTCAAAACGTAGTTGAGTGAATCAGGTTCTAAAACTAGACCTAATCCTTCTTTCCATAATGGTAATGATGAAAAAGGGTCATTTGCTTGATAGAAAACGTAGTTGAGTGAATCAGGTTCTACAACAACACCTAATCCTTCATACCATAATGATAATGATGAAAAAAGATCATTTGCTTGATAGAAACAGTGAAACCTAAAGCATTCTTCATATAGTCCGTTTTAGCTGTTTTCTCCTTCTGCAAAAGCTTTGAAAGTAACAATATTGGTCAAAACGTAGTTGAGTGAATCAGGTTCTACAACAACACCTAATCCTTCATACCATAATGATAATCATGAAAAAAGATCATTTGCTTGATAGAAACAGTGTAAGCTAAGGCATTCTTCATACAGTCTGTTTTAGCTGTTTTCTCCTTCTGCAAAAGCTTTGAAAGTAACAATATTGGTCAAAACGTAGTTGAGTGAATCAGGTTCTAAATCTAGACCTAATCCTTCATACCATAATGATAATGATGAAAAAGGGTCATTTGCTTGATAGAAACAGTGAAAGCTAAGGCATTCTTCATACAGTCCGTTTTAGCTGTTTTCTCTTTCTTCAAAAGCTTTGAAAGTAATAATATTGGTCGAAACGTAGTTGAGTGAATCAGGTTCTAAAACTAGACCTAATCCTTCTTTCCATAATGATAATGATGAAAAAGGGTCATTTGCTTGATAGAAAACGTAGTTGAGTAAATCGGGTTCTACAACAACACCTAATCCTTCATACCATAATGATAATGATGAAAAAAGATCATTTGCTTGATAGAAACAGTGAAAGCTAAAGCATTCTTCATATAGTCCGTTTTAGCTGTTTTCTCCTTCTGCAAAAGCTTTGAAAGTAACAATATTGGTCAAAACGTAGTTGAGTGAATCAGGTTCTAAAACTAGACCTTATCCTTCATACCATAATGATAATGATGAAAAAGGGTCATTTGCTTGATAGAAACAGTGAAAGCTAAGGCATTCTTCATACAGTCCGTTTTAGCTGTTTTCTCTTTCTTTCAAAAGCTTTGAAAGTAATAATATTGGTCAAAACGTAGTTGAGTGAATCAGGTTCTAAAACTAGACCTAATCCTTCTTTCCATAATGATAATGATGAAAAAGGGTCATTTGCTTGATAGAAAACGTAGTTGAGTGAATCAGGTTCTACAACAACACCTAATCCTTCATACCATAATGATAATGATGAAAAAAGATCATTTGCTTGATAGAAACAGTGAAACCTAAAGCATTCTTCATATAGTCCGTTTTAGCTGTTTTCTCCTTCTGCAAAAGCTTTGAAAGTAACAATATTGGTCAAAACGTAGTTGAGTGAATCAGGTTCTACAACAACACCTAATCCTTCATACCATAATGATAATCATGAAAAAAGATCATTTGCTTGATAGAAACAGTGTAAGCTAAGGCATTCTTCATACAGTCTGTTTTAGCTGTTTTCTCCTTCTGCAAAAGCTTTGAAAGTAACAATATTGGTCAAAACGTAGTTGAGTGAATCAGGTTCTAAATCTAGACCTAATCCTTCATACCATAATGATAATGATGAAAAAGGGTCATTTGCTTGATAGAAACAGTGAAAGCTAAGGCATTCTTCATACAGTCCGTTTTAGCTGTTTTCTCTTTCTTCAAAAGCTTTGAAAGTAATAATATTGGTCAAAACGTAGTTGAGTGAATCAGGTTCTAAAACTAGACCTAATCCTTCTTTCCATAATGATAATGATGAAAAAGGGTCATTTGCTTGATAGAAAACGTAGTTGAGTAAATCGGGTTCTACAACAACACCTAATCCTTCATACCATAATGAAAATGATGAAAAAAGGTCATTTGCTTGATAGAAACAGTGAAAGCTAAGGCATTCTTAATACAGTCCGTTTTAGCTGTTTTCTCCTTCTGCAAAAGCTTTGAAAGTAACAATATTGGTCAAAACGTAGTTGAGTGAATCAGGTTCTAAAACTAGACCTTATCCATCATACCATAATGATAATGATGAAAAAAGGTCATTTGCTTGATAGAAAACATAGTTGAGTGATTCAGGTTCTACAACAACATCTAATCCTTCATACCATAATGATAATGATGAAAAAAGATCATTTGCTTGATAGAAACAGTGAAAGCTAAAGCATTCTTCATATAGTCCGTTTTAGCTGTTTTCTCCTTCTGCAAAAGCTTTGAAAGTAACAATATTGGTCAAAACGTAGTTGAGTGAATCAGGTTCTAAAACTAGACCTAATCCTTCTTTCCATAATGAAAATGATGAAAAAGGGTCATTTGCTTGATAGAAAACATAGTTGAGTGAATCAGGTTCTAGAACAACGCCTAATCCTTCTTTCCATAATGATAATGATGAAAAAGGGTCATTTGCTTGATAGAAAACGTAGTTGAGTGAATCAGGTTCTAAATCTAGACCTAATCCTTCATACCATAATGATAATGATGAAAAAGGGTCATTTGCTTGATAGAAACAGTGAAAGCTAAGGCATTCTTCATACAGTCCGTTTTAGCTGTTTTCTCTTTCTTTCAAAAGCTTTGAAAGTAATAATATTGGTCAAAACGTAGTTGAGTGAATCAGGTTCTAAAACTAGACCTAATCCTTCTTTCCATAATGATAATGATGAAAAAGGGTCATTTGCTTGATAGAAAACGTAGTTGAGTGAATCGGGTTCTACAACAACACCTAATCCTTCATACCATAATGAAAATGATGAAAAAAGATCATTCGCTTGATAGAAACAGTGAAACCTAAAGCATTCTTCATATAGTCCGTTTTAGCTGTTTTCTCCTTCTGCAAAAGCTTTGAAAGTAACAATATTGGTCAAAACGTAGTTGAGTGAATCCGGTTCTACAACAACACCTAATCCTTCATACCATAATGATAATGATGAAAAAGGGTCATTTGCTTGATAGAAACAGTGAAAGCTAAGGCATTCTTCATACAGTCCGTTTTAGCTGTTTTCTCTTTCTTTCAAAAGCTTTGAAAGTAATAATATTGGTCAAAACGTAGTTGAGTGAATCAGGTTCTAAAACTAGACCTTATCCTTCATACCATAATGATAATGATGAAAAAGGGTCATTTGCTTGATAGAAACAGTGAAAGCTAAGGCATTCTTAATACAGTCCGTTTTAGCTGTTTTCTCCTTCTGCAAAAGCTTTGAAAGTAACAATATTGGTCAAAACGTAGTTGAGTGAATCAGGTTCTAAAACTAGACCTTATCCATCATACCATAATGATAATGATGAAAAAAGGTCATTTGCTTGATAGAAAACATAGTTGAGTGATTCAGGTTCTACAACAACATCTAATCCTTCATACCATAATGATAATGATGAAAAAAGATCATTTGCTTGATAGAAACAGTGAAAGCTAAAGCATTCTTCATACAGTCCGTTTTAGCTGTTTTCTCTTTCTGCAAAAGCTTTGAAAGTAACAATATGGGTCAAAACGAAGTTGAGTGAATCAGGTTCTAAAACTAGACCTTATCCTTCATACCATAATGATAATGATGAAAAAGGGTCATTTGCTTGATAGAAAACATAGTTGAGTGAATCAGGTTCTAGAACAACGCCTAATCCTTCTTTCCATGATGATAATGATGAAAAAGGGTCATTTGCTTGATAGAAAACGTAGTTGAGTGAATCGGGTTCTACAACAACACTTAATCCTTCTTTCCATAATGATAATGATGAAAAAGGGTCATTTGCTTGATAGAAAACGTAGTTGAGTGAATCGGGTTCTACAACAACACCTAATCCTTCATACCATAATGAAAATGATGAAAAAAGATCATTCGCTTGATAGAAACAGTGAAACCTAAAGCATTCTTCATATAGTCCGTTTTAGCTGTTTTCTCCTTCTGCAAAAGCTTTGAAAGTAACAATATTGGTCAAAACGTAGTTGAGTGAATCCGGTTCTACAACAACACCTAATCCTTCATACCATAATGATAATGATGAAAAAAGATCATTTGCTTGATAGAAACAGTGAAAGCTAAAGCATTCTTCATATAGTCCGTTTTAGCTGTTTTCTCCTTCTGCAAAAGCTTTGAAAGTAACAATATTGGTCAAAACGTAGTTGAGTGAATCCGGTTCTAGAACAACGCCTAATCCTTCTTTCCATAATGATAATGATGAAAAAGGGTCATTTGCTTGATAGAAAACGTAGTTGAGTGAATCAGGTTCTAAATCTAGACCTAATCCTTCATACCATAATGATAATGATGAAAAAGGGTCATTTGCTTGATAGAAACAGTGAAAGCTAAGGCATTCTTCATACAGTCCGTTTTAGCTGTTTTCTCTTTCTTTCAAAAGCTTTGAAAGTAATAATATTGGTCAAAACGTAGTTGAGTGAATCAGGTTCTAAAACTAGACCTAATCCTTCTTTCCATAATGATAATGATGAAAAAGGGTCATTTGCTTGATAGAAAACGTAGTTGAGTGAATCGGGTTCTACAACAACACCTAATCCTTCATACCATAATGAAAATGATGAAAAAAGATCATTCGCTTGATAGAAACAGTGAAACCTAAAGCATTCTTCATATAGTCCGTTTTAGCTGTTTTCTCCTTCTGCAAAAGCTTTGAAAGTAACAATATTGGTCAAAACGTAGTTGAGTGAATCCGGTTCTACAACAACACCTAATCCTTCATACCATAATGATAATGATGAAAAAAGATCATTTGCTTGATAGAAACAGTGAAAGCTAAGGCATTCTTCATACAGTCCGTTTTAGCTGTTTTCTCTTTCTTCAAAAGCTTTGAAAGTAATAATATTGGTCAAAACGTAGTTGAGTGAATCAGGTTCTAAAACTAGACCTAATCCTTCTTTCCATAATGATAATGGTGAAAAAGGGTCATTTGCTTGATAGAAAACGTAGTTGAGTGAATCGGGTTCTACAACAACACCTAATCCTTCATACCATAATGAAAATGATGAAAAAAGGTCATTTGCTTGATAGAAACAGTGAAAGCTAAGGCATTCTTAATACAGTCCGTTTTAGCTGTTTTCTCCTTCTGCAAAAGCTTTGAAAGTAACAATATTGGTCAAAACGTAGTTGAGTGAATCAGTTTCTAAAACTAGACCTTATCCTTCATACCATAATGATAATGATGAAAAAAGGTCATTTGCTTGATAGAAAACATAGTTGAGTGATTCAGGTTCTATAACAACATCTAATCCTTCATACCATAATGATAATGATGAAAAAAGATCATTTGCTTGATAGAAACAGTGAAAGCTAAGGCATTCTTAATACAGTCCGTTTTAGCTGTTTTCTCCTTCTGCAAAAGCTTTGAAAGTAACAATATTGGTCAAAACGTAGTTGAGTGAATCATGTTCTAAAACTAGACCTTATCCTTCATACCATAATGATAATGATGAAAAAAGGTCATTTGCTTGATAGAAAACATAGTTGAGTGATTCAGGTTCTATAACAACATCTAATCCTTCATACCATAATGATAATGATGAAAAAAGATCATTTGCTTGATAGAAACAGTGAAAGCTAAAGCATTCTTAATATAGTCCGTTTTAGCTGTTTTCTCCTTCTGCAAAAGCTTTGAAAGTAACAATATGGGTCAAAACGTAGTTGAGTGAATCAGGTTCTAAAACTAGACCTTATCCATCATACCATAATGATAATGATGAAAAAAGGTCATTTGCTTGATAGAAAACGTAGTTGACTGAATCGGGTTCTACAACAACACCTAATCCTTCATACCATAATGAAAATGATGAAAAAAGGTCATTTGCTTGATAGAAACAGTGAAAGCTAAGGCATTCTTAATACAGTCCGTTTTAGCTGTTTTCTCCTTCTGCAAAAGCTTTGAAAGTAACAATATTGGTCAAAACGTAGTTGAGTGAATCAGGTTCTAAAACTAGACCTTATCCTTCATACCATAATGATAATGATGAAAAAAGGTCATTTGCTTGATAGAAAACATAGTTGAGTGATTCAGGTTCTACAACAACATCTAATCCTTCATACCATAATGATAATGATGAAAAAAGATCATTTGCTTGATAGAAACAGTGAAAATTAAAGCATTCTTAATACAGTGCGTTTTAGCTGTTTTCTCCTTCTGCAAAAGCTTTGAAAGTAACAATATGGGTCAAAACGAAGTTGAGTGAATCAGGTTCTAAAACTAGACCTTATCCTTCATACCATAATGATAATGATGAAAAAGGGTCATTTGCTTGATAGAAAACATAGTTGAGTGAATCAGGTTCTAGAACAACACCTAATCCTTCTTTCCATAATGATAATGATGAAAAAGGGTCATTTGCTTGATAGAAAACGTAGTTGAGTGAATCGGGTTCTACAACAACATCTAATCCTTCATACCATAAGGAAAATGATGAAAAAAGGTCATTTGCTTGATAGAAACAGTGAAAGCTAAGGCATTCTTAATACAGTCCGTTTTAGCTGTTTTCTCCTTCTGCAAAAGCTTTGAAAGTAACAATATTGGTCAAAACGTAGTTGAGTGAATCAGGTTCTAAAACTAGACCTTATCCTTCATACCATAATGATAATGATGAAAAAAGGTCATTTGCTTGATAGAAAACATAGTTGAGTGATTCAGGTTCTACAACAACACCTAATCCTTCATACCATAATGATAATGATGAAAAAAGATCATTTGCTTGATAGAAACAGTGAAACCTAAAGCATTCTTCATATAGTCCGTTTTAGCTGTTTTCTCCTTCTGCAAAAGCTTTGAAAGTAACAATATGGGTCAAAACGTAGTTGAGTGAATCAGGTTCTAAAACTAGACCTTATCCTTCATACCATAATGATAATGATGAAAAAGGGTCATTTGCTTGATAGAAAACGTAGTTGAGTGAATCAGGTTCTAAAACTAGACCTAATCCTTCTTTCCATAATGATAATGATGAAAAAGGGTCATTTGCTTGATAGAAAACGTAGTTGAGTGAATCAGGTTCTACAACAACACCTAATCCTTCATACCATAATGATAATGATGAAAAAAGATCATTTGCTTGATAGAAACAGTGAAAGCTAAGGCATTCTTCATACAGTCCGTTTTAGCTGTTTTCTCTTTCTTCAAAAGCTTTGAAAGTAATAATATTGGTCAAAACGTAGTTGAGTGAATCAGGTTCTAAAACTAGACCTAATCCTTCTTTCCATAATGATAATGGTGAAAAAGGGTCATTTGCTTGATAGAAAACGTAGTTGAGTGAATCGGGTTCTACAACAACACCTAATCCTTCATACCATAATGAAAATGATGAAAAAAGGTCATTTGCTTGATAGAAACAGTGAAAGCTAAGGCATTCTTAATACAGTCCGTTTTAGCTGTTTTCTCCTTCTGCAAAAGCTTTGAAAGTAACAATATTGGTCAAAACGTAGTTGAGTGAATCAGGTTCTAAAACTAGACCTTATCCATCATACCATAATGATAATGATGAAAAAAGGTCATTTGCTTGATAGAAAACATAGTTGAGTGATTCAGGTTCTACAACAACATCTAATCCTTCATACCATAATGATAATGATGAAAAAAGATCATTTGCTTGATAGAAACAGTGAAAGCTAAAGCATTCTTCATATAGTCCGTTTTAGCTGTTTTCTCCTTCTGCAAAAGCTTTGAAAGTAACAATATTGGTCAAAACGTAGTTGAGTGAATCAGGTTCTACAACAACACCTAATCCTTCATACCATAATGATAATGATGAAAAAAGATCATTTGCTTGATAGAAACAGTGAAAGCTAAGGCATTCTTCATACAGTCTGTTTTAGCTGTTTTCTCCTTCTGCAAAAGCTTTGAAAGTAACAATATTGGTCAAAACGTAGTTGAGTGAATCAGTTTCTAAAACTAGACCTTATCCTTCATACCATAATGATAATGATGAAAAAAGGTCATTTGCTTGATAGAAAACATAGTTGAGTGATTCAGGTTCTATAACAACATCTAATCCTTCATACCATAATGATAATGATGAAAAAGATCATTTGCTTGATAGAAACAGTGAAAGCTAAGGCATTCTTAATACAGTCCGTTTTAGCTGTTTTCTCCTTCTGCAAAAGCTTTGAAAGTAACAATATTGGTCAAAACGTAGTTGAGTGAATCAGGTTCTAAAACTAGACCTTATCCATCATACCATAATGATAATGATGAAAAAAGGTCATTTGCTTGATAGAAAACATAGTTGAGTGATTCAGGTTCTACAACAACATCTAATCCTTCATACCATAATGATAATGATGAAAAAAGATCATTTGCTTGATAGAAACAGTGAAAGCTAAAGCATTCTTCATATAGTCCGTTTTAGCTGTTTTCTCCTTCTGCAAAAGCTTTGAAAGTAACAATATTGGTCAAAACGTAGTTGAGTGAATCAGGTTCTAAAACTAGACCTTATCCTTCATACCATAATGATAATGATGAAAAAGGGTCATTTGCTTGATAGAAAACGTAGTTGAGTGAATCGGGTTCTACAACAACACCTAATCCTTCATACCATAATGAAAATGATGAAAAAAGATCATTCGCTTGATAGAAACAGTGAAACCTAAAGCATTCTTCATATAGTCCGTTTTAGCTGTTTTCTCCTTCTGCAAAAGCTTTGAAAGTAACAATATTGGTCAAAACGTAGTTGAGTGAATCAGGTTCTACAACAACACCTAATCCTTCATACCATAATGATAATGATGAAAAAAGATCATTTGCTTGATAGAAACAGTGAAAGCTAAGGCATTCTTCATACAGTCTGTTTTAGCTGTTTTCTCCTTCTGCAAAAGCTTTGAAAGTAACAATATTGGTCAAAACGTAGTTGAGTGAATCAGTTTCTAAAACTAGACCTTATCCTTCATACCATAATGATAATGATGAAAAAAGGTCATTTGCTTGATAGAAAACATAGTTGAGTGATTCAGGTTCTACAACAACATCTAATCCTTCATACCATAATGATAATGATGAAAAAAGATCATTTGCTTGATAGAAACAGTGAAAGCTAAAGCATTCTTCATATAGTCCGTTTTAGCTGTTTTCTCCTTCTGCAAAAGCTTTGAAAGTAACAATATTGGTCAAAACGTAGTTGAGTGAATCAGGTTCTAAAACTAGACCTTATCCTTCATACCATAATGATAATGATGAAAAAGGGTCATTTGCTTGATAGAAAACGTAGTTGAGTGAATCGGGTTCTACAACAACACCTAATCCTTCATACCATAATGAAAATGATGAAAAAAGATCATTCGCTTGATAGAAACAGTGAAACCTAAAGCATTCTTCATATAGTCCGTTTTAGCTGTTTTCTCCTTCTGCAAAAGCTTTGAAAGTAACAATATTGGTCAAAACGTAGTTGAGTGAATCAGTTTCTAAAACTAGACCTTATCCTTCATACCATAATGATAATGATGAAAAAAGGTCATTTGCTTGATAGAAAACATAGTTGAGTGATTCAGGTTCTATAACAACATCTAATCCTTCATACCATAATGATAATGATGAAAAAGATCATTTGCTTGATAGAAACAGTGAAAGCTAAGGCATTCTTAATACAGTCCGTTTTAGCTGTTTTCTCCTTCTGCAAAAGCTTTGAAAGTAACAATATTGGTCAAAACGTAGTTGAGTGAATCATGTTCTAAAACTAGACCTTATCCTTCATACCATAATGATAATGATGAAAAAAGGTCATTTGCTTGATAGAAAACATAGTTGAGTGATTCAGGTTCTATAACAACATCTAATCCTTCATACCATAATGATAATGATGAAAAAAGATCATTTGCTTGATAGAAACAGTGAAAGCTAAAGCATTCTTAATACAGTCCGTTTTAGCTGTTTTCTCCTTCTGCAAAAGCTTTGAAAGTAACAATATGGGTCAAAACGTAGTTGAGTGAATCAGGTTCTAAAACTAGACCTTATCTTTCATACCATAATGATAATGATGAAAAAAGGTAATTTGCTTGATAGAAAACATAGTTGAGTGATTCAGGTTCTACAACAACATCTAATCCTTCATACCATAATGATAATGATGAAAAAAGATCATTTGCTTGATAGAAACAGTGAAAGCTAAAGCATTCTTCATATAGTCCGTTTTAGCTGTTTTCTCCTTCTGCAAAAGCTTTGAAAGTAACAATATTGGTCAAAACGTAGTTGAGTGAATCAGGTTCTACAACAACACCTAATCCTTCATACCATAATGATAATGATGAAAAAAGATCATTTGCTTGATAGAAACAGTGAAAGCTAAAGCATTCTTCATACAGACCGTTTTAGCTGTTTTCTCTTTCTGCAAAAGCTTTGAAAGTAACAATATGGGTCAAAACGAAGTTGAGTGAATCAGGTTCTAAAACTAGACCTTATCCTTCATACCATAATGATAATGATGAAAAAGGGTCATTTGCTTGATAGAAAACATAGTTGAGTGAATCAGGTTCTAGAACAACGCCTAATCCTTCTTTCCATAATGATAATGATGAAAAAGGGTCATTTGCTTGATAGAAAACGTAGTTGAGTGAATCAGGTTCTAAATCTAGACCTAATCCTTCATACCATAATGATAATGATGAAAAAGGGTCATTTGCTTGATAGAAACAGTGAAAGCTAAGGCATTCTTCATACAGTCCGTTTTAGCTGTTTTCTCTTTCTTTCAAAAGCTTTGAAAGTAATAATATTGGTCAAAACGTAGTTGAGTGAATCAGGTTCTAAAACTAGACCTAATCCTTCATACCATAATGATAATGATGAAAAAGGGTCATTTGCTTGATAGAAAACATAGTTGAGTGATTCAGGTTCTACAACAACATCTAATCCTTCATACCATAATGATAATGATGAAAAAAGATCATTTGCTTGATAGAAACAGTGAAAGCTAAAGCATTCTTCATATAGTCCGTTTTAGCTGTTTTCTCCTTCTGCAAAAGCTTTGAAAGTAACAATATTGGTCAAAACGTAGTTGAGTGAATCAGGTTCTAAAACTAGACCTTATCCTTCATACCATAATGATAATGATGAAAAAGGGTCATTTGCTTGATAGAAACAGTGAAAGCTAAGGCATTCTTCATACAGTCCGTTTTAGCTGTTTTCTCTTTCTTTCAAAAGCTTTGAAAGTAATAATATTGGTCAAAACGTAGTTGAGTGAATCAGGTTCTAAAACTAGACCTAATCCTTCTTTCCATAATGATAATGATGAAAAAGGGTCATTTGCTTGATAGAAAACGTAGTTGAGTGAATCAGGTTCTACAACAACACCTAATCCTTCATACCATAATGATAATGATGAAAAAAGATCATTTGCTTGATAGAAACAGTGAAACCTAAAGCATTCTTCATATAGTCCGTTTTAGCTGTTTTCTCCTTCTGCAAAAGCTTTGAAAGTAACAATATTGGTCAAAACGTAGTTGAGTGAATCAGGTTCTACAACAACACCTAATCCTTCATACCATAATGATAATCATGAAAAAAGATCATTTGCTTGATAGAAACAGTGTAAGCTAAGGCATTCTTCATACAGTCTGTTTTAGCTGTTTTCTCCTTCTGCAAAAGCTTTGAAAGTAACAATATTGGTCAAAACGTAGTTGAGTGAATCAGGTTCTAAATCTAGACCTAATCCTTCATACCATAATGATAATGATGAAAAAGGGTCATTTGCTTGATAGAAACAGTGAAAGCTAAGGCATTCTTCATACAGTCCGTTTTAGCTGTTTTCTCTTTCTTCAAAAGCTTTGAAAGTAATAATATTGGTCAAAACGTAGTTGAGTGAATCAGGTTCTAAAACTAGACCTAATCCTTCTTTCCATAATGATAATGATGAAAAAGGGTCATTTGCTTGATAGAAAACGTAGTTGAGTGAATCGGGTTCTACAACAACACCTAATCCTTCATACCATAATGAAAATGATGAAAAAAGGTCATTTGCTTGATAGAAACAGTGAAAGCTAAGGCATTCTTAATACAGTCCGTTTTAGCTGTTTTCTCCTTCTGCAAAAGCTTTGAAAGTAACAATATTGGTCAAAACGTAGTTGAGTGAATCAGGTTCTAAAACTAGACCTTATCCATCATACCATAATGATAATGATGAAAAAAGGTCATTTGCTTGATAGAAAACATAGTTGAGTGATTCAGGTTCTACAACAACATCTAATCCTTCATACCATAATGATAATGATGAAAAAAGATCATTTGCTTGATAGAAACAGTGAAAGCTAAAGCATTCTTCATATAGTCCGTTTTAGCTGTTTTCTCCTTCTGCAAAAGCTTTGAAAGTAACAATATTGGTCAAAACGTAGTTGAGTGAATCAGGTTCTACAACAACACCTAATCCTTCACACCATAATGATAATGATGAAAAAAGATCATTTGCTTGATAGAAACAGTGAAAGCTAAAGCATTCTTCATACAGTCCGTTTTAGCTGTTTTCTCTTTCTGCAAAAGCTTTGAAAGTAACAATATGGGTCAAAACGAAGTTGAGTGAATCAGGTTCTAAAACTAGACCTTATCCTTCATACCATAATGATAATGATGAAAAAGGGTCATTTGCTTGATAGAAAACATAGTTGAGTGAATCAGGTTCTAGAACAACGCCTAATCCTTCTTTCAATAATGAAAATGATGAAAAAGGGTCATTTGCTTGATAGAAAACGTAGTTGAGTGAATCAGGTTCTAAATCTAGACCTAATCCTTCATACCATAATGATAATGATGAAAAAGGGTCATTTGCTTGATAGAAACAGTGAAAGCTAAGGCATTCTTCATACAGTCCGTTTTAGCTGTTTTCTCTTTCTTTCAAAAGCTTTGAAAGTAATAATATTGGTCAAAACGTAGTTGAGTGAATCAGGTTCTAAAACTAGACCTAATCCTTCTTTCCATAATGATAATGATGAAAAAGGGTCATTTGCTTGATAAAAAACGTAGTTGAGTGAATCGGGTTCTACAACAACACCTAATCCTTCATACCATAATGAAAATGATGAAAAAAGATCATTCGCTTGATAGAAACAGTGAAACCTAAAGCATTCTTCATATAGTCCGTTTTAGCTGTTTTCTCCTTCTGCAAAAGCTTTGAAAGTAACAATATTGGTCAAAACGTAGTTGAGTGAATCAGGTTCTAAAACTAGACCTTATCCTTCATACCATAATGAAAATGATGAAAAAAGGTCATTTGCTTGATAGAAACAGTGAAAGCTAAGGCATTCTTAATACAGTCCGTTTTAGCTGTTTTCTCCTTCTGCAAAAGCTTTGAAAGTAACAATATTGGTCAAAACGTAGTTGAGTGAATCAGGTTCTAAAACTAGACCTTATCCTTCATACCATAATGATAATGATGAAAAAGGGTCATTTGCTTGATAGAAAACATAGTTGAGTGAATCAGGTTCTAGAACAACGCCTAATCCTTCTTTCCATAATGATAATGATGAAAAAGGGTCATTTGCTTGATAGAAAACGTAGTTGAGTGAATCAGGTTCTAAATCTAGACCTAATCCTTCATACCATAATGATAATGATGAAAAAAGGTCATTTGCTTGATAGAAACAGTGAAAGCTAAGGCATTCTTCATACAGTCCGTTTTAGCTGTTTTCTCTTTCTTTCAAAAGCTTTGAAAGTAATAATATTGGTCAAAACGTAGTTGAGTGAATCAGGTTCTAAAACTAGACCTAATCCTTCTTTCCATAATGATAATGATGAAAAAGGGTCATTTGCTTGATAGAAAACGTAGTTGAGTGAATCGGGTTCTACAACAACACCTAATCCTTCATACCATAATGAAAATGATGAAAAAAGATCATTCGCTTGATAGAAACAGTGAAACCTAAAGCATTCTTCATATAGTCCGTTTTAGCTGTTTTCTCCTTCTGCAAAAGCTTTGAAAGTAACAATATTGGTCAAAACGTAGTTGAGTGAATCCGGTTCTACAACAACACCTAATCCTTCATACCATAATGATAATCATGAAAAAAGATAATTTGCTTGATAGAAACAGTGTAAGCTAAGGCATTCTTCATACAGTCTGTTTTAGCTGTTTTCTCCTTCTGCAAAAGCTTTGAAAGTAACAATATTGGTCAAAACGTAGTTGAGTGAATCAGGTTCTAAATCTAGACCTAATCCTTCATACCATAATGATAATGATGAAAAAGGGTCATTTGCTTGATAGAAACAGTGAAAGCTAAGGCATTCTTCATACAGTCCGTTTTAGCTGTTTTCTCTTTCTTTCAAAAGCTTTGAAAGTAATAATATTGGTCAAAACGTAGTTGAGTGAATCAGGTTCTAAAACTAGACCTAATCCTTCTTTCCATAATGATAATGATGAAAAAGGGTCATTTGCTTGATAGAAAACGTAGTTGAGTGAATCAGGTTCTACAACAACACCTAATCCTTCATACCATAATGATAATGATGAAAAAAGATCATTTGCTTGATAGAAACAGTGAAACCTAAAGCATTCTTCATATAGTCCGTTTTAGCTGTTTTCTCCTTCTGCAAAAGCTTTGAAAGTAACAATATTGGTCAAAACGTAGTTGAGTGAATCAGGTTCTACAACAACACCTAATCCTTCATACCATAATGATAATCATGAAAAAAGATAATTTGCTTGATAGAAACAGTGTAAGCTAAGGCATTCTTCATACAGTCTGTTTTAGCTGTTTTCTCCTTCTGCAAAAGCTTTGAAAGTAACAATATTGGTCAAAACGTAGTTGAGTGAATCAGGTTCTAAATCTAGACCTAATCCTTCATACCATAATGATAATGATGAAAAAGGGTCATTTGCTTGATAGAAACAGTGAAAGCTAAGGCATTCTTCATACAGTCCGTTTTAGCTGTTTTCTCTTTCTTCAAAAGCTTTGAAAGTAATAATATTGGTCAAAACGTAGTTGAGTGAATCAGGTTCTAAAACTAGACCTAATCCTTCTTTCCATAATGATAATGATGAAAAAGGGTCATTTGCTTGATAGAAAACGTAGTTGAGTGAATCGGGTTCTACAACAACACCTAATCCTTCATACCATAATGAAAATGATGAAAAAAGGTCATTTGCTTGATAGAAACAGTGAAAGCTAAGGCATTCTTAATACAGTCCGTTTTAGCTGTTTTCTCCTTCTGCAAAAGCTTTGAAAGTAACAATATTGGTCAAAACGTAGTTGAGTGAATCAGGTTCTAAAACTAGACCTTATCCATCATACCATAATGATAATGATGAAAAAAGGTCATTTGCTTGATAGAAAACATAGTTGAGTGATTCAGGTTCTACAACAACATCTAATCCTTCATACCATAATGATAATGATGAAAAAAGATCATTTGCTTGATAGAAACAGTGAAAGCTAAAGCATTCTTCATATAGTCCGTTTTAGCTGTTTTCTCCTTCTGCAAAAGCTTTGAAAGTAACAATATTGGTCAAAACGTAGTTGAGTGAATCAGGTTCTACAACAACACCTAATCCTTCACACCATAATGATAATGATGAAAAAAGATCATTTGCTTGATAGAAACAGTGAAAGCTAAAGCATTCTTCATACAGTCCGTTTTAGCTGTTTTCTCTTTCTGCAAAAGCTTTGAAAGTAACAATATGGGTCAAAACGAAGTTGAGTGAATCAGGTTCTAAAACTAGACCTTATCTTTCATACCATAATGATAATGATGAAAAAGGGTCATTTGCTTGATAGAAAACATAGTTGAGTGAATCAGGTTCTAGAACAACGCCTAATCCTTCTTTCCATAATGATAATGATCAAAAAGGGTCATTTGCTTGATAGAAAACGTAGTTGAGTGAATCAGGTTCTAAATCTAGACCTAATCCTTCATACCATAATGATAATGATGAAAAAGGGTCATTTGCTTGATAGAAACAGTGAAAGCTAAGGCATTCTTCATACAGTCCGTTTTAGCTGTTTTCTCTTTCTTTCAAAAGCTTTGAAAGTAATAATATTGGTCAAAACGTAGTTGAGTGAATCAGGTTCTAAAACTAGACCTAATCCTTCTTTCCATAATGATAATGATGAAAAAGGGTCATTTGCTTGATAGAAAACGTAGTTGAGTGAATCGGGTTCTACAACAACACCTAATCCTTCATACCATAATGAAAATGATGAAAAAAGATCATTCGCTTGATAGAAACAGTGAAACCTAAAGCATTCTTCATATAGTCCGTTTTAGCTGTTTTCTCCTTCTGCAAAAGCTTTGAAAGTAACAATATTGGTCAAAACGTAGTTGAGTGAATCCGGTTCTACAACAACACCTAATCCTTCATACCATAATGATAATGATGAAAAAAGATCATTTGCTTGATAGAAACAGTGAAAGCTAAGGCATTCTTCATACAGTCCGTTTTAGCTGTTTTCTCTTTCTTCAAAAGCTTTGAAAGTAATAATATTGGTCAAAACGTAGTTGAGTGAATCAGGTTCTAAAACTAGACCTAATCCTTCTTTCCATAATGATAATGGTGAAAAAGGGTCATTTGCTTGATAGAAAACGTAGTTGAGTGAATCGGGTTCTACAACAACACCTAATCCTTCATACCATAATGAAAATGATTAAAAAAGGTCATTTGCTTGATAGAAACAGTGAAAGCTAAGGCATTCTTAATACAGTCCGTTTTAGCTGTTTTCTCCTTCTGCAAAAGCTTTGAAAGTAACAATATTGGTCAAAACGTAGTTGAGTGAATCAGTTTCTAAAACTAGACCTTATCCTTCATACCATAATGATAATGATGAAAAAAGGTCATTTGCTTGATAGAAAACATAGTTGAGTGATTCAGGTTCTATAACAACATCTAATCCTTCATACCATAATGATAATGATGAAAAAAGATCATTTGCTTGATAGAAACAGTGAAAGCTAAAGCATTCTTCATATAGTCCGTTTTAGCTGTTTTCTCCTTCTGCAAAAGCTTTGAAAGTAACAATATTGGTCAAAACGTAGTTGAGTGAATCAGGTTCTACAACAACACCTAATCCTTCACACCATAATGATAATGATGAAAAAAGATCATTTGCTTGATAGAAACAGTGAAAGCTAAAGCATTCTTCATACAGTCCGTTTTAGCTGTTTTCTCTTTCTGCAAAAGCTTTGAAAGTAACAATATGGGTCAAAACGAAGTTGAGTGAATCAGGTTCTAAAACTAGACCTTATCTTTCATACCATAATGATAATGATGAAAAAGGGTCATTTGCTTGATAGAAAACATAGTTGAGTGAATCAGGTTCTAGAACAACGCCTAATCCTTCTTTCCATAATGATAATGATCAAAAAGGGTCATTTGCTTGATAGAAAACGTAGTTGAGTGAATCAGGTTCTAAATCTAGACCTAATCCTTCATACCATAATGATAATGATGAAAAAGGGTCATTTGCTTGATAGAAACAGTGAAAGCTAAGGCATTCTTCATACAGTCCGTTTTAGCTGTTTTCTCTTTCTTTCAAAAGCTTTGAAAGTAATAATATTGGTCAAAACGTAGTTGAGTGAATCAGGTTCTAAAACTAGACCTAATCCTTCTTTCCATAATGATAATGATGAAAAAGGGTCATTTGCTTGATAGAAAACGTAGTTGAGTGAATCGGGTTCTACAACAACACCTAATCCTTCATACCATAATGAAAATGATGAAAAAAGATCATTCGCTTGATAGAAACAGTGAAACCTAAAGCATTCTTCATATAGTCCGTTTTAGCTGTTTTCTCCTTCTGCAAAAGCTTTGAAAGTAACAATATTGGTCAAAACGTAGTTGAGTGAATCCGGTTCTACAACAACACCTAATCCTTCATACCATAATGATAATGATGAAAAAAGATCATTTGCTTGATAGAAACAGTGAAAGCTAAGGCATTCTTCATACAGTCCGTTTTAGCTGTTTTCTCTTTCTTCAAAAGCTTTGAAAGTAATAATATTGGTCAAAACGTAGTTGAGTGAATCAGGTTCTAAAACTAGACCTAATCCTTCTTTCCATAATGATAATGGTGAAAAAGGGTCATTTGCTTGATAGAAAACGTAGTTGAGTGAATCGGGTTCTACAACAACACCTAATCCTTCATACCATAATGAAAATGATTAAAAAAGGTCATTTGCTTGATAGAAACAGTGAAAGCTAAGGCATTCTTAATACAGTCCGTTTTAGCTGTTTTCTCCTTCTGCAAAAGCTTTGAAAGTAACAATATTGGTCAAAACGTAGTTGAGTGAATCAGTTTCTAAAACTAGACCTTATCCTTCATACCATAATGATAATGATGAAAAAAGGTCATTTGCTTGATAGAAAACATAGTTGAGTGATTCAGGTTCTATAACAACATCTAATCCTTCATACCATAATGATAATGATGAAAAAAGATCATTTGCTTGATAGAAACAGTGAAAGCTAAGGCATTCTTAATACAGTCCGTTTTAGCTGTTTTCTCCTTCTGCAAAAGCTTTGAAAGTAACAATATTGGTCAAAACGTAGTTGAGTGAATCATGTTCTAAAACTAGACCTTATCCTTCATACCATAATGATAATGATGAAAAAAGGTCATTTGCTTGATAGAAAACATAGTTGAGTGATTCAGGTTCTATAACAACATCTAATCCTTCATACCATAATGATAATGATGAAAAAAGATCATTTGCTTGATAGAAACAGTGAAAGCTAAAGCATTCTTCATATAGTCCGTTTTAGCTGTTTTCTCCTTCTGCAAAAGCTTTGAAAGTAACAATATGGGTCAAAACGTAGTTGAGTGAATCAGGTTCTAAAACTAGACCTTATCCTTCATACCATAATGATAATGATGAAAAAAGGTAATTTGCTTGTTAGAAAACATAGTTGAGTGATTCAGGTTCTACAACAACATCTAATCCTTCATACCATAATGATAATGATGAAAAAAGATCATTTGCTTGATAGAAACAGTGAAAGCTAAAGCATTCTTCATATAGTCCGTTTTAGCTGTTTTCTCCTTCTGCAAAAGCTTTGAAAGTAACAATATTGGTCAAAACGTAGTTGAGTGAATCAGGTTCTACAACAACACCTAATCCTTCATACCATAATGATAATGATGAAAAAAGATCATTTGCTTGATAGAAACAGTGAAAGCTAAAGCATTCTTTATACAGACCGTTTTAGCTGTTTTCTCTTTCTGCAAAAGCTTTGAAAGTAACAATATGGGTCAAAACGAAGTTGAGTGAATCAGGTTCTAAAACTAGACCTTATCCTTCATACCATAATGATAATGATGAAAAAGGGTCATTTGCTTGATAGAAAACATAGTTGAGTGAATCAGGTTCTAGAACAACGCCTAATCCTTCTTTCCATAATGATAATGATGAAAAAGGGTCATTTGCTTGATAGAAAACGTAGTTGAGTGAATCAGGTTCTAAATCTAGACCTAATCCTTCATACCATAATGATAATGATGAAAAAGGGTCATTTGCTTGATAGAAACAGTGAAAGCTAAGGCATTCTTCATACAGTCCGTTTTAGCTGTTTTCTCTTTCTTTCAAAAGCTTTGAAAGTAATAATATTGGTCAAAACGTAGTTGAGTGAATCAGGTTCTAAAACTAGACCTAATCCTTCATACCATAATGATAATGATGAAAAAGGGTCATTTGCTTGATAGAAAACATAGTTGAGTGATTCAGGTTCTACAACAACATCTAATCCTTCATACCATAATGATAATGATGAAAAAAGATCATTTGCTTGATAGAAACAGTGAAAGCTAAAGCATTCTTCATATAGTCCGTTTTAGCTGTTTTCTCCTTCTGCAAAAGCTTTGAAAGTAACAATATTGGTTAAAACGTAGTTGAGTGAATCAGGTTCTAAAACTAGACCTTATCCTTCATACCATAATGATAATGATGAAAAAGGGTCATTTGCTTGATAGAAACAGTGAAAGCTAAGGCATTCTTCATACAGTCCGTTTTAGCTGTTTTCTCTTTCTTTCAAAAGCTTTGAAAGTAATAATATTGGTCAAAACGTAGTTGAGTGAATCAGGTTCTAAAACTAGACCTAATCCTTCTTTCCATAATGATAATGATGAAAAAGGGTAATTTGCTTGATAGAAAACGTAGTTGAGTGAATCAGGTTCTACAACAACACCTAATCCTTCATACCATAATGATAATGATGAAAAAAGATCATTTGCTTGATAGAAACAGTGAAACCTAAAGCATTCTTCATATAGTCCGTTTTAGCTGTTTTCTCCTTCTGCAAAAGCTTTGAAAGTAACAATATTGGTCAAAACGTAGTTGAGTGAATCAGGTTCTACAACAACACCTAATCCTTCATACCATAATGATAATCATGAAAAAAGATCATTTGCTTGATAGAAACAGTGTAAGCTAAGGCATTCTTCATACAGTCCGTTTTAGCTGTTTTCTCCTTCTGCAAAAGCTTTGAAAGTAACAATATGGGTCAAAACGTAGTTGAGTGAATCAGGTTCTAAAACTAGACCTTATCCTTCATACCATAATGATAATGATGAAAAAAGGTCATTTGCTTGATAGAAAACATAGTTGAGTGATTCAGGTTCTACAACAACATCTAATCCTTCATACCATAATGATAATGATGAAAAAGGGTCATTTGCTTGATAGAAAACGTTGTTGAGTGAATCAGGTTCTACAACAACACCTAATCCTTCATACCATAATGATAATCATGAAAAAAGATCATTTGCTTGATAGAAACAGTGTAAGCTAAGGCATTCTTCATACAGTCTGTTTTAGCTGTTTTCTCCTTCTGCAAAAGCTTTGAAAGTAACAATATTGGTCAAAACGTAGTTGAGTGAATCAGGTTCTAAATCTAGACCTAATCCTTCATACCATAATGATAATGATGAAAAAGGGTCATTTGCTTGATAGAAACAGTGAAAGCTAAGGCATTCTTCATACAGTCCGTTTTAGCTGTTTTCTCTTTCTTCAAAAGCTTTGAAAGTAATAATATTGGTCAAAACGTAGTTGAGTGAATCAGGTTCTAAAACTAGACCTAATCCTTCTTTCCATAATGATAATGATGAAAAAGGGTCATTTGCTTGATAGAAAACGTAGTTGAGTGAATCGGGTTCTACAACAACACCTAATCCTTCATACCATAATGAAAATGATGAAAAAAGGTCATTTGCTTGATAGAAACAGTGAAAGCTAAGGCATTCTTAATACAGTCCGTTTTAGCTGTTTTCTCCTTCTGCAAAAGCTTTGAAAGTAACAATATTGGTCAAAACGTAGTTGAGTGAATCAGGTTCTACAACAACACCTAATTCTTCTTTCCATAATGATAATGATGAAAAAGGGTCATTTCCTTGATAGAAAACGTAGTTGAGTGAATCGGGTTCTACAACAACACCTAATCCTTCATAACATAATGAAAATGATGAAAAAAGGTCATTTGCTTGATAGAAACAGTGAAAGCTAAGGCATTCTTAATACAGTCCGTTTTAGCTGTTTTCTCCTTCTGCAAAAGCTTTGAAAGTAACAATATTGGTCAAAACGTAGTTGAGTGAATCAGGTTCTAAAACTAGACCTTATCCATCATACCATAATGATAATGATGAAAAAAGGTCATTTGCTTGATAGAAAACATAGTTGAGTGATTCAGGTTCTACAACAACATCTAATCCTTCATACCATAATGATAATGATGAAAAAAGATCATTTGCTTGATAGAAACAGTGAAAGCTAAAGCATTCTTCATATAGTCCGTTTTAGCTGTTTTCTCCTTCTGCAAAAGCTTTGAAAGTAACAATATTGGTCAAAACGTAGTTGAGTGAATCAGGTTCTACAACAACACCTAATCCTTCACACCATAATGATAATGATGAAAAAAGATCATTTGCTTGATAGAAACAGTGAAAGCTAAAGCATTCTTCATACAGTCCGTTTTAGCTGTTTTCTCTTTCTGCAAAAGCTTTGAAAGTAACAATATGGGTCAAAACGAAGTTGAGTGAATCAGGTTCTAAAACTAGACCTTATCCTTCATACCATAATGATAATGATGAAAAAGGGTCATTTGCTTGATAGAAAACATAGTTGAGTGAATCAGGTTCTAGAACAACGCCTAATCCTTCTTTCAATAATGAAAATGATGAAAAAGGGTCATTTGCTTGATAGAAAACGTAGTTGAGTGAATCAGGTTCTAAATCTAGACCTAATCCTTCATACCATAATGATAATGATGAAAAAGGGTCATTTGCTTGATAGAAACAGTGAAAGCTAAGGCAATCTTCATACAGTCCGTTTTAGCTGTTTTCTCTTTCTTTCAAAAGCTTTGAAAGTAATAATATTGGTCAAAACGTAGTTGAGTGAATCAGGTTCTAAAACTAGACCTAATCCTTCTTTCCATAATGATAATGATGAAAAAGGGTCATTTGCTTGATAAAAAACGTAGTTGAGTGAATCGGGTTCTACAACAACACCTAATCCTTCATACCATAATGAAAATGATGAAAAAAGATCATTCGCTTGATAGAAACAGTGAAACCTAAAGCATTCTTCATATAGTCCGTTTTAGCTGTTTTCTCCTTCTGCAAAAGCTTTGAAAGTAACAATATTGGTCAAAACGTAGTTGAGTGAATCAGGTTCTAAAACTAGACCTTATCCTTCATACCATAATGAAAATGATGAAAAAAGGTCATTTGCTTGATAGAAACAGTGAAAGCTAAGGCATTCTTCATACAGTCCGTTTTAGCTGTTTTCTCTTTCTTTCAAAAGCTTTGAAAGTAATAATATTGGTCAAAACGTAGTTGAGTGAATCAGGTTCTAAAACTAGACCTAATCCTTCATACCATAATGATAATGATGAAAAAGGGTCATTTGCTTGATAGAAAACATAGTTGAGTGATTCAGGTTCTACAACAACATCTAATCCTTCATACCATAATGATAATGATGAAAAAAGATCATTTGCTTGATAGAAACAGTGAAAGCTAAAGCATTCTTCATATAGTCCGTTTTAGCTGTTTTCTCCTTCTGCAAAAGCTTTGAAAGTAACAATATTGGTCAAAACGTAGTTGAGTGAATCAGGTTCTAAAACTAGACCTTATCCTTCATACCATAATGATAATGATGAAAAAGGGTCATTTGCTTGATAGAAACAGTGAAAGCTAAGGCATTCTTCATACAGTCCGTTTTAGCTGTTTTCTCTTTCTTTCAAAAGCTTTGAAAGTAATAATATTGGTCAAAACGTAGTTGAGTGAATCAGGTTCTAAAACTAGACCTAATCCTTCTTTCCATAATGATAATGATGAAAAAGGGTCATTTGCTTGATAGAAAACGTAGTTGAGTGAATCAGGTTCTACAACAACACCTAATCCTTCATACCATAATGATAATGATGAAAAAAGATCATTTGCTTGATAGAAACAGTGAAACCTAAAGCATTCTTCATATAGTCCGTTTTAGCTGTTTTCTCCTTCTGCAAAAGCTTTGAAAGTAACAATATTGGTCAAAACGTAGTTGAGTGAATCAGGTTCTACAACAACACCTAATCCTTCATACCATAATGATAATCATGAAAAAAGATCATTTGCTTGATAGAAACAGTGTAAGCTAAGGCATTCTTCATACAGTCTGTTTTAGCTGTTTTCTCCTTCTGCAAAAGCTTTGAAAGTAACAATATTGGTCAAAACGTAGTTGAGTGAATCAGGTTCTAAATCTAGACCTAATCCTTCATACCATAATGATAATGATGAAAAAGGGTCATTTGCTTGATAGAAACAGTGAAAGCTAAGGCATTCTTCATACAGTCCGTTTTAGCTGTTTTCTCTTTCTTCAAAAGCTTTGAAAGTAATAATATTGGTCAAAACGTAGTTGAGTGAATCAGGTTCTAAAACTAGACCTAATCCTTCTTTCCATAATGATAATGATGAAAAAGGGTCATTTGCTTGATAGAAAACGTAGTTGAGTGAATCGGGTTCTACAACAACACCTAATCCTTCATACCATAATGAAAATGATGAAAAAAGGTCATTTGCTTGATAGAAACAGTGAAAGCTAAGGCATTCTTAATACAGTCCGTTTTAGCTGTTTTCTCCTTCTGCAAAAGCTTTGAAAGTAACAATATTGGTCAAAACGTAGTTGAGTGAATCAGGTTCTAAAACTAGACCTTATCCATCATACCATAATGATAATGATGAAAAAAGGTCATTTGCTTGATAGAAAACATAGTTGAGTGATTCAGGTTCTACAACAACATCTAATCCTTCATACCATAATGATAATGATGAAAAAAGATCATTTGCTTGATAGAAACAGTGAAAGCTAAAGCATTCTTCATATAGTCCGTTTTAGCTGTTTTCTCCTTCTGCAAAAGCTTTGAAAGTAACAATATTGGTCAAAACGTAGTTGAGTGAATCAGGTTCTACAACAACACCTAATCCTTCACACCATAATGATAATGATGAAAAAAGATCATTTGCTTGATAGAAACAGTGAAAGCTAAAGCATTCTTCATACAGTCCGTTTTAGCTGTTTTCTCTTTCTGCAAAAGCTTTGAAAGTAACAATATGGGTCAAAACGAAGTTGAGTGAATCAGGTTCTAAAACTAGACCTTATCCTTCATACCATAATGATAATGATGAAAAAGGGTCATTTGCTTGATAGAAAACATAGTTGAGTGAATCAGGTTCTAAATCTAGACCTAATCCTTCATACCATAATGATAATGATGAAAAAGGGTCATTTGCTTGATAGAAACAGTGAAAGCTAAGGCATTCTTCATACAGTCCGTTTTAGCTGTTTTCTCTTTCTTTCAAAAGCTTTGAAAGTAATAATATTGGTCAAAACGTAGTTGAGTGAATCAGGTTCTAAAACTAGACCTAATCCTTCTTTCCATAATGATAATGATGAAAAAGGGTCATTTGCTTGATAAAAAACGTAGTTGAGTGAATCGGGTTCTACAACAACACCTAATCCTTCATACCATAATGAAAATGATGAAAAAAGATCATTCGCTTGATAGAAACAGTGAAACCTAAAGCATTCTTCATATAGTCCGTTTTAGCTGTTTTCTCCTTCTGCAAAAGCTTTGAAAGTAACAATATTGGTCAAAACGTAGTTGAGTGAATCAGGTTCTAAAACTAGACCTTATCCTTCATACCATAATGAAAATGATGAAAAAAGGTCATTTGCTTGATAGAAACAGTGAAAGCTAAGGCATTCTTCATACAGTCCGTTTTAGCTGTTTTCTCTTTCTTTCAAAAGCTTTGAAAGTAATAATATTGGTCAAAACGTAGTTGAGTGAATCAGGTTCTAAAACTAGACCTAATCCTTCATACCATAATGATAATGATGAAAAAGGGTCATTTGCTTGATAGAAAACATAGTTGAGTGATTCAGGTTCTACAACAACATCTAATCCTTCATACCATAATGATAATGATGAAAAAAGATCATTTGCTTGATAGAAACAGTGAAAGCTAAAGCATTCTTCATATAGTCCGTTTTAGCTGTTTTCTCCTTCTGCAAAAGCTTTGAAAGTAACAATATTGGTCAAAACGTAGTTGAGTGAATCAGGTTCTAAAACTAGACCTTATCCTTCATACCATAATGATAATGATGAAAAAGGGTCATTTGCTTGATAGAAACAGTGAAAGCTAAGGCATTCTTCATACAGTCCGTTTTAGCTGTTTTCTCTTTCTTTCAAAAGCTTTGAAAGTAATAATATTGGTCAAAACGTAGTTGAGTGAATCAGGTTCTAAAACTAGACCTAATCCTTCTTTCCATAATGATAATGATGAAAAAGGGTCATTTGCTTGATAGAAAACGTAGTTGAGTGAATCAGGTTCTACAACAACACCTAATCCTTCATACCATAATGATAATGATGAAAAAAGATCATTTGCTTGATAGAAACAGTGAAACCTAAAGCATTCTTCATATAGTCCGTTTTAGCTGTTTTCTCCTTCTGCAAAAGCTTTGAAAGTAACAATATTGGTCAAAACGTAGTTGAGTGAATCAGGTTCTACAACAACACCTAATCCTTCATACCATAATGATAATCATGAAAAAAGATCATTTGCTTGATAGAAACAGTGTAAGCTAAGGCATTCTTCATACAGTCTGTTTTAGCTGTTTTCTCCTTCTGCAAAAGCTTTGAAAGTAACAATATTGGTCAAAACGTAGTTGAGTGAATCAGGTTCTAAATCTAGACCTAATCCTTCATACCATAATGATAATGATGAAAAAGGGTCATTTGCTTGATAGAAACAGTGAAAGCTAAGGCATTCTTCATACAGTCCGTTTTAGCTGTTTTCTCTTTCTTCAAAAGCTTTGAAAGTAATAATATTGGTCAAAACGTAGTTGAGTGAATCAGGTTCTAAAACTAGACCTAATCCTTCTTTCCATAATGATAATGATGAAAAAGGGTCATTTGCTTGATAGAAAACGTAGTTGAGTGAATCGGGTTCTACAACAACACCTAATCCTTCATACCATAATGAAAATGATGAAAAAAGGTCATTTGCTTGATAGAAACAGTGAAAGCTAAGGCATTCTTAATACAGTCCGTTTTAGCTGTTTTCTCCTTCTGCAAAAGCTTTGAAAGTAACAATATTGGTCAAAACGTAGTTGAGTGAATCAGGTTCTAAAACTAGACCTTATCCATCATACCATAATGATAATGATGAAAAAAGGTCATTTGCTTGATAGAAAACATAGTTGAGTGATTCAGGTTCTACAACAACATCTAATCCTTCATACCATAATGATAATGATGAAAAAAGATCATTTGCTTGATAGAAACAGTGAAAGCTAAAGCATTCTTCATATAGTCCGTTTTAGCTGTTTTCTCCTTCTGCAAAAGCTTTGAAAGTAACAATATTGGTCAAAACGTAGTTGAGTGAATCAGGTTCTACAACAACACCTAATCCTTCACACCATAATGATAATGATGAAAAAAGATCATTCGCTTGATAGAAACAGTGAAACCTAAAGCATTCTTCATATAGTCCGTTTTAGCTGTTTTCTCCTTCTGCAAAAGCTTTGAAAGTAACAATATTGGTCAAAACGTAGTTGAGTGAATCAGGTTCTAAAACTAGACCTTATCCTTCATACCATAATGAAAATGATGAAAAAAGGTCATTTGCTTGATAGAAACAGTGAAAGCTAAGGCATTCTTAATACAGTCCGTTTTAGCTGTTTTCTCCTTCTGCAAAAGCTTTGAAAGTAACAATATTGGTCAAAACGTAGTTGAGTGAATCAGGTTCTAAAACTAGACCTTATCCTTCATACCATAATGATAATGATGAAAAAGGGTCATTTGCTTGATAGAAAACATAGTTGAGTGAATCAGGTTCTAGAACAACGCCTAATCCTTCTTTCCATAATGATAATGATGAAAAAGGGTCATTTGCTTGATAGAAAACGTAGTTGAGTGAATCAGGTTCTAAATCTAGACCTAATCCTTCATACCATAATGATAATGATGAAAAAAGGTCATTTGCTTGATAGAAACAGTGAAAGCTAAGGCATTCTTCATACAGTCCGTTTTAGCTGTTTTCTCTTTCTTTCAAAAGCTTTGAAAGTAATAATATTGGTCAAAACGTAGTTGAGTGAATCAGGTTCTAAAACTAGACCTAATCCTTCTTTCCATAATGATAATGATGAAAAAGGGTCATTTGCTTGATAGAAAACGTAGTTGAGTGAATCGGGTTCTACAACAACACCTAATCCTTCATACCATAATGAAAATGATGAAAAAAGATCATTTGCTTGATAGAAACAGTGAAACCTAAAGCATTCTTCATATAGTCCGTTTTAGCTGTTTTCTCCTTCTGCAAAAGCTTTGAAAGTAACAATATTGGTCAAAACGTAGTTGAGTGAATCAGGTTCTAAAACTAGACCTTATCCTTCATACCATAATGAAAATGATGAAAAAAGGTCATTTGCTTGATAGAAACAGTGAAAGCTAAGGCATTCTTCATACAGTCCGTTTTAGCTGTTTTCTCTTTCTTTCAAAAGCTTTGAAAGTAATAATATTGGTCAAAACGTAGTTGAGTGAATCAGGTTCTAAAACTAGACCTAATCCTTCATACCATAATGATAATGATGAAAAAGGGTCATTTGCTTGATAGAAAACATAGTTGAGTGATTCAGGTTCTACAACAACATCTAATCCTTCATACCATAATGATAATGATGAAAAAAGATCATTTGCTTGATAGAAACAGTGAAAGCTAAAGCATTCTTCATATAGTCCGTTTTAGCTGTTTTCTCCTTCTGCAAAAGCTTTGAAAGTAACAATATTGGTCAAAACGTAGTTGAGTGAATCAGGTTCTAAAACTAGACCTTATCCTTCATACCATAATGATAATGATGAAAAAGGGTCATTTGCTTGATAGAAACAGTGAAAGCTAAGGCATTCTTCATACAGTCCGTTTTAGCTGTTTTCTCTTTCTTTCAAAAGCTTTGAAAGTAATAATATTGGTCAAAACGTAGTTGAGTGAATCAGGTTCTAAAACTAGACCTAATCCTTCTTTCCATAATGATAATGATGAAAAAGGGTCATTTGCTTGATAGAAAACGTAGTTGAGTGAATCAGGTTCTACAACAACACCTAATCCTTCATACCATAATGATAATGATGAAAAAAGATCATTTGCTTGATAGAAACAGTGAAACCTAAAGCATTCTTCATATAGTCCGTTTTAGCTGTTTTCTCCTTCTGCAAAAGCTTTGAAAGTAACAATATTGGTCAAAACGTAGTTGAGTGAATCAGGTTCTACAACAACACCTAATCCTTCATACCATAATGATAATCATGAAAAAAGATCATTTGCTTGATAGAAACAGTGTAAGCTAAGGCATTCTTCATACAGTCTGTTTTAGCTGTTTTCTCCTTCTGCAAAAGCTTTGAAAGTAACAATATTGGTCAAAACGTAGTTGAGTGAATCAGGTTCTAAATCTAGACCTAATCCTTCATACCATAATGATAATGATGAAAAAGGGTCATTTGCTTGATAGAAACAGTGAAAGCTAAGGCATTCTTCATACAGTCCGTTTTAGCTGTTTTCTCTTTCTTCAAAAGCTTTGAAAGTAATAATATTGGTCAAAACGTAGTTGAGTGAATCAGGTTCTAAAACTAGACCTAATCCTTCTTTCCATAATGATAATGATGAAAAAGGGTCATTTGCTTGATAGAAAACGTAGTTGAGTGAATCGGGTTCTACAACAACACCTAATCCTTCATACCATAATGAAAATGATGAAAAAAGGTCATTTGCTTGATAGAAACAGTGAAAGCTAAGGCATTCTTAATACAGTCCGTTTTAGCTGTTTTCTCCTTCTGCAAAAGCTTTGAAAGTAACAATATTGGTCAAAACGTAGTTGAGTGAATCAGGTTCTACAACAACACCTAATCCTTCTTTCCATAATGATAATGATGAAAAAGGGTCATTTCCTTGATAGAAAACGTAGTTGAGTGAATCGGGTTCTACAACAACACCTAATCCTTCATACCATAATGATAATGATGAAAAAAGATCATTTGCTTGATAGAAACAGTGAAAGCTAAAGCATTCTTCATATAGTCCGTTTTAGCTGTTTTCTCCTTCTGCAAAAGCTTTGAAAGTAACAATATTGGTCAAAACGTAGTTGAGTGAATCAGGTTCTACAACAACACCTAATCCTTCACACCATAATGATAATGATGAAAAAAGATCATTTGCTTGATAGAAACAGTGAAAGCTAAAGCATTCTTCATACAGTCCGTTTTAGCTGTTTTCTCTTTCTGCAAAAGCTTTGAAAGTAACAATATGGGTCAAAACGAAGTTGAGTGAATCAGGTTCTAAAACTAGACCTTATCCTTCATACCATAATGATAATGATGAAAAAGGGTCATTTGCTTGATAGAAAACATAGTTGAGTGAATCAGGTTCTAGAACAACGCCTAATCCTTCTTTCAATAATGAAAATGATGAAAAAGGGTCATTTGCTTGATAGAAAACGTAGTTGAGTGAATCAGGTTCTAAATCTAGACCTAATCCTTCATACCATAATGATAATGATGAAAAAGGGTCATTTGCTTGATAGAAACAGTGAAAGCTAAGGCATTCTTCATACAGTCCGTTTTAGCTGTTTTCTCTTTCTTTCAAAAGCTTTGAAAGTAATAATATTGGTCAAAACGTAGTTGAGTGAATCAGGTTCTAAAACTAGACCTAATCCTTCTTTCCATAATGATAATGATGAAAAAGGGTCATTTGCTTGATAAAAAACGTAGTTGAGTGAATCGGGTTCTACAACAACACCTAATCCTTCATACCATAATGAAAATGATGAAAAAAGATCATTCGCTTGATAGAAACAGTGAAACCTAAAGCATTCTTCATATAGTCCGTTTTAGCTGTTTTCTCCTTCTGCAAAAGCTTTGAAAGTAACAATATTGGTCAAAACGTAGTTGAGTGAATCAGGTTCTAAAACTAGACCTTATCCTTCATACCATAATGAAAATGATGAAAAAAGGTCATTTGCTTGATAGAAACAGTGAAAGCTAAGGCATTCTTAATACAGTCCGTTTTAGCTGTTTTCTCCTTCTGCAAAAGCTTTGAAAGTAACAATATTGGTCAAAACGTAGTTGAGTGAATCAGGTTCTAAAACTAGACCTTATCCTTCATACCATAATGATAATGATGAAAAAGGGTCATTTGCTTGATAGAAAACATAGTTGAGTGAATCAGGTTCTAGAACAACGCCTAATCCTTCTTTCCATAATGATAATGATGAAAAAGGGTCATTTGCTTGATAGAAAACGTAGTTGAGTGAATCAGGTTCTAAATCTAGACCTAATCCTTCATACCATAATGATAATGATGAAAAAGGGTCATTTGCTTGATAGAAACAGTGAAAGCTAAGGCATTCTTCATACAGTCCGTTTTAGCTGTTTTCTCTTTCTTTCAAAAGCTTTGAAAGTAATAATATTGGTCAAAACGTAGTTGAGTGAATCAGGTTCTAAAACTAGACCTAATCCTTCATACCATAATGATAATGATGAAAAAGGGTCATTTGCTTGATAGAAAACATAGTTGAGTGATTCAGGTTCTACAACAACATCTAATCCTTCATACCATAATGATAATGATGAAAAAAGATCATTTGCTTGATAGAAACAGTGAAAGCTAAAGCATTCTTCATATAGTCCGTTTTAGCTGTTTTCTCCTTCTGCAAAAGCTTTGAAAGTAACAATATTGGTTAAAACGTAGTTGAGTGAATCAGGTTCTAAAACTAGACCTTATCCTTCATACCATAATGATAATGATGAAAAAGGGTCATTTGCTTGATAGAAACAGTGAAAGCTAAGGCATTCTTCATACAGTCCGTTTTAGCTGTTTTCTCTTTCTTTCAAAAGCTTTGAAAGTAATAATATTGGTCAAAACGTAGTTGAGTGAATCAGGTTCTAAAACTAGACCTAATCCTTCTTTCCATAATGATAATGATGAAAAAGGGTAATTTGCTTGATAGAAAACGTAGTTGAGTGAATCAGGTTCTACAACAACACCTAATCCTTCATACCATAATGATAATGATGAAAAAAGATCATTTGCTTGATAGAAACAGTGAAACCTAAAGCATTCTTCATATAGTCCGTTTTAGCTGTTTTCTCCTTCTGCAAAAGCTTTGAAAGTAACAATATTGGTCAAAACGTAGTTGAGTGAATCAGGTTCTACAACAACACCTAATCCTTCATACCATAATGATAATCATGAAAAAAGATCATTTGCTTGATAGAAACAGTGTAAGCTAAGGCATTCTTCATACAGTCCGTTTTAGCTGTTTTCTCCTTCTGCAAAAGCTTTGAAAGTAACAATATGGGTCAAAACGTAGTTGAGTGAATCAGGTTCTAAAACTAGACCTTATCCTTCATACCATAATGATAATGATGAAAAAAGGTCATTTGCTTGATAGAAAACATAGTTGAGTGATTCAGGTTCTACAACAACATCTAATCCTTCATACCATAATGATAATGATGAAAAAGGGTCATTTGCTTGATAGAAAACGTTGTTGAGTGAATCAGGTTCTACAACAACACCTAATCCTTCATACCATAATGATAATCATGAAAAAAGATCATTTGCTTGATAGAAACAGTGTAAGCTAAGGCATTCTTCATACAGTCTGTTTTAGCTGTTTTCTCCTTCTGCAAAAGCTTTGAAAGTAACAATATTGGTCAAAACGTAGTTGAGTGAATCAGGTTCTAAATCTAGACCTAATCCTTCATACCATAATGATAATGATGAAAAAGGGTCATTTGCTTGATAGAAACAGTGAAAGCTAAGGCATTCTTCATACAGTCCGTTTTAGCTGTTTTCTCTTTCTTCAAAAGCTTTGAAAGTAATAATATTGGTCAAAACGTAGTTGAGTGAATCAGGTTCTAAAACTAGACCTAATCCTTCTTTCCATAATGATAATGATGAAAAAGGGTCATTTGCTTGATAGAAAACGTAGTTGAGTGAATCGGGTTCTACAACAACACCTAATCCTTCATACCATAATGAAAATGATGAAAAAAGGTCATTTGCTTGATAGAAACAGTGAAAGCTAAGGCATTCTTAATACAGTCCGTTTTAGCTGTTTTCTCCTTCTGCAAAAGCTTTGAAAGTAACAATATTGGTCAAAACGTAGTTGAGTGAATCAGGTTCTACAACAACACCTAATCCTTCTTTCCATAATGATAATGATGAAAAAGGGTCATTTCCTTGATAGAAAACGTAGTTGAGTGAATCGGGTTCTACAACAACACCTAATCCTTCATACCATAATGATAATGATGAAAAAAGATCATTTGCTTGATAGAAACAGTGAAAGCTAAAGCATTCTTCATATAGTCCGTTTTAGCTGTTTTCTCCTTCTGCAAAAGCTTTGAAAGTAACAATATTGGTCAAAACGTAGTTGAGTGAATCAGGTTCTACAACAACACCTAATCCTTCACACCATAATGATAATGATGAAAAAAGATCATTTGCTTGATAGAAACAGTGAAAGCTAAAGCATTCTTCATACAGTCCGTTTTAGCTGTTTTCTCTTTCTGCAAAAGCTTTGAAAGTAACAATATGGGTCAAAACGAAGTTGAGTGAATCAGGTTCTAAAACTAGACCTTATCCTTCATACCATAATGATAATGATGAAAAAGGGTCATTTGCTTGATAGAAAACATAGTTGAGTGAATCAGGTTCTAGAACAACGCCTAATCCTTCTTTCAATAATGAAAATGATGAAAAAGGGTCATTTGCTTGATAGAAAACGTAGTTGAGTGAATCAGGTTCTAAATCTAGACCTAATCCTTCATACCATAATGATAATGATGAAAAAGGGTCATTTGCTTGATAGAAACAGTGAAAGCTAAGGCATTCTTCATACAGTCCGTTTTAGCTGTTTTCTCTTTCTTTCAAAAGCTTTGAAAGTAATAATATTGGTCAAAACGTAGTTGAGTGAATCAGGTTCTAAAACTAGACCTAATCCTTCTTTCCATAATGATAATGATGAAAAAGGGTCATTTGCTTGATAAAAAACGTAGTTGAGTGAATCGGGTTCTACAACAACACCTAATCCTTCATACCATAATGAAAATGATGAAAAAAGATCATTCGCTTGATAGAAACAGTGAAACCTAAAGCATTCTTCATATAGTCCGTTTTAGCTGTTTTCTCCTTCTGCAAAAGCTTTGAAAGTAACAATATTGGTCAAAACGTAGTTGAGTGAATCAGGTTCTAAAACTAGACCTTATCCTTCATACCATAATGAAAATGATGAAAAAAGGTCATTTGCTTGATAGAAACAGTGAAAGCTAAGGCATTCTTAATACAGTCCGTTTTAGCTGTTTTCTCCTTCTGCAAAAGCTTTGAAAGTAACAATATTGGTCAAAACGTAGTTGAGTGAATCAGGTTCTAAAACTAGACCTTATCCTTCATACCATAATGATAATGATGAAAAAGGGTCATTTGCTTGATAGAAAACATAGTTGAGTGAATCAGGTTCTAGAACAACGCCTAATCCTTCTTTCCATAATGATAATGATGAAAAAGGGTCATTTGCTTGATAGAAAACGTAGTTGAGTGAATCAGGTTCTAAATCTAGACCTAATCCTTCATACCATAATGATAATGATGAAAAAAGGTCATTTGCTTGATAGAAACAGTGAAAGCTAAGGCATTCTTCATACAGTCCGTTTTAGCTGTTTTCTCTTTCTTTCAAAAGCTTTGAAAGTAATAATATTGGTCAAAACGTAGTTGAGTGAATCAGGTTCTAAAACTAGACCTAATCCTTCTTTCCATAATGATAATGATGAAAAAGGGTCATTTGCTTGATAGAAAACGTAGTTGAGTGAATCGGGTTCTACAACAACACCTAATCCTTCATACCATAATGAAAATGATGAAAAAAGATCATTTGCTTGATAGAAACAGTGAAACCTAAAGCATTCTTCATATAGTCCGTTTTAGCTGTTTTCTCCTTCTGCAAAAGCTTTGAAAGTAACAATATTGGTCAAAACGTAGTTGAGTGAATCAGGTTCTACAACAACACCTAATCCTTCATACCATAATGATAATCATGAAAAAAGATAATTTGCTTGATAGAAACAGTGTAAGCTAAGGCATTCTTCATACAGTCTGTTTTAGCTGTTTTCTCCTTCTGCAAAAGCTTTGAAAGTAACAATATTGGTCAAAACGTAGTTGAGTGAATCAGGTTCTAAATCTAGACCTAATCCTTCATACCATAATGATAATGATGAAAAAGGGTCATTTGCTTGATAGAAACAGTGAAAGCTAAGGCATTCTTCATACAGTCCGTTTTAGCTGTTTTCTCTTTCTTCAAAAGCTTTGAAAGTAATAATATTGGTCAAAACGTAGTTGAGTGAATCAGGTTCTAAAACTAGACCTAATCCTTCTTTCCATAATGATAATGATGAAAAAGGGTCATTTGCTTGATAGAAAACGTAGTTGAGTGAATCGGGTTCTACAACAACACCTAATCCTTCATACCATAATGAAAATGATGAAAAAAGGTCATTTGCTTGATAGAAACAGTGAAAGCTAAGGCATTCTTAATACAGTCCGTTTTAGCTGTTTTCTCCTTCTGCAAAAGCTTTGAAAGTAACAATATTGGTCAAAACGTAGTTGAGTGAATCAGGTTCTAAAACTAGACCTTATCCATCATACCATAATGATAATGATGAAAAAAGGTCATTTGCTTGATAGAAAACATAGTTGAGTGATTCAGGTTCTACAACAACATCTAATCCTTCATACCATAATGATAATGATGAAAAAAGATCATTTGCTTGATAGAAACAGTGAAAGCTAAAGCATTCTTCATATAGTCCGTTTTAGCTGTTTTCTCCTTCTGCAAAAGCTTTGAAAGTAACAATATTGGTCAAAACGTAGTTGAGTGAATCAGGTTCTACAACAACACCTAATCCTTCACACCATAATGATAATGATGAAAAAAGATCATTTGCTTGATAGAAACAGTGAAAGCTAAAGCATTCTTCATACAGTCCGTTTTAGCTGTTTTCTCTTTCTGCAAAAGCTTTGAAAGTAACAATATGGGTCAAAACGAAGTTGAGTGAATCAGGTTCTAAAACTAGACCTTATCTTTCATACCATAATGATAATGATGAAAAAGGGTCATTTGCTTGATAGAAAACATAGTTGAGTGAATCAGGTTCTAGAACAACGCCTAATCCTTCTTTCCATAATGATAATGATCAAAAAGGGTCATTTGCTTGATAGAAAACGTAGTTGAGTGAATCAGGTTCTAAATCTAGACCTAATCCTTCATACCATAATGATAATGATGAAAAAGGGTCATTTGCTTGATAGAAACAGTGAAAGCTAAGGCATTCTTCATACAGTCCGTTTTAGCTGTTTTCTCTTTCTTTCAAAAGCTTTGAAAGTAATAATATTGGTCAAAACGTAGTTGAGTGAATCAGGTTCTAAAACTAGACCTAATCCTTCTTTCCATAATGATAATGATGAAAAAGGGTCATTTGCTTGATAGAAAACGTAGTTGAGTGAATCGGGTTCTACAACAACACCTAATCCTTCATACCATAATGAAAATGATGAAAAAAGATCATTCGCTTGATAGAAACAGTGAAACCTAAAGCATTCTTCATATAGTCCGTTTTAGCTGTTTTCTCCTTCTGCAAAAGCTTTGAAAGTAACAATATTGGTCAAAACGTAGTTGAGTGAATCCGGTTCTACAACAACACCTAATCCTTCATACCATAATGATAATGATGAAAAAAGATCATTTGCTTGATAGAAACAGTGAAAGCTAAGGCATTCTTCATACAGTCCGTTTTAGCTGTTTTCTCTTTCTTCAAAAGCTTTGAAAGTAATAATATTGGTCAAAACGTAGTTGAGTGAATCAGGTTCTAAAACTAGACCTAATCCTTCTTTCCATAATGATAATGGTGAAAAAGGGTCATTTGCTTGATAGAAAACGTAGTTGAGTGAATCGGGTTCTACAACAACACCTAATCCTTCATACCATAATGAAAATGATTAAAAAAGGTCATTTGCTTGATAGAAACAGTGAAAGCTAAGGCATTCTTAATACAGTCCGTTTTAGCTGTTTTCTCCTTCTGCAAAAGCTTTGAAAGTAACAATATTGGTCAAAACGTAGTTGAGTGAATCAGTTTCTAAAACTAGACCTTATCCTTCATACCATAATGATAATGATGAAAAAAGGTCATTTGCTTGATAGAAAACATAGTTGAGTGATTCAGGTTCTATAACAACATCTAATCCTTCATACCATAATGATAATGATGAAAAAAGATCATTTGCTTGATAGAAACAGTGAAAGCTAAGGCATTCTTAATACAGTCCGTTTTAGCTGTTTTCTCCTTCTGCAAAAGCTTTGAAAGTAACAATATTGGTCAAAACGTAGTTGAGTGAATCATGTTCTAAAACTAGACCTTATCCTTCATACCATAATGATAATGATGAAAAAAGGTCATTTGCTTGATAGAAAACATAGTTGAGTGATTCAGGTTCTATAACAACATCTAATCCTTCATACCATAATGATAATGATGAAAAAAGATCATTTGCTTGATAGAAACAGTGAAAGCTAAAGCATTCTTCATATAGTCCGTTTTAGCTGTTTTCTCCTTCTGCAAAAGCTTTGAAAGTAACAATATGGGTCAAAACGTAGTTGAGTGAATCAGGTTCTAAAACTAGACCTTATCCTTCATACCATAATGATAATGATGAAAAAAGGTAATTTGCTTGTTAGAAAACATAGTTGAGTGATTCAGGTTCTACAACAACATCTAATCCTTCATACCATAATGATAATGATGAAAAAAGATCATTTGCTTGATAGAAACAGTGAAAGCTAAAGCATTCTTCATATAGTCCGTTTTAGCTGTTTTCTCCTTCTGCAAAAGCTTTGAAAGTAACAATATTGGTCAAAACGTAGTTGAGTGAATCAGGTTCTACAACAACACCTAATCCTTCATACCATAATGATAATGATGAAAAAAGATCATTTGCTTGATAGAAACAGTGAAAGCTAAAGCATTCTTTATACAGACCGTTTTAGCTGTTTTCTCTTTCTGCAAAAGCTTTGAAAGTAACAATATGGGTCAAAACGAAGTTGAGTGAATCAGGTTCTAAAACTAGACCTTATCCTTCATACCATAATGATAATGATGAAAAAGGGTCATTTGCTTGATAGAAAACATAGTTGAGTGAATCAGGTTCTAGAACAACGCCTAATCCTTCTTTCCATAATGATAATGATGAAAAAGGGTCATTTGCTTGATAGAAAACGTAGTTGAGTGAATCAGGTTCTAAATCTAGACCTAATCCTTCATACCATAATGATAATGATGAAAAAGGGTCATTTGCTTGATAGAAACAGTGAAAGCTAAGGCATTCTTCATACAGTCCGTTTTAGCTGTTTTCTCTTTCTTTCAAAAGCTTTGAAAGTAATAATATTGGTCAAAACGTAGTTGAGTGAATCAGGTTCTAAAACTAGACCTAATCCTTCATACCATAATGATAATGATGAAAAAGGGTCATTTGCTTGATAGAAAACATAGTTGAGTGATTCAGGTTCTACAACAACATCTAATCCTTCATACCATAATGATAATGATGAAAAAAGATCATTTGCTTGATAGAAACAGTGAAAGCTAAAGCATTCTTCATATAGTCCGTTTTAGCTGTTTTCTCCTTCTGCAAAAGCTTTGAAAGTAACAATATTGGTTAAAACGTAGTTGAGTGAATCAGGTTCTAAAACTAGACCTTATCCTTCATACCATAATGATAATGATGAAAAAGGGTCATTTGCTTGATAGAAACAGTGAAAGCTAAGGCATTCTTCATACAGTCCGTTTTAGCTGTTTTCTCTTTCTTTCAAAAGCTTTGAAAGTAATAATATTGGTCAAAACGTAGTTGAGTGAATCAGGTTCTAAAACTAGACCTAATCCTTCTTTCCATAATGATAATGATGAAAAAGGGTAATTTGCTTGATAGAAAACGTAGTTGAGTGAATCAGGTTCTACAACAACACCTAATCCTTCATACCATAATGATAATGATGAAAAAAGATCATTTGCTTGATAGAAACAGTGAAACCTAAAGCATTCTTCATATAGTCCGTTTTAGCTGTTTTCTCCTTCTGCAAAAGCTTTGAAAGTAACAATATTGGTCAAAACGTAGTTGAGTGAATCAGGTTCTACAACAACACCTAATCCTTCATACCATAATGATAATCATGAAAAAAGATCATTTGCTTGATAGAAACAGTGTAAGCTAAGGCATTCTTCATACAGTCCGTTTTAGCTGTTTTCTCCTTCTGCAAAAGCTTTGAAAGTAACAATATGGGTCAAAACGTAGTTGAGTGAATCAGGTTCTAAAACTAGACCTTATCCTTCATACCATAATGATAATGATGAAAAAAGGTCATTTGCTTGATAGAAAACATAGTTGAGTGATTCAGGTTCTACAACAACATCTAATCCTTCATACCATAATGATAATGATGAAAAAGGGTCATTTGCTTGATAGAAAACGTTGTTGAGTGAATCAGGTTCTACAACAACACCTAATCCTTCATACCATAATGATAATCATGAAAAAAGATCATTTGCTTGATAGAAACAGTGTAAGCTAAGGCATTCTTCATACAGTCTGTTTTAGCTGTTTTCTCCTTCTGCAAAAGCTTTGAAAGTAACAATATTGGTCAAAACGTAGTTGAGTGAATCAGGTTCTAAATCTAGACCTAATCCTTCATACCATAATGATAATGATGAAAAAGGGTCATTTGCTTGATAGAAACAGTGAAAGCTAAGGCATTCTTCATACAGTCCGTTTTAGCTGTTTTCTCTTTCTTCAAAAGCTTTGAAAGTAATAATATTGGTCAAAACGTAGTTGAGTGAATCAGGTTCTAAAACTAGACCTAATCCTTCTTTCCATAATGATAATGATGAAAAAGGGTCATTTGCTTGATAGAAAACGTAGTTGAGTGAATCGGGTTCTACAACAACACCTAATCCTTCATACCATAATGAAAATGATGAAAAAAGGTCATTTGCTTGATAGAAACAGTGAAAGCTAAGGCATTCTTAATACAGTCCGTTTTAGCTGTTTTCTCCTTCTGCAAAAGCTTTGAAAGTAACAATATTGGTCAAAACGTAGTTGAGTGAATCAGGTTCTACAACAACACCTAATCCTTCTTTCCATAATGATAATGATGAAAAAGGGTCATTTCCTTGATAGAAAACGTAGTTGAGTGAATCGGGTTCTACAACAACACCTAATCCTTCATAACATAATGAAAATGATGAAAAAAGGTCATTTGCTTGATAGAAACAGTGAAAGCTAAGGCATTCTTAATACAGTTCGTTTTAGCTGTTTTCTCCTTCTGCAAAAGCTTTGAAAGTAACAATATTGGTCAAAACGTAGTTGAGTGAATCAGGTTCTAAAACTAGACCTTATCCATCATACCATAATGATAATGATGAAAAAAGGTCATTTGCTTGATAGAAAACATAGTTGAGTGATTCAGGTTCTACAACAACATCTAATCCTTCATACCATAATGATAATGATGAAAAAAGATCATTTGCTTGATAGAAACAGTGAAAGCTAAAGCATTCTTCATATAGTCCGTTTTAGCTGTTTTCTCCTTCTGCAAAAGCTTTGAAAGTAACAATATTGGTCAAAACGTAGTTGAGTGAATCAGGTTCTACAACAACACCTAATCCTTCACACCATAATGATAATGATGAAAAAAGATCATTTGCTTGATAGAAACAGTGAAAGCTAAAGCATTCTTCATACAGTCCGTTTTAGCTGTTTTCTCTTTCTGCAAAAGCTTTGAAAGTAACAATATGGGTCAAAACGAAGTTGAGTGAATCAGGTTCTAAAACTAGACCTTATCCTTCATACCATAATGATAATGATGAAAAAGGGTCATTTGCTTGATAGAAAACATAGTTGAGTGAATCAGGTTCTAGAACAACGCCTAATCCTTCTTTCAATAATGAAAATGATGAAAAAGGGTCATTTGCTTGATAGAAAACGTAGTTGAGTGAATCAGGTTCTAAATCTAGACCTAATCCTTCATACCATAATGATAATGATGAAAAAAGGTCATTTGCTTGATAGAAAACATAGTTGAGTGATTCAGGTTCTATAACAACATCTAATCCTTCATACCATAATGATAATGATGAAAAAAGATCATTTGCTTGATAGAAACAGTGAAAGCTAAAGCATTCTTCATATAGTCCGTTTTAGCTGTTTTCTCCTTCTGCAAAAGCTTTGAAAGTAACAATATGGGTCAAAACGTAGTTGAGTGAATCAGGTTCTAAAACTAGACCTTATCCTTCATACCATAATGATAATGATGACAAAAGGTAATTTGCTTGTTAGAAAACATAGTTGAGTGATTCAGGTTCTACAACAACATCTAATCCTTCATACCATAATGATAATGATGAAAAAAGATCATTTGCTTGATAGAAACAGTGAAAGCTAAAGCATTCTTCATATAGTCCGTTTTAGCTGTTTTCTCCTTCTGCAAAAGCTTTGAAAGTAACAATATTGGTCAAAACGTAGTTGAGTGAATCAGGTTCTACAACAACACCTAATCCTTCATACCATAATGATAATGATGAAAAAAGATCATTTGCTTGATAGAAACAGTGAAAGCTAAAGCATTCTTTATACAGACCGTTTTAGCTGTTTTCTCTTTCTGCAAAAGCTTTGAAAGTAACAATATGGGTCAAAACGAAGTTGAGTGAATCAGGTTCTAAAACTAGACCTTATCCTTCATACCATAATGATAATGATGAAAAAGGGTCATTTGCTTGATAGAAAACATAGTTGAGTGAATCAGGTTCTAGAACAACGCCTAATCCTTCTTTCCATAATGATAATGATGAAAAAGGGTCATTTGCTTGATAGAAAACGTAGTTGAGTGAATCAGGTTCTAAATCTAGACCTAATCCTTCATACCATAATGATAATGATGAAAAAGGGTCATTTGCTTGATAGAAACAGTGAAAGCTAAGGCATTCTTCATACAGTCCGTTTTAGCTGTTTTCTCTTTCTTTCAAAAGCTTTGAAAGTAATAATATTGGTCAAAACGTAGTTGAGTGAATCAGGTTCTAAAACTAGACCTAATCCTTCATACCATAATGATAATGATGAAAAAGGGTCATTTGCTTGATAGAAAACATAGTTGAGTGATTCAGGTTCTACAACAACATCTAATCCTTCATACCATAATGATAATGATGAAAAAAGATCATTTGCTTGATAGAAACAGTGAAAGCTAAAGCATTCTTCATATAGTCCGTTTTAGCTGTTTTCTCCTTCTGCAAAAGCTTTGAAAGTAACAATATTGGTTAAAACGTAGTTGAGTGAATCAGGTTCTAAAACTAGACCTTATCCTTCATACCATAATGATAATGATGAAAAAGGGTCATTTGCTTGATAGAAACAGTGAAAGCTAAGGCATTCTTCATACAGTCCGTTTTAGCTGTTTTCTCTTTCTTTCAAAAGCTTTGAAAGTAATAATATTGGTCAAAACGTAGTTGAGTGAATCAGGTTCTAAAACTAGACCTAATCCTTCTTTCCATAATGATAATGATGAAAAAGGGTAATTTGCTTGATAGAAAACGTAGTTGAGTGAATCAGGTTCTACAACAACACCTAATCCTTCATACCATAATGATAATGATGAAAAAAGATCATTTGCTTGATAGAAACAGTGAAACCTAAAGCATTCTTCATATAGTCCGTTTTAGCTGTTTTCTCCTTCTGCAAAAGCTTTGAAAGTAACAATATTGGTCAAAACGTAGTTGAGTGAATCAGGTTCTACAACAACACCTAATCCTTCATACCATAATGATAATCATGAAAAAAGATCATTTGCTTGATAGAAACAGTGTAAGCTAAGGCATTCTTCATACAGTCCGTTTTAGCTGTTTTCTCCTTCTGCAAAAGCTTTGAAAGTAACAATATGGGTCAAAACGTAGTTGAGTGAATCAGGTTCTAAAACTAGACCTTATCCTTCATACCATAATGATAATGATGAAAAAAGGTCATTTGCTTGATAGAAAACATAGTTGAGTGATTCAGGTTCTACAACAACATCTAATCCTTCATACCATAATGATAATGATGAAAAAGGGTCATTTGCTTGATAGAAAACGTTGTTGAGTGAATCAGGTTCTACAACAACACCTAATCCTTCATACCATAATGATAATCATGAAAAAAGATCATTTGCTTGATAGAAACAGTGTAAGCTAAGGCATTCTTCATACAGTCTGTTTTAGCTGTTTTCTCCTTCTGCAAAAGCTTTGAAAGTAACAATATTGGTCAAAACGTAGTTGAGTGAATCAGGTTCTAAATCTAGACCTAATCCTTCATACCATAATGATAATGATGAAAAAGGGTCATTTGCTTGATAGAAACAGTGAAAGCTAAGGCATTCTTCATACAGTCCGTTTTAGCTGTTTTCTCTTTCTTCAAAAGCTTTGAAAGTAATAATATTGGTCAAAACGTAGTTGAGTGAATCAGGTTCTAAAACTAGACCTAATCCTTCTTTCCATAATGATAATGATGAAAAAGGGTCATTTGCTTGATAGAAAACGTAGTTGAGTGAATCGGGTTCTACAACAACACCTAATCCTTCATACCATAATGAAAATGATGAAAAAAGGTCATTTGCTTGATAGAAACAGTGAAAGCTAAGGCATTCTTAATACAGTCCGTTTTAGCTGTTTTCTCCTTCTGCAAAAGCTTTGAAAGTAACAATATTGGTCAAAACGTAGTTGAGTGAATCAGGTTCTACAACAACACCTAATCCTTCTTTCCATAATGATAATGATGAAAAAGGGTCATTTCCTTGATAGAAAACGTAGTTGAGTGAATCGGGTTCTACAACAACACCTAATCCTTCATAACATAATGAAAATGATGAAAAAAGGTCATTTGCTTGATAGAAACAGTGAAAGCTAAGGCATTCTTAATACAGTCCGTTTTAGCTGTTTTCTCCTTCTGCAAAAGCTTTGAAAGTAACAATATTGGTCAAAACGTAGTTGAGTGAATCAGGTTCTAAAACTAGACCTTATCCATCATACCATAATGATAATGATGAAAAAAGGTCATTTGCTTGATAGAAAACATAGTTGAGTGATTCAGGTTCTACAACAACATCTAATCCTTCATACCATAATGATAATGATGAAAAAAGATCATTTGCTTGATAGAAACAGTGAAAGCTAAAGCATTCTTCATATAGTCCGTTTTAGCTGTTTTCTCCTTCTGCAAAAGCTTTGAAAGTAACAATATTGGTCAAAACGTAGTTGAGTGAATCAGGTTCTACAACAACACCTAATCCTTCACACCATAATGATAATGATGAAAAAAGATCATTTGCTTGATAGAAACAGTGAAAGCTAAAGCATTCTTCATACAGTCCGTTTTAGCTGTTTTCTCTTTCTGCAAAAGCTTTGAAAGTAACAATATGGGTCAAAACGAAGTTGAGTGAATCAGGTTCTAAAACTAGACCTTATCCTTCATACCATAATGATAATGATGAAAAAGGGTCATTTGCTTGATAGAAAACATAGTTGAGTGAATCAGGTTCTAGAACAACGCCTAATCCTTCTTTCAATAATGAAAATGATGAAAAAGGGTCATTTGCTTGATAGAAAACGTAGTTGAGTGAATCAGGTTCTAAATCTAGACCTAATCCTTCATACCATAATGATAATAATGAAAAAGGGTCATTTGCTTGATAGAAACAGTGAAAGCTAAGGCAATCTTCATACAGTCCGTTTTAGCTGTTTTCTCTTTCTTTCAAAAGCTTTGAAAGTAATAATATTGGTCAAAACGTAGTTGAGTGAATCAGGTTCTAAAACTAGACCTAATCCTTCTTTCCATAATGATAATGATGAAAAAGGGTCATTTGCTTGATAAAAAACGTAGTTGAGTGAATCGGGTTCTACAACAACACCTAATCCTTCATACCATAATGAAAATGATGAAAAAAGATCATTCGCTTGATAGAAACAGTGAAACCTAAAGCATTCTTCATATAGTCCGTTTTAGCTGTTTTCTCCTTCTGCAAAAGCTTTGAAAGTAACAATATTGGTCAAAACGTAGTTGAGTGAATCAGGTTCTAAAACTAGACCTTATCCTTCATACCATAATGAAAATGATGAAAAAAGGTCATTTGCTTGATAGAAACAGTGAAAGCTAAGGCATTCTTAATACAGTCCGTTTTAGCTGTTTTCTCCTTCTGCAAAAGCTTTGAAAGTAACAATATTGGTCAAAACGTAGTTGACTGAATCAGGTTCTAAAACTAGACCTTATCCTTCATACCATAATGATAATGATGAAAAAGGGTCATTTGCTTGATAGAAACAGTGAAAGCTAAGGCATTCTTCATACAGTCCGTTTTAGCTGTTTTCTCTTTCTTTCAAAAGCTTTGAAAGTAATAATATTGGTCAAAACGTAGTTGAGTGAATCAGGTTCTAAGACTAGACCTAATCCTTCTTTCCATAATGATAATGATGAAAAAGGGTCATTTGCTTGATAGAAAACGTAGTTGAGTGAATCAGGTTCTACAACAACACCTAATCCTTCATACCATAATGATAATGATGAAAAAAGATCATTTGCTTGATAGAAACAGTGAAACCTAAAGCATTCTTCATATAGTCCGTTTTAGCTGTTTTCTCCTTCTGCAAAAGCTTTGAAAGTAACAATATTGGTCAAAACGTAGTTGAGTGAATAAGGTTCTACAACAACACCTAATCCTTCATACCATAATGATAATCATGAAAAAAGATCATTTGCTTGATAGAAACAGTGTAAGCTAAGGCATTCTTCATACAGTCTGTTTTAGCTGTTTTCTCCTTCTGCAAAAGCTTTGAAAGTAACAATATTGGTCAAAACGTAGTTGAGTGAATCAGGTTCTAAATCTAGACCTAATCCTTCATACCATAATGATAATGATGAAAAAGGGTCATTTGCTTGATAGAAACAGTGAAAGCTAAGGCATTCTTCATACAGTCCGTTTTAGCTGTTTTCTCTTTCTTCAAAAGCTTTGAAAGTAATAATATTGGTCAAAACGTAGTTGAGTGAATCAGGTTCTAAAACTAGACCTAATCCTTCTTTCCATAATGATAATGATGAAAAAGGGTCATTTGCTTGATAGAAAACGTAGTTGAGTGAATCGGGTTCTACAACAACACCTAATCCTTCATACCATAATGAAAATGATGAAAAAAGGTCATTTGCTTGATAGAAACAGTGAAAGCTAAGGCATTCTTAATACAGTCCGTTTTAGCTGTTTTCTCCTTCTGCAAAAGCTTTGAAAGTAACAATATTGGTCAAAACGTAGTTGAGTGAATCAGGTTCTAAAACTAGACCTTATCTATCATACCATAATGATAATGATGAAAAAAGGTCATTTGCTTGATAGAAAACATAGTTGAGTGATTCAGGTTCTACAACAACATCTAATCCTTCATACCATAATGATAATGATGAAAAAAGATCATTTGCTTGATAGAAACAGTGAAAGCTAAAGCATTCTTCATACAGTCCGTTTTAGCTGTTTTCTCTTTCTGCAAAAGCTTTGAAAGTAACAATATGGGTCAAAACGAAGTTGAGTGAATCAGGTTCTAAAACTAGACCTTATCCTTCATACCATAATGATAATGATGAAAAAGGGTCATTTGCTTGATAGAAAACATAGTTGAGTGAATCAGGTTCTAGAACAACGCCTAATCCTTCTTTCCATAATGATAATGATGAAAAAGGGTCATTTGCTTGATAGAAAACGTAGTTGAGTGAATCAGGTTCTAAATCTAGACCTAATCCTTCATACCATAATGATAATGATGAAAAAGGGTCATTTGCTTGATAGAAACAGTGAAAGCTAAGGCATTCTTCATACAGTCCGTTTTAGCTGTTTTCTCTTTCTTTCAAAAGCTTTGAAAGTAATAATATTGGTCAAAACGTAGTTGAGTGAATCAGGTTCTAAAACTAGACCTAATCCTTCTTTCCATAATGATAATGATGAAAAAGGGTCATTTGCTTGATAGAAAACGTAGTTGAGTGAATCGGGTTCTACAACAACACCTAATCCTTCATACCATAATGAAAATGATGAAAAAAGATCATTCGTTTGATAGAAACAGTGAAACCTAAAGCATTCTTCATATAGTCCGTTTTAGCTGTTTTCTCCTTCTGCAAAAGCTTTGAAAGTAACAATATTGGTCAAAACGTAGTTGAGTGAATCATGTTCTAAAACTAGACCTTATCCTTCATACCATAATGATAATGATGAAAAAAGGTCATTTGCTTGATAGAAAACATAGTTGAGTGATTCAGGTTCTATAACAACATCTAATCCTTCATACCATAATGATAATGATGAAAAAAGATCATTTGCTTGATAGAAACAGTGAAAGCTAAAGCATTCTTAATACAGTCCGTTTTAGCTGTTTTCTCCTTCTGCAAAAGCTTTGAAAGTAACAATATGGGTCAAAACGTAGTTGAGTGAATCAGGTTCTAAAACTAGACCTTATCCTTCATACCATAATGATAATGATGAAAAAAGGTAATTTGCTTGATAGAAAACATAGTTGAGTGATTCAGGTTCTACAACAACATCTAATCCTTCATACCATAATGATAATGATGAAAAAAGATCATTTGCTTGATAGAAACAGTGAAAGCTAAAGCATTCTTCATACAGACCGTTTTAGCTGTTTTCTCTTTCTGCAAAAGCTTTGAAAGTAACAATATGGGTCAAAACGAAGTTGAGTGAATCAGGTTCTAAAACTAGACCTTATCCTTCATACCATAATGATAATGATGAAAAAGGGTCATTTGCTTGATAGAAAACATAGTTGAGTGAATCAGGTTCTAGAACAACGCCTAATCCTTCTTTCCATAATGATAATGATGAAAAAGGGTCATTTGCTTGATAGAAAACGTAGTTGAGTGAATCAGGTTCTAAATCTAGACCTAATCCTTCATACCATAATGATAATGATGAAAAAGGGTCATTTGCTTGATAGAAACAGTGAAAGCTAAGGCATTCTTCATACAGTCCGTTTTAGCTGTTTTCTCTTTCTTTCAAAAGCTTTGAAAGTAATAATATTGGTCAAAACGTAGTTGAGTGAATCAGGTTCTAAAACTAGACCTAATCCTTCTTTCCATAATGATAATGATGAAAAAGGGTCATTTGCTTGATAGAAAACGTAGTTGAGTGAATCGGGTTCTACAACAACACCTAATCCTTCATACCATAATGAAAATGATGAAAAAAGATCATTCGCTTGATAGAAACAGTGAAACCTAAAGCATTCTTCATATAGTCCGTTTTAGCTGTTTTCTCCTTCTGCAAAAGCTTTGAAAGTAACAATATTGGTCAAAACGTAGTTGAGTGAATCCGGTTCTACAACAACACCTAATCCTTCATACCATAATGATAATGATGAAAAAAGATCATTTGCTTGATAGAAACAGTGAAAGCTAAGGCATTCTTCATACAGTCCGTTTTAGCTGTTTTCTCTTTCTTCAAAAGCTTTGAAAGTAATAATATTGGTCAAAACGTAGTTGAGTGAATCAGGTTCTAAAACTAGACCTAATCCTTCTTTCCATAATGATAATGGTGAAAAAGGGTCATTTGCTTGATAGAAAACGTAGTTGAGTGAATCGGGTTCTACAACAACACCTAATCCTTCATACCATAATGAAAATGATGAAAAAAGGTCATTTGCTTGATAGAAACAGTGAAAGCTAAGGCATTCTTAATACAGTCCGTTTTAGCTGTTTTCTCCTTCTGCAAAAGCTTTGAAAGTAACAATATTGGTCAAAACGTAGTTGAGTGAATCAGGTTCTAAAACTAGACCTTATGTATCATACCATAATGATAATGATGAAAAAAGGTCATTTGCTTGATAGAAAACATAGTTGAGTGATTCAGGTTCTACAACAACATCTAATCCTTCATACCATAATGATAATGATGAAAAAAGATCATTTGCTTGATAGAAACAGTGAAAGCTAAAGCATTCTTCATATAGTCCGTTTTAGCTGTTTTCTCCTTCTGCAAAAGCTTTGAAAGTAACAATATTGGTCAAAACGTAGTTGAGTGAATCAGGTTCTACAACAACACCTAATCCTTCATACCATAATGATAATGATGAAATAAGATCATTTGCTTGATAGAAACAGTGAAAGCTAAGGCATTCTTCATACAGTCCGTTTTAGCTGTTTTCTCTTTCTTCAAAAGCTTTGAAAGTAATAATATTGGTCAAAACGTAGTTGAGTGAATCAGGTTCTAAAACTAGACCTAATCCTTCTTTCCATAATGATAATGGTGAAAAAGGGTCATTTGCTTGATAGAAAACGTAGTTGAGTGAATCGGGTTCTACAACAACACCTAATCCTTCATACCATAATGAAAATGATGAAAAAAGGTCATTTGCTTGATAGAAACAGTGAAAGCTAAGGCATTCTTAATACAGTCCGTTTTAGCTGTTTTCTCCTTCTGCAAAAGCTTTGAAAGTAACAATATGGGTCAAAACGAAGTTGAGTGAATCAGGTTCTAAAACTAGACCTTATCCTTCATACCATAATGATAATGATGAAAAAGGGTCATTTGCTTGATAGAAAACATAGTTGAGTGAATCAGGTTCTAGAACAACGCCTAATCCTTCTTTCCATAATGATAATGATGAAAAAGGGTCATTTGCTTGATAGAAAACGTAGTTGAGTGAATCAGGTTCTAAATCTAGACCTAATCCTTCATACCATAATGATAATGATGAAAAAGGGTCATTTGCTTGATAGAAACAGTGAAAGCTAAGGCATTCTTCATACAGTCCGTTTTAGCTGTTTTCTCTTTCTTTCAAAAGCTTTGAAAGTAATAATATTGGTCAAAACGTAGTTGAGTGAATCAGGTTCTAAAACTAGACCTAATCCTTCTTTCCATAATGATAATGATGAAAAAGGGTCATTTGCTTGATAGAAAACGTAGTTGAGTGAATCGGGTTCTACAACAACACCTAATCCTTCATACCATAATGAAAATGATGAAAAAAGATCATTCGCTTGATAGAAACAGTGAAACCTAAAGCATTCTTCATATAGTCCGTTTTAGCTGTTTTCTCCTTCTGCAAAAGCTTTGAAAGTAACAATATTGGTCAAAACGTAGTTGAGTGAATCATGTTCTAAAACTAGACCTTATCCTTCATACCATAATGATAATGATGAAAAAAGGTCATTTGCTTGATAGAAAACATAGTTGAGTGATTCAGGTTCTATAACAACATCTAATCCTTCATACCATAATGATAATGATGAAAAAAGATCATTTGCTTGATAGAAACAGTGAAAGCTAAAGCATTCTTAATACAGTCCGTTTTAGCTGTTTTCTCCTTCTGCAAAAGCTTTGAAAGTAACAATATGGGTCAAAACGTAGTTGAGTGAATCAGGTTCTAAAACTAGACCTTATCCTTCATACCATAATGATAATGATGAAAAAAGGTAATTTGCTTGATAGAAAACATAGTTGAGTGATTCAGGTTCTACAACAACATCTAATCCTTCATACCATAATGATAATGATGAAAAAAGATCATTTGCTTGATAGAAACAGTGAAAGCTAAAGCATTCTTCATATAGTCCGTTTTAGCTGTTTTCTCCTTCTGCAAAAGCTTTGAAAGTAACAATATTGGTCAAAACGTAGTTGAGTGAATCAGGTTCTACAACAACACCTAATCCTTCATACCATAATGATAATGATGAAAAAAGATCATTTGCTTGATAGAAACAGTGAAAGCTAAAGCATTCTTCATACAGACCGTTTTAGCTGTTTTCTCTTTCTGCAAAAGCTTTGAAAGTAACAATATGGGTCAAAACGAAGTTGAGTGAATCAGGTTCTAAAACTAGACCTTATCCTTCATACCATAATGATAATGATGAAAAAGGGTCATTTGCTTGATAGAAAACATAGTTGAGTGAATCAGGTTCTAGAACAACGCCTAATCCTTCTTTCCATAATGATAATGATGAAAAAGGGTCATTTGCTTGATAGAAAACGTAGTTGAGTGAATCAGGTTCTAAATCTAGACCTAATCCTTCATACCATAATGATAATGATGAAAAAGGGTCATTTGCTTGATAGAAACAGTGAAAGCTAAGGCATTCTTCATACAGTCCGTTTTAGCTGTTTTCTCTTTCTTTCAAAAGCTTTGAAAGTAATAATATTGGTCAAAACGTAGTTGAGTGAATCAGGTTCTAAAACTAGACCTAATCCTTCTTTCCATAATGATAATGATGAAAAAGGGTCATTTGCTTGATAGAAAACGTAGTTGAGTGAATCGGGTTCTACAACAACACCTAATCCTTCATACCATAATGAAAATGATGAAAAAAGATCATTCGCTTGATAGAAACAGTGAAACCTAAAGCATTCTTCATATAGTCCGTTTTAGCTGTTTTCTCCTTCTGCAAAAGCTTTGAAAGTAACAATATTGGTCAAAACGTAGTTGAGTGAATCCGGTTCTACAACAACACCTAATCCTTCATACCATAATGATAATGATGAAAAAAGATCATTTGCTTGATAGAAACAGTGAAAGCTAAGGCATTCTTCATACAGTCCGTTTTAGCTGTTTTCTCTTTCTTCAAAAGCTTTGAAAGTAATAATATTGGTCAAAACGTAGTTGAGTGAATCAGGTTCTAAAACTAGACCTAATCCTTCTTTCCATAATGATAATGGTGAAAAAGGGTCATTTGCTTGATAGAAAACGTAGTTGAGTGAATCGGGTTCTACAACAACACCTAATCCTTCATACCATAATGAAAATGATGAAAAAAGGTCATTTGCTTGATAGAAACAGTGAAAGCTAAGGCATTCTTAATACAGTCCGTTTTAGCTGTTTTCTCCTTCTGCAAAAGCTTTGAAAGTAACAATATTGGTCAAAACGTAGTTTAGTGAATCATGTTCTAAAACTAGACCTTATCCTTCATACCATAATGATAATGATGAAAAAAGGTCATTTGCTTGATAGAAAACATAGTTGAGTGATTCAGGTTCTATAACAACATCTAATCCTTCATACCATAATGATAATGATGAAAAAAGATCATTTGCTTGATAGAAACAGTGAAAGCTAAAGCATTCTTAATACAGTCCGTTTTAGCTGTTTTCTCCTTCTGCAAAAGCTTTGAAAGTAACAATATGGGTCAAAACGTAGTTGAGTGAATCAGGTTCTAAAACTAGACCTTATCCTTCATACCATAATGATAATGATGAAAAAAGGTAATTTGCTTGATAGAAAACATAGTTGAGTGATTCAGGTTCTACAACAACATCTAATCCTTCATACCATAATGATAATGATGAAAAAAGATCATTTGCTTGATAGAAACAGTGAAAGCTAAAGCATTCTTCATATAGTCCGTTTTAGCTGTTTTCTCCTTCTGCAAAAGCTTTGAAAGTAACAATATTGGTCAAAACGTAGTTGAGTGAATCAGATTCTACAACAACACCTAATCCTTCATACCATAATGATAATGATGAAAAAAGATCATTTGCTTGATAGAAACAGTGAAAGCTAAAGCATTCTTCATACAGACCGTTTTAGCTGTTTTCTCTTTCTGCAAAAGCTTTGAAAGTAACAATATGGGTCAAAACGAAGTTGAGTGAATCAGGTTCTAAAACTAGACCTTATCCTTCATACCATAATGATAATGATGAAAAAGGGTCATTTGCTTGATAGAAAACATAGTTGAGTGAATCAGGTTCTAGAACAACGCCTAATCCTTCTTTCCATAATGATAATGATGAAAAAGGGTCATTTGCTTGATAGAAAACGTAGTTGAGTGAATCAGGTTCTAAATCTAGACCTAATCCTTCATACCATAATGCTAATGATGAAAAAGGGTCATTTGCTTGATAGAAACAGTGAAAGCTAAGGCATTCTTCATACAGTCCGTTTTAGCTGTTTTCTCTTTCTTTCAAAAGCTTTGAAAGTAATAATATTGGTCAAAACGTAGTTGAGTGAATCAGGTTCTAAAACTAGACCTAATCCTTCTTTCCATAATGATAATGATGAAAAAGGGTCATTTGCTTGATAGAAAACGTAGTTGAGTGAATCGGGTTCTACAACAACACCTAATCCTTCATACCATAATGAAAATGATGAAAAAAGATCATTCGCTTGATAGAAACAGTGAAACCTAAAGCATTCTTCATATAGTCCGTTTTAGCTGTTTTCTCCTTCTGCAAAAGCTTTGAAAGTAACAATATTGGTCAAAACGTAGTTGAGTGAATCCGGTTCTACAACAACACCTAATCCTTCATACCATAATGATAATGATGAAAAAGATCATTTGCTTGATAGAAACAGTGAAAGCTAAGGCATTCTTCATACAGTCCGTTTTAGCTGTTTTCTCTTTCTTCAAAAGCTTTGAAAGTAATAATATTGGTCAAAACGTAGTTGAGTGAATCAGGTTCTAAAACTAGACCTAATCCTTCTTTCCATAATGATAATGGTGAAAAAGGGTCATTTGCTTGATAGAAAACGTAGTTGAGTGAATCGGGTTCTACAACAACACCTAATCCTTCATACCATAATGAAAATGATGAAAAAAGGTCATTTGCTTGATAGAAACAGTGAAAGCTAAGGCATTCTTAATACAGTCCGTTTTAGCTGTTTTCTCCTTCTGCAAAAGCTTTGAAAGTAACAATATTGGTCAAAACGTAGTTGAGTGAATCAGGTTCTAAAACTAGACCTTATCTATCATACCATAATGATAATGATGAAAAAAGGTCATTTGCTTGATAGAAAACATAGTTGAGTGATTCAGGTTCTACAACAACATCTAATCCTTCATACCATAATGATAATGATGAAAAAAGATCATTTGCTTGATAGAAACAGTGAAAGCTAAAGCATTCTTCATATAGTCCGTTTTAGCTGTTTTCTCCTTCTGCAAAAGCTTTGAAAGTAACAATATTGGTCAAAACGTAGTTGAGTGAATCAGGTTCTAAAACTAGACCTTATCTATCATACCATAATGATAATGATGAAAAAAGGTCATTTGCTTGATAGAAAACATAGTTGAGTGATTCAGGTTCTACAACAACATCTAATCCTTCATACCATAATGATAATGATGAAAAAAGATCATTTGCTTGATAGAAACAGTGAAAGCTAAAGCATTCTTCATACAGTCCGTTTTAGCTGTTTTCTCTTTCTGCAAAAGCTTTGAAAGTAACAATATGGGTCAAAACGAAGTTGAGTGAATCAGGTTCTAAAACTAGACCTTATCCTTCATACCATAATGATAATGATGAAAAAGGGTCATTTGCTTGATAGAAAACATAGTTGAGTGAATCAGGTTCTAGAACAACGCCTAATCCTTCTTTCCATAATGATAATGATGAAAAAGGGTCATTTGCTTGATAGAAAACGTAGTTGAGTGAATCAGGTTCTAAATCTAGACCTAATCCTTCATACCATAATGATAATGATGAAAAAGGGTCATTTGCTTGATAGAAACAGTGAAAGCTAAGGCATTCTTCATACAGTCCGTTTTAGCTGTTTTCTCTTTCTTTCAAAAGCTTTGAAAGTAATAATATTGGTCAAAACGTAGTTGAGTGAATCAGGTTCTAAAACTAGACCTAATCCTTCTTTCCATAATGATAATGATGAAAAAGGGTCATTTGCTTGATAGAAAACGTAGTTGAGTGAATCGGGTTCTACAACAACACCTAATCCTTCATACCATAATGAAAATGATGAAAAAAGATCATTCGCTTGATAGAAACAGTGAAACCTAAAGCATTCTTCATATAGTCCGTTTTAGCTGTTTTCTCCTTCTGCAAAAGCTTTGAAAGTAACAATATTGGTCAAAACGTAGTTGAGTGAATCATGTTCTAAAACTAGACCTTATCCTTCATACCATAATGATAATGATGAAAAAAGGTCATTTGCTTGATAGAAAACATAGTTGAGTGATTCAGGTTCTATAACAACATCTAATCCTTCATACCATAATGATAATGATGAAAAAAGATCATTTGCTTGATAGAAACAGTGAAAGCTAAAGCATTCTTAATACAGTCCGTTTTAGCTGTTTTCTCCTTCTGCAAAAGCTTTGAAAGTAACAATATGGGTCAAAACGTAGTTGAGTGAATCAGGTTCTAAAACTAGACCTTATCCTTCATACCATAATGATAATGATGAAAAAAGGTGATTTGCTTGATAGAAAACATAGTTGAGTGATTCAGGTTCTACAACAACATCTAATCCTTCATACCATAATGATAATGATGAAAAAAGATCATTTGCTTGATAGAAACAGTGAAAGCTAAAGCATTCTTCATATAGTCCGTTTTAGCTGTTTTCTCCTTCTGCAAAAGCTTTGAAAGTAACAATATTGGTCAAAACGTAGTTGAGTGAATCAGGTTCTACAACAACACCTAATCCTTCATACCATAATGATAATGATGAAAAAAGATCATTTGCTTGATAGAAACAGTGAAAGCTAAAGCATTCTTCATACAGACCGTTTTAGCTGTTTTCTCTTTCTGCAAAAGCTTTGAAAGTAACAATATGGGTCAAAACGAAGTTGAGTGAATCAGGTTCTAAAACTAGACCTTATCCTTCATACCATAATGATAATGATGAAAAAGGGTCATTTGCTTGATAGAAAACATAGTTGAGTGAATCAGGTTCTAGAACAACGCCTAATCCTTCTTTCCATAATGATAATGATGAAAAAGGGTCATTTGCTTGATAGAAAACGTAGTTGAGTGAATCAGGTTCTAAATCTAGACCTAATCCTTCATACCATAATGATAATGATGAAAAAGGGTCATTTGCTTGATAGAAACAGTGAAAGCTAAGGCATTCTTCATACAGTCCGTTTTAGCTGTTTTCTCTTTCTTTCAAAAGCTTTGAAAGTAATAATATTGGTCAAAACGTAGTTGAGTGAATCAGGTTCTAAAACTAGACCTAATCCTTCTTTACATAATGATAATGATGAAAAAGGGTCATTTGCTTGATAGAAAACGTAGTTGAGTGAATCGGGTTCTACAACAACACCTAATCCTTCATACCATAATGAAAATGATGAAAAAAGATCATTCGCTTGATAGAAACAGTGAAACCTAAAGCATTCTTCATATAGTCCGTTTTAGCTGTTTTCTCCTTCTGCAAAAGCTTTGAAAGTAACAATATTGGTCAAAACGTAGTTGAGTGAATCATGTTCTAAAACTAGACCTTATCCTTCATACCATAATGATAATGATGAAAAAAGGTCATTTGCTTGATAGAAAACATAGTTGAGTGATTCAGGTTCTATAACAACATCTAATCCTTCATACCATAATGATAATGATGAAAAAAGATCATTTGCTTGATAGAAACAGTGAAAGCTAAAGCATTCTTAATACAGTCCGTTTTAGCTGTTTTCTCCTTCTGCAAAAGCTTTGAAAGTAACAATATGGGTCAAAACGTAGTTGAGTGAATCAGGTTCTAAAACTAGACCTTATCCTTCATACCATAATGATAATGATGAAAAAAGGTGATTTGCTTGATAGAAAACATAGTTGAGTGATTCAGGTTCTACAACAACATCTAATCCTTCATACCATAATGATAATGATGAAAAAAGATCATTTGCTTGATAGAAACAGTGAAAGCTAAAGCATTCTTCATATAGTCCGTTTTAGCTGTTTTCTCCTTCTGCAAAAGCTTTGAAAGTAACAATATTGGTCAAAACGTAGTTGAGTGAATCAGGTTCTACAACAACACCTAATCCTTCATACCATAATGATAATGATGAAAAAAGATCATTTGCTTGATAGAAACAGTGAAAGCTAAAGCATTCTTCATACAGACCGTTTTAGCTGTTTTCTCTTTCTGCAAAAGCTTTGAAAGTAACAATATGGGTCAAAACGAAGTTGAGTGAATCAGGTTCTAAAACTAGACCTTATCCTTCATACCATAATGATAATGATGAAAAAGGGTCATTTGCTTGATAGAAAACATAGTTGAGTGAATCAGGTTCTAGAACAACGCCTAATCCTTCTTTCCATAATGATAATGATGAAAAAGGGTCATTTGCTTGATAGAAAACGTAGTTGAGTGAATCAGGTTCTAAATCTAGACCTAATCCTTCATACCATAATGATAATGATGAAAAAGGGTCATTTGCTTGATAGAAACAGTGAAAGCTAAGGCATTCTTCATACAGTCCGTTTTAGCTGTTTTCTCTTTCTTTCAAAAGCTTTGAAAGTAATAATATTGGTCAAAACGTAGTTGAGTGAATCAGGTTCTAAAACTAGACCTAATCCTTCTTTACATAATGATAATGATGAAAAAGGGTCATTTGCTTGATAGAAAACGTAGTTGAGTGAATCGGGTTCTACAACAACACCTAATCCTTCATACCATAATGAAAATGATGAAAAAAGATCATTCGCTTGATAGAAACAGTGAAACCTAAAGCATTCTTCATATAGTCCGTTTTAGCTGTTTTCTCCTTCTGCAAAAGCTTTGAAAGTAACAATATTGGTCAAAACGTAGTTGAGTGAATCATGTTCTAAAACTAGACCTTATCCTTCATACCATAATGATAATGATGAAAAAAGGTCATTTGCTTGATAGAAAACATAGTTGAGTGATTCAGGTTCTATAACAACATCTAATCCTTCATACCATAATGATAATGATGAAAAAAGATCATTTGCTTGATAGAAACAGTGAAAGCTAAAGCATTCTTAATACAGTCCGTTTTAGCTGTTTTCTCCTTCTGCAAAAGCTTTGAAAGTAACAATATGGGTCAAAACGTAGTTGAGTGAATCAGGTTCTAAAACTAGACCTTATCCTTCATACCATAATGATAATGATGAAAAAAGGTGATTTGCTTGATAGAAAACATAGTTGAGTGATTCAGGTTCTACAACAACATCTAATCCTTCATACCATAATGATAATGATGAAAAAAGATCATTTGCTTGATAGAAACAGTGAAAGCTAAAGCATTCTTCATATAGTCCGTTTTAGCTGTTTTCTCCTTCTGCAAAAGCTTTGAAAGTAACAATATTGGTCAAAACGTAGTTGAGTGAATCAGGTTCTACAACAACACCTAATCCTTCATACCATAATGATAATGATGAAAAAAGATCATTTGCTTGATAGAAACAGTGAAAGCTAAAGCATTCTTCATACAGACCGTTTTAGCTGTTTTCTCTTTCTGCAAAAGCTTTGAAAGTAACAATATGGGTCAAAACGAAGTTGAGTGAATCAGGTTCTAAAACTAGACCTTATCCTTCATACCATAATGATAATGATGAAAAAGGGTCATTTGCTTGATAGAAAACATAGTTGAGTGAATCAGGTTCTAGAACAACGCCTAATCCTTCTTTCCATAATGATAATGATGAAAAAGGGTCATTTGCTTGATAGAAAACGTAGTTGAGTGAATCAGGTTCTAAATCTAGACCTAATCCTTCATACCATAATGATAATGATGAAAAAGGGTCATTTGCTTGATAGAAACAGTGAAAGCTAAGGCATTCTTCATACAGTCCGTTTTAGCTGTTTTCTCTTTCTTTCAAAAGCTTTGAAAGTAATAATATTGGTCAAAACGTAGTTGAGTGAATCAGGTTCTAAAACTAGACCTAATCCTTCTTTCCATAATGATAATGATGAAAAAGGGTCATTTGCTTGATAGAAAACGTAGTTGAGTGAATCGGGTTCTACAACAACACCTAATCCTTCATACCATAATGAAAATGATGAAAAAAGATCATTCGCTTGATAGAAACAGTGAAACCTAAAGCATTCTTCATACAGTCCGTTTTAGCTGTTTTCTCTTTCTTCAAAAGCTTTGAAAGTAATAATATTGGTCAAAACGTAGTTGAGTGAATCAGGTTCTAAAACTAGACCTAATCCTTCTTTCCATAATGATAATGGTGAAAAAGGGTCATTTGCTTGATAGAAAACGTAGTTGAGTGAATCGGGTTCTACAACAACACCTAATCCTTCATACCATAATGAAAATGATGAAAAAAGGTCATTTGCTTGATAGAAACAGTGAAAGCTAAGGCATTCTTAATACAGTCCGTTTTAGCTGTTTTCTCCTTCTGCAAAAGCTTTGAAAGTAACAATATTGGTCAAAACGTAGTTGAGTGAATCATGTTCTAAAACTAGACCTTATCCTTCATACCATAATGATAATGATGAAAAAAGGTCATTTGCTTGATAGAAAACATAGTTGAGTGATTCAGGTTCTATAACAACATCTAATCCTTCATACCATAATGATAATGATGAAAAAAGATCATTTGCTTGATAGAAACAGTGAAAGCTAAAGCATTCTTAATACAGTCCGTTTTAGCTGTTTTCTCCTTCTGCAAAAGCTTTGAAAGTAACAATATGGGTCAAAACGTAGTTGAGTGAATCAGGTTCTAAAACTAGACCTTATCCTTCATACCATAATGATAATGATGAAAAAAGGTGATTTGCTTGATAGAAAACATAGTTGAGTGATTCAGGTTCTACAACAACATCTAATCCTTCATACCATAATGATAATGATGAAAAAAGATCATTTGCTTGATAGAAACAGTGAAAGCTAAAGCATTCTTCATATAGTCCGTTTTAGCTGTTTTCTCCTTCTGCAAAAGCTTTGAAAGTAACAATATTGGTCAAAACGTAGTTGAGTGAATCAGGTTCTACAACAACACCTAATCCTTCATACCATAATGATAATGATGAAAAAAGATCATTTGCTTGATAGAAACAGTGAAAGCTAAAGCATTCTTCATACAGACCGTTTTAGCTGTTTTCTCTTTCTGCAAAAGCTTTGAAAGTAACAATATGGGTCAAAACGAAGTTGAGTGAATCAGGTTCTAAAACTAGACCTTATCCTTCATACCATAATGATAATGATGAAAAAGGGTCATTTGCTTGATAGAAAACATAGTTGAGTGAATCAGGTTCTAGAACAACGCCTAATCCTTCTTTCCATAATGATAATGATGAAAAAGGGTCATTTGCTTGATAGAAAACGTAGTTGAGTGAATCAGGTTCTAAATCTAGACCTAATCCTTCATACCATAATGATAATGATGAAAAAGGGTCATTTGCTTGATAGAAACAGTGAAAGCTAAGGCATTCTTCATACAGTCCGTTTTAGCTGTTTTCTCTTTCTTTCAAAAGCTTTGAAAGTAATAATATTGGTCAAAACGTAGTTGAGTGAATCAGGTTCTAAAACTAGACCTAATCCTTCTTTACATAATGATAATGATGAAAAAGGGTCATTTGCTTGATAGAAAACGTAGTTGAGTGAATCGGGTTCTACAACAACACCTAATCCTTCATACCATAATGAAAATGATGAAAAAAGATCATTCGCTTGATAGAAACAGTGAAACCTAAAGCATTCTTCATATAGTCCGTTTTAGCTGTTTTCTCCTTCTGCAAAAGCTTTGAAAGTAACAATATTGGTCAAAACGTAGTTGAGTGAATCATGTTCTAAAACTAGACCTTATCCTTCATACCATAATGATAATGATGAAAAAAGGTCATTTGCTTGATAGAAAACATAGTTGAGTGATTCAGGTTCTATAACAACATCTAATCCTTCATACCATAATGATAATGATGAAAAAAGATCATTTGCTTGATAGAAACAGTGAAAGCTAAAGCATTCTTAATACAGTCCGTTTTAGCTGTTTTCTCCTTCTGCAAAAGCTTTGAAAGTAACAATATGGGTCAAAACGTAGTTGAGTGAATCAGGTTCTAAAACTAGACCTTATCCTTCATACCATAATGATAATGATGAAAAAAGGTGATTTGCTTGATAGAAAACATAGTTGAGTGATTCAGGTTCTACAACAACATCTAATCCTTCATACCATAATGATAATGATGAAAAAAGATCATTTGCTTGATAGAAACAGTGAAAGCTAAAGCATTCTTCATATAGTCCGTTTTAGCTGTTTTCTCCTTCTGCAAAAGCTTTGAAAGTAACAATATTGGTCAAAACGTAGTTGAGTGAATCAGGTTCTACAACAACACCTAATCCTTCATACCATAATGATAATGATGAAAAAAGATCATTTGCTTGATAGAAACAGTGAAAGCTAAAGCATTCTTCATACAGACCGTTTTAGCTGTTTTCTCTTTCTGCAAAAGCTTTGAAAGTAACAATATGGGTCAAAACGAAGTTGAGTGAATCAGGTTCTAAAACTAGACCTTATCCTTCATACCATAATGATAATGATGAAAAAGGGTCATTTGCTTGATAGAAAACATAGTTGAGTGAATCAGGTTCTAGAACAACGCCTAATCCTTCTTTCCATAATGATAATGATGAAAAAGGGTCATTTGCTTGATAGAAAACGTAGTTGAGTGAATCAGGTTCTAAATCTAGACCTAATCCTTCATACCATAATGATAATGATGAAAAAGGGTCATTTGCTTGATAGAAACAGTGAAAGCTAAGGCATTCTTCATACAGTCCGTTTTAGCTGTTTTCTCTTTCTTTCAAAAGCTTTGAAAGTAATAATATTGGTCAAAACGTAGTTGAGTGAATCAGGTTCTAAAACTAGACCTAATCCTTCTTTCCATAATGATAATGATGAAAAAGGGTCATTTGCTTGATAGAAAACGTAGTTGAGTGAATCGGGTTCTACAACAACACCTAATCCTTCATACCATAATGAAAATGATGAAAAAAGATCATTCGCTTGATAGAAACAGTGAAACCTAAAGCATTCTTCATACAGTCCGTTTTAGCTGTTTTCTCTTTCTTCAAAAGCTTTGAAAGTAATAATATTGTTCAAAACGTAGTTGAGTGAATCAGGTTCTAAAACTAGACCTAATCCTTCTTTCCATAATGATAATGGTGAAAAAGGGTCATTTGCTTGATAGAAAACGTAGTTGAGTGAATCGGGTTCTACAACAACACCTAATCCTTCATACCATAATGAAAATGATGAAAAAAGGTCATTTGCTTGATAGAAACAGTGAAAGCTAAGGCATTCTTAATACAGTCCGTTTTAGCTGTTTTCTCCTTCTGCAAAAGTTTGAAAGTAACAATATGGGTCAAAACGTAGTTGAGTGAATCAGGTTCTAAAACTAGACCTTATCCTTCATACCATAATGATAATGATGAAAAAAGGTAATTTGCTTGATAGAAAACATAGTTGAGTGATTCAGGTTCTACAACAACATCTAATCCTTCATACCATAATGATAATGTATGGAAGTAAATCTGTGCCATCGGGGGTTGAAATAAAAAGTTGATTGAATTTCTAGCACTGAATATTTATGCATTGAAATTATGTACCTGAATGTTTTTCAACATTAAAACACCGCAAAAAAATTCAACCTAAAAAAAAAAAATGTTGAAATATTCGAAATGGAGGCTACAATATTCAACCGCAAAAAATTCAACCTTGGCACACCAATATGCGGAGGCTACAATATTCAACCCAAATAAATTCAACCTTGGCACACCAACATCCGGGACACTAAGGTAGAGCAATCGATTCTAGATTCAAGATCAGTAGCGTGCGTCAAGCTGAAGGAGCGAGCACCCAAAACACCTTCGGCTTAGGATTGTATCCATGTCCAATAATAACGGGACTTTAACTCTTCTTCATGCCATCAGTGTGGCAACGTATGAAGAAATACATAAAAGAACATATAATGTTCACCCTAAACCAAAACGTTTGCTTGCCACTGACGATATACAACTCTATTAAATTATACAAATCAACTGAAATCGATTAACTCGGTTGGCCGAGTGGGTAGCACAGCCGCTCTGTGGCACTACGTTATTTTGCGCGACACGGTTCGAATCCCGGTTGTGGCGGACTTTTAATAAATGTTCTTTTATGTATTTCTTCATACGTGGCAGTGACGTAGTGCTCACTTATACAATCGTAATCGCTGCAATGGATATGGGATGCATTTTTGAACATTTTCAGAACAATATGTTTGCAAATGTGTGACGACTCAAGTGACGGAGGCAGACAACACCTGCCTGCCGGGGGGAAACAAACACGCACCCGTAGCCAAACCAGTAGGTTCAAAAACCAGTAGGCACGTAACACCGGGGGAAAACAAACACGCACCCGTAGCCAAACCAGTAGTTCAAAAACCAGTAGGCACGTAACACCGTCACTGAAAAATGGGTTCTCGTTTCAGACTTTACGAGCAAATACAGGATCCCTTTGAGATAAATTCTAAAGCCTCGCATTAAGACGTACATCCCTTTATGTAAGACTCTGCGCTACTTGCAGGTCGCTGTGTTGTGCCAGATCCTCAATAAAGTTTACCCATGGTCATGAAGACTCATTTAACGTTACGTGGACTTTGAATGTCGCTTAATACCCAACTGAGATCGGCTTGTGCCGCTGTGAAAAAGGATCCTTCCACCGACGCTACTGCGGTTATTCCTGCATGTCCTGTCGGGTTTATGCGTCTGCGCGCTCCGTTAAAGCCGCTGCCGCTGCCCCCCCCCCCACTACGATACAGCGGCTCATCTGCCTCTTCAAGCGCGTTCCTGGTTTTCAAAACTCCGCCAATCACTCCTAACAGCTTGTCGAAGGATCTCAGCATCATTAAATGAATTCAAAACTAGAAGAAGAGGCGTATTGTGAGCGGCTGTACGCTCTCGTTTAACTTCCGCTTAGTTCATGTCCAACACAGTCTGTTAATGTACAAATGTCAGCTGTCTATTACGGAATCTTACAGACACAAACCACACTGATGACACGAAGAAGAGTTAAAGTCCCGTTATTATTGGACATGGATACAATCCGAAGCCGAAGGTGTTTTGGGTGCTCGCTCCTTCAGCTTGACGCACGCTACTGATCTTGAATCTAGAATCGATTGCTCCTCCTTAGTGTCCCGGATGTTGGTGTGCCAAGGTTGAATTTATTTGGGTTGAATATTGTAGCCTCCGCATATTGGTGTGCCAAGGTTGAATTTATTTGGGTTGAATATTGTAGCCTCCATTTCGAATATTTCAACATTTTTTTTTTTTAGGTTGAATTTTTTTGCGGTGTTTTAATGTTGAAAAACATTCAGGTACATAATTTCAATGCATAAATATTCAGTGCTAGAAATTCAATCAACTTTTTATTTCAACCCCCGATGGCACAGATTTACTTCCATAATAATGATGAAAAAAGATCATTTGCTTGATAGAAACAGTGAAAGCTAAAGCATTCTTCATATAGTCCGTTTTAGCTGTTTTCTCCTTCTGCAAAAGCCTTTAAAGTAACAATATTGGTCAAAACGTAGTTGAGTGAATCAGGTTCTACAACAACACCTAATCCTTCATACCATAATGATAATGATGAAAAAAGATCATTTGCTTGATAGAAACAGTGAAAGCTAAAGCATTCTTCATACAGACCGTTTTAGCTGTTTTCTCTTTCTGCAAAAGCTTTGAAAGTAACAATATGGGTCAAAACGAAGTTGAGTGAATCAGGTTCTAAAACTAGACCTTATCCTTCATACCATAATGATAATGATGAAAAAGGGTCATTTGCTTGATAGAAACAGTGAAAGCTAAGGCATTCTTCATACAGTCCGTTTTAGCTGTTTTCTCTTTCTTTCAAAAGCTTTGAAAGTAATAATATTGGTCAAAACGTAGTTGAGTGAATCAGGTTCTAAAACTAGACCTAATCCTTCTTTCCATAATGATAATGATGAAAAAGGGTCATTTGCTTGATAGAAAACGTAGTTGAGTGAATCAGGTTCTACAACAACACCTAATCCTTCATACCATAATGATAATGATGAAAAAAGATCATTTGCTTGATAGAAACAGTGAAACCTAAAGCATTCTTCATATAGTCCGTTTTAGCTGTTTTCTCCTTCTGCAAAAGCTTTGAAAGTAACAATATTGGTCAAAACGTAGTTGAGTGAATCAGGTTCTAAATCTAGACCTAATCCTTCTTTCCATAATGATAATGATGAAAAAGGGTCATTTGCTTGATAGAAAACGTAGTTGAGTGAATCGGGTTCTACAACAACACCTAATCCTTCATACCATAATGAAAATGATGAAAAAAGGTCATTTGCTTGATAGAAACAGTGAAAGCTAAGGCATTCTTAATACAGTCCGTTTTAGCTGTTTTCTCCTTCTGCAAAAGCTTTGAAAGTAACAATATTGGTCAAAACGTAGTTGAGTGAATCAGGTTCTACAACAACACCTAATCCTTCATACCATAATGATAATGATGAAAAAAGATCATTTGCTTGATAGAAACAGTGAAAGCTAAGGCATTCTTCATACAGTCTGTTTTAGCTGTTTTCTCCTTCTGCAAAAGCTTTGAAAGTAACAATATTGGTCAAAACGTAGTTGAGTGAATCAGTTTCTAAAACTAGACCTTATCCTTCATACCATAATGATAATGATGAAAAAAGGTCATTTGCTTGATAGAAAACATAGTTGAGTGATTCAGGTTCTATAACAACATCTAATCCTTCATACCATAATGATAATGATGAAAAAGATCATTTGCTTGATAGAAACAGTGAAAGCTAAGGCATTCTTAATACAGTCCGTTTTAGCTGTTTTCTCCTTCTGCAAAAGCTTTGAAAGTAACAATATTGGTCAAAACGTAGTTGAGTGAATCATGTTCTAAAACTAGACCTTATCCTTCATACCATAATGATAATGATGAAAAAAGGTCATTTGCTTGATAGAAAACATAGTTGAGTGATTCAGGTTCTATAACAACATCTAATCCTTCATACCATAATGATAATGATGAAAAAAGATCATTTGCTTGATAGAAACAGTGAAAGCTAAAGCATTCTTAATACAGTCCGTTTTAGCTGTTTTCTCCTTCTGCAAAAGCTTTGAAAGTAACAATATGGGTCAAAACGTAGTTGAGTGAATCAGGTTCTAAAACTAGACCTTATCCTTCATACCATAATGATAATGATGAAAAAAGGTAATTTGCTTGATAGAAAACATAGTTGAGTGATTCAGGTTCTACAACAACATCTAATCCTTCATACCATAATGATAATGATGAAAAAAGATCATTTGCTTGATAGAAACAGTGAAAGCTAAAGCATTCTTCATATAGTCCGTTTTAGCTGTTTTCTCCTTCTGCAAAAGCTTTGAAAGTAACAATATTGGTCAAAACGTAGTTGAGTGAATCCGGTTCTACAACAACACCTAATCCTTCATACCATAATGATAATGATGAAAAAAGATCATTTGCTTGATAGAAACAGTGAAAGCTAAAGCATTCTTCATACAGACCGTTTTAGCTGTTTTCTCTTTCTGCAAAAGCTTTGAAAGTAACAATATGGGTCAAAACGAAGTTGAGTGAATCAGGTTCTAAAACTAGACCTAATCCTTCATACCATAATGATAATGATGAAAAAGGGTCATTTGCTTGATAGAAAACATAGTTGAGTGATTCAGGTTCTACAACAACATCTAATCCTTCATACCATAATGATAATGATGAAAAAAGATCATTTGCTTGATAGAAACAGTGAAAGCTAAAGCATTCTTCATATAGTCCGTTTTAGCTGTTTTCTCCTTCTGCAAAAGCTTTGAAAGTAACAATATTGGTCAAAACGTAGTTGAGTGAATCAGGTTCTAAAACTAGACCTTATCCTTCATACCATAATGATAATGATGAAAAAGGGTCATTTGCTTGATAGAAACAGTGAAAGCTAAGGCATTCTTCATACAGTCCGTTTTAGCTGTTTTCTCTTTCTTTCAAAAGCTTTGAAAGTAATAATATTGGTCAAAACGTAGTTGAGTGAATCAGGTTCTAAAACTAGACCTAATCCTTCTTTCCATAATGATAATGATGAAAAAGGGTCATTTGCTTGATAGAAAACGTAGTTGAGTGAATCAGGTTCTACAACAACACCTAATCCTTCATACCATAATGATAATGATGAAAAAAGATCATTTGCTTGATAGAAACAGTGAAACCTAAAGCATTCTTCATATAGTCCGTTTTAGCTGTTTTCTCCTTCTGCAAAAGCTTTGAAAGTAACAATATTGGTCAAAACGTAGTTGAGTGAATCAGGTTCTACAACAACACCTAATCCTTCATACCATAATGATAATCATGAAAAAAGATCATTTGCTTGATAGAAACAGTGTAAGCTAAGGCATTCTTCATACAGTCTGTTTTAGCTGTTTTCTCCTTCTGCAAAAGCTTTGAAAGTAACAATATTGGTCAAAACGTAGTTGAGTGAATCAGGTTCTAAATCTAGACCTAATCCTTCATACCATAATGATAATGATGAAAAAGGGTCATTTGCTTGATAGAAACAGTGAAAGCTAAGGCATTCTTCATACAGTCCGTTTTAGCTGTTTTCTCTTTCTTCAAAAGCTTTGAAAGTAATAATATTGGTCAAAACGTAGTTGAGTGAATCAGGTTCTAAAACTAGACCTAATCCTTCTTTCCATAATGATAATGATGAAAAAGGGTCATTTGCTTGATAGAAAACGTAGTTGAGTGAATCGGGTTCTACAACAACACCTAATCCTTCATACCATAATGAAAATGATGAAAAAAGGTCATTTGCTTGATAGAAACAGTGAAAGCTAAGGCATTCTTAATACAGTCCGTTTTAGCTGTTTTCTCCTTCTGCAAAAGCTTTGAAAGTAACAATATTGGTCAAAACGTAGTTGAGTGAATCAGGTTCTAAAACTAGACCTTATCCATCATACCATAATGATAATGATGAAAAAAGGTCATTTGCTTGATAGAAAACATAGTTGAGTGATTCAGGTTCTACAACAACATCTAATCCTTCATACCATAATGATAATGATGAAAAAAGATCATTTGCTTGATAGAAACAGTGAAAGCTAAAGCATTCTTCATATAGTCCGTTTTAGCTGTTTTCTCCTTCTGCAAAAGCTTTGAAAGTAACAATATTGGTCAAAACGTAGTTGAGTGAATCAGGTTCTACAACAACACCTAATCCTTCACACCATAATGATAATGATGAAAAAAGATCATTTGCTTGATAGAAACAGTGAAAGCTAAAGCATTCTTCATACAGTCCGTTTTAGCTGTTTTCTCTTTCTGCAAAAGCTTTGAAAGTAACAATATGGGTCAAAACGAAGTTGAGTGAATCAGGTTCTAAAACTAGACCTTATCCTTCATACCATAATGATAATGATGAAAAAGGGTCATTTGCTTGATAGAAAACATAGTTGAGTGAATCAGGTTCTAGAACAACGCCTAATCCTTCTTTCCATAATGATAATGATGAAAAAGGGTCATTTGCTTGATAGAAAACGTAGTTGAGTGAATCAGGTTCTAAATCTAGACCTAATCCTTCATACCATAATGATAATGATGAAAAAGGGTCATTTGCTTGATAGAAACAGTGAAAGCTAAGGCATTCTTCATACAGTCCGTTTTAGCTGTTTTCTCTTTCTTTCAAAAGCTTTGAAAGTAATAATATTGGTCAAAACGTAGTTGAGTGAATCAGGTTCTAAAACTAGACCTAATCCTTCTTTCCATAATGATAATGATGAAAAAGGGTCATTTGCTTGATAGAAAACGTAGTTGAGTGAATCGGGTTCTACAACAACACCTAATCCTTCATACCATAATGAAAATGATGAAAAAAGATCATTCGCTTGATAGAAACAGTGAAACCTAAAGCATTCTTCATATAGTCCGTTTTAGCTGTTTTCTCCTTCTGCAAAAGCTTTGAAAGTAACAATATTGGTCAAAACGTAGTTGAGTGAATCCGGTTCTACAACAACACCTAATCCTTCATACCATAATGATAATGATGAAAAAAGATCATTTGCTTGATAGAAACAGTGAAAGCTAAAGCATTCTTCATACAGACCGTTTTAGCTGTTTTCTCTTTCTGCAAAAGCTTTGAAAGTAACAATATGGGTCAAAACGAAGTTGAGTGAATCAGGTTCTAAAACTAGACCTTATCCTTCATACCATAATGATAATGATGAAAAAGGGTCATTTGCTTGATAGAAAACGTAGTTGAGTGAATCAGGTTCTACAACAACACCTAATCCTTCATACCATAATGATAATGATGAAAAAAGATCATTTGCTTGATAGAAACAGTGAAACCTAAAGCATTCTTCATATAGTCCGTTTTAGCTGTTTTCTCCTTCTGCAAAAGCTTTGAAAGTAACAATATTGGTCAAAACGTAGTTGAGTGAATCAGGTTCTACAACAACACCTAATCCTTCATACCAAAATGATAATCATGAAAAAAGATCATTTGCTTGATAGAAACAGTGTAAGCTAAGGCATTCTTCATACAGTCTGTTTTAGCTGTTTTCTCCTTCTGCAAAAGCTTTGAAAGTAACAATATTGGTCAAAACGTAGTTGAGTGAATCAGGTTCTAAATCTAGACCTAATCCTTCATACCATAATGATAATGATGAAAAAGGGTCATTTGCTTGATAGAAACAGTGAAAGCTAAGGCATTCTTCATACAGTCCGTTTTAGCTGTTTTCTCTTTCTTCAAAAGCTTTGAAAGTAATAATATTGGTCAAAACGTAGTTGAGTGAATCAGGTTCTAAAACTAGACCTAATCCTTCTTTCCATAATGATAATGATGAAAAAGGGTCATTTGCTTGATAGAAAACGTAGTTGAGTGAATCGGGTTCTACAACAACACCTAATCCTTCATACCATAATGAAAATGATGAAAAAAGGTCATTTGCTTGATAGAAACAGTGAAAGCTAAGGCATTCTTAATACAGTCCGTTTTAGCTGTTTTCTCCTTCTGCAAAAGCTTTGAAAGTAACAATATTGGTCAAAACGTAGTTGAGTGAATCAGGTTCTAAAACTAGACCTTATCCATCATACCATAATGATAATGATGAAAAAAGGTCATTTGCTTGATAGAAAACATAGTTGAGTGATTCAGGTTCTACAACAACATCTAATCCTTCATACCATAATGATAATGATGAAAAAAGATCATTTGCTTGATAGAAACAGTGAAAGCTAAAGCATTCTTCATATAGTCCGTTTTAGCTGTTTTCTCCTTCTGCAAAAGCTTTGAAAGTAACAATATTGGTCAAAACGTAGTTGAGTGAATCCGGTTCTACAACAACACCTAATCCTTCATACCATAATGATAATGATGAAAAAAGATCATTTGCTTGATAGAAACAGTGAAAGCTAAAGCATTCTTCATACAGACCGTTTTAGCTGTTTTCTCTTTCTGCAAAAGCTTTGAAAGTAACAATATGGGTCAAAACGAAGTTGAGTGAATCAGGTTCTAAAACTAGACCTTATCCTTCATACCATAATGATAATGATGAAAAAGGGTCATTTGCTTGATAGAAAACATAGTTGAGTGAATCAGGTTCTAGAACAACGCCTAATCCTTCTTTCCATAATGATAATGATGAAAAAGGGTCATTTCCTTGATAGAAAACGTAGTTGAGTGAATCAGGTTCTACAACAACACCTAATCCTTCATACCATAATGATAATGATGAAAAAAGATCATTTGCTTGATAGAAACAGTGAAACCTAAAGCATTCTTCATATAGTCCGTTTTAGCTGTTTTCTCCTTCTGCAAAAGCTTTGAAAGTAACAATATTGGTCAAAACGTAGTTGAGTGAATCAGGTTCTACAACAACACCTAATCCTTCATACCATAATGATAATCATGAAAAAAGATCATTTGCTTGATAGAAACAGTGTAAGCTAAGGCATTCTTCATACAGTCTGTTTTAGCTGTTTTCTCCTTCTGCAAAAGCTTTGAAAGTAACAATATTGGTCAAAACGTAGTTGAGTGAATCAGGTTCTAAATCTAGACCTAATCCTTCATACCATAATGATAATGATGAAAAAGGGTCATTTGCTTGATAGAAACAGTGAAAGCTAAGGCATTCTTCATACAGTCCGTTTTAGCTGTTTTCTCTTTCTTCAAAAGCTTTGAAAGTAATAATATTGGTCAAAACGTAGTTGAGTGAATCAGGTTCTAAAACTAGACCTAATCCTTCTTTCCATAATGATAATGATGAAAAAGGGTCATTTGCTTGATAGAAAACGTAGTTGAGTGAATCGGGTTCTACAACAACACCTAATCCTTCATACCATAATGAAAATGATGAAAAAAGGTCATTTGCTTGATAGAAACAGTGAAAGCTAAGGCATTCTTAATACAGTCCGTTTTAGCTGTTTTCTCCTTCTGCAAAAGCTTTGAAAGTAACAATATTGGTCAAAACGTAGTTGAGTGAATCAGGTTCTAAAACTAGACCTTATCCATCATACCATAATGATAATGATGAAAAAAGGTCATTTGCTTGATAGAAAACATAGTTGAGTGATTCAGGTTCTACAACAACATCTAATCCTTCATACCATAATGATAATGATGAAAAAAGATCATTTGCTTGATAGAAACAGTGAAAGCTAAAGCATTCTTCATATAGTCCGTTTTAGCTGTTTTCTCCTTCTGCAAAAGCTTTGAAAGTAACAATATTGGTCAAAACGTAGTTGAGTGAATCAGGTTCTACAACAACACCTAATCCTTCACACCATAATGATAATGATGAAAAAAGATCATTTGCTTGATAGAAACAGTGAAAGCTAAAGCATTCTTCATACAGTCCGTTTTAGCTGTTTTCTCTTTCTGCAAAAGCTTTGAAAGTAACAATATGGGTCAAAACGAAGTTGAGTGAATCAGGTTCTAAAACTAGACCTTATCCTTCATACCATAATGATAATGATGAAAAAGGGTCATTTGCTTGATAGAAAACATAGTTGAGTGAATCAGGTTCTAGAACAACGCCTAATCCTTCTTTCCATAATGATAATGATGAAAAAGGGTCATTTGCTTGATAGAAAACGTAGTTGAGTGAATCAGGTTCTAAATCTAGACCTAATCCTTCATACCATAATGATAATGATGAAAAAGGGTCATTTGCTTGATAGAAACAGTGAAAGCTAAGGCATTCTTCATACAGTCCGTTTTAGCTGTTTTCTCTTTCTTTCAAAAGCTTTGAAAGTAATAATATTGGTCAAAACGTAGTTGAGTGAATCAGGTTCTAAAACTAGACCTAATCCTTCTTTCCATAATGATAATGATGAAAAAGGGTCATTTGCTTGATAGAAAACGTAGTTGAGTGAATCGGGTTCTACAACAACACCTAATCCTTCATACCATAATGAAAATGATGAAAAAAGATCATTCGCTTGATAGAAACAGTGAAACCTAAAGCATTCTTCATATAGTCCGTTTTAGCTGTTTTCTCCTTCTGCAAAAGCTTTGAAAGTAACAATATTGGTCAAAACGTAGTTGAGTGAATCCGGTTCTACAACAACACCTAATCCTTCATACCATAATGATAATGATGAAAAAAGATCATTTGCTTGATAGAAACAGTGAAAGCTAAAGCATTCTTCATACAGACCGTTTTAGCTGTTTTCTCCTTCTGCAAAAGCTTTGAAAGTAACAATATTGGTCAAAACGTAGTTGAGTGAATCAGGTTCTAAAACTAGACCTTATCCTTCATACCATAATGATAATGATGAAAAAGGGTCATTTGCTTGATAGAAACAGTGAAAGCTAAGGCATTCTTCATACAGTCCGTTTTAGCTGTTTTCTCTTTCTTTCAAAAGCTTTGAAAGTAATAATATTGGTCAAAACGTAGTTGAGTGAATCAGGTTCTACAACAACACCTAATCCTTCATACCATAATGATAATGATGAAAAAAGATCATTTGCTTGATAGAAACAGTGAAACCTAAAGCATTCTTCATATAGTCCGTTTTAGCTGTTTTCTCCTTCTGCAAAAGCTTTGAAAGTAACAATATTGGTCAAAACGTAGTTGAGTGAATCAGGTTCTACAACAACACCTAATCCTTCATACCATAATGATAATCATGAAAAAAGATCATTTGCTTGATAGAAACAGTGTAAGCTAAGGCATTCTTCATACAGTCTGTTTTAGCTGTTTTCTCCTTCTGCAAAAGCTTTGAAAGTAACAATATTGGTCAAAACGTAGTTGAGTGAATCAGGTTCTAAATCTAGACCTAATCCTTCTTTCCATAATGATAATGATGAAAAAGGGTCATTTGCTTGATAGAAAACGTAGTTGAGTGAATCGGGTTCTACAACAACACCTAATCCTTCATACCATAATGAAAATGATGAAAAAAGGTCATTTGCTTGATAGAAACAGTGAAAGCTAAGGCATTCTTAATACAGTCCGTTTTAGCTGTTTTCTCCTTCTGCAAAAGCTTTGAAAGTAACAATATTGGTCAAAACGTAGTTGAGTGAATCAGGTTCTAAAACTAGACCTTATCCATCATACCATAATGATAATGATGAAAAAAGGTCATTTGCTTGATAGAAAACATAGTTGAGTGATTCAGGTTCTACAACAACATCTAATCCTTCATACCATAATGATAATGATGAAAAAAGATCATTTGCTTGATAGAAACAGTGAAAGCTAAAGCATTCTTCATATAGTCCGTTTTAGCTGTTTTCTCCTTCTGCAAAAGCTTTGAAAGTAACAATATTGGTCAAAACGTAGTTGAGTGAATCAGGTTCTACAACAACACCTAATCCTTCACACCATAATGATAATGATGAAAAAAGATCATTTGCTTGATAGAAACAGTGAAAGCTAAAGCATTCTTCATACAGTCCGTTTTAGCTGTTTTCTCTTTCTGCAAAAGCTTTGAAAGTAACAATATGGGTCAAAACGAAGTTGAGTGAATCAGGTTCTAAAACTAGACCTAATCCTTCATACCATAATGATAATGATGAAAAAGGGTCATTTGCTTGATAGAAAACATAGTTGAGTGATTCAGGTTCTACAACAACATCTAATCCTTCATACCATAATGATAATGATGAAAAAAGATCATTTGCTTGATAGAAACAGTGAAAGCTAAAGCATTCTTCATATAGTCCGTTTTAGCTGTTTTCTCCTTCTGCAAAAGCTTTGAAAGTAACAATATTGGTCAAAACGTAGTTGAGTGAATCAGGTTCTAAAACTAGACCTTATCCTTCATACCATAATGATAATGATGAAAAAGGGTCATTTGCTTGATAGAAACAGTGAAAGCTAAGGCATTCTTCATACAGTCCGTTTTAGCTGTTTTCTCTTTCTTTCAAAAGCTTTGAAAGTAATAATATTGGTCAAAACGAAGTTGAGTGAATCAGGTTCTAAAACTAGACCTTATCCTTCATACCATAATGATAATGATGAAAAAGGGTCATTTGCTTGATAGAAACAGTGAAAGCTAAGGCATTCTTCATACAGTCCGTTTTAGCTGTTTTCTCTTTCTTTCAAAAGCTTTGAAAGTAATAATATTGGTCAAAACGAAGTTGAGTGAATCAGGTTCTAAAACTAGACCTTATCCTTCATACCATAATGATAATGATGAAAAAGGGTCATTTGCTTGATAGAAAACGTAGTTGAGTGAATCAGGTTCTACAACAACACCTAATCCTTCATAGCATAATGATAATGATGAAAAAAGATCATTTGCTTGATAGAAACAGTGAAACCTAAAGCATTCTTCATATAGTCCGTTTTAGCTGTTTTCTCCTTCTGCAAAAGCTTTGAAAGTAACAATATTGGTCAAAACGTAGTTGAGTGAATCAGGTTCTACAACAACACCTAATCCTTCATACCATAATGATAATCATGAAAAAAGATCATTTGCTTGATAGAAACAGTGTAAGCTAAGGCATTCTTCATACAGTCTGTTTTAGCTGTTTTCTCCTTCTGCAAAAGCTTTGAAAGTAACAATATTGGTCAAAACGTAGTTGAGTGAATCAGGTTCTAAATCTAGACCTAATCCTTCATACCATAATGATAATGATGAAAAAGGGTCATTTGCTTGATAGAAACAGTGTAAGCTAAGGCATTCTTCATACAGTCTGTTTTAGCTGTTTTCTCCTTCTGCAAAAGCTTTGAAAGTAACAATATTGGTCAAAACGTAGTTGAGTGAATCAGGTTCTAAATCTAGACCTTATCCATCATACCATAATGATAATGATGAAAAAAGGTCATTTGCTTGATAGAAAACATAGTTGAGTGATTCAGGTTCTACAACAACATCTAATCCTTCATACCATAATGATAATGATGAAAAAAGATCATTTGCTTGATAGAAACAGTGAAAGCTAAAGCATTCTTCATATAGTCCGTTTTAGCTGTTTTCTCCTTCTGCAAAAGCTTTGAAAGTAACAATATTGGTCAAAACGTAGTTGAGTGAATCAGGTTCTACAACAACACCTAATCCTTCACACCATAATGATAATGATGAAAAAAGATCATTTGCTTGATAGAAACAGTGAAAGCTAAAGCATTCTTCATACAGTCCGTTTTAGCTGTTTTCTCTTTCTGCAAAAGCTTTGAAAGTAACAATATGGGTCAAAACGAAGTTGAGTGAATCAGGTTCTAAAACTAGACCTTATCCTTCATACCATAATGATAATGATGAAAAAGGGTCATTTGCTTGATAGAAAACATAGTTGAGTGAATCAGGTTCTAGAACAACGCCTAATCCTTCTTTCCATAATGATAATGATGAAAAAGGGTCATTTGCTTGATAGAAAACGTAGTTGAGTGAATCAGGTTCTAAATCTAGACCTAATCCTTCATACCATAATGATAATGATGAAAAAGGGTCATTTGCTTGATAGAAAACATAGTTGAGTGAATCAGGTTCTAGAACAACGCCTAATCCTTCTTTCCATAATGATAATGATGAAAAAGGGTCATTTGCTTGATAGAAAACATAGTTGAGTGAATCAGGTTCTAAAACTAGACCTAATCCTTCTTTCCATAATGATAATGATGAAAAAGGGTCATTTGCTTGATAGAAAACGTAGTTGAGTGAATCGGGTTCTACAACAACACCTAATCCTTCATACCATAATGAAAATGATGAAAAAAGATCATTCGCTTGATAGAAACAGTGAAACCTAAAGCATTCTTCATATAGTCCGTTTTAGCTGTTTTCTCCTTCTGCAAAAGCTTTGAAAGTAACAATATTGGTCAAAACGTAGTTGAGTGAATCCGGTTCTACAACAACACCTAATCCTTCATACCATAATGATAATGATGAAAAAAGATCATTTGCTTGATAGAAACAGTGAAAGCTAAAGCATTCTTCATATAGTCCGTTTTAGCTGTTTTCTCCTTCTGCAAAAGCTTTGAAAGTAACAATATTGGTCAAAACGTAGTTGAGTGAATCAGGTTCTAAAACTAGACCTTATCCTTCATACCATAATGATAATGATGAAAAAGGGTCATTTGCTTGATAGAAACAGTGAAAGCTAAGGCATTCTTCATACAGTCCGTTTTAGCTGTTTTCTCTTTCTTTCAAAAGCTTTGAAAGTAATAATATTGGTCAAAACGTAGTTGAGTGAATCAGGTTCTACAACAACACCTAATCCTTCATACCATAATGATAATGATGAAAAAAGATCATTTGCTTGATAGAAACAGTGAAACCTAAAGCATTCTTCATATAGTCCGTTTTAGCTGTTTTCTCCTTCTGCAAAAGCTTTGAAAGTAACAATATTGGTCAAAACGTAGTTGAGTGAATCAGGTTCTACAACAACACCTAATCCTTCATACCATAATGATAATCATGAAAAAAGATCATTTGCTTGATAGAAACAGTGTAAGCTAAGGCATTCTTCATACAGTCTGTTTTAGCTGTTTTCTCCTTCTGCAAAAGCTTTGAAAGTAACAATATTGGTCAAAACGTAGTTGAGTGAATCAGGTTCTAAATCTAGACCTAATCCTTCTTTCCATAATGATAATGATGAAAAAGGGTCATTTGCTTGATAGAAAACGTAGTTGAGTGAATCGGGTTCTACAACAACACCTAATCCTTCATACCATAATGAAAATGATGAAAAAAGGTCATTTGCTTGATAGAAACAGTGAAAGCTAAGGCATTCTTAATACAGTCCGTTTTAGCTGTTTTCTCCTTCTGCAAAAGCTTTGAAAGTAACAATATTGGTCAAAACGTAGTTGAGTGAATCAGGTTCTAAAACTAGACCTTATCCATCATACCATAATGATAATGATGAAAAAAGGTCATTTGCTTGATAGAAAACATAGTTGAGTGTTTCAGGTTCTACAACAACATCTAATCCTTCATACCATAATGATAATGATGAAAAAAGATCATTTGCTTGATAGAAACAGTGAAAGCTAAAGCATTCTTCATATAGTCCGTTTTAGCTGTTTTCTCCTTCTGCAAAAGCTTTGAAAGTAACAATATTGGTCAAAACGTAGTTGAGTGAATCAGGTTCTACAACAACACCTAATCCTTCACACCATAATGATAATGATGAAAAAAGATCATTTGCTTGATAGAAACAGTGAAAGCTAAAGCATTCTTCATACAGTCCGTTTTAGCTGTTTTCTCTTTCTGCAAAAGCTTTGAAAGTAACAATATGGGTCAAAACGAAGTTGAGTGAATCAGGTTCTAAAACTAGACCTTATCCTTCATACCATAATGATAATGATGAAAAAGGGTCATTTGCTTGATAGAAAACATAGTTGAGTGAATCAGGTTCTAGAACAACGCCTAATCCTTCTTTCCATAATGATAATGATGAAAAAGGGTCATTTGCTTGATAGAAAACGTAGTTGAGTGAATCAGGTTCTAAATCTAGACCTAATCCTTCATACCATAATGATAATGATGAAAAAGGGTCATTTGCTTGATAGAAACAGTGAAAGCTAAGGCATTCTTCATACAGTCCGTTTTAGCTGTTTTCTCTTTCTTTCAAAAGCTTTGAAAGTAATAATATTGGTCAAAACGTAGTTGAGTGAATCAGGTTCTAAAACTAGACCTAATCCTTCTTTCCATAATGATAATGATGAAAAAGGGTCATTTGCTTGATAGAAAACGTAGTTGAGTGAATCGGGTTCTACAACAACACCTAATCCTTCATACCATAATGAAAATGATGAAAAAAGATCATTCGCTTGATAGAAACAGTGAAACCTAAAGCATTCTTCATATAGTCCGTTTTAGCTGTTTTCTCCTTCTGCAAAAGCTTTGAAAGTAACAATATTGGTCAAAACGTAGTTGAGTGAATCAGGTTCTACAACAACACCTAATCCTTCATACCATAATGATAATGATGAAAAAAGATCATTTGCTTGATAGAAACAGTGAAAGCTAAAGCATTCTTTATACAGACCGTTTTAGCTGTTTTCTCTTTCTGCAAAAGCTTTGAAAGTAACAATATGGGTCAAAACGAAGTTGAGTGAATCAGGTTCTAAAACTAGACATTATCCTTCATACCATAATGATAATGATGAAAAAGGGTCATTTGCTTGATAGAAAACATAGTTGAGTGAATCAGGTTCTAGAACAACGCCTAATCCTTCTTTCCATAATGATAATGATGAAAAAGGGTCATTTGCTTGATAGAAAACGTAGTTGAGTGAATCAGGTTCTAAATCTAGACCTAATCCTTCATACCATAATGATAATGATGAAAAAGGGTCATTTGCTTGATAGAAACAGTGAAAGCTAAGGCATTCTTCATACAGTCCGTTTTAGCTGTTTTCTCTTTCTTTCAAAAGCTTTGAAAGTAATAATATTGGTCAAAACGTAGTTGAGTGAATCAGGTTCTAAAACTAGACCTTATCCTTCATACCATAATGATAATGATGAAAAAAGGTCATTTGCTTGATAGAAAACATAGTTGAGTGATTCAGGTTCTATAACAACATCTAATCCTTCATACCATAATGATAATGATGAAAAAAGATCATTTGCTTGATAGAAACAGTGAAAGCTAAGGCATTCTTAATACAGTCCGTTTTAGCTGTTTTCTCCTTCTGCAAAAGCTTTGAAAGTAACAATATTGGTCAAAACGTAGTTGAGTGAATCATGTTCTAAAACTAGACCTTATCCTTCATACCATAATGATAATGATGAAAAAAGGTCATTTGCTTGATAGAAAACATAGTTGAGTGATTCAGGTTCTATAACAACATCTAATCCTTCATACCATAATGATAATGATGAAAAAAGATCATTTGCTTGATAGAAACAGTGAAAGCTAAAGCATTCTTAATACAGTCCGTTTTAGCTGTTTTCTCCTTCTGCAAAAGTTTTGAAAGTAACAATATGGGTCAAAACGTAGTTGAGTGAATCAGGTTCTAAAACTAGACCTTATCCTTCATACCATAATGATAATGATGAAAAAAGGTAATTTGCTTGTTAGAAAACATAGTTGAGTGATTCAGGTTCTACAACAACATCTAATCCTTCATACCATAATGATAATGATGAAAAAAGATCATTTGCTTGATAGAAACAGTGAAAGCTAAAGCATTCTTCATATAGTCCGTTTTAGCTGTTTTCTCCTTCTGCAAAAGCTTTGAAAGTAACAATATTGGTCAAAACGTAGTTGAGTGAATCAGGTTCTACAACAACACCTAATCCTTCATACCATAATGATAATGATGAAAAAAGATCATTTGCTTGATAGAAACAGTGAAAGCTAAGGCATTCTTCATACAGTCCGTTTTAGCTGTTTTCTCTTTCTTTCAAAAGCTTTGAAAGTAATAATATTGGTCAAAACGTAGTTGAGTGAATCAGGTTCTAAAACTAGACCTAATCCTTCTTTCCATAATGATAATGATGAAAAAGGGTCATTTGCTTGATAGAAAACGTAGTTGAGTGAATCGGGTTCTACAACAACACCTAATCCTTCATACCATAATGAAAATGATGAAAAAAGATCATTCGCTTGATAGAAACAGTGAAACCTAAAGCATTCTTCATATAGTCCGTTTTAGCTGTTTTCTCCTTCTGCAAAAGCTTTGAAAGTAACAATATTGGTCAAAACGTAGTTGAGTGAATCCGGTTCTACAACAACACCTAATCCTTCATACCATAATGATAATGATGAAAAAAGATCATTTGCTTGATAGAAACAGTGAAAGCTAAGGCATTCTTCATACAGTCCGTTTTAGCTGTTTTCTCTTTCTTCAAAAGCTTTGAAAGTAATAATATTGGTCAAAACGTAGTTGAGTGAATCAGGTTCTAAAACTAGACCTAATCCTTCTTTCCATAATGATAATGGTGAAAAAGGGTCATTTGCTTGATAGAAAACGTAGTTGAGTGAATCGGGTTCTACAACAACACCTAATCCTTCATACCATAATGAAAATGATGAAAAAAGGTCATTTGCTTGATAGAAACAGTGAAAGCTAAGGCATTCTTAATACAGTCCGTTTTAGCTGTTTTCTCCTTCTGCAAAAGCTTTGAAAGTAACAATATTGGTCAAAACGTAGTTGAGTGAATCAGTTTCTAAAACTAGACCTTATCCTTCATACCATAATGATAATGATGAAAAAAGGTCATTTGCTTGATAGAAAACATAGTTGAGTGATTCAGGTTCTATAACAACATCTAATCCTTCATACCATAATGATAATGATGAAAAAAGATCATTTGCTTGATAGAAACAGTGAAAGCTAAGGCATTCTTAATACAGTCCGTTTTAGCTGTTTTCTCCTTCTGCAAAAGCTTTGAAAGTAACAATATTGGTCAAAACGTAGTTGAGTGAATCATGTTCTAAAACTAGACCTTATCCTTCATACCATAATGATAATGATGAAAAAAGGTCATTTGCTTGATAGAAAACATAGTTGAGTGATTCAGGTTCTATAACAACATCTAATCCTTCATACCATAATGATAATGATGAAAAAAGATCATTTGCTTGATAGAAACAGTGAAAGCTAAAGCATTCTTAATACAGTCCGTTTTAGCTGTTTTCTCCTTCTGCAAAAGCTTTGAAAGTAACAATATGGGTCAAAACGTAGTTGAGTGAATCAGGTTCTAAAACTAGACCTTATCCTTCATACCATAATGATAATGATGAAAAAAGGTAATTTGCTTGTTAGAAAACATAGTTGAGTGATTCAGGTTCTACAACAACATCTAATCCTTCATACCATAATGATAATGATGAAAAAAGATCATTTGCTTGATAGAAACAGTGAAAGCTAAAGCATTCTTCATATAGTCCGTTTTAGCTGTTTTCTCCTTCTGCAAAAGCTTTGAAAGTAACAATATTGGTCAAAACGTAGTTGAGTGAATCAGGTTCTACAACAACACCTAATCCTTCATACCATAATGATAATGATGAAAAAAGATCATTTGCTTGATAGAAACAGTGAAAGCTAAAGCATTCTTTATACAGACCGTTTTAGCTGTTTTCTCTTTCTGCAAAAGCTTTGAAAGTAACAATATGGGTCAAAACGAAGTTGAGTGAATCAGGTTCTAAAACTAGACCTTATCCTTCATACCATAATGATAATGATGAAAAAGGGTCATTTGCTTGATAGAAAACATAGTTGAGTGAATCAGGTTCTAGAACAACGCCTAATCCTTCTTTCCATAATGATAATGATGAAAAAGGGTCATTTGCTTGATAGAAAACGTAGTTGAGTGAATCAGGTTCTAAATCTAGACCTAATCCTTCATACCATAATGATTATGATGAAAAAGGGTCATTTGCTTGATAGAAACAGTGAAAGCTACGGCATTCTTCATACAGTCCGTTTTAGCTGTTTTCTCTTTCTTTCAAAAGCTTTGAAAGTAATAATATTGGTCAAAACGTAGTTGAGTGAATCAGGTTCTAAAACTAGACATTATCCTTCATACCATAATGATAATGATGAAAAAAGGTCATTTGCTTGATAGAAAACATAGTTGAGTGATTCAGGTTCTATAACAACATCTAATCCTTCATACCATAATGATAATGATGAAAAAAGATCATTTGCTTGATAGAAACAGTGAAAGCTAAGGCATTCTTAATACAGTCCGTTTTAGCTGTTTTCTCCTTCTGCAAAAGCTTTGAAAGTAACATTATTGGTCAAAACGTAGTTGAGTGAATCATGTTCTAAAACTAGACCTTATCCTTCATACCATAATGATAATGATGAAAAAAGGTCATTTGCTTGATAGAAAACATAGTTGAGTGATTCAGGTTCTATAACAACATCTAATCCTTCATACCATAATGATAATGATGAAAAAAGATCATTTGCTTGATAGAAACAGTGAAAGCTAAAGCATTCTTAATACAGTCCGTTTTAGCTGTTTTCTCCTTCTGCAAAAGTTTTGAAAGTAACAATATGGGTCAAAACGTAGTTGAGTGAATCAGGTTCTAAAACTAGACCTTATCCTTCATACCATAATGATAATGATGAAAAAAGGTAATTTGCTTGTTAGAAAACATAGTTGAGTGATTCAGGTTCTACAACAACATCTAATCCTTCATACCATAATGATAATGATGAAAAAAGATCATTTGCTTGATAGAAACAGTGAAAGCTAAAGCATTCTTCATATAGTCCGTTTTAGCTGTTTTCTCCTTCTGCAAAAGCTTTGAAAGTAACAATATTGGTCAAAACGTAGTTGAGTGAATCAGGTTCTACAACAACACCTAATCCTTCATACCATAATGATAATGATGAAAAAAGATCATTTGCTTGATAGAAACAGTGAAAGCTAAAGCATTCTTTATACAGACCGTTTTAGCTGTTTTCTCTTTCTGCAAAAGCTTTGAAAGTAACAATATGGGTCAAAACGAAGTTGAGTGAATCAGGTTCTAAAACTAGACCTTATCCTTCATACCATAATGATAATGATGAAAAAGGGTCATTTGCTTGATAGAAAACATAGTTGAGTGAATCAGGTTCTAGAACAACGCCTAATCCTTCTTTCCATAATGATAATGATGAAAAAGGGTCATTTGCTTGATAGAAAACGTAGTTGAGTGAATCAGGTTCTAAATCTAGACCTAATCCTTCATACCATAATGATTATGATGAAAAAGGGTCATTTGCTTGATAGAAACAGGGAAAGCTACGGCATTCTTCATACAGTCCGTTTTAGCTGTTTTCTCTTTCTTTCAAAAGCTTTGAAAGTAATAATATTGGTCAAAACGTAGTTGAGTGAATCAGGTTCTAAAACTAGACATTATCCTTCATACCATAATGATAATGATGAAAAAAGGTCATTTGCTTGATAGAAAACATAGTTGAGTGATTCAGGTTCTATAACAACATCTAATCCTTCATACCATAATGATAATGATGAAAAAAGATCATTTGCTTGATAGAAACAGTGAAAGCTAAGGCATTCTTAATACAGTCCGTTTTAGCTGTTTTCTCCTTCTGCAAAAGCTTTGAAAGTAACATTATTGGTCAAAACGTAGTTGAGTGAATCATGTTCTAAAACTAGACCTTATCCTTCATACCATAATGATAATGATGAAAAAAGGTCATTTGCTTGATAGAAAACATAGTTGAGTGATTCAGGTTCTATAACAACATCTAATCCTTCATACCATAATGATAATGATGAAAAAAGATCATTTGCTTGATAGAAACAGTGAAAGCTAAAGCATTCTTAATACAGTCCGTTTTAGCTGTTTTCTCCTTCTGCAAAAGTTTTGAAAGTAACAATATGGGTCAAAACGTAGTTGAGTGAATCAGGTTCTAAAACTAGACCTTATCCTTCATACCATAATGATAATGATGAAAAAAGGTAATTTGCTTGTTAGAAAACATAGTTGAGTGATTCAGGTTCTACAACATCTAATCCTTCATACCATAATGATAATGATGAAAAAAGATCATTTGCTTGATAGAAACAGTGAAAGCTAAAGCATTCTTCATATAGTCCGTTTTAGCTGTTTTCTCCTTCTGCAAAAGCTTTGAAAGTAACAATATTGGTCAAAACGTAGTTGAGTGAATCAGGTTCTACAACAACACCTAATCCTTCATACCATAATGATAATGATGAAAAAAGATCATTTGCTTGATAGAAACAGTGAAAGCTAAAGCATTCTTTATACAGACCGTTTTAGCTGTTTTCTCTTTCTGCAAAAGCTTTGAAAGTAACAATATGGGTCAAAACGAAGTTGAGTGAATCAGGTTCTAAAACTAGACCTTATCCTTCATACCATAATGATAATGATGAAAAAGGGTCATTTGCTTGATAGAAAACATAGTTGAGTGAATCAGGTTCTAGAACAACGCCTAATCCTTCTTTCCATAATGATAATGATGAAAAAGGGTCATTTGCTTGATAGAAAACGTAGTTGAGTGAATCAGGTTCTAAATCTAGACCTAATCCTTCATACCATAATGATAATGATGAAAAAGGGTAATTTGCTTGATAGAAACAGTGAAAGCTAAGGCATTCTTCATACAGTCCGTTTTAGCTGTTTTCTCTTTCTTTCAAAAGCTTTGAAAGTAATAATATTGGTCAAAACGTAGTTGAGTGAATCAGGTTCTAAAACTAGACCTAATCCTTCATACCATAATGATAATGATGAAAAAGGGTCATTTGCTTGATAGAAAACATAGTTGAGTGATTCAGGTTCTACAACAACATCTAATCCTTCATACCATAATGATAATGATGAAAAAAGATCATTTGCTTGATAGAAACAGTGAAAGCTAAAGCATTCTTCATATAGTCCGTTTTAGCTGTTTTCTCCTTCTGCAAAAGCTTTGAAAGTAACAATATTGGTCAAAACGTAGTTGAGTGAATCAGGTTCTAAAACTAGACCTTATCCTTCATACCATAATGATAATGATGAAAAAGGGTCATTTGCTTGATAGAAACAGTGAAAGCTAAGGCATTCTTCATACAGTCCGTTTTAGCTGTTTTCTCTTTCTTTCAAAAGCTTTGAAAGTAATAATATTGGTCAAAACGTAGTTGAGTGAATCAGGTTCTAAAACTAGACCTAATCCTTCTTTCCATAATGATAATGATGAAAAAGGGTCATTTGCTTGATAGAAAACGTAGTTGAGTGAATCAGGTTCTACAACAACACCTAATCCTTCATACCATAATGATAATGATGAAAAAAGATCATTTGCTTGATAGAAACAGTGAAAGCTAAAGCATTCTTCATATAGTCCGTTTTAGCTGTTTTCTCCTTCTGCAAAAGCTTTGAAAGTAACAATATTGGTCAAAACGTAGTTGAGTGAATCAGGTTCTACAACAACACCTAATCCTTCACACCATAATGATAATGATGAAAAAAGATCATTTGCTTGATAGAAACAGTGAAACCTAAAGCATTCTTCATATAGTCCGTTTTAGCTGTTTTCTCCTTCTGCAAAAGCTTTGAAAGTAACAATATTGGTCAAAACGTAGTTGAGTGAATCAGGTTCTACAACAACACCTAATCCTTCATACCATAATGATAATCATGAAAAAAGATCATTTGCTTGATAGAAACAGTGTAAGCTAAGGCATTCTTCATACAGTCCGTTTTAGCTGTTTTCTCCTTCTGCAAAAGCTTTGAAAGTAACAATATGGGTCAAAACGTAGTTGAGTGAATCAGGTTCTAAAACTAGACCTTATCCTTCATACCATAATGATAATGATAAAAAAAAGGTCATTTGCTTGATAGAAAACATAGTTGAGTGATTCAGGTTCTACAACAACATCTAATCCTTCATACCATAATGATAATGATGAAAAAGGGTCATTTGCTTGATAGAAAACGTTGTTGAGTGAATCAGGTTCTACAACAACACCTAATCCTTCATACCATAATGATAATGATGAAAAAGGGTCATTTGCTTGATAGAAACAGTGAAAGCTAAGGCATTCTTCATACAGTCCGTTTTAGCTGTTTTCTCTTTCTTCAAAAGCTTTGAAAGTAATAATATTGGTCAAAACGTAGTTGAGTGAATCAGGTTCTAAAAATAGACCTAATCCTTCTTTCCATAATGATAATGATGAAAAAGGGTCATTTGCTTGATAGAAAACGTAGTTGAGTGAATCGGGTTCTACAACAACACCTAATCCTTCATAACATAATGAAAATGATGAAAAAAGGTCATTTGCTTGATAGAAACAGTGAAAGCTAAGGCATTCTTAATACAGTCCGTTTTAGCTGTTTTCTCCTTCTGCAAAAGCTTTGAAAGTAACAATATTGGTCAAAACGTAGTTGAGTGAATCAGGTTCTAAAACTAGACCTTATCCATCATACCATAATGATAATGATGAAAAAAGGTCATTTGCTTGATAGAAAACATAGTTGAGTGATTCAGGTTCTACAACAACATCTAATCCTTCATACCATAATGATAATGATGAAAAAAGATCATTTGCTTGATAGAAACAGTGAAAGCTAAAGCATTCTTCATACAGTCCGTTTTAGCTGTTTTCTCTTTCTGCAAAAGCTTTGAAAGTAACAATATGGGTCAAAACGAAGTTGAGTGAATCAGGTTCTAAAACTAGACCTTATCCTTCATACCATAATGATAATGATGAAAAAGGGTCATTTGCTTGATAGAAAACATAGTTGAGTGAATCAGGTTCTAGAACAACGCCTAATCCTTCTTTCCATAATGAAAATGATGAAAAAGGGTCATTTGCTTGATAGAAAACGTAGTTGAGTGAATCAGGTTCTAAATCTAGACCTAATCCTTCATACCATAATGATAATGATGAAAAAGGGTCATTTGCTTGATAGAAACAGTGAAAGCTAAGGCATTCTTCATACAGTCCGTTTTAGCTGTTTTCTCTTTCTTTCAAAAGCTTTGAAAGTAATAATATTGGTCAAAACGTAGTTGAGTGAATCAGGTTCTAAAACTAGACCTAATCCTTCTTTCCATAATGATAATGATGAAAAAGGGTCATTTGCTTGATAAAAAACGTAGTTGAGTGAATCGGGTTCTACAACAACACCTAATCCTTCATACCATAATGAAAATGATGAAAAAAGATCATTCGCTTGATAGAAACAGTGAAACCTAAAGCATTCTTCATATAGTCCGTTTTAGCTGTTTTCTCCTTCTGCAAAAGCTTTGAAAGTAACAATATTGGTCAAAACGTAGTTGAGTGAATCAGGTTCTAAAACTAGACCTTATCCTTCATACCATAATGAAAATGATGAAAAAAGGTCATTTGCTTGATAGAAACAGTGAAAGCTAAGGCATTCTTAATACAGTCCGTTTTAGCTGTTTTCTCCTTCTGCAAAAGCTTTGAAAGTAACAATATTGGTCAAAACGTAGTTGAGTGAATCAGGTTCTAAAACTAGACCTTATCCTTCATACCATAATGATAATGATGAAAAAGGGTCATTTGCTTGATAGAAACAGTGAAAGCTAAGGCATTCTTCATACAGTCCGTTTTAGCTGTTTTCTCTTTCTTTCAAAAGCTTTGAAAGTAATAATATTGGTCAAAACGTAGTTGAGTGAATCAGGTTCTAAAACTAGACCTAATCCTTCTTTCCATAATGATAATGATGAAAAAGGGTCATTTGCTTGATAGAAAACGTAGTTGAGTGAATCAGGTTCTACAACAACACCTAATCCTTCATACCATAATGATAATGATGAAAAAAGATCATTTGCTTGATAGAAACAGTGAAACCTAAAGCATTCTTCATATAGTCCGTTTTAGCTGTTTTCTCCTTCTGCAAAAGCTTTGAAAGTAACAATATTGGTCAAAACGTAGTTGAGTGAATCAGTTTCTACAACAACACCTAATCCTTCATACCATAATGATAATCATGAAAAAAGATCATTTGCTTGATAGAAACAGTGTAAGCTAAGGCATTCTTCATACAGTCTGTTTTAGCTGTTTTCTCCTTCTGCAAAAGCTTTGAAAGTAACAATATTGGTCAAAACGTAGTTGAGTGAATCAGGTTCTAAATCTAGACCTAATCCTTCATACCATAATGATAATGATGAAAAAGGGTCATTTGCTTGATAGAAAACATAGTTGAGTGATTCAGGTTCTATAACAACATCTAATCCTTCATACCATAATGATAATGATGAAAAAAGATCATTTGCTTGATAGAAACAGTGAAAGCTAAGGCATTCTTAATACAGTCCGTTTTAGCTGTTTTCTCCTTCTGCAAAAGCTTTGAAAGTAACAATATTGGTCAAAACGTAGTTGAGTGAATCATGTTCTAAAACTAGACCTTATCCTTCATACCATAATGATAATGATGAAAAAAGGTCATTTGCTTGATAGAAAACATAGTTGAGTGATTCAGGTTCTATAACAACATCTAATCCTTCATACCATAATGATAATGATGAAAAAAGATCATTTGCTTGATAGAAACAGTGAAAGCTAAAGCATTCTTAATACAGTCCGTTTTAGCTGTTTTCTCCTTCTGCAAAAGCTTTGAAAGTAACAATATGGGTCAAAACGAAGTTGAGTGAATCAGGTTCTAGAACAACGCCTAATCCTTCTTTCCATAATGATAATGATGAAAAAGGGTCATTTGCTTGATAGAAAACGTAGTTGAGTGAATCAGGTTCTAAATCTAGACCTAATCCTTCATACCATAATGATAATGATGAAAAAGGGTCATTTGCTTGATAGAAACAGTGAAAGCTAAGGCATTCTTCATACAGTCCGTTTTAGCTGTTTTCTCTTTCTTTCAAAAGCTTTGAAAGTAATAATATTTGTCAAAACGTAGTTGAGTGAATCAGGTTCTAAAACTAGACCTAATCCTTCTTTCCATAATGATAATGATGAAAAAGGGTCATTTGCTTGATAGAAAACGTAGTTGAGTGAATCGGGTTCTACAACAACACCTAATCCTTCATACCATAATGATAATGATGAAAAAAGATCATTTGCTTGATAGAAACAGTGAAAGCTAAAGCATTCTTAATACAGTCCGTTTTAGCTGTTTTCTCTTTCTGCAAAAGCTTTGAAAGTAACAATATGGGTCAAAACGAAGTTGAGTGAATCAGGTTCTAAAACTAGACCTTATCCTTCATACCATAATGATAATGATGAAAAAGGGTCATTTGCTTGATAGAAAACATAGTTGAGTGAATCAGGTTCTAGAACAACGCCTAATCCTTCTTTCCATAATGATAATGATGAAAAAGGGTCATTTGCTTGATAGAAAACGTAGTTGAGTGAATCGGGTTCTACAACAACACCTAATCCTTCATACCATAATGAAAATGATGAAAAAAGGTCATTTGCTTGATAGAAACAGTGAAAGCTAAGGCATTCTTAATGCAGTCCGTTTTAGCTGTTTTCTCCTTCTGCAAAAGCTTTGAAAGTAACAATATTGGTCAAAACGTAGTTGAGTGAATCAGGTTCTAAATCTAGACCTAATCCTTCATACCATAATGATAATGATGAAAAAGGGTCATTTGCTTGATAGAAACAGTGAAAGCTAAGGCATTCTTCATACAGTCCGTTTTAGCTGTTTTCTCTTTCTTCAAAAGCTTTGAAAGTAATAATATTGGTCAAAACGTAGTTGAGTGAATCAGGTTCTAAAACTAGACCTAATCCTTCTTTCCATAATGATAATGATGAAAAGGGGTCATTTGCTTGATAGAAACAGTGAAAGCTAAATCATTCTTCATACAGTCCGTTTTAGCTGTTTTCTCTTTCTGCAAAAGCTTTGAAAGTAACAATATGGGTCAAAACGAAGTTGAGTGAATCAGGTTCTAAAACTAGACCTTATCCTTCATACCATAATGATAATGATGAAAAAAGGTCATTTGCTTGATAGAAAACATAGTTGAGTGATTCAGGTTCTACAACAACATCTAATCCTTCATACCATAATGATAATGATGAAAAAAGATCATTTGCTTGATAGAAACAGTGAAAGCTAAAGCATTCTTCATATAGTCCGTTTTAGCTGTTTTCTCCTTCTGCAAAAGCTTTGAAAGTAACAATATTGGTCAAAACGTAGTTGAGTGAATCAGGTTCTACAACAACACCTAATCCTTCATACCATAATGATAATGATGAAAAAAGATCATTTGCTTGATAGAAACAGTGAAAGCTAAAGCATTCTTCATACAGTCCGTTTTAGCTGTTTTCTCTTTCTGCAAAAGCTTTGAAAGTAACAATATGGGTCAAAACGAAGTTGAGTGAATCAGGTTCTAAAACTAGACCTTATCCTTCATACCATAATGATAATGATGAAAAAGGGTCATTTGCTTGATAGAAAACATAGTTGAGTGAATCAGGTTCTAGAACAACGCCTAATCCTTCTTTCCATAATGATAATGATGAAAAAGGGTCATTTGCTTGATAGAAAACGTAGTTGAGTGAATCAGGTTCTAAAACTAGACCTTATCCTTCATACCATAATGATAATGATGAAAAGGGGTCATTTGCTTGATAGAAACAGTGAAAGCTAAATCATTCTTCATACAGTCCGTTTTAGCTGTTTTCTCTTTCTGCAAAAGCTTTGAAAGTAACAATATGGGTCAAAACGAAGTTGAGTGAATCAGGTTCTAAAACTAGACCTTATCCTTCATACCATAATGATAATGATGAAAAAAGGTCATTTGCTTGATAGAAAACATAGTTGAGTGATTCAGGTTCTACAACAACATCTAATCCTTCATACCATAATGATAATGATGAAAAAAGATCATTTGCTTGATAGAAACAGTGAAAGCTAAAGCATTCTTCATATAGTCCGTTTTAGCTGTTTTCTCCTTCTGCAAAAGCTTTGAAAGTAACAATATTGGTCAAAACGTAGTTGAGTGAATCAGGTTCTACAACAACACCTAATCCTTCATACCATAATGATAATGATGAAAAAAGATCATTTGCTTGATAGAAACAGTGAAAGCTAAAGCATTCTTCATACAGTCCGTTTTAGCTGTTTTCTCTTTCTGCAAAAGCTTTGAAAGTAACAATATGGGTCAAAACGAAGTTGAGTGAATCAGGTTCTAAAACTAGACCTTATCCTTCATACCATAATGATAATGATGAAAAAGGGTCATTTGCTTGATAGAAAACATAGTTGAGTGAATCAGGTTCTAGAACAACGCCTAATCCTTCTTTCCATAATGATAATGATGAAAAAGGGTCATTTGCTTGATAGAAAACGTAGTTGAGTGAATCGGGTTCTACAACAACACCTAATCCTTCATACCATAATGAAAATGATGAAAAAAGGTCATTTGCTTGATAGAAACAGTGAAAGCTAAGGCATTCTTAATGCAGTCCGTTTTAGCTGTTTTCTCCTTCTGCAAAAGCTTTGAAAGTAACAATATTGGTCAAAACGTAGTTGAGTGAATCAGGTTCTAAATCTAGACCTAATCCTTCATACCATAATGATAATGATGAAAAAGGGTCATTTGCTTGATAGAAACAGTGAAAGCTAAGGCATTCTTCATACAGTCCGTTTTAGCTGTTTTCTCTTTCTTCAAAAGCTTTGAAAGTAATAATATTGGTCAAAACGTAGTTGAGTGAATCAGGTTCTAAAACTAGACCTAATCCTTCTTTCCATAATGATAATGATGAAAAGGGGTCATTTGCTTGATAGAAACAGTGAAAGCTAAATCATTCTTCATACAGTCCGTTTTAGCTGTTTTCTCTTTCTGCAAAAGCTTTGAAAGTAACAATATGGGTCAAAACGAAGTTGAGTGAATCAGGTTCTAAAACTAGACCTTATCCTTCATACCATAATGATAATGATGAAAAAAGGTCATTTGCTTGATAGAAAACATAGTTGAGTGATTCAGGTTCTACAACAACATCTAATCCTTCATACCATAATGATAATGATGAAAAAAGATCATTTGCTTGATAGAAACAGTGAAAGCTAAAGCATTCTTCATATAGTCCGTTTTAGCTGTTTTCTCCTTCTGCAAAAGCTTTGAAAGTAACAATATTGGTCAAAACGTAGTTGAGTGAATCAGGTTCTACAACAACACCTAATCCTTCATACCATAATGATAATGATGAAAAAAGATCATTTGCTTGATAGAAACAGTGAAAGCTAAAGCATTCTTCATACAGTCCGTTTTAGCTGTTTTCTCTTTCTGCAAAAGCTTTGAAAGTAACAATATGGGTCAAAACGAAGTTGAGTGAATCAGGTTCTAAAACTAGACCTTATCCTTCATACCATAATGATAATGATGAAAAAGGGTCATTTGCTTGATAGAAAACATAGTTGAGTGAATCAGGTTCTAGAACAACGCCTAATCCTTCTTTCCATAATGATAATGATGAAAAAGGGTCATTTGCTTGATAGAAAACGTAGTTGAGTGAATCAGGTTCTAAATCTAGACCTAATCCTTCATACCATAATGATAATGATGAAAAAGGGTCATTTGCTTGATAGAAACAGTGAAAGCTAAGGCATTCTTCATACAGTCCGTTTTAGCTGTTTTCTCTTTCTTTCAAAAGCTTTGAAAGTAATAATATTTGTCAAAACGTAGTTGAGTGAATCAGGTTCTAAAACTAGACCTAATCCTTCTTTCCATAATGATAATGATGAAAAAGGGTCATTTGCTTGATAGAAAACGTAGTTGAGTGAATCGGGTTCTACAACAACACCTAATCCTTCATACCATAATGATAATGATGAAAAAAGATCATTTGCTTGATAGAAACAGTGAAAGCTAAAGCATTCTTAATACAGTCCGTTTTAGCTGTTTTCTCCTTCTGCAAAAGCTTTGAAAGTAACAATATGGGTCAAAACGTAGTTGAGTGAATCAGGTTCTAAAACTAGACCTTATCCTTCATACCATAATGATAATGATGAAAAAGGTCATTTGCTTGATAGAAAACATAGTTGAGTGATTCAGGTTCTACAACAACATCTAATCCTTCATACCATAATGATAATGATGAAAAAAGATCATTTGCTTGATAGAAACAGTGAAAGCTAAAGCATTCTTCATATAGTCCGTTTTAGCTGTTTTCTCCTTCTGCAAAAGCTTTGAAAGTAACAATATTGGTCAAAACGTAGTTGAGTGAATCAGGTTCTACAACAACACCTAATCCTTCACACCATAATGATAATGATGAAAAAAGATCATTTGCTTGATAGAAACAGTGAAAGCTAAAGCATTCTTCATACAGTCCGTTTTAGCTGTTTTCTCTTTCTGCAAAAGCTTTGAAAGTAACAATATGGGTCAAAACGAAGTTGAGTGAATCAGGTTCTAAAACTAGACCTTATCCTTCATACCATAATGATAATGATGAAAAAGGGTCATTTGCTTGATAGAAAACATAGTTGAGTGAATCAGGTTCTAGAACAACGCCTAATCCTTCTTTCCATAATGATAATGATGAAAAAGGGTCATTTGCTTGATAGAAAACGTAGTTGAGTGAATCAGGTTCTAAATCTAGACCTAATCCTTCATACCATAATGATAATGATGAAAAAGGGTCATTTGCTTGATAGAAACAGTGAAAGCTAAGGCATTCTTCATACAGTCTGTTTTAGCTGTTTTCTCTTTCTTTCAAAAGCTTTGAAAGTAATAATATTGGTCAAAACGTAGTTGAGTGAATCAGGTTCTAAAACTAGACCTAATCCTTCTTTCCATAATGATAATGATGAAAAAGGGTCATTTGCTTGATAGAAAACGTAGTTGAGTGAATCGGGTTCTACAACAACACCTAATCCTTCATACCATAATGAAAATGATGAAAAAAGGTCATTTGCTTGATAGAAACAGTGAAAGCTAAGGCATTCTTAATACAGTCGGTTTTAGCTGTTTTCTCCTTCTGCAAAAGCTTTGAAAGTAACAATATTGGTCAAAACGTAGTTGAGTGAATCAGGTTCTAAAACTAGACCTTATCCATCATACCATAATGATAATGATGAAAAAAGGTCATTTGCTTGATAGAAAACATAGTTGAGTGATTCAGGTTCTACAACAACATCTAATCCTTCATACCATAATGATAATGATGAAAAAAGATCATTTGCTTGATAGAAACAGTGAAAGCTAAAGCATTCTTCATATAGTCCGTTTTAGCTGTTTTCTCCTTCTGCAAAAGCTTTGAAAGTAACAATATTGGTCAAAACGTAGTTGAGTGAATCAGGTTCTAAAACTAGACCTTATCCTTCATACCATAATGATAATGATGAAAAAGGGTCATTTGCTTGATAGAAAACGTAGTTGAGTGAATCGGGTTCTACAACAACACCTAATCCTTCATACCATAATGAAAATGATGAAAAAAGATCATTCGCTTGATAGAAACAGTGAAACCTATAGCATTCTTCATATAGTCCGTTTTAGCTGTTTTCTCCTTCTGCAAAAGCTTTGAAAGTAACAATATTGGTCAAAACGTAGTTGAGTGAATCAGGTTCTACAACAACACCTAATCCTTCATACCATAATGATAATGATGAAAAAAGATCATTTGCTTGATAGAAACAGTGAAAGCTAAGGCATTCTTCATACAGTCTGTTTTAGCTGTTTTCTCCTTCTGCAAAAGCTTTGAAAGTAACAATATGGGTCAAAACGAAGTTGAGTGAATCAGGTTCTAAAACTAGACCTAATCCTTCATACCATAATGATAATGATGAAAAAGGGTCATTTGCTTGATAGAAACAGTGAAAGCTAAGGCATTCTTCATACAGTCCGTTTTAGCTGTTTTCTCTTTCTTCAAAAGCTTTGAAAGTAATAATATTGGTCAAAACGTAGTTGAGTGAATCAGGTTCTAAAACTAGACCTAATCCTTCTTTCCATAATGATAATGATGAAAAGGGGTCATTTGCTTGATAGAAACAGTGAAAGCTAAATCATTCTTCATACAGTCCGTTTTAGCTGTTTTCTCTTTCTGCAAAAGCTTTGAAAGTAACAATATGGGTCAAAACGAAGTTGAGTGAATCAGGTTCTAAAACTAGACCTTATCCTTCATACCATAATGATAATGATGAAAAAAGGTCATTTGCTTGATAGAAAACATAGTTGAGTGATTCAGGTTCTACAACAACATCTAATCCTTCATACCATAATGATAATGATGAAAAAAGATCATTTGCTTGATAGAAACAGTGAAAGCTAAAGCATTCTTCATATAGTCCGTTTTAGCTGTTTTCTCCTTCTGCAAAAGCTTTGAAAGTAACAATATTGGTCAAAACGTAGTTGAGTGAATCAGGTTCTACAACAACACCTAATCCTTCATACCATAATGATAATGATGAAAAAAGATCATTTGCTTGATAGAAACAGTGAAAGCTAAAGCATTCTTCATACAGTCCGTTTTAGCTGTTTTCTCTTTCTGCAAAAGCTTTGAAAGTAACAATATGGGTCAAAACGAAGTTGAGTGAATCAGGTTCTAAAACTAGACCTTATCCTTCATACCATAATGATAATGATGAAAAAGGGTCATTTGCTTGATAGAAAACATAGTTGAGTGAATCAGGTTCTAGAACAACGCCTAATCCTTCTTTCCATAATGATAATGATGAAAAAGGGTCATTTGCTTGATAGAAAACGTAGTTGAGTGAATCGGGTTCTACAACAACACCTAATCCTTCATACCATAATGAAAATGATGAAAAAAGGTCATTTGCTTGATAGAAACAGTGAAAGCTAAGGCATTCTTAATGCAGTCCGTTTTAGCTGTTTTCTCCTTCTGCAAAAGCTTTGAAAGTAACAATATTGGTCAAAACGTAGTTGAGTGAATCAGGTTCTAAATCTAGACCTAATCCTTCATACCATAATGATAATGATGAAAAAGGGTCATTTGCTTGATAGAAACAGTGAAAGCTAAGGCATTCTTCATACAGTCCGTTTTAGCTGTTTTCTCTTTCTTCAAAAGCTTTGAAAGTAATAATATTGGTCAAAACGTAGTTGAGTGAATCAGGTTCTAAAACTAGACCTAATCCTTCTTTCCATAATGATAATGATGAAAAGGGGTCATTTGCTTGATAGAAACAGTGAAAGCTAAATCATTCTTCATACAGTCCGTTTTAGCTGTTTTCTCTTTCTGCAAAAGCTTTGAAAGTAACAATATGGGTCAAAACGAAGTTGAGTGAATCAGGTTCTAAAACTAGACCTTATCCTTCATACCATAATGATAATGATGAAAAAAGGTCATTTGCTTGATAGAAAACATAGTTGAGTGATTCAGGTTCTACAACAACATCTAATCCTTCATACCATAATGATAATGATGAAAAAAGATCATTTGCTTGATAGAAACAGTGAAAGCTAAAGCATTCTTCATATAGTCCGTTTTAGCTGTTTTCTCCTTCTGCAAAAGCTTTGAAAGTAACAATATTGTTTAAAACGTAGTTGAGTGAATCAGGTTCTACAACAACACCTAATCCTTCATACCATAATGATAATGATGAAAAAAGATCATTTGCTTGATAGAAACAGTGAAAGGTAAGGCATTCTTAATACAGTCCGTTTCAGCTGTTTTCTCCTTCTGCAAAAGCTTTGAAAGTAACAATATGGGTCAAAACGAAGTTGAGTGAATCAGGTTCTAAAACTAGACCTAATCCTTCATACCATAATGATAATGATGAAAAAGGGTCATTTGCTTGATAGAAACAGTGAAAGCTAAGGCATTCTTCATACAGTCCGTTTTAGCTGTTTTCTCTTTCTTCAAAAGCTTTGAAAGTAATAATATTGGTCAAAACGTAGTTGAGTGAATCAGGTTCTAAAACTAGACCTAATCCTTCTTTCCATAATGATAATGATGAAAAGGGGTCATTTGCTTGATAGAAACAGTGAAAGCTAAATCATTCTTCATACAGTCCGTTTTAGCTGTTTTCTCTTTCTGCAAAAGCTTTGAAAGTAACAATATGGGTCAAAACGAAGTTGAGTGAATCAGGTTCTAAAACTAGACCTTATCCTTCATACCATAATGATAATGATGAAAAAAGGTCATTTGCTTGATAGAAAACATAGTTGAGTGATTCAGGTTCTACAACAACATCTAATCCTTCATACCATAATGATAATGATGAAAAAAGATCATTTGCTTGATAGAAACAGTGAAAGCTAAAGCATTCTTCATATAGTCCGTTTTAGCTGTTTTCTCCTTCTGCAAAAGCTTTGAAAGTAACAATATTGGTCAAAACGTAGTTGAGTGAATCAGGTTCTACAACAACACCTAATCCTTCATACCATAATGATAATGATGAAAAAAGATCATTTGCTTGATAGAAACAGTGAAAGCTAAAGCATTCTTCATACAGTCCGTTTTAGCTGTTTTCTCTTTCTGCAAAAGCTTTGAAAGTAACAATATGGGTCAAAACGAAGTTGAGTGAATCAGGTTCTAAAACTAGACCTTATCCTTCATACCATAATGATAATGATGAAAAAGGGTCATTTGCTTGATAGAAAACGTAGTTGAGTGAATCTGGTTCTAAAACTAGACCTAATCCTTCTTTCCATAATGATAATGATGAAAAAGGGTCATTTGCTTGATAGAAAACGTAGTTGAGTGAATCGGGTTCTACAACAACACCTAATCCTTCATACCATAATGAAAATTATGAAAAAAGGTCATTTGCTTGATAGAAACAGTGAAAGCTAAGGCATTCTTAATACAGTCCGTTTTAGCTGTTTTCTCTTTCTGCAAAAGCTTTGAAAGTAACAATATGGGTCAAAACGAAGTTGAGTGAATCAGGTTCTAAAACTAGACCTTATCCTTCATACCATAATGATAATGATGAAAAAAGGTCATTTGCTTGATAGAAAACATAGTTGAGTGATTCAGGTTCTACAACAACATCTAATCCTTCATACCATAATGATAATGATGAAAAAAGATCATTTGCTTGATAGAAACAGTGAAAGCTAAAGCATTCTTCATATAGTCCGTTTTAGCTGTTTTCTCCTTCTGCAAAAGCTTTGAAAGTAACAATATTGGTCAAAACGTAGTTGAGTGAATCAGGTTCTACAACAACACCTAATCCTTCATACCATAATGATAATGATGAAAAAAGATCATTTGCTTGATAGAAACAGTGAAAGCTAAAGCATTCTTCATACAGTCCGTTTTAGCTGTTTTCTCTTTCTGCAAAAGCTTTGAAAGTAACAATATGGGTCAAAACGAAGTTGAGTGAATCAGGTTCTAAAACTAGACCTTATCATTCATACCATAATGATAATGATGAAAAAGGGTCATTTGCTTGATAGAAAACGTAGTTGAGTGAATCTGGTTCTAAAACTAGACCTAATCCTTCTTTCCATAATGATAATGATGAAAAAGGGTCATTTGCTTGATAGAAAACGTAGTTGAGTGAATCGGGTTCTACAACAACACCTAATCCTTCATACCATAATGAAAATTATGAAAAAAGGTCATTTGCTTGATAGAAACAGTGAAAGCTAAGGCATTCTTAATACAGTCCGTTTTAGCTGTTTTCTCCTTCTGCAAAAGCTTTGAAAGTAACAATATTGGTCAAAACGTAGTTGAGTGAATCAGGTTCTAAAACTAGACCTTATCCTTCATACCATAATGATAATGATGAAAAAAGGTCATTTGCTTGATAGAAAACATAGTTGAGTGATTCAGGTTCTACAACAACATCTAATCCTTCATACCATAATGATAATGATGAAAAAAGATCATTTGCTTGATAGAAACAGTGAAAGCTAAAGCATTCTTCATACAGTCCGTTTTAGCTGTTTTCTCCTTCTGCAAAAGCTTTGAAAGTAACAATATTGGTCAAAACGTAGTTGAGTGAATCAGATTCTACAACAACACCTAATCCTTCATACCATAATGATAATGATGAAAAAAGATCATTTGCTTGATAGAAACAGTGAAAGCTAAAGCATTCTTCATACAGTCCATTTTAGCTGTTTTCTCTTTCTGCAAAAGCTTTGAAAGTAACAATATGGGTCAAAACGAAGTTGAGTGAATTTAGGTTCTAAAACTAGACCTTATCCTTCATACCATAATGATAATGATGAAAAAGGGTCATTTGCTTGATAGAAAACATAGTTGAGTGAATCAGGTTCTAGAACAACGCCTAATCCTTCTTTCCATAATGATAATGATGAAAAAGGGTCATTTGCTTGATAGAAAACGTAGTTGAGTGAATCAGGTTCTAAATCTAGACCTAATCCTTCATACCATAATGATAATGATGAAAAAGGGTCATTTGCTTGATAGAAACAGTGAAAGCTAAGGCATTCTTCATACAGTCCGTTTTAGCTGTTTTCTCTTTCTTCAAAAGCTTTGAAAGTAATAATATTGGTCAAAACGTAGTTGAGTGAATGAGGTTCTAAAACTAGACCTAATCCTTCTTTCCATAATGATAATGATGAAAAAGGGTCATTTGCTTGATAGAAAACGTAGTTGAGTGAATCGGGTTCTACAACAACACCTAATCCTTCATACCATAATGAAAATGATGAAAAAAGGTCATTTGCTTGATAGAAACAGTGAAAGCTAAGGCATTCTTAATACAGTCCGTTTTAGCTGTTTTCTCCTTCTGCAAAAGCTTTGAAAGTAACAATATTGGTCAAAACGTAGTTGAGTGAATCAGGTTCTAAAACTAGACCTTATCCTTCATACCATAATGATAATGATGAAAAAGGGTCATTTGCTTGATAGAAAACGTAGTTGAGTGAATCAGGTTCTAAAACTAGACCTAATCCTTCTTTCCATAATGATAATGATGAAAAAGGGTCATTTGCTTGATAGAAAACGTAGTTGAGTGAATCGGGTTCTACAACAACACCTAATCCTTCATACCATAATGAAAATGATGAAAAAGGGTCATTTGCTTGATAGAAACAGTGAAAGCTAAGGCATTCTTCATACAGTCCATTTTAGCTGTTTTCTCTTTCTGCAAAAGCTTTGAAAGTAACAATATGGGTCAAAACGTAGTTGAGTGAATCAGGTTCTAAAACTAGACCTTATCCTTCATACCATAATGATAATGATGAAAAAGGGTCATTTGCTTGATAGAAAACGTAGTTGAGTGAATCAGGTTCTACAACAACACCTAATCCTTCATACCATAATGAAAATGATGAAAAAAGGTCATTTGCTTGATAGAAACAGTGAAAGGTAAGGCATTCTTAATACAGTCCGTTTCAGCTGTTTTCTCCTTCTGCAAAAGCTTTGAAAGTAACAATATGGGTCAAAACGAAGTTGAGTGAATCAGGTTCTAAAACTAGACCTAATCCTTCTTTCCATAATGATAATGATGAAAAGGGGTCATTTGCTTGATAGAAACAGTGAAAGCTAAATCATTCTTCATACAGTCCGTTTTAGCTGTTTTCTCTTTTTCTGCAAAAGCTTTGAAAGTAACAATATGGGTCAAAACGAAGTTGAGTGAATCAGGTTCTAAAACTAGACCTTATCCTTCATACCATAATGATAATGATGAAAAAAGGTCATTTGCTTGATAGAAAACATAGTTGAGTGATTCAGGTTCTACAACAACATCTAATCCTTCATACCATAATGATAATGATGAAAAAAGATCATTTGCTTGATAGAAACAGTGAAAGCTAAAGCATTCTTCATATAGTCCGTTTTAGCTGTTTTCTCCTTCTGCAAAAGCTTTGAAAGTAACAATATTGGTCAAAACGTAGTTGAGTGAATCAGGTTCTACAACAACACCTAATCCTTCATACCATAATGATAATGATGAAAAAAGATCATTTGCTTGATAGAAACAGTGAAAGCTAAAGCATTCTTCATACAGTCCGTTTTAGCTGTTTTCTCTTTCTGCAAAAGCTTTGAAAGTAACAATATGGGTCAAAACGAAGTTGAGTGAATCAGGTTCTAAAACTAGACCTTATCCTTCATACCATAATGATAATGATGAAAAAGGGTCATTTGCTTGATAGAAAACATAGTTGAGTGAATCAGGTTCTAGAACAACGCCTAATCCTTCTTTCCATAATGATAATGATGAAAAAGGGTCATTTGCTTGATAGAAAACGTAGTTGAGTGAATCAGGTTCTAAATCTAGACCTAATCCTTCATACCATAATGATAATGATGAAAAAGGGTCATTTGCTTGATAGAAACAGTGAAAGCTAAGGCATTCTTTATACAGTCCGTTTTAGCTGTTTTCTCTTTCTTCAAAAGCTTTGAAAGTAATAATATTGGTCAAAACGTAGTTGAGTGAATCAGGTTCTACAACAACACCTAATCCTTCATACCATAATGATAATGATGAAAAAGGGTCATTTGCTTGATAGAAACAGTGAAAGCTAAGGCATTCTTCATACAGTCCGTTTTAGCTGTTTTCTCTTTCTTCAAAAGCTTTGAAAGTAATAATATTGGTCAAAACGTAGTTGAGTGAATCAGGTTCTAAAACTAGACCTAATCCTTCTTTCCATAATGATAATGATGAAAAAGGGTCATTTGCTTGATAGAAAACGTAGTTGAGTGAATCGGGTTCTACAACAACACCTAATCCTTCATACCATAATGAAAATGATGAAAAAGGGTCATTTGCTTGATAGAAACAGTGAAAGCTAAGGCATTCTTCATACAGTCCGTTTTAGCTGTTTTCTCTTTCTTCAAAAGCTTTGAAAGTAATAATATTGGTCAAAACGTAGTTGAGTGAATCAGGTTCTAAAACTAGACCTAATCCTTCTTTCCATAATGATAATGATGAAAAAGGGTCATTTGCTTGATAGAAAACGTAGTTGAGTGAATCGGGTTCTACAACAACACCTAATCCTTCATACCATAATGAAAATGATGAAAAAGGGTCATTTGCTTGATAGAAACAGTGAAAGCTAAGGCATTCTTCATACAGTCCGTTTTAGCTGTTTTCTCTTTCTTCAAAAGCTTTGAAAGTAATAATATTGGTCAAAACGTAGTTGAGTGAATCAGGTTCTAAAACTAGACCTAATCCTTCTTTCCATAATGATAATGATGAAAAGGGGTCATTTGCTTGATAGAAACAGTGAAAGCTAAATCATTCTTCATACAGTCCGTTTTAGCTGTTTTCTCTTTCTGCAAAAGCTTTGAAAGTAACAATATGGGTCAAAACGAAGTTGAGTGAATCAGGTTCTAAAACTAGACCTTATCCTTCATACCATAATGATAATGATGAAAAAAGGTCATTTGCTTGATAGAAAACATAGTTGAGTGATTCAGGTTCTACAACAACATCTAATCCTTCATACCATAATGATAATGATGAAAAAAGATCATTTGCTTGATAGAAACAGTGAAAGCTAAAGCATTCTTCATATAGTCCGTTTTAGCTGTTTTCTCCTTCTGCAAAAGCTTTGAAAGTAACAATATTGGTCAAAACGTAGTTGAGTGAATCAGGTTCTACAACAACACCTAATCCTTCATACCATAATGATAATGATGAAAAAAGATCATTTGCTTGATAGAAACAGTGAAAGCTAAAGCATTCTTCATACAGTCCGTTTTAGCTGTTTTCTCTTTCTGCAAAAGCTTTGAAAGTAACAATATGGGTCAAAACGAAGTTGAGTGAATCAGGTTCTAAAACTAGACCTTATCCTTCATACCATAATGATAATGATGAAAAAGGGTCATTTGCTTGATAGAAAACGTAGTTGAGTGAATCTGGTTCTAAAACTAGACCTAATCCTTCTTTCCATAATGATAATGATGAAAAAGGGTCATTTGCTTGATAGAAAACGTAGTTGAGTGAATCGGGTTCTACAACAACACCTAATCCTTCATACCATAATGAAAATTATGAAAAAAGGTCATTTGCTTGATAGAAACAGTGAAAGCTAAGGCATTCTTAATACAGTCCGTTTTAGCTGTTTTCTCCTTCTGCAAAAGCTTTGAAAGTAACAATATTGGTCAAAACGTAGTTGAGTGAATCAGGTTCTAAAACTAGACCTTATCCTTCATACCATAATGATAATGATGAAAAAAGGTCATTTGCTTGATAGAAAACATAGTTGAGTGATTCAGGTTCTACAACAACATCTAATCCTTCATACCATAATGATAATGATGAAAAAAGATCATTTGCTTGATAGAAACAGTAAAAGCTAAAGCATTCTTCATATAGCCCGTTTTAGCTGTTTTCTCCTTCTGCAAAAGCTTTGAAAGTAACAATATTGGTCAAAACGTAGTTGAGTGAATCAGGTTCTACAACAACACCTAATCCTTCATACCATAATGATAATGATGAAAAAAGATCATTTGCTTGATAGAAACAGTGAAAGCTAAAGCATTCTTCATACAGTCCGTTTTAGCTGTTTTCTCTTTCTGCAAAAGCTTTGAAAGTAACAATATGGGTCAAAACGAAGTTGAGTGAATCAGGTTCTAAAACTAGACCTTATCCTTCATACCATAATGATAATGATGAAAAAGGGTCATTTGCTTGATAGAAAACATAGTTGAGTGAATCAGGTTCTAGAACAACGCCTAATCCTTCTTTCCATAATGATAATGATGAAAAAGGGTCATTTGCTTGATAGAAAACGTAGTTGAGTGAATCAGGTTCTACAACAACACCTAATCCTTCATACCATAATGATAATGATGAAAAAAGATCATTTGCTTGATAGAAACAGTTTAAGCTAAGGCATTCTTCATACAGTCTGTTTTAGCTGTTTTCTCCTTCTGCAAAAGCTTTGAAAGTAACAATATTGGTCAAAACGTAGTTGAGTGAATCAGGTTCTAAATCTAGACCTAATCCTTCATACCATAATGATAATGATGAAAAAGGGTCATTTGCTTGATAGAAACAGTGAAAGCTAAGGCATTCTTCATACAGTCCGTTTTAGCTGTTTTCTCTTTCTTCAAAAGCTTTGAAAGTAATAATATTGGTCAAAACGTAGTTCAGTGAATGAGGTTCTAAAACTAGACCTAATCCTTCTTTCCATAATGATAATGATGAAAAAGGGTCATTTGCTTGATAGAAACAGTGAAAGCTAAGGCATTCTTCATACAGTCCGTTTTAGCTGTTTTCTCTTTCTGCAAAAGCTTTGAAAGTAACAATATGGGTCAAAACGAAGTTGAGTGAATCAGGTTCTAAAACTAGACCTTATCCTTCATACCATAATGATAATGATGAAAAAGGGTCATTTGCTTGATAGAAAACATAGTTGAGTGAATCAGGTTCTAGAACAACGCCTAATCCTTCTTTCCATAATGATAATGATGAAAAAGGGTCATTTGCTTGATAGAAAACGTAGTTGAGTGAATCAGGTTCTACAACAACACCTAATCCTTCATACCATAATGATAATGATGAAAAAAGATCATTTGCTTGATAGAAACAGTGTAAGCTAAGGCATTCTTCATACAGTCTGTTTTAGCTGTTTTCTCCTTCTGCAAAAGCTTTGAAAGTAACAATATTGGTCAAAACGTAGTTGAGTGAATCAGGTTCTAAATCTAGACCTAATCCTTCATACCATAATGATAATGATGAAAAAGGGTCATTTGCTTGATAGAAACAGTGAAAGCTAAGGCATTCTTCATACAGTCCGTTTTAGCTGTTTTCTCTTTCTTCAAAAGCTTTGAAAGTAATAATATTGGTCAAAACGTAGTTCAGTGAATGAGGTTCTAAAACTAGTCCTAATCCTTCTTTCCATAATGATAATGATGAAAAAGGGTCATTTGCTTGATAGAAAACGTAGTTGAGTGAATCGGGTTCTACAACAACACCTAATCCTTCATACCATAATGAAAATGATGAAAAAAGGTCATTTGCTTGATAGAAACAGTGAAAGCTAAGGCATTCTTAATACAGTCCGTTTTAGCTGTTTTCTCCTTCTGCAAAAGCTTTGAAAGTAACAATATTGGTCAAAACGTAGTTGAGTGAATCAGGTTCTAAAACTAGACCTTATCCTTCATACCATAATGATAATGATGAAAAAAGGTCATTTGCTTGATAGAAAACATAGTTGAGTGATTCAGGTTCTACAACAACATCTAATCCTTCATACCATAATGATAATGATGAAAAAAGATCATTTGCTTGATAGAAACAGTGAAAGCTAAAGCATCTTCATATAGTCCGTTTTAGCTGTTTTCTCCTTCTGCAAAAGCTTTGAAAGTAACAATATTGGTCAAAACGTAGTTGAGTGAATCAGGTTCTAAAACTAGACCTTATCCTTCATACCATAATGAAAATGATGAAAAAAGGTCATTTGCTTGATAGAAACAGTGAAAGCTAAGGCATTCTTAATACAGTCCGTTTTAGCTGTTTTCTCCTTCTGCAAAAGCTTTGAAAGTAACAATATTGGTCAAAACGTAGTTGAGTGAATCAGGTTCTAAAACTAGACCTTATCCTTCATACCATAATGATAATGATGAAAAAGGGTCATTTGCTTGATAGAAACAGTGAAAGCTAAGGCATTCTTCATACAGTCCGTTTTAGCTGTTTTCTCTTTCTTTCAAAAGCTTTGAAAGTAATAATATTGGTCAAAACGTAGTTGAGTGAATCAGGTTCTAAAACTAGACCTAATCCTTCTTTCCATAATGATAATGATGAAAAAGGGTCATTTGCTTGATAGAAAACGTAGTTGAGTGAATCAGGTTCTACAACAACACCTAATCCTTCATACCATAATGATAATGATGAAAAAAGATCATTTGCTTGATAGAAACAGTGAAACCTAAAGCATTCTTCATATAGTCCGTTTTAGCTGTTTTCTCCTTCTGCAAAAGCTTTGAAAGTAACAATATTGGTCAAAACGTAGTTGAGTGAATCAGGTTCTACAACAACACCTAATCCTTCATACCATAATGATAATGATGAAAAAAGATCATTTGCTTGATAGAAACAGTGAAACCTAAAGCATTCTTCATATAGTCCGTTTTAGCTGTTTTCTCCTTCTGCAAAAGCTTTGAAAGTAACAATATTGGTCAAAACATAGTTGAGTGATTCAGGTTCTACAACAACATCTAATCCTTCATACCATAATGATAATGATGAAAAAAGATCATTTGCTTGATAGAAACAGTGAAAGCTAAAGCATTCTTCATATAGTCCGTTTTAGCTGTTTTCTCCTTCTGCAAAAGCTTTGAAAGTAACAATATTGGTCAAAACGTAGTTGAGTGAATCAGGTTCTACAACAACACCTAATCCTTCATACCATAATGATAATGATGAAAAAAGATCATTTGCTTGATAGAAACAGTGAAAGCTAAAGCATTCTTCATACAGTCCGTTTTAGCTGTTTTCTCTTTCTGCAAAAGCTTTGAAAGTAACAATATGGGTCAAAACGAAGTTGAGTGAATCAGGTTCTAAAACTAGACCTTATCCTTCATACCATAATGATAATGATGAAAAAGGGTCATTTGCTTGATAGAAAACGTAGTTGAGTGAATCTGGTTCTAAAACTAGACCTAATCCTTCTTTCCATAATGATAATGATGAAAAAGGGTCATTTGCTTGATAGAAAACGTAGTTGAGTGAATCGGGTTCTACAACAACACCTAATCCTTCATACCATAATGAAAATTATGAAAAAAGGTCATTTGCTTGATAGAAACAGTGAAAGCTAAGGCATTCTTAATACAGTCCGTTTTAGCTGTTTTCTCCTTCTGCAAAAGCTTTGAAAGTAACAATATTGGTCAAAACGTAGTTGAGTGAATCAGGTTCTAAAACTAGACCTTATCCTTCATACCATAATGATAATGATGAAAAAAGGTCATTTGCTTGATAGAAAACATAGTTGAGTGATTCAGGTTCTACAACAACATCTAATCCTTCATACCATAATGATAATGATGAAAAAAGATCATTTGCTTGATAGAAACAGTAAAAGCTAAAGCATTCTTCATATAGCCCGTTTTAGCTGTTTTCTCCTTCTGCAAAAGCTTTGAAAGTAACAATATTGGTCAAAACGTAGTTGAGTGAATCAGGTTCTACAACAACACCTAATCCTTCATACCATAATGATAATGATGAAAAAAGATCATTTGCTTGATAGAAACAGTGAAAGCTAAAGCATTCTTCATACAGTCCGTTTTAGCTGTTTTCTCTTTCTGCAAAAGCTTTGAAAGTAACAATATGGGTCAAAACGAAGTTGAGTGAATCAGGTTCTAAAACTAGACCTTATCCTTCATACCATAATGATAATGATGAAAAAGGGTCATTTGCTTGATAGAAAACATAGTTGAGTGAATCAGGTTCTAGAACAACGCCTAATCCTTCTTTCCATAATGATAATGATGAAAAAGGGTCATTTGCTTGATAGAAAACGTAGTTGAGTGAATCAGGTTCTACAACAACACCTAATCCTTCATACCATAATGATAATGATGAAAAAAGATCATTTGCTTGATAGAAACAGTTTAAGCTAAGGCATTCTTCATACAGTCTGTTTTAGCTGTTTTCTCCTTCTGCAAAAGCTTTGAAAGTAACAATATTGGTCAAAACGTAGTTGAGTGAATAAGGTTCTAAATCTAGACCTAATCCTTCATACCATAATGATAATGATGAAAAAGGGTCATTTGCTTGATAGAAACAGTGAAAGCTAAGGCATTCTTCATACAGTCCGTTTTAGCTGTTTTCTCTTTCTTCAAAAGCTTTGAAAGTAATAATATTGGTCAAAACGTAGTTCAGTGAATGAGGTTCTAAAACTAGACCTAATCCTTCTTTCCATAATGATAATGATGAAAAAGGGTCATTTGCTTGATAGAAACAGTGAAAGCTAAGGCATTCTTCATACAGTCCGTTTTAGCTGTTTTCTCTTTCTGCAAAAGCTTTGAAAGTAACAATATGGGTCAAAACGAAGTTGAGTGAATCAGGTTCTAAAACTAGACCTTATCCTTCATACCATAATGATAATGATGAAAAAGGGTCATTTGCTTGATAGAAAACATAGTTGAGTGAATCAGGTTCTAGAACAACGCCTAATCCTTCTTTCCATAATGATAATGATGAAAAAGGGTCATTTGCTTGATAGAAAACGTAGTTGAGTGAATCAGGTTCTACAACAACACCTAATCCTTCATACCATAATGATAATGATGAAAAAAGATCATTTGCTTGATAGAAACAGTGTAAGCTAAGGCATTTTTCATACAGTCTGTTTTAGCTGTTTTCTCCTTCTGCAAAAGCTTTGAAAGTAACAATATTGGTCAAAACGTAGTTGAGTGAATCAGGTTCTAAATCTAGACCTAATCCTTCATACCATAATGATAATGATGAAAAAGGGTCATTTGCTTGATAGAAACAGTGAAAGCTAAGGCATTCTTCATACAGTCCGTTTTAGCTGTTTTCTCTTTCTTCAAAAGCTTTGAAAGTAATAATATTGGTCAAAACGTAGTTCAGTGAATGAGGTTCTAAAACTAGTCCTAATCCTTCTTTCCATAATGATAATGATGAAAAAGGGTCATTTGCTTGATAGAAAACGTAGTTGAGTGAATCGGGTTCTACAACAACACCTAATCCTTCATACCATAATGAAAATGATGAAAAAAGGTCATTTGCTTGATAGAAACAGTGAAAGCTAAGGCATTCTTAATACAGTCCGTTTTAGCTGTTTTCTCCTTCTGCAAAAGCTTTGAAAGTAACAATATTGGTCAAAACGTAGTTGAGTGAATCAGGTTCTAAAACTAGACCTTATCCTTCATACCATAATGATAATGATGAAAAAAGGTCATTTGCTTGATAGAAAACATAGTTGAGTGATTCAGGTTCTACAACAACATCTAATCCTTCATACCATAATGATAATGATGAAAAAAGATCATTTGCTTGATAGAAACAGTGAAAGCTAAAGCATCTTCATATTGTCCGTTTTAGCTGTTTTCTCCTTCTGCAAAAGCTTTGAAAGTAACAATATTGGTCAAAACGTAGTTGAGTGAATCAGGTTCTAAAACTAGACCTTATCCTTCATACCATAATGAAAATGATGAAAAAAGGTCATTTGCTTGATAGAAACAGTGAAAGCTAAGGCATTCTTAATACAGTCCGTTTTAGCTGTTTTCTCCTTCTGCAAAAGCTTTGAAAGTAACAATATTGGTCAAAACGTAGTTGAGTGAATCAGGTTCTAAAACTAGACCTTATCCTTCATACCATAATGATAATGATGAAAAAGGGTCATTTGCTTGATAGAAACAGTGAAAGCTAAGGCATTCTTCATACAGTCCGTTTTAGCTGTTTTCTCTTTCTTTCAAAAGCTTTGAAAGTAATAATATTGGTCAAAACGTAGTTGAGTGAATCAGGTTCTAAAACTAGACCTAATCCTTCTTTCCATAATGATAATGATGAAAAAGGGTCATTTGCTTGATAGAAAACGTAGTTGAGTGAATCAGGTTCTACAACAACACCTAATCCTTCATACCATAATGATAATGATGAAAAAAGATCATTTGCTTGATAGAAACAGTAAAACCTAAAGCATTCTTCATATAGTCCGTTTTAGCTGTTTTCTCCTTCTGCAAAAGCTTTGAAAGTAACAATATTGGTCAAAACGTAGTTGAGTGAATCAGGTTCTACAACAACACCTAATCCTTCATACCATAATGATAATCATGAAAAAAGATCATTTGCTTGATAGAAACAGTGTAAGCTAAGGCATTCTTCATACAGTCTGTTTTAGCTGTTTTCTCCTTCTGCAAAAGCTTTGAAAGTAACAATATTGGTCAAAACGTAGTTGAGTGAATCAGGTTCTAAATCTAGACCTAATCCTTCATACCATAATGATAATGATGAAAAAGGGTCATTTGCTTGATAGAAAACATAGTTGAGTGATTCAGGTTCTATAACAACATCTAATCCTTCATACCATAATGATAATGATGAAAAAAGATCATTTGCTTGATAGAAACAGTGAAAGCTAAGGCATTCTTAATACAGTCCGTTTTAGCTGTTTTCTCCTTCTGCAAAAGCTTTGAAAGTAACAATATTGGTCAAAACGTAGTTGAGTGAATCAGGTTCTAAAACTAGACCTTATCCTTCATACCATAATGATAATGATGAAAAAAGGTAATTTGCTTGATAGAAAACATAGTTGAGTGATTCAGGTTCTAGAACAACACCTAATCCTTCATACCATAATGAAAATGATGAAAAAAGGTCATTTGCTTGATAGAAAACGTAGTTGAGTGAATCAGGTTCTAGAACAACACCTAATCCTTCATACCATAATGATAATGATGAAAAAAGATCATTTGCTTGATAGAAACAGTGTAAGCTAAGGCATTCTTCATACAATCTGTTTTAGCTGTTTTCTCCTTCTGCAAAAGCTTTGAAAGTAACAATATTGGTCAAAACGTAGTTGAGTGAATCAGGTTCTAAATCTAGACCTAATCCTTCATACCATAATGATAATGATGAAAAAGGGTCATTTGCTTGATAGAAAACGTAGTTGAGTGAATCAGGTTCTACAACAACACCTAATCCTTCATACCATAATGATAATGATGAAAAAAGATCATTGCTTGATAGAAACAGTGTAAGCTAAGGCATTCTTCATACAGTCTGTTTTAGCTGTTTTCTCCTTCTGCAAAAGCTTTGAAAGTAACAATATTGGTCAAAACGTAGTTGAGTGAATCAGGTTCTAAATCTAGACCTAATCCTTCATACCATAATGATAATGATGAAAAAGGGTCATTTGCTTGATAGAAACAGTGAAAGCTAAGGCATTCTTCATACAGTCCGTTTTAGCTGTTTTCTCTTTCTTCAAAAGCTTTGAAAGTAATAATATTGGTCAAAACGTAGTTCAGTGAATGAGGTTCTAAAACTAGACCTAATCCTTCTTTCCATAATGATAATGATGAAAAAGGGTCATTTGCTTGATAGAAAACGTAGTTGAGTGAATCGGGTTCTACAACAACACCTAATCCTTCATACCATAATGAAAATGATGAAAAAAGGTCATTTGCTTGATAGAAACAGTGAAAGCTAAGGCATTCTTAATACAGTCCGTTTTAGCTGTTTTCTCCTTCTGCAAAAGCTTTGAAAGTAACAATATTGGTCAAAACGTAGTTGAGTGAATCAGGTTCTAAAACTAGACCTTATCCTTCATACAATAATGATAATGATGAAAAAAGGTCATTTGCTTGATAGAAAACATAGTTGAGTGATTCAGGTTCTACAACAACATCTAATCCTTCATACCATAATGATAATGATGAAAAAAGATCATTTGCTTGATAGAAACAGTGAAAGCTAAAGCATCTTCATATAGTCCGTTTTAGCTGTTTTCTCCTTCTGCAAAAGCTTTGAAAGTAACAATATTGGTCAAAACGTAGTTGAGTGAATCAGGTTCTACAACAACACCTAATCCTTCATACCATAATGATAATGATGAAAAAAGATCATTTGCTTGATAGAAACAGTGAAAGCTAAAGCATTCTTCATACAGTCCGTTTTAGCTGTTTTCTCTTTCTGCAAAAGCTTTGAAAGTAACAACATGGGTCAAAACGAAGTTGAGTGAATCAGGTTCTAAAACTAGACCTTATCCTTCATACCATAATGATAATGATGAAAAAGGGTCATTTGCTTGATAGAAAACATAGTTGAGTGAATCAGGTTCTAGAACAACGCCTAATCCTTCTTTCCATAATGATAATGATGAAAAAGGGTCATTTGCTTGATAGAAAACGTAGTTGAGTGAATCAGGTTCTAAATCTAGACTTAATCCTTCATACCATAATGATAATGATGAAAAAGGGTCATTTGCTTGATAGAAACAGTGAAAGCTAAGGCATTCTTCATACAGTCCGTTTTAGCTGTTTTCTCTTTCTTCAAAAGCTTTGAAAGTAATAATATTGGTCAAAACGTAGTTGAGTGAATCAGGTTCTAAAACTAGACCTAATCCTTCTTTCCATAATGATAATGATGAAAAAGGGTCATTTGCTTGATAGAAAACGTAGTTGAGTGAATCGGGTTCTACAACAACACCTAATCCTTCATACCATAATGAAAATGATGAAAAAAGGTCATTTGCTTGATAGAAACAGTGAAAGCTAAGGCATTCTTAATACAGTCCGTTTTAGCTGTTTTCTCCTTCTGCAAAAGCTTTGAAAGTAACAATATTGGTCAAAACGTAGTTGAGTGAATCAGGTTCTAAAACTAGACCTTATCCTTCATACCATAATGATAATGATGAAAAAAGGTCATTTGCTTGATAGAAAACATAGTTGAGTGATTCAGGTTCTAGAACAACACCTAATCCTTCATACCATAATGAAAATGATGAAAAAAGGTCATTTGCTTGATAGAAAACGTAGTTGAGTGAATCAGGTTCTACAACAACACCTAATCCTTCATACCATAATGATAATGATGAAAAAAGATCATTTGCTTGATAGAAACAGTGTAAGCTAAGGCATTCTTCATACAATCTGTTTTAGCTGTTTTCTCCTTCTGCCAAAGCTTTGAAAGTAACAATATTGGTCAAAACGTAGTTGAGTGAATCAGGTTCTAAATCTAGACCTAATCCTTCATACCATAATGATAATGATGAAAAAGGGTCATTTGCTTGATAGAAAACGTAGTTGAGTGAATCAGGTTCTACAACAACACCTAATCCTTCATACCATAATGATAATGATGAAAAAAGATCATTGCTTGATAGAAACAGTGTAAGCTAAGGCATTCTTCATACAGTCTGTTTTAGCTGTTTTCTCCTTCTGCAAAAGCTTTGAAAGTAACAATATTGGTCAAAACGTAGTTGAGTGAATCAGGTTCTAAATCTAGACCTAATCCTTCATACCATAATGATAATGATGAAAAAGGGTCATTTGCTTGATAGAAACAGTGAAAGCTAAGGCATTCTTCATACAGTCCGTTTTAGCTGTTTTCTCTTTCTTCAAAAGCTTTGAAAGTAATAATATTGGTCAAAACGTAGTTGAGTGAATGAGGTTCTAAAACTAGACCTAATCCTTCTTTCCATAATGATATTGATGAAAAAGGGTCATTTGCTTGATAGAAAACGTAGTTGAGTGAATCGGGTTCTACAACAACACCTAATCCTTCATACCATAATGAAAATGATGAAAAAAGGTCATTTGCTTGATAGAAACAGTGAAAGCTAAGGCATTCTTAATACAGTCCGTTTTAGCTGTTTTCTCCTTCTGCAAAAGCTTTGAAAGTAACAATATTGGTCAAAACGTAGTTGAGTGAATCAGGTTCTAAAACTAGACCTTATCCTTCATACCATAATGATAATGATGAAAAAAGGTCATTTGCTTGATAGAAAACATAGTTGAGTGATTCAGGTTCTACAACAACATCTAATCCTTCATACCATAATGATAATGATGAAAAAAGATCATTTGCTTGATAGAAACAGTGAAAGCTAAAGCATCTTCATATAGTCCGTTTTAGCTGTTTTCTCCTTCTGCAAAAGCTTTGAAAGTAACAATATTGGTCAAAACGTAGTTGAGTGAATCAGGTTCTACAACAACACCTAATCCTTCATACCATAATGATAATGATGAAAAAAGATCATTTGCTTGATAGAAACAGTGAAAGCTAAAGCATTCTTCATACAGTCCGTTTTAGCTGTTTTCTCTTTCTGCAAAAGCTTTGAAAGTAACAACATGGGTCAAAACGAAGTTGAGTGAATCAGGTTCTAAAACTAGACCTTATACTTCATACCATAATGATAATGATGAAAAAGGGTCATTTGCTTGATAGAAAACATAGTTGAGTGAATCAGGTTCTAGAACAACGCCTAATCCTTCTTTCCATAATGATAATGATGAAAAAGGGTCATTTGCTTGATAGAAAACGTAGTTGAGTGAATCAGGTTCTAAATCTAGACTTAATCCTTCATACCATAATGATAATGATGAAAAAGGGTCATTTGCTTGATAGAAACAGTGAAAGCTAAGGCATTCTTCATACAGTCCGTTTTAGCTGTTTTCTCTTTCTTCAAAAGCTTTGAAAGTAATAATATTGGTCAAAACGTAGTTGAGTGAATCAGGTTCTAAAACTAGACCTAATCCTTCTTTCCATAATGATAATGATGAAAAAGGGTCATTTGCTTGATAGAAAACGTAGTTGAGTGAATCGGGTTCTACAACAACACCTAATCCTTCATACCATAATGAAAATGATGAAAAAAGGTCATTTGCTTGATAGAAACAGTGAAAGCTAAGGCATTCTTAATACAGTCCGTTTTAGCTGTTTTCTCCTTCTGCAAAAGCTTTGAAAGTAACAATATTGGTCAAAACGTAGTTGAGTGAATAAGGTTCTAAATCTAGACCTAATCCTTCATACCATAATGATAATGATGAAAAAGGGTCATTTGCTTGATAGAAACAGTGAAAGCTAAGGCATTCTTCATACAGTCCGTTTTAGCTGTTTTCTCTTTCTTCAAAAGCTTTGAAAGTAATAATATTGGTCAAAACGTAGTTCAGTGAATGAGGTTCTAAAACTAGACCTAATCCTTCTTTCCATAATGATAATGATGAAAAAGGGTCATTTGCTTGATAGAAAACGTAGTTGAGTGAATCGGGTTCTACAACAACACCTAATCCTTCATACCATAATGAAAATGATGAAAAAAGGTCATTTGCTTGATAGAAACAGTGAAAGCTAAGGCATTCTTAATACAGTCCGTTTTAGCTGTTTTCTCCTTCTGCAAAAGCTTTGAAAGTAACAATATTGGTCAAAACGTAGTTGAGTGAATCAGGTTCTAAAACTAGACCTTATCCTTCATACCATAATGATAATGATGAAAAAAGGTCATTTGCTTGATAGAAAACATAGTTGAGTGATTCAGGTTCTACAACAACATCTAATCCTTCATACCATAATGATAATGATGAAAAAAGATCATTTGCTTGATAGAAACAGTGAAAGCTAAAGCATCTTCATATAGTCTGTTTTAGCTGTTTTCTCCTTCTGCAAAAGCTTTGAAAGTAACAATATTGGTCAAAACGTAGTTGAGTGAATCAGGTTCTACAACAACACCTAATCCTTCATACCATAATGATAATGATGAAAAAAGATCATTTGCTTGATAGAAACAGTGAAAGCTAAAGCATTCTTCATACAGTCCGTTTTAGCTGTTTTCTCTTTCTGCAAAAGCTTTGAAAGTAACAACATGGGTCAAAACGAAGTTGAGTGAATCAGGTTCTAAAACTAGACCTTATCCTTCATACCATAATGATAATGATGAAAAAGGGTCATTTGCTTGATAGAAAACATAGTTGAGTGAATCAGGTTCTAGAACAACGCCTAATCCTTCTTTCCATAATGATAATGATGAAAAAGGGTCATTTGCTTGATAGAAAACGTAGTTGAGTGAATCAGGTTCTAAATCTAGACTTAATCCTTCATACCATAATGATAATGATGAAAAAGGGTCATTTGCTTGATAGAAACAGTGAAAGCTAAGGCATTCTTCATACAGTCCGTTTTAGCTGTTTTCTCTTTCTTCAAAAGCTTTGAAAGTAATAATATTGGTCAAAACGTAGTTGAGTGAATCAGGTTCTAAAACTAGACCTAATCCTTCTTTCCATAATGATAATGATGAAAAAGGGTCATTTGCTTGATAGAAAACGTAGTTGAGTGAATCGGGTTCTACAACAACACCTAATCCTTCATACCATAATGAAAATGATGAAAAAAGGTCATTTGCTTGATAGAAACAGTGAAAGCTAAGGCATTCTTAATACAGTCCGTTTTAGCTGTTTTCTCCTTCTGCAAAAGCTTTGAAAGTAACAATATTGGTCAAAACGTAGTTGAGTGAATCAGGTTCTAAAACTAGACCTTATCCTTCATACCATAATGATAATGATGAAAAAAGGTCATTTGCTTGATAGAAAACATAGTTGAGTGATTCAGGTTCTAGAACAACACCTAATCCTTCATACCATAATGAAAATGATGAAAAAAGGTCATTTGCTTGATAGAAACAGTGAAAGCTAAGGCATTCTTAATACAGTCCGTTTTAGCTGTTTTCTCCTTCTGCAAAAGCTTTGAAAGTAACAATATTGGTCAAAACGTAGTTGAGTGAATCAGGTTCTAAAACTAGACCTTATCCTTCATACCATAATGATAATGATGAAAAAAGGTCATTTGCTTGATAGAAAACATAGTTGAGTGATTCAGGTTCTAGAACAACACCTAATCCTTCATACCATAATGATAATGATGAAAAGGGGTCATTTGCTTGATAGAAACAGTGAAAGCTAAAGCATTCTTCATACAGTCCGTTTTAGCTGTTTTCTCCTTCTGCAAAAGCTTTGAAAGTAACAATATTGGTCAAAACGTAGTTGAGTGAATCAGGTTCTAAATCTAGACCTAATCCTTCATACCATAATGATAATGATGAAAAAGGGTCATTTGCTTGATAGAAACAGTGAAAGCTAAGGCATTCTTCATACAGTCCGTTTTAGCTGTTTTCTCTTTCTTCAAAAGCTTTGAAAGTAATAATATTGGTCAAAACGTAGTTCAGTGAATGAGGTTCTAAAACTAGACCTAATCCTTCTTTCCATAATGATAATGATGAAAAAGGGTCATTTGCTTGATAGAAAACGTAGTTGAGTGAATCGGGTTCTACAACAACACCTAATCCTTCATACCATAATGAAAATGATGAAAAAAGGTCATTTGCTTGATAGAAACAGTGAAAGCTAAGGCATTCTTAATACAGTCCGTTTTAGCTGTTTTCTCCTTCTGCAAAAGCTTTGAAAGTAACAATATTGGTCAAAACGTAGTTGAGTGAATCAGGTTCTAAAACTAGACCTTATCCTTCATACCATAATGATAATGATGAAAAAAGGTCATTTGCTTGATAGAAAACATAGTTGAGTGATTCAGGTTCTACAACAACATCTAATCCTTCATACCATAATGATAATGATGAAAAAAGATCATTTGCTTGATAGAAACAGTGAAAGCTAAAGCATCTTCATATAGTCTGTTTTAGCTGTTTTCTCCTTCTGCAAAAGCTTTGAAAGTAACAATATTGGTCAAAACGTAGTTGAGTGAATCAGGTTCTACAACAACACCTAATCCTTCATACCATAATGATAATGATGAAAAAAGATCATTTGCTTGATAGAAACAGTGAAAGCTAAAGCATTCTTCATACAGTCCGTTTTAGCTGTTTTCTCTTTCTGCAAAAGCTTTGAAAGTAACAACATGGGTCAAAACGAAGTTGAGTGAATCAGGTTCTAAAACTAGACCTTATCCTTCATACCATAATGATAATGATGAAAAAGGGTCATTTGCTTGATAGAAAACATAGTTGAGTGAATCAGGTTCTAGAACAACGCCTAATCCTTCTTTCCATAATGATAATGATGAAAAAGGGTCATTTGCTTGATAGAAAACGTAGTTGAGTGAATCAGGTTCTAAATCTAGACTTAATCCTTCATACCATAATGATAATGATGAAAAAGGGTCATTTGCTTGATAGAAACAGTGAAAGCTAAGGCATTCTTCATACAGTCCGTTTTAGCTGTTTTCTCTTTCTTCAAAAGCTTTGAAAGTAATAATATTGGTCAAAACGTAGTTGAGTGAATCAGGTTCTAAAACTAGACCTAATCCTTCTTTCCATAATGATAATGATGAAAAAGGGTCATTTGCTTGATAGAAAACGTAGTTGAGTGAATCGGGTTCTACAACAACACCTAATCCTTCATACCATAATGAAAATGATGAAAAAAGGTCATTTGCTTGATAGAAACAGTGAAAGCTAAGGCATTCTTAATACAGTCCGTTTTAGCTGTTTTCTCCTTCTGCAAAAGCTTTGAAAGTAACAATATTGGTCAAAACGTAGTTGAGTGAATCAGGTTCTAAAACTAGACCTTATACTTCATACCATAATGATAATGATGAAAAAAGGTCATTTGCTTGATAGAAAACATAGTTGAGTGATTCATATGAGGGGCCGTTTAGGACTTAACTACTGAGACACTCTCACACACACTACTGAGACACTCTCACACACACTACTGAGACACTCTCACACACACTACTGAGACACTCTCACACACACTACTGAGACACTCTCACACACACTATTGAGACACTCTCATACACACTACTGAGACACTCTCATACACACTATTGAGACACTCTCACACACACTACTGAGACACTCTCATACACACTATTGAGACACTCTCATACACACTATTGAGACACTCAGACAGCATCTCACTATACAACATGAGAGCATCTCACTATACAATGTGAGAGAATCTCAGTATACAGTGTGAGATAATCTCAGTATACAGTGTGAGAGCATCTCAGTATACAGTGTGAGATAATCTCAGTATACAGTGTGAGAGCATCTCAGTATACAGTGTGAGAGCATCTCAGTATACAGTGTGAGAGAATCTCAGTTACACCGGAAGGCATCTCAGTTACACCGGAAGGCGGAAGCAAAGAGCGCTGATTTTGAACAGCGCAATGCGCCAATCATACGCGCCCTTCCTTCATATGCCTTGAAGTCTGCGGTCGCCCGTCCAAATTTATAAATACTACCATATTCAAGGGACGGAATGTCATTTTAGGACGTTTTCAGGCGAGAAATTAGGTGTTTAAGCAACATTTCTGCGGTCGGTTTGTTAACATTCAGCCATCGTAAAAATATCCATGGAGGACGTCGGAGACGTCAGGCGTAGTTAACGGGACCATCTGATGCCCTCAGCACAGGGCGATCAGCCTCATCTCACGCCGCAGACAGCAGCCTGTTCTCGGCCAGACATCCGTGAAATGCTCCGCTTCGATCCACTTTTCCGTAGCGGTTATATATACGATAGTAATACTAGGATGAGTGTTCATAACGTTTAATCTGAGACTGGTGTTTGTTTAATGGCTATTTTGCGAGCAGAGTTTAAATTCATAACCTTAATAAACTATACGTAAACTAGACTGTATCCATAGTGTGCGCGCTTATTGTACTGTCTATCATTGTGGAATAAAACTAATCGTGTCTTTTATTAAAGGTCTTGTGGGGAGACCGTCATGGAAACCGGCAGCAGGGCATCAGCTTCAAAGCGAAGGATAATAATCGATTAAATAATACATTAAAATCCAAATATTAATTAATGAATATTTCTATTGTAAGATCCACTCGTGTCTCCGCTACGGAAAAGTAGATACAATGTAGGGTGACCGTATCCATAACACCATAAAAAAGGACAATATTTCGTGAGGCTCTAAATCAGGGGTGTCAAAGTCGTTTCAGGTTAGCGGGGGTGGCGCGGACGTTACGGCCATAGAGGGGGGGGGGCGACAGTTTTCACAGCGCAACTCCAAAAAAAGGAGGACAAATACGCGTCAGGGCATTGCAAATCAGGACGGTCCAACATCCCCCTAGTAGTAGGTGTCAATTTAAGTCAATTTCACAGATGTCTGGCCGAGAACAGGCTGCTGTCTGCGGCGTGAGATGAGGCTGACCGCCCGGTGCTGAGGGCATCAGGTGGTCCCGTTAACTACGCCTGACGTCTCCGACATCCTCCATGGATATTTTTACGATGGCTGAATGTTAACAAACCGACCGCCGAAAAGTTGCTTAAACACCTAATTTCTCGCCTGAAAACGTCCTAAAATGACATTCCGTCCCTTGATTATGGTAGTATTTATAAATTTGGACGGGCGACCGCAGACTTCAAGGCATATGAAGGAAGGGCGCGTATGATTGGCGCATTGCGCTGTTCAAAATCAGCGCTCTTTGCTTCCGCCTTCCGGTGTAACTGAGATGCCTTCCGGTGTAACTGAGATTCTCTCACACTGTATACTGAGATTCTCTCACACTGTATACTGAGATTCTCTCACACTGTATACTGAGATTCTCTCACATTGTATAGTGAGATTCTCTCACACTGTATACTGAGATTCTCTCACATTGTATAGTGAGATGCTCTCATGTTGTATAGTGAGATGCTGTCTGAGGGTCTCAATAGTGTGTATGAGAGTGTCTCAATAGTGTGTATGAGAGTGTCTCAATAGTGTGTATGAGAGTGTCTCAATAGTGTATATGAGAGTGTCTCAATAGTGTATATGAGAGTGTCTCAATAGTGTATATGAGAGTGTCTCAATAGTGTGTGTGAGAGTGTCTCAGTAGTGTGTGTGAGAGTGTCTCAGTAGTGTGTGTGAGAGTGTCTCAGTAGTGTGTGTGAGAGTGTCTCAGTAGTGTGTGTGAGAGTGTCTCAGTAGTGTGTGTGAGTGTGTCTCAGTAGTGTGTGTGAGTGTTGAGTGTCTCAGTAGAGTGTGTGAGAGTGTCTCAGTAGTGTGTGTGAGAGTGTCTCAGTAGTGTGTGTGTGAGTGTGTCTCAGTAGTGTGTGTGAGTGTTGAGTGTCTCAGTAGAGTGTGTGAGAGTGTCTCAGTAGTGTGTGTGAGAGTGTTGAGTGTCTCAGTAGTGTGTGTGAGAGTGTCTCAACAGTTAAGTCCTAAACGGCCCCTCATAGATTCAGGTTCTAGAACAACACCTAATCCTTCATACCATAATGAAAATGATGAAAAAAGGTCATTTGCTTGATAGAAAACGTAGTTGAGTGAATCAGGTTCTACAACAACACCTAATCCTTCATACCATAATGATAATGATGAAAAAAGATCATTTGCTTGATAGAAACAGTGTAAGCTAAGGCATTCTTCATACAATCTGTTTTAGCTGTTTTCTCCTTCTGCCAAAGCTTTGAAAGTAACAATATTGGTCAAAACGTAGTTGAGTGAATCAGGTTCTAAATCTAGACCTAATCCTTCATACCATAATGATAATGATGAAAAAGGGTCATTTGCTTGATAGAAAACGTAGTTGAGTGAATCAGGTTCTACAACAACACCTAATCCTTCATACCATAATGATAATGATGAAAAAAGATCATTGCTTGATAGAAACAGTGTAAGCTAAGGCATTCTTCATACAGTCTGTTTTAGCTGTTTTCTCCTTCTGCAAAAGCTTTGAAAGTAACAATATTGGTCAAAACGTAGTTGAGTGAATCAGGTTCTAAATCTAGACCTAATCCTTCATACCATAATGATAATGATGAAAAAGGGTCATTTGCTTGATAGAAACAGTGAAAGCTAAGGCATTCTTCATACAGTCCGTTTTAGCTGTTTTCTCTTTCTTCAAAAGCTTTGAAAGTAATAATATTGGTCAAAACGTAGTTGAGTGAATGAGGTTCTAAAACTAGACCTAATCCTTCTTTCCATAATGATAATGATGAAAAAGGGTCATTTGCTTGATAGAAAACGTAGTTGAGTGAATCGGGTTCTACAACAACACCTAATCCTTCATACCATAATGAAAATGATGAAAAAAGGTCATTTGCTTGATAGAAACAGTGAAAGCTAAGGCATTCTTAATACAGTCCGTTTTAGCTGTTTTCTCCTTCTGCAAAAGCTTTGAAAGTAACAATATTGGTCAAAACGTAGTTGAGTGAATCAGGTTCTAAAACTAGACCTTATCCTTCATACCATAATGATAATGATGAAAAAAGGTCATTTGCTTGATAGAAAACATAGTTGAGTGATTCAGGTTCTACAACAACATCTAATCCTTCATACCATAATGATAATGATGAAAAAAGATCATTTGCTTGATAGAAACAGTGAAAGCTAAAGCATCTTCATATAGTCCGTTTTAGCTGTTTTCTCCTTCTGCAAAAGCTTTGAAAGTAACAATATTGGTCAAAACGTAGTTGAGTGAATCAGGTTCTACAACAACACCTAATCCTTCATACCATAATGATAATGATGAAAAAAGATCATTTGCTTGATAGAAACAGTGAAAGCTAAAGCATTCTTCATACAGTCCGTTTTAGCTGTTTTCTCTTTCTGCAAAAGCTTTGAAAGTAACAACATGGGTCAAAACGAAGTTGAGTGAATCAGGTTCTAAAACTAGACCTTATCCTTCATACCATAATGATAATGATGAAAAAGGGTCATTTGCTTGATAGAAAACATAGTTGAGTGAATCAGGTTCTAGAACAACGCCTAATCCTTCTTTCCATAATTATAATGATGAAAAAGGGTCATTTGCTTGATAGAAAACGTAGTTGAGTGAATCAGGTTCTAAATCTAGACTTAATCCTTCATACCATAATGATAATGATGAAAAAGGGTCATTTGCTTGATAGAAACAGTGAAAGCTAAGGCATTCTTCATACAGTCCGTTTTAGCTGTTTTCTCTTTCTTCAAAAGCTTTGAAAGTAATAATATTGGTCAAAACGTAGTTGAGTGAATCAGGTTCTAAAACTAGACCTAATCCTTCTTTCCATAATGATAATGATGAAAAAGGGTCATTTGCTTGATAGAAAACGTAGTTGAGTGAATCGGGTTCTACAACAACACCTAATCCTTCATACCATAATGAAAATGATGAAAAAAGGTCATTTGCTTGATAGAAACAGTGAAAGCTAAGGCATTCTTAATACAGTCCGTTTTAGCTGTTTTCTCCTTCTGCAAAAGCTTTGAAAGTAACAATATTGGTCAAAACGTAGTTGAGTGAATCAGGTTCTACAACACCTAATCCTTCATACCATAATGATAATGATGAAAAAAGATCATTTGCTTGATAGAAACAGTGAAAGCTAAAGCATTCTTCATACAGTCCGTTTTAGCTGTTTTCTCTTTCTGCAAAAGCTTTGAAAGTAACAATATGGGTCAAAACGAAGTTGAGTGAATCAGGTTCTAAAACTAGACCTTATCCTTCATACCATAATGATAATGATGAAAAGGGGTCATTTGCTTGATAGAAACAGTGAAAGCTAAATCATTCTTCATACAGTCCGTTTTAGCTGTTTTCTCTTTCTGCAAAAGCTTTGAAAGTAACAATATGGGTCAAAACGAAGTTGAGTGAATCAGGTTCTAAAACTAGACCTTATCCTTCATACCATAATGATAATGATGAAAAAAGGTCATTTGCTTGATAGAAAACATAGTTGAGTGATTCAGGTTCTACAACAACATCTAATCCTTCATACCATAATGATAATGATAAAAAAAGATCATTTGCTTGATAGAAACAGTAAAAGCTAAAGCATTCTTCATATAGTCCGTTTTAGCTGTTTTCTCTTCTGCAAAAGCTTTGAAAGTAACAATATTGGTCAAAACGTAGTTGAGTGAATCAGGTTCTACAACAACACCTAATCCTTCATACCATAATGATAATGATGAAAAAAGATCATTTGCTTGATAGAAACAGTGAAAGCTAAAGCATTCTTCATACAGTCCGTTTTAGCTGTTTTCTCTTTCTGCAAAAGCTTTGAAAGTAACAATATGGGTCAAAACGAAGTTGAGTGAATCAGGTTCTAAAACTAGACCTTATCCTTCATACCATAATGATAATGATGAAAAAAGGTCATTTGCTTGATAGAAAACATAGTTGAGTGATTCAGGTTCTACAACAACATCTAATCCTTCATACCATAATGATAATGATGAAAAGGGGTCATTTGCTTGATAGAAACAGTGAAAGCTAAAGCATTCTTCATACAGTCCGTTTTAGCTGTTTTCTCTTTCTGCAAAAGCTTTGAAAGTAACAATATGGGTCAAAACGAAGTTGAGTGAATCAGGTTCTAAAACTAGACCTTATCCTTCATACCATAATGATAATGATGAAAAAGGGTCATTTGCTTGATAGAAAACATAGTTGAGTGAATCAGGTTCTAGAACAACGCCTAATCCTTCTTTCCATAATGATAATGATGAAAAAGGGTAATTTGCTTGATAGAAAACGTAGTTGAGTGAATCAGGTTCTACAACAACACCTAATCCTTCATACCATAATGATAATGATGAAAAAAGATCATTTGCTTGATAGAAACAGTGTAAGCTAAGGCATTCTTCATACAGTCTGTTTTAGCTGTTTTCTCCTTCTGCAAAAGCTTTGAAAGTAACAATATTGGTCAAAACGTAGTTGAGTGAATCAGGTTCTAAATCTAGACCTAATCCTTCATACCATAATGATAATGATGAAAAAGGGTCATTTGCTTGATAGAAACAGTGAAAGCTAAGGCATTCTTCATACAGTCCGTTTTAGCTGTTTTCTCTTTCTTCAAAAGCTTTGAAAGTTATAATATTGGTCAAAACGTAGTTGAGTGAATGAGGTTCTAAAACTAGACCTAATCCTTCTTTCCATAATGATAATGATGAAAAAGGGTCATTTGCTTGATAGAAAACGTAGTTGAGTGAATCGGGTTCTACAACAACACCTAATCCTTCTTTCCATAATGATAATGATGAAAAAGGGTAATTTGCTTGATAGAAAACGTAGTTGAGTGAATCAGGTTCTACAACAACACCTAATCCTTCATACCATAATGATAATGATGAAAAAAGATCATTTGCTTGATAGAAACAGTGTAAGCTAAGGCATTCTTCATACAGTCTGTTTTAGCTGTTTTCTCCTTCTGCAAAAGCTTTGAAAGTAACAATATTGGTCAAAACGTAGTTGAGTGAATCAGGTTCTAAATCTAGACCTAATCCTTCATACCATAATGATAATGATGAAAAAGGGTCATTTGCTTGATAGAAACAGTGAAAGCTAAGGCATTCTTCATACAGTCCGTTTTAGCTGTTTTCTCTTTCTTCAAAAGCTTTGAAAGTAATAATATTGGTCAAAACGTAGTTGAGTGAATGAGGTTCTAAAACTAGACCTAATCCTTCTTTCCATAATGATAATGATGAAAAAGGGTCATTTGCTTGATAGAAAACGTAGTTGAGTGAATCGGGTTCTACAACAACACCTAATCCTTCATACCATAATGAAAATGATGAAAAAAGGTCATTTGCTGGATAGAAACAGTGAAAGCTAAGGCATTCTTAATACAGTCCGTTTTAGCTGTTTTCTCCTTCTGCAAAAGCTTTGAAAGTAACAATATTGGTCAAAACGTAGTTGAGTGAATCAGGTTCTAAAACTAGACCTTATCCTTCATACCATAATGATAATGACGAAAAAAGGTCATTTGCTTGATAGAAAACATAGTTGAGTGATTCAGGTTCTACAACAACATCTAATCCTTCATACCATAATGATAATGATGAAAAAAGATCATTTGCTTGATAGAAACAGTGAAAGCTAAAGCATCTTCATATAGTCCGTTTTAGCTGTTTTCTCCTTCTGCAAAAGCTTTGAAAGTAACAATATTGGTCAAAACGTAGTTGAGTGAATCAGGTTCTACAACAACACCTAATCCTTCATACCATAATGATAATGATGAAAAAAGATCATTTGCTTGATAGAAACAGTGAAAGCTAAAGCATTCTTCATACAGTCCGTTTTAGCTGTTTTCTCTTTCTGCAAAAGCTTTGAAAGTAACAACATGGGTCAAAACGAAGTTGAGTGAATCAGGTTCTAAAACTAGACCTTATCCTTCATACCATAATGATAATGATGAAAAAGGGTCATTTGCTTGATAGAAAACATAGTTGAGTGAATCAGGTTCTAGAACAACGCCTAATCCTTCATACCATAATGATAATGATGAAAAAAGATCATTTGCTTGATAGAAACAGTGAAAGCTAAAGCATTCTTCATATAGTCCGTTTTAGCTGTTTTCTCCTTCTGCAAAAGCTTTGAAAGTAACAATATTGGTCAAAACGTAGTTGAGTGAATCAGGTTCTACAACAACACCTAATCCTTCATACCATAATGATAATGATGAAAAAAGATCATTTGCTTGATAGAAACAGTGAAAGCTGAAGCATTCTTCATACAGTCCGTTTTAGCTGTTTTCTCTTTCTGCAAAAGCTTTGAAAGTAACAATATGGGTCAAAACGAAGTTGAGTGAATCAGGTTCTAAAACTAGACCTTATCCTTCATACCATAATGATAATGATGAAAAAGGGTCATTTGCTTGATAGAAAACATAGTTGAGTGAATCAGGTTCTAGAACAACGCCTAATCCTTCTTTCCATAATGATAATGATGAAAAAGGGTCATTTGCTTGATAGAAAACGTAGTTGAGTGAATCAGGTTCTAAATCTAGACCTAATCCTTCATACCATAATGATAATGATGAAAAAGGGTCATTTGCTTGATAGAAAACGTAGTTGAGTGAATCGGGTTCTACAACAACACCTAATCCTTCATACCATAATGAAAATGATGAAAAAAGGTCATTTGCTTGATAGAAACAGTGAAAGCTAAGGCATTCTTAATACAGTCCGTTTTAGCTGTTTTCTCCTTCTGCAAAAGCTTTGAAAGTAACAATATTGGTCAAAACGTAGTTGAGTGAATCAGGTTCTAAAACTAGACCTTATACTTCATACCATAATGATAATGATGAAAAAAGGTCATTTGCTTGATAGAAAACATAGTTGAGTGATTCAGGTTCTAGAACAACACCTAATCCTTCATACCATAATGAAAATGATGAAAAAAGGTCATTTGCTTGATAGAAAACGTAGTTGAGTGAATCAGGTTCTACAACAACACCTAATCCTTCATACCATAATGATAATGATGAAAAAAGATCATTTGCTTGATAGAAACAGTGTAAGCTAAGGCATTCTTCATACAATCTGTTTTAGCTGTTTTCTCCTTCTGCCAAAGCTTTGAAAGTAACAATATTGGTCAAAACGTAGTTGAGTGAATCAGGTTCTAAATCTAGACCTAATCCTTCATACCATAATGATAATGATGAAAAAGGGTCATTTGCTTGATAGAAAACGTAGTTGAGTGAATCAGGTTCTACAACAACACCTAATCCTTCATACCATAATGATAATGATGAAAAAAGATCATTGCTTGATAGAAACAGTGTAAGCTAAGGCATTCTTCATACAGTCTGTTTTAGCTGTTTTCTCCTTCTGCAAAAGCTTTGAAAGTAACAATATTGGTCAAAACGTAGTTGAGTGAATCAGGTTCTAAATCTAGACCTAATCCTTCATACCATAATGATAATGATGAAAAAGGGTCATTTGCTTGATAGAAACAGTGAAAGCTAAGGCATTCTTCATACAGTCCGTTTTAGCTGTTTTCTCTTTCTTCAAAAGCTTTGAAAGTAATAATATTGGTCAAAACGTAGTTGAGTGAATGAGGTTCTAAAACTAGACCTAATCCTTATTTCCATAATGATAATGATGAAAAAGGGTCATTTGCTTGATAGAAAACGTAGTTGAGTGAATCGGGTTCTACAACAACACCTAATCCTTCATACCATAATGAAAATGATGAAAAAAGGTCATTTGCTTGATAGAAACAGTGAAAGCTAAGGCATTCTTAATACAGTCCGTTTTAGCTGTTTTCTCCTTCTGCAAAAGCTTTGAAAGTAACAATATTGGTCAAAACGTAGTTGAGTGAATCAGGTTCTAAAACTAGACCTTATCCTTCATACCATAATGATAATGATGAAAAAAGGTCATTTGCTTGATAGAAAACATAGTTGAGTGATTCAGGTTCTACAACAACATCTAATCCTTCATACCATAATGATAATGATGAAAAAAGATCATTTGCTTGATAGAAACAGTGAAAGCTAAAGCATCTTCATATAGTCCGTTTTAGCTGTTTTCTCCTTCTGCAAAAGCTTTGAAAGTAACAATATTGGTCAAAACGTAGTTGAGTGAATCAGGTTCTACAACAACACCTAATCCTTCATACCATAATGATAATGATGAAAAAAGATCATTTGCTTGATAGAAACAGTGAAAGCTAAAGCATTCTTCATACAGTCCGTTTTAGCTGTTTTCTCTTTCTGCAAAAGCTTTGAAAGTAACAACATGGGTCAAAACGAAGTTGAGTGAATCAGGTTCTAAAACTAGACCTTATCCTTCATACCATAATGATAATGATGAAAAAGGGTCATTTGCTTGATAGAAAACATAGTTGAGTGAATCAGGTTCTAGAACAACGCCTAATCCTTCTTTCCATAATGATAATGATGAAAAAGGGTCATTTGCTTGATAGAAAACGTAGTTGAGTGAATCAGGTTCTAAATCTAGACTTAATCCTTCATACCATAATGATAATGATGAAAAAGGGTCATTTGCTTGATAGAAACAGTGAAAGCTAAGGCATTCTTCATACAGTCCGTTTTAGCTGTTTTCTCTTTCTTCAAAAGCTTTGAAAGTAATAATATTGGTCAAAACGTAGTTGAGTGAATCAGGTTCTAAAACTAGACCTAATCCTTCTTTCCATAATGATAATGATGAAAAAGGGTCATTTGCTTGATAGAAAACGTAGTTGAGTGAATCGGGTTCTACAACAACACCTAATCCTTCATACCATAATGAAAATGATGAAAAAAGGTCATTTGCTTGATAGAAACAGTGAAAGCTAAGGCATTCTTAATACAGTCCGTTTTAGCTGTTTTCTCCTTCTGCAAAAGCTTTGAAAGTAACAATATTGGTCAAAACGTAGTTGAGTGAATCAGGTTCTACAACACCTAATCCTTCATACCATAATGATAATGATGAAAAAAGATCATTTGCTTGATAGAAACAGTGAAAGCTAAAGCATTCTTCATACAGTCCGTTTTAGCTGTTTTCTCTTTCTGCAAAAGCTTTGAAAGTAACAATATGGGTCAAAACGAAGTTGAGTGAATCAGGTTCTAAAACTAGACCTTATCCTTCATACCATAATGATAATGATGAAAAGGGGTCATTTGCTTGATAGAAACAGTGAAAGCTAAATCATTCTTCATACAGTCCGTTTTAGCTGTTTTCTCTTTCTGCAAAAGCTTTGAAAGTAACAATATGGGTCAAAACGAAGTTGAGTGAATCAGGTTCTAAAACTAGACCTTATCCTTCATACCATAATGATAATGATGAAAAAAGGTCATTTGCTTGATAGAAAACATAGTTGAGTGATTCAGGTTCTACAACAACATCTAATCCTTCATACCATAATGATAATGATAAAAAAAGATCATTTGCTTGATAGAAACAGTGAAAGCTAAAGCATTCTTCATATAGTCCGTTTTAGCTGTTTTCTCTTCTGCAAAAGCTTTGAAAGTAACAATATTGGTCAAAACGTAGTTGAGTGAATCAGGTTCTACAACAACACCTAATCCTTCATACCATAATGATAATGATGAAAAAAGATCATTTGCTTGATAGAAACAGTGAAAGCTAAAGCATTCTTCATACAGTCCGTTTTAGCTGTTTTCTCTTCCTGCAAAAGCTTTGAAAGTAACAATATGGGTCAAAACGAAGTTGAGTGAATCAGGTTCTAAAACTAGACCTTATCCTTCATACCATAATGATAATGATGAAAAAAGGTCATTTGCTTGATAGAAAACATAGTTGAGTGATTCAGGTTCTACAACAACATCTAATCCTTCATACCATAATGATAATGATGAAAAGGGGTCATTTGCTTGATAGAAACAGTGAAAGCTAAAGCATTCTTCATACAGTCCGTTTTAGCTGTTTTCTCTTTCTGCAAAAGCTTTGAAAGTAACAATATGGGTCAAAACGAAGTTGAGTGAATCAGGTTCTAAAACTAGACCTAATCCTTCTTTCCATAATGATAATGATGAAAAAGGGTCATTTGCTTGATAGAAAACGTAGTTGAGTGAATCGGGTTCTACAACAACACCTAATCCTTCATACCATAATGAAAATGATGAAAAAAGGTCATTTGCTTGATAGAAACAGTGAAAGCTAAGGCATTCTTAATACAGTCCGTTTTAGCTGTTTTCTCCTTCTGCAAAAGCTTTGAAAGTAACAATATTGGTCAAAACGTAGTTGAGTGAATCAGGTTCTAAAACTAGACCTTATCCTTCATACCATAATGATAATGACGAAAAAAGGTCATTTGCTTGATAGAAAACATAGTTGAGTGATTCAGGTTCTACAACAACATCTAATCCTTCATACCATAATGATAATGATGAAAAAAGATCATTTGCTTGATAGAAACAGTGAAAGCTAAAGCATCTTCATATAGTCCGTTTTAGCTGTTTTCTCCTTCTGCAAAAGCTTTGAAAGTAACAATATTGGTCAAAACGTAGTTGAGTGAATCAGGTTCTACAACAACACCTAATCCTTCATACCATAATGATAATGATGAAAAAAGATCATTTGCTTGATAGAAACAGTGAAAGCTAAAGCATTCTTCATACAGTCCGTTTTAGCTGTTTTCTCTTTCTGCAAAAGCTTTGAAAGTAACAACATGGGTCAAAACGAAGTTGAGTGAATCAGGTTCTAAAACTAGACCTTATCCTTCATACCATAATGATAATGATGAAAAAGGGTCATTTGCTTGATAGAAAACATAGTTGAGTGAATCAGGTTCTAGAACAACGCCTAATCCTTCATACCATAATGATAATGATGAAAAAAGATCATTTGCTTGATAGAAACAGTGAAAGCTAAAGCATTCTTCATATAGTCCGTTTTAGCTGTTTTCTCCTTCTGCAAAAGCTTTGAAAGTAACAATATTGGTCAAAACGTAGTTGAGTGAATCAGGTTCTACAACAACACCTAATCCTTCATACCATAATGATAATGATGAAAAAAGATCATTTGCTTGATAGAAACAGTGAAAGCTGAAGCATTCTTCATACAGTCCGTTTTAGCTGTTTTCTCTTTCTGCAAAAGCTTTGAAAGTAACAATATGGGTCAAAACGAAGTTGAGTGAATCAGGTTCTAAAACTAGACCTTATCCTTCATACCATAATGATAATGATGAAAAAGGGTCATTTGCTTGATAGAAAACATAGTTGAGTGAATCAGGTTCTAGAACAACGCCTAATCCTTCTTTCCATAATGATAATGATGAAAAAGGGTCATTTGCTTGATAGAAAACGTAGTTGAGTGAATCAGGTTCTAAATCTAGACCTAATCCTTCATACCATAATGATAATGATGAAAAAGGGTCATTTGCTTGATAGAAAACGTAGTTGAGTGAATTAGGTTCTTAAACTAGACCTTATCCTTCATACCATAATGATAATGATGAAAAAGGGTCATTTGATTGATAGAAACAGTGAAAGCTAAGGCATTCTTCATACAGTCCGTTTTAGCTGTTTTCTCTTTCTTCAAAAGCTTTGAAAGTAATAATATTGGTCAAAACGTAGTTGAGTGAATCAGGTTCTAAAACTAGACCTAATCCTTCTTTCCATAATGATAATGATGAAAAAGGGTCATTTGCTTGATAGAAAACGTAGTTGAGTGAATCGGGTTCTACAACAACACCTAATCCTTCATACCATAATGAAAATGATGAAAAAAGGTCATTTGCTTGATAGAAACAGTGAAAGCTAAGGCATTCTTAATACAGTCCGTTTTAGCTGTTTTCTTCTTCTGCAAAAGCTTTGAAAGTAACAATATTGGTCAAAACGTAGTTGAGTGAATCAGGTTCTAAAACTAGACCTTATCCTTCATAGCATAATGATAATGATGAAAAAAGGTCATTTGCTTGATAGAAAACATAGTTGAGTGATTCAGGTTCTACAACAACATCTAATCCTTCATACCATAATGATAATGATGAAAAAAGATCATTTGCTTGATAGAAACAGTGAAAGCTAAAGCATTCTTCATACAGTCCGTTTTAGCTGTTTTCTCTTTCTGCAAAAGCTTTGAAAGTAACAATATGGGTCAAAACGAAGTTGAGTGAATCAGGTTCTAAAACTAGACCTTATCCTTCATACCATAATGATAATGATGAAAAAGGGTCATTTGCTTGATAGAAAACATAGTTGAGTGAATCAGGTTCTAGAACAACGCCTAATCCTTCTTTCCATAATGATAATGATGAAAAAGGGTCATTTGCTTGATAGAAAACGTAGTTGAGTGAATCAGGTTCTACAACAACACCTAATCCTTCATACCATAATGATAATGATGAAAAAAGATCATTTGCTTGATAGAAACAGTGTAAGTTAAGGCATTCTTCATACAATCTGTTTTAGCTGTTTTCTCCTTCTGCAAAAGCTTTGAAAGTAACAATATTGGTCAAAACGTAGTTGAGTGAATCAGGTTCTAAATCTAGACCTAATCCTTCATACCATAATGATAATGATGAAAAAGGGTCATTTGCTTGATAGAAACAGTGAAAGCTAAGGCATTCTTCATACAGTCCGTTTTAGCTGTTTTCTCTTTCTTCAAAAGCTTTGAAAGTAATAATATTGGTCAAAACGTAGTTGAGTGAATGAGGTTCTAAAACTAGACCTAATCCTTCTTTCCATAATGATAATGATGAAAAAGGGTCATTTGCTTGATAGAAAACGTAGTTGAGTGAATCGGGTTCTACAACAACACCTAATCCTTCATACCATAATGAAAATGATGAAAAAAGATCATTCGCTTGATAGAAACAGTGAAACCTATAGCATTCTTCATATAGTCCGTTTTAGCTGTTTTCTCCTTCTGCAAAAGCTTTGAAAGTAACAATATTGGTCAAAACGTAGTTGAGTGAATCAGGTTCTACAACAACACCTAATCCTTCATACCATAATGATAATGATGAAAAAAGATCATTTGCTTGATAGAAACAGTGAAAGCTAAGGCATTCTTCATACAGTCCGTTTTAGCTGTTTTCTCTTTCTGCAAAAGCTTTGAAAGTAACAATATGGGTCAAAACGAAGTTGAGTGAATCAGGTTCTAAAACTAGACCTTATCCTTCATACCATAATGATAATGATGAAAAGGGGTCATTTGCTTGATAGAAAACATAGTTGAGTGAATCAGGTTCTAGAACAACGCCTAATCCTTCTTTCCATAATGATAATGATGAAAAAGGGTCATTTGCTTGATAGAAAACGTAGTTGAGTGAATCGGGTTCTACAACAACACCTATTCCTTCTTACCATAATGAAAATGATGAAAAAAGGTCATTTGCTTGATAGTAACAGTGAAAGCTAAGGCATTCTTAATACAGTCCGTTTTAGCTGTTTTCTCCTTCTGCAAAAGCTTTGAAAGTAACAATATTGGTCAAAACGTAGTTGAGTGAATTAGGTTCTTAAACTAGACCTTATCCTTCATACCATAATGATAATGATGAAAAAGGGTCATTTGCTTGATAGAAACAGTGAAAGCTAAGGCATTCTTCATACAGTCCGTTTTAGCTGTTTTCTCTTTCTTCAAAAGCTTTGAAAGTAATAATATTGGTCAAAACGTAGTTGAGTGAATCAGGTTCTAAAACTAGACCTAATCCTTCTTTCCATAATGATAATGATGAAAAAGGGTCATTTGCTTGATAGAAAACGTAGTTGAGTGAATCGGGTTCTACAACAACACCTAATCCTTCATACCATAATGAAAATGATGAAAAAAGGTCATTTGCTTGATAGAAACAGTGAAAGCTAAGGCATTCTTAATACAGTCCGTTTTAGCTGTTTTCTCCTTCTGCAAAAGCTTTGAAAGTAACAACATGGGTCAAAACGAAGTTGAGTGAATCAGGTTCTAAAACTAGACCTTATCCTTCATACCATAATGATAATGATGAAAAAGGGTCATTTGCTTGATAGAAAACATAGTTGAGTGAATCAGGTTCTAGAACAACGCCTAATCCTTCTTTCCATAATGATAATGATGAAAAAGGGTCATTTGCTTGATAGAAAACGTAGTTGAGTGAATCAGGTTCTAAATCTAGACTTAATCCTTCATACCATAATGATAATGATGAAAAAGGGTCATTTGCTTGATAGAAAACATAGTTGAGTGAATCAGGTTCTAGAACAACATCTAATCCTTCATACCATAATGATAATGATGAAAAAAGATCATTTGCTTGATAGAAACAGTGAAAGCTAAAGCATTCTTCATATAGTCCGTTTTAGCTGTTTTCTCCTTCTGCAAAAGCTTTGAAAGTAACAATATTGGTCAAAACGTAGTTGAGTGAATCAGGTTCTACAACAACACCTAATCCTTCATACCATAATGATAATGATGAAAAAAGATCATTTGCTTGATAGAAACAGTGAAAGCTAAAGCATTCTTCATACAGTCCGTTTTAGCTGTTTTCTCTTTCTGCAAAAGAAAAAGGGTCATTTGCTTGATAGAAAACATAGTTGAGTGAATCAGGTTCTAGAACAACGCCTAATCCTTCTTTCCATAATGATAATGATGAAAAAGGGTCATTTGCTTGATAGAAAACGTAGTTGAGTGAATCAGGTTCTACAACAACACCTAATCCTTCATACCATAATGATAATGATGAAAAAAGATCATTTGCTTGATAGAAACAGTGTAAGTTAAGGCATTCTTCATACAATCTGTTTTAGCTGTTTTCTCCTTCTGCAAAAGCTTTGAAAGTAACAATATTGGTCAAAACGTAGTTGAGTGAATCAGGTTCTAAATCTAGACCTAATCCTTCATACCATAATGATAATGATGAAAAAGGGTCATTTGCTTGATAGAAACAGTGAAAGCTAAGGCATTCTTCATACAGTCCGTTTTAGCTGTTTTCTCTTTCTTCAAAAGCTTTGAAAGTAATAATATTGGTCAAAACGTAGTTGAGTGAATGAGGTTCTAAAACTAGACCTAATCCTTCTTTCCATAATGATAATGATGAAAAAGGGTCATTTGCTTGATAGAAAACGTAGTTGAGTGAATCGGGTTCTACAACAACACCTAATCCTTCATACCATAATGAAAATGATGAAAAAAGATCATTCGCTTGATAGAAACAGTGAAACCTATAGCATTCTTCATATAGTCCGTTTTAGCTGTTTTCTCCTTCTGCAAAAGCTTTGAAAGTAACAATATTGGTCAAAACGTAGTTGAGTGAATCAGGTTCTACAACAACACCTAATCCTTCATACCATAATGATAATGATGAAAAAAGATCATTTGCTTGATAGAAACAGTGAAAGCTAAGGCATTCTTCATACAGTCCGTTTTAGCTGTTTTCTCTTTCTGCAAAAGCTTTGAAAGTAACAATATGGGTCAAAACGAAGTTGAGTGAATCAGGTTCTAAAACTAGACCTTATCCTTCATACCATAATGATAATGATGAAAAGGGGTCATTTGCTTGATAGAAAACATAGTTGAGTGAATCAGGTTCTAGAACAACGCCTAATCCTTCTTTCCATAATGATAATGATGAAAAAGGGTCATTTGCTTGATAGAAAACGTAGTTGAGTGAATCGGGTTCTACAACAACACCTAATCCTTCTTACCATAATGAAAATGATGAAAAAAGGTCATTTGCTTGATAGTAACAGTGAAAGCTAAGGCATTCTTAATACAGTCCGTTTTAGCTGTTTTCTCCTTCTGCAAAAGCTTTGAAAGTAACAATATTGGTCAAAACGTAGTTGAGTGAATTAGGTTCTTAAACTAGACCTTATCCTTCATACCATAATGATAATGATGAAAAAGGGTCATTTGCTTGATAGAAACAGTGAAAGCTAAGGCATTCTTCATACAGTCCGTTTTAGCTGTTTTCTCTTTCTTCAAAAGCTTTGAAAGTAATAGTATTGGTCAAAACGTAGTTGAGTGAATCAGGTTCTAAAACTAGACCTAATCCTTCTTTCCATAATGATAATGATGAAAAAGGGTCATTTGCTTGATAGAAAACGTAGTTGAGTGAATCGGGTTCTACAACAACACCTAATCCTTCATACCATAATGAAAATGATGAAAAAAGGTCATTTGCTTGATAGAAACAGTGAAAGCTAAGGCATTCTTAATACAGTCCGTTTTAGCTGTTTTCTCCTTCTGCAAAAGCTTTGAAAGTAACAATATTGGTCAAAACGTAGTTGAGTGAATCAGGTTCTACAACAACACCTAATCCTTCATACCATAATGATAATGATGAAAAAAGATCATTTGCTTGATAGAAACAGTGAAAGCTAAAGCATTCTTCATACAGTCCGTTTTAGCTGTTTTCTCTTCCTGCAAAAGCTTTGAAAGTAACAACATGGGTCAAAACGAAGTTGAGTGAATCAGGTTCTAAAACTAGACCTTATCCTTCATACCATAATGATAATGATGAAAAAGGGTCATTTGCTTGATAGAAAACATAGTTGAGTGAATCAGGTTCTAGAACAACGCCTAATCCTTCTTTCCATAATGATAATGATGAAAAAGGGTCATTTGCTTGATAGAAAACGTAGTTGAGTGAATCAGGTTCTAAATCTAGACTTAATCCTTCATACCATAATGATAATGATGAAAAAGGGTCATTTGCTTGATAGAAAACATAGTTGAGTGAATCAGGTTCTAGAACAACATCTAATCCTTCATACCATAATGATAATGATGAAAAAAGATCATTTGCTTGATAGAAACAGTGAAAGCTAAAGCATTCTTCATATAGTCCGTTTTAGCTGTTTTCTCCTTCTGCAAAAGCTTTGAAAGTAACAATATTGGTCAAAACGTAGTTGAGTGAATCAGGTTCTACAACAACACCTAATCCTTCATACCATAATGATAATGATGAAAAAAGATCATTTGCTTGATAGAAACAGTGAAAGCTAAAGCATTCTTCATACAGTCCGTTTGAGCTGTTTTCTCTTTCTGCAAAAGCTTTGAAAGTAACAATATGGGTCAAAACGAAGTTGAGTGAATCAGGTTCTAAAACTAGACCTTATCCTTCATACCATAATGATAATGATGAAAAAGGGTCATTTGCTTGATAGAAAACATAGTTGAGTGAATCAGGTTCTAGAACAACGCCTAATCCTTCTTTCCATAATGATAATGATGAAAAAGGGTCATTTGCTTGATAGAAAACGTAGTTGAGTGAATCAGGTTCTAAATCTAGACCTAATCCTTCATACCATAATGATAATGATGAAAAAGGGTCATTTGCTTGATAGAAACAGTGAAAGCTAAGGCATTCTTCATACAGTCCGTTTTAGCTGTTTTCTCTTTCTTCAAAAGCTTTGAAAGTAATAATATTGGTCAAAACGTAGTTGAGTGAATCAGGTTCTAAAACTAGACCTAATCCTTCTTTCCATAATGATAATGATGAAAAAGGGTCATTTGCTTGATAGAAAACGTAGTTGAGTGAATCGGGTTCTACAACAACACCTAATCCTTCATACCATAATGATAATGATGAAAAAAGATCATTTGCTTGATAGAAACAGTGTAAGTTAAGGCATTCTTCATACAATCTGTTTTAGCTGTTTTCTCCTTCTGCAAAAGCTTTGAAAGTAACAATATTGGTCAAAACGTAGTTGAGTGAATCAGGTTCTAAATCTAGACCTAATCCTTCATACCATAATGATAATGATGAAAAAGGGTCATTTGCTTGATAGAAACAGTGAAAGCTAAGGCATTCTTCATACAGTCCGTTTTAGCTGTTTTCTCTTTCTTCAAAAGCTTTGAAAGTAATAATATTGGTCAAAACGTAGTTGAGTGAATGAGGTTCTAAAACTAGACCTAATCCTTCTTTCCATAATGATAATGATGAAAAAGGGTCATTTGCTTGATAGAAAACGTAGTTGAGTGAATCGGGTTCTACAACAACACCTAATCCTTTATACCATAATGAAAATGATGAAAAAAGATCATTCGCTTGATAGAAACAGTGAAACCTATAGCATTCTTCATATAGTCCGTTTTAGCTGTTTTCTCCTTCTGCAAAAGCTTTGAAAGTAACAATATTGGTCAAAACGTAGTTGAGTGAATCAGGTTCTACAACAACACCTAATCCTTCATACCATAATGATAATGATGAAAAAAGATCATTTGCTTGATAGAAACAGTGAAAGCTAAGGCATTCTTCATACAGTCCGTTTTAGCTGTTTTCTCTTTCTGCAAAAGCTTTGAAAGTAACAATATGGGTCAAAACGAAGTTGAGTGAATCATGTTCTAAAACTAGACCTTATCCTTCATACCATAATGATAATGATGAAAAGGGGTCATTTGCTTGATAGAAAACATAGTTGAGTGAATCAGGTTCTAGAACAACGCCTAATCCTTCTTTCCATAATGATAATGATGAAAAAGGGTCATTTGCTTGATAGAAAACGTAGTTGAGTGAATCGGGTTCTACAACAACACCTAATCCTTCTTACCATAATGAAAATGATGAAAAAAGGTCATTTGCTTGATAGTAACAGTGAAAGCTAAGGCATTCTTAATACAGTCCGTTTTAGCTGTTTTCTCCTTCTGCAAAAGCTTTGAAAGTAACAATATTGGTCAAAACGTAGTTGAGTGAATTAGGTTCTAAAACTAGACCTTATCCTTCTTACCATAATGATAATGATGAAAAAGGGTCATTTGCTTGATAGAAACAGTTAAAGCTAAGGCATTCTTCATACAGTCCGTTTTAGCTGTTTTCTCTTTCTTCAAAAGCTTTGAAAGTAATAATATTGGTCAAAACGTAGTTGAGTGAATCAGGTTCTAAAACTAGACCTAATCCTTCTTTCCATAATGATAATGATGAAAAAGGGTCATTTGCTTGATAGAAAACGTAGTTGAGTGAATCGGGTTCTACAACAACACCTAATCCTTCATACCATAATGAAAATGATGAAAAAAGGTCATTTGCTTGATAGAAACAGTGAAAGCTAAGGCATTCTTAATACAGTCCGTTTTAGCTGTTTTCTTCTTCTGCAAAAGCTTTGAAAGTAACAATATTGGTCAAAACGTAGTTGAGTGAATCAGGTTCTAAAACTAGACCTTATCCTTCATAGCATAATGATAATGATGAAAAAAGGTCATTTGCTTGATAGAAAACATAGTTGAGTGATTCAGGTTCTACAACAACATCTAATCCTTCATACCATAATGATAATGATGAAAAAAGATCATTTGCTTGATAGAAACAGTGAAAGCTAAAACATTCTTCATACAGTCCGTTTTAGCTGTTTTCTCTTTCTGCAAAAGCTTTGAAAGTAACAATATGGGTCAAAACGAAGTTGAGTGAATCAGGTTCTAAAACTAGACCTTATCCTTCATACCATAATGATAATGATGAAAAAGGGTCATTTGCTTGATAGAAAACATAGTTGAGTGAATCAGGTTCTAGAACAACGCCTAATCCTTCTTTCCATAATGATAATGATGAAAAAGGGTCATTTGCTTGATAGAAAACGTAGTTGAGTGAATCAGGTTCTACAACAACACCTAATCCTTCATACCATAATGATAATGATGAAAAAAGATCATTTGCTTGATAGAAACAGTGTAAGTTAAGGCATTCTTCATACAATCTGTTTTAGCTGTTTTCTCCTTCTGCAAAAGCTTTGAAAGTAACAATATTGGTCAAAACGTAGTTGAGTGAATCAGGTTCTAAATCTAGACCTAATCCTTCATACCATAATGATCATGATGAAAAAGGGTCATTTGCTTGATAGAAACAGTGAAAGCTAAGGCATTCTTCATACAGTCCGTTTTAGCTGTTTTCTCTTTCTTCAAAAGCTTTGAAAGTAATAATATTGGTCAAAACGTAGTTGAGTGAATGAGGTTCTAAAACTAGACCTAATCCTTCTTTCCATAATGATAATGATGAAAAAGGGTCATTTGCTTGATAGAAAACGTAGTTGAGTGAATCGGGTTCTACAACAACACCTAATCCTTCATACCATAATGAAAATGATGAAAAAAGATCATTCGCTTGATAGAAACAGTGAAACCTATAGCATTCTTCATATAGTCCGTTTTAGCTGTTTTCTCCTTCTGCAAAAGCTTTGAAAGTAACAATATTGGTCAAAACGTAGTTGAGTGAATCAGGTTCTACAACAACACCTAATCCTTCATACCATAATGATAATGATGAAAAAAGATCATTTGCTTGATAGAAACAGTGAAAGCTAAGGCATTCTTCATACAGTCCGTTTTAGCTGTTTTCTCTTTCTGCAAAAGCTTTGAAAGTAACAATATGGGTCAAAACGAAGTTGAGTGAATCAGGTTCTAAAACTAGACCTTATCCTTCATACCATAATGATAATGATGAAAAGGGGTCATTTGCTTGATAGAAAACATAGTTGAGTGAATCAGGTTCTAGAACAACGCCTAATCCTTCTTTCCATAATGATAATGATGAAAAAGGGTCATTTGCTTGATAGAAAACGTAGTTGAGTGAATTGGGTTCTACAACAACACCTAATCCTTCTTACCATAATGAAAATGATGAAAAAAGGTCATTTGCTTGATAGTAACAGTGAAAGCTAAGGCATTCTTAATACAGTCCGTTTTAGCTGTTTTCTCCTTCTGCAAAAGCTTTGAAAGTAACAATATTGGTCAAAACGTAGTTGAGTGAATTAGGTTCTTAAACTAGACCTTATCCTTCATACCATAATGATAATGATGAAAAAGGGTCATTTGCTTGATAGAAACAGTGAAAGCTAAGGCATTCTTCATACAGTCCGTTTTAGCTGTTTTCTCTTTCTTCAAAAGCTTTGAAAGTAATAATATTGGTCAAAACGTAGTTGAGTGAATCAGGTTCTAAAACTAGACCTAATCCTTCTTTCCATAATGATAATGATGAAAAAGGGTCATTTGCTTGATAGAAAACGTAGTTGAGTGAATCGGGTTCTACAACAACACCTAATCCTTCATACCATAATGAAAATGATGAAAAAAGGTCATTTGCTTGATAGAAACAGTGAAAGCTAAGGCATTCTTAATACAGTCCGTTTTAGCTGTTTTCTCCTTCTGCAAAAGCTTTGAAAGTAACAATATTGGTCAAAACGTAGTTGAGTGAATCAGGTTCTAAAACTAGACCTTATCCTTCATACCATAATGATAATGATGAAAAAAGGTCATTTGCTTGATAGAAAACATAGTTGAGTGATTCAGGTTCTACAACAACATCTAATCCTTCATACCATAATGATAATGATGAAAAAAGATCATTTGCTTGATAGAAACAGTGAAAGCTAAAGCATTCTTCATATAGTCCGTTTTAGCTGTTTTCTCCTTCTGCAAAAGCTTTGAAAGTAACAATATTGGTCAAAACGTAGTTGAGTGAATCAAGTTCTACAACAACACCTAATCCTTCATACCATAATGATAATGATGAAAAAAGATCATTTGCTTGATAGAAACAGTGAAAGCTAAAGCATTCTTCATACAGTCCGTTTTAGCTGTTTTCTCTTTCTGCAAAAGCTTTGAAAGTAACAATATGGGTCAAAACGAAGTTGAGTGAATCAGGTTCTAAAACTAGACCTTATCCTTCATACCATAATGATAATGATGAAAAAGGGTCATTTGCTTGATAGAAAACATAGTTGAGTGAATCAGGTTCTAGAACAACGCCTAATCCTTCTTTCCATAATGATAATGATGAAAAAGGGTCATTTGCTTGATAGAAAACGTAGTTGAGTGAATTGGGTTCTACAACAACACCTAATCCTTCTTACCATAATGAAAATGATGAAAAAAGGTCATTTGCTTGATAGTAACAGTGAAAGCTAAGGCATTCTTAATACAGTCCGTTTTAGCTGTTTTCTCCTTCTGCAAAAGCTTTGAAAGTAACAATATTGGTCAAAACGTAGTTGAGTGAATTAGGTTCTTAAACTAGACCTTATCCTTCATACCATAATGATAATGATGAAAAAGGGTCATTTGCTTGATAGAAACAGTGAAAGCTAAGGCATTCTTCATACAGTCCGTTTTAGCTGTTTTCTCTTTCTTCAAAAGCTTTGAAAGTAATAATATTGGTCAAAACGTAGTTGAGTGAATCAGGTTCTAAAACTAGACCTAATCCTTCTTTCCATAATGATAATGATGAAAAAGGGTCATTTGCTTGATAGAAAACGTAGTTGAGTGAATCGGGTTCTACAACAACACCTAATCCTTCATACCATAATGAAAATGATGAAAAAAGGTCATTTGCTTGATAGAAACAGTGAAAGCTAAGGCATTCTTAATACAGTCCGTTTTAGCTGTTTTCTCCTTCTGCAAAAGCTTTGAAAGTAACAATATTGGTCAAAACGTAGTTGAGTGAATCAGGTTCTAAAACTAGACCTTATCCTTCATACCATAATGATAATGATGAAAAAAGGTCATTTGCTTGATAGAAAACATAGTTGAGTGATTCAGGTTCTACAACAAAATCTAATCCTTCATACCATAATGATAATGATGAAAAAAGATCATTTGCTTGATAGAAACAGTGAAAGCTAAAGCATTCTTCATATAGTCCGTTTTAGCTGTTTTCTCTTTCTTCAAAAGCTTTGAAAGTAATAATATTGGTCAAAACGTAGTTGAGTGAATCAGGTTCTAAAACTAGACCTAATCCTTCTTTCCATAATGATAATGATGAAAAAGGGTCATTTGCTTGATAGAAAACGTAGTTGAGTGAATCGGGTTCTACAACAACACCTAATCCTTCATACCATAATGATAATGATGAAAAAAGATCATTTGCTTGATAGAAACAGTGTAAGTTAAGGCATTCTTCATACAATCTGTTTTAGCTGTTTTCTCCTTCTGCAAAAGCTTTGAAAGTAACAATATTGGTCAAAACGTAGTTGAGTGAATCAGGTTCTAAATCTAGACCTAATCCTTCATACCATAATGATAATGATGAAAAAGGGTCATTTGCTTGATAGAAACAGTGAAAGCTAAGGCATTCTTCATACAGTCCGTTTTAGCTGTTTTCTCTTTCTTCAAAAGCTTTGAAAGTAATAATATTGGTCAAAACGTAGTTGAGTGAATCAGGTTCTACAACAACACCTAATCCTTCATACCATAATGATAATGATGAAAAAAGATCATTTGCTTGATAGAAACAGTGAAAGCTAAGGCATTCTTCATACAGTCCGTTTTAGCTGTTTTCTCTTTCTGCAAAAGCTTTGAAAGTAACAATATGGGTCAAAACGAAGTTGAGTGAATCAGGTTCTAAAACTAGACCTTATCCTTCATACCATAATGATAATGATGAAAAGGGGTCATTTGCTTGATAGAAAACATAGTTGAGTGAATCAGGTTCTAGAACAACGCCTAATCCTTCTTTCCATAATGATAATGATGAAAAAGGGTCATTTGCTTGATAGAAAACGTAGTTGAGTGAATCGGGTTCTACAACAACACCTAATCCTTCTTACCATAATGAAAATGATGAAAAAAGGTCATTTGCTTGATAGTAACAGTGAAAGCTAAGGCATTCTTAATACAGTCCGTTTTAGCTGTTTTCTCCTTCTGCAAAAGCTTTGAAAGTAACAATATTGGTCAAAACGTAGTTGAGTGAATTAGGTTCTAAAACTAGACCTTATCCTTCTTTCCATAATGATAATGATGAAAAAGGGTCATTTGCTTGATAGAAACAGTGAAAGCTAAGGCATTCTTCATACAGTCCGTTTTAGCTGTTTTCTCTTTCTTCAAAAGCTTTGAAAGTAATAATATTGGTCAAAACGTAGTTGAGTGAATCAGGTTCTAAAACTAGACCTAATCCTTCTTTCCATAATGATAATGATGAAAAAGGGTCATTTGCTTGATAGAAAACGTAGTTGAGTGAATCGGGTTCTACAACAACACCTAATCCTTCATACCATAATGAAAATGATGAAAAAAGGTCATTTGCTTGATAGAAACAGTGAAAGCTAAGGCATTCTTAATACAGTCCGTTTTAGCTGTTTTCTTCTTCTGCAAAAGCTTTGAAAGTAACAATATTGGTCAAAACGTAGTTGAGTGAATCAGGTTCTAAAACTAGACCTTATCCTTCATAGCATAATGATAATGATGAAAAAAGGTCATTTGCTTGATAGAAAACATAGTTGAGTGATTCAGGTTCTACAACAACATCTAATCCTTCATACCATAATGATAATGATGAAAAAAGATCATTTGCTTGATAGAAACAGTGAAAGCTAAAACATTCTTCATACAGTCCGTTTTAGCTGTTTTCTCTTTCTGCAAAAGCTTTGAAAGTAACAATATGGGTCAAAACGAAGTTGAGTGAATCAGGTTCTAAAACTAGACCTTATCCTTCATACCATAATGATAATGATGAAAAAGGGTCATTTGCTTGATAGAAAACATAGTTGAGTGAATCAGGTTCTAGAACAACGCCTAATCCTTCTTTCCATAATGATAATGATGAAAAAGGGTCATTTGCTTGATAGAAAACGTAGTTGAGTGAATCAGGTTCTACAACAACACCTAATCCTTCATACCATAATGATAATGATGAAAAAAGATCATTTGCTTGATAGAAACAGTGTAAGTTAAGGCATTCTTCATACAATCTGTTTTAGCTGTTTTCTCCTTCTGCAAAAGCTTTGAAAGTAACAATATTGGTCAAAACGTAGTTGAGTGAATCAGGTTCTAAATCTAGACCTAATCCTTCATACCATAATGATCATGATGAAAAAGGGTCATTTGCTTGATAGAAACAGTGAAAGCTAAAGCATTCTTCATACAGTCCGTTTTAGCTGTTTTCTCTTTCTTCAAAAGCTTTGAAAGTAATAATATTGGTCAAAACGTAGTTGAGTGAATGAGGTTCTAAAACTAGACCTAATCCTTCTTTCCATAATGATAATGATGAAAAAGGGTCATTTGCTTGATAGAAAACGTAGTTGAGTGAATCGGGTTCTACAACAACACCTAATCCTTCATACCATAATGAAAATGATGAAAAAAGATCATTCGCTTGATAGAAACAGTGAAACCTATAGCATTCTTCATATAGTCCGTTTTAGCTGTTTTCTCCTTCTGCAAAAGCTTTGAAAGTAACAATATTGGTCAAAACGTAGTTGAGTGAATCAGGTTCTACAACAACACCTAATCCTTCATACCATAATGATAATGATGAAAAAAGATCATTTGCTTGATAGAAACAGTGAAAGCTAAGGCATTCTTCATACAGTCCGTTTTAGCTGTTTTCTCTTTCTGCAAAAGCTTTGAAAGTAACAATATGGGTCAAAACGAAGTTGAGTGAATCAGGTTCTAAAACTAGACCTTATCCTTCATACCATAATGATAATGATGAAAAGGGGTCATTTGCTTGATAGAAAACATAGTTGAGTGAATCAGGTTCTAGAACAACGCCTAATCCTTCTTTCCATAATGATAATGATGAAAAAGGGTCATTTGCTTGATAGAAAACGTAGTTGAGTGAATTGGGTTCTACAACAACACCTAATCCTTCTTACCATAATGAAAATGATGAAAAAAGGTCATTTGCTTGATAGTAACAGTGAAAGCTAAGGCATTCTTAATACAGTCCGTTTTAGCTGTTTTCTCCTTCTGCAAAAGCTTTGAAAGTAACAATATTGGTCAAAACGTAGTTGAGTGAATTAGGTTCTTAAACTAGACCTTATCCTTCATACCATAATGATAATGATGAAAAAGGGTCATTTGCTTGATAGAAACAGTGAAAGCTAAGGCATTCTTCATACAGTCCGTTTTAGCTGTTTTCTCTTTCTTCAAAAGCTTTGAAAGTAATAATATTGGTCAAAACGTAGTTGAGTGAATCAGGTTCTAAAACTAGACCTAATCCTTCTTTCCATAATGATAATGATGAAAAAGGGTCATTTGCTTGATAGAAAACGTAGTTGAGTGAATCGGGTTCTACAACAACACCTAATCCTTCATACCATAATGAAAATGATGAAAAAAGGTCATTTGCTTGATAGAAACAGTGAAAGCTAAGGCATTCTTAATACAGTCCGTTTTAGCTGTTTTCTCCTTCTGCAAAAGCTTTGAAAGTAACAATATTGGTCAAAACGTAGTTGAGTGAATCAGGTTCTAAAACTAGACCTTATCCTTCATACCATAATGATAATGATGAAAAAAGGTCATTTGCTTGATAGAAAACATAGTTGAGTGATTCAGGTTCTACAACAACATCTAAACCTTCATACCATAATGATAATGATGAAAAAAGATCATTTGCTTGATAGAAACAGTGAAAGCTAAAGCATTCTTCATATAGTCCGTTTTAGCTGTTTTCTCCTTCTGCAAAAGCTTTGAAAGTAACAATATTGGTCAAAACGTAGTTGAGTGAATCAGGTTCTACAACAACACCTAATCCTTCATACCATAATGATAATGATGAAAAAAGATCATTTGCTTGATAGAAACAGTGAAAGCTAAAGCATTCTTCATACAGTCCGTTTTAGCTGTTTTCTCTTTCTGCAAAAGCTTTGAAAGTAACAATATGGGTCAAAACGAAGTTGAGTGAATCAGGTTCTAAAACTAGACCTTATCCTTCATACCATAATGATAATGATGAAAAAGGGTCATTTGCTTGATAGAAAACATAGTTGAGTGAATCAGGTTCTAGAACAACGCCTAATCCTTCTTTCCATAATGATAATGATGAAAAAGGGTCATTTGCTTGATAGAAAACGTAGTTGAGTGAATTGGGTTCTACAACAACACCTAATCCTTCTTACCATAATGAAAATGATGAAAAAAGGTCATTTGCTTGATAGTAACAGTGAAAGCTAAGGCATTCTTAATACAGTCCGTTTTAGCTGTTTTCTCCTTCTGCAAAAGCTTTGAAAGTAACAATATTGGTCAAAACGTAGTTGAGTGAATTAGGTTCTTAAACTAGACCTTATCCTTCATACCATAATGATAATGATGAAAAAGGGTCATTTGCTTGATAGAAAACATAGTTGAGTGAATCAGGTTCTAGAACAACGCCTAATCCTTCTTTCCATAATGATAATGATGAAAAAGGGTCATTTGCTTGATAGAAAACGTAGTTGAGTGAATCAGGTTCTAAATCTAGACCTAATCCTTCATACCATAATGATAATGATGAAAAAGGGTCATTTGCTTGATAGAAACAGTGAAAGCTAAGGCATTCTTCATACAGTCCGTTTTAGCTGTTTTCTCTTTCTTCAAAAGCTTTGAAAGTAATAATATTGGTCAAAACGTAGTTGAGTGAATCAGGTTCTAAAACTAGACCTAATCCTTCTTTCCATAATGATAATGATGAAAAAGGGTCATTTGCTTGATAGAAAACGTAGTTGAGTGAATCGGGTTCTACAACAACACCTAATCCTTCATACCATAATGAAAATGATGAAAAAAGGTCATTTGCTTGATAGAAACAGTGAAAGCTAAGGCATTCTTAATACAGTCCGTTTTAGCTGTTTTCTTCTTCTGCAAAAGCTTTGAAAGTAACAATATTGGTCAAAACGTAGTTGAGTGAATCAGGTTCTAAAACTAGACCTTATCCTTCATAGCATAATGATAATGATGAAAAAAGGTCATTTGCTTGATAGAAAACATAGTTGAGTGATTCAGGTTCTACAACAACATCTAATCCTTCATACCATAATGATAATGATGAAAAAAGATCATTTGCTTGATAGAAACAGTGAAAGCTAAAGCATTCTTCATACAGTCCGTTTTAGCTGTTTTCTCTTTCTGCAAAAGCTTTGAAAGTAACAATATGGGTCAAAACGAAGTTGAGTGAATCAGGTTCTAAAACTAGACCTTATCCTTCATACCATAATGATAATGATGAAAAAAGGTCATTTGCTTGATAGAAAACATAGTTGAGTGATTCAGGTTCTACAACAACATCTAATCCTTCATACCATAATGATAATGATGAAAAAAGATCATTTGCTTGATAGAAACAGTGAAAGCTAAAGCATTCTTCATATAGTCCGTTTTAGCTGTTTTCTCCTTCTGCAAAAGCTTTGAAAGTAACAATATTGGTCAAAACGTAGTTGAGTGAATCAAGTTCTACAACAACACCTAATCCTTCATACCATAATGATAATGATGAAAAAAGATCATTTGCTTGATAGAAACAGTGAAAGCTAAAGCATTCTTCATACAGTCCGTTTTAGCTGTTTTCTCTTTCTGCAAAAGCTTTGAAAGTAACAATATGGGTCAAAACGAAGTTGAGTGAATCAGGTTCTAAAACTAGACCTTATCCTTCATACCATAATGATAATGATGAAAAAGGGTCATTTGCTTGATAGAAAACATAGTTGAGTGAATCAGGTTCTAGAACAACGCCTAATCCTTCTTTCCATAATGATAATGATGAAAAAGGGTCATTTGCTTGATAGAAAACGTAGTTGAGTGAATTGGGCTCTACAACAACACCTAATCCTTCTTACCATAATGAAAATGATGAAAAAAGGTCATTTGCTTGATAGTAACAGTGAAAGCTAAGGCATTCTTAATACAGTCCGTTTTAGCTGTTTTCTCCTTCTGCAAAAGCTTTGAAAGTAACAATATTGGTCAAAACGTAGTTGAGTGAATTAGGTTCTTAAACTAGACCTTATCCTTCATACCATAATGATAATGATGAAAAAGGGTCATTTGCTTGATAGAAACAGTGAAAGCTAAGGCATTCTTCATACAGTCCGTTTTAGCTGTTTTCTCTTTCTTCAAAAGCTTTGAAAGTAATAATATTGGTCAAAACGTAGTTGAGTGAATCAGGTTCTAAAACTAGACCTAATCCTTCTTTCCATAATGATAATGATGAAAAAGGGTCATTTGCTTGATAGAAAACGTAGTTGAGTGAATCGGGTTCTACAACAACACCTAATCCTTCATACCATAATGAAAATGATGAAAAAAGGTCATTTGCTTGATAGAAACAGTGAAAGCTAAGGCATTCTTAATACAGTCCGTTTTAGCTGTTTTCTCCTTCTGCAAAAGCTTTGAAAGTAACAATATTGGTCAAAACGTAGTTGAGTGAATCAGGTTCTAAAACTAGACCTTATCCTTCATACCATAATGATAATGATGAAAAAAGGTCATTTGCTTGATAGAAAACATAGTTGAGTGATTCAGGTTCTACAACAACATCTAATCCTTCATACCATAATGATAATGATGAAAAAAGATCATTTGCTTGATAGAAACAGTGAAAGCTAAAGCATTCTTCATATAGTCCGTTTTAGCTGTTTTCTCCTTCTGCAAAAGCTTTGAAAGTAACAATATTGGTCAAAACGTAGTTGAGTGAATCAGGTTCTACAACAACACCTAATCCTTCATACCATAATGATAATGATGAAAAAAGATCATTTGCTTGATAGAAACAGTGAAAGCTAAAGCATTCTTCATACAGTCCGTTTTAGCTGTTTTCTCTTTCTGCAAAAGCTTTGAAAGTAACAATATGGGTCAAAACGAAGTTGAGTGAATCAGGTTCTAAAACTAGACCTTATCCTTCATACCATAATGATAATGATGAAAAAGGGTCATTTGCTTGATAGAAAACATAGTTGAGTGAATCAGGTTCTAGAACAACGCCTAATCCTTCTTTCCATAATGATAATGATGAAAAAGGGTCATTTGCTTGATAGAAAACGTAGTTGAGTGAATTGGGTTCTACAACAACACCTAATCCTTCTTACCATAATGAAAATGATGAAAAAAGGTCATTTGCTTGATAGTAACAGTGAAAGCTAAGGCATTCTTAATACAGTCCGTTTTAGCTGTTTTCTCCTTCTGCAAAAGCTTTGAAAGTAACAATATTGGTCAAAACGTAGTTGAGTGAATTAGGTTCTTAAACTAGACCTTATCCTTCATACCATAATGATAATGATGAAAAAGGGTCATTTGCTTGATAGAAACAGTGAAAGCTAAGGCATTCTTCATACAGTCCGTTTTAGCTGTTTTCTCTTTCTTCAAAAGCTTTGAAAGTAATAATATTGGTCAAAACGTAGTTGAGTGAATCAGGTTCTAAAACTAGACCTAATCCTTCTTTCCATAATGATAATGATGAAAAAGGGTCATTTGCTTGATAGAAAACGTAGTTGAGTGAATCGGGTTCTACAACAACACCTAATCCTTCATACCATAATGAAAATGATGAAAAAAGGTCATTTGCTTGATAGAAACAGTGAAAGCTAAGGCATTCTTAATACAGTCCGTTTTAGCTGTTTTCTCCTTCTGCAAAAGCTTTGAAAGTAACAATATTGGTCAAAACGTAGTTGAGTGAATCAGGTTCTAAAACTAGACCTTATCCTTCATACCATAATGATAATGATGAAAAAAGGTCATTTGCTTGATAGAAAACATAGTTGAGTGATTCAGGTTCTACAACAAAATCTAATCCTTCATACCATAATGATAATGATGAAAAAAGATCATTTGCTTGATAGAAACAGTGAAAGCTAAAGCATTCTTCATATAGTCCGTTTTAGCTGTTTTCTCCTTCTGCAAAAGCTTTGAAAGTAACAATATTGGTCAAAACGTAGTTGAGTGAATCAGGTTCTACAACAACACCTAATCCTTCATACCATAATGATAATGATGAAAAAAGATCATTTGCTTGATAGAAACAGTGAAAGCTAAAGCATTCTTCATACAGTCCGTTTTAGCTGTTTTCTCTTTCTGCAAAAGCTTTGAAAGTAACAATATGGGTCAAAACGAAGTTGAGTGAATCAGGTTCTAAAACTAGACCTTATCCTTCATACCATAATGATAATGATGAAAAAGGGTCATTTGCTTGATAGAAAACATAGTTGAGTGAATCAGGTTCTAGAACAACGCCTAATCCTTCTTTCCATAATGATAATGATGAAAAAGGGTCATTTGCTTGATAGAAAACGTAGTTGAGTGAATCAGGTTCTAAATCTAGACCTAATCCTTCATACCATAATGATAATGATGAAAAAGGGTCATTTGCTTGATAGAAACAGTGAAAGCTAAGGCATTCTTCATACAGTCCGTTTTAGCTGTTTTCTCTTTCTTCAAAAGCTTTGAAAGTAATAATATTGGTCAAAACGTAGTTGAGTGAATCAGGTTCTAAAACTAGACCTAATCCTTCTTTCCATAATGATAATGATGAAAAAGGGTCATTTGCTTGATAGAAAACGTAGTTGAGTGAATCGGGTTCTACAACAACACCTAATCCTTCATACCATAATGAAAATGATGAAAAAAGGTCATTTGCTTGATAGAAACAGTGAAAGCTAAGGCATTCTTAATACAGTCCGTTTTAGCTGTTTTCTTCTTCTGCAAAAGCTTTGAAAGTAACAATATTGGTCAAAACGTAGTTGAGTGAATCAGGTTCTAAAACTAGACCTTATCCTTCATAGCATAATGATAATGATGAAAAAAGGTCATTTGCTTGATAGAAAACATAGTTGAGTGATTCAGGTTCTACAACAACATCTAATCCTTCATACCATAATGATAATGATGAAAAAAGATCATTTGCTTGATAGAAACAGTGAAAGCTAAAGCATTCTTCATACAGTCCGTTTTAGCTGTTTTCTCTTTCTGCAAAAGCTTTGAAAGTAACAATATGGGTCAAAACGAAGTTGAGTGAATCAGGTTCTAAAACTAGACCTTATCCTTCATACCATAATGATAATGATGAAAAAGGGTCATTTGCTTGATAGAAAACATAGTTGAGTGAATCAGGTTCTAGAACAACGCCTAATCCTTCTTTCCATAATGATAATGATGAAAAAGGGTCATTTGCTTGATAGAAAACGTAGTTGAGTGAATCAGGTTCTACAACAACACCTAATCCTTCATACCATAATGATAATGATGAAAAAAGATCATTTGCTTGATAGAAACAGTGTAAGTTAAGGCATTCTTCATACAGTCCGTTTTAGCTGTTTTCTCTTTCTTCAAAAGCTTTGAAAGTAATAATATTGGTCAAAACGTAGTTGAGTGAATCAGGTTCTAAAACTAGACCTAATCCTTCTTTCCATAATGATAATGATGAAAAAGGGTCATTTGCTTGATAGAAAACGTAGTTGAGTGAATCGGGTTCTACAACAACACCTAATCCTTCATGCCACAATGATAATGATGAAAAAAGGTCATTTGCTTGATAGAAAACATAGTTGAGTGATTCAGGTTCTATAACAACATCTAATCCTTCATACCATAATGATAATGATGAAAAAAGATCATTTGCTTGATAGAAACAGTGAAAGCTAAAGCATTCTTCATATAGTCCGTTTTAGCTGTTTTCTCCTTCTGCAAAAGCTTTGAAAGTAACAATATTGGTCAAAACGTAGTTGAGTGAATCAGGTTCTACAACAACACCTAATCCTTCATACCATAATGATAATGATGAAAAAAGATCATTTGCTTGATAGAAACAGTGAAAGCTAAAGCATTCTTCATACAGTCCGTTTTAGCTGTTTTCTCTTTCTGCAAAAGCTTTGAAAGTAACAATATGGGTCAAAACGAAGTTGAGTGAATCAGGTTCTAAAACTAGACCTTATCCTTCATACCATAATGATAATGATGAAAAAGGGTCATTTGCTTGATAGAAAACATAGTTGAGTGAATCAGGTTCTAGAACAACGCCTAATCCTTCTTTCCATAATGATAATGATGAAAAAGGGTCATTTGCTTGATAGAAAACGTAGTTGAGTGAATTGGGTTCTACAACAACACCTAATCCTTCTTACCATAATGAAAATGATGAAAAAAGGTCATTTGCTTGATAGTAACAGTGAAAGCTAAGGCATTCTTAATACAGTCCGTTTTAGCTGTTTTCTCCTTCTGCAAAAGCTTTGAAAGTAACAATATTGGTCAAAACGTAGTTGAGTGAATTAGGTTCTTAAACTAGACCTTATCCTTCATACCATAATGATAATGATGAAAAAGGGTCATTTGCTTGATAGAAACAGTGAAAGCTAAGGCATTCTTCATACAGTCCGTTTTAGCTGTTTTCTCTTTCTTCAAAAGCTTTGAAAGTAATAATATTGGTCAAAACGTAGTTGAGTGAATCAGGTTCTAAAACTAGACCTAATCCTTCTTTCCATAATGATAATGATGAAAAAGGGTCATTTGCTTGATAGAAAACGTAGTTGAGTGAATCGGGTTCTACAACAACACCTAATCCTTCATACCATAATGAAAATGATGAAAAAAGGTCATTTGCTTGATAGAAACAGTGAAAGCTAAGGCATTCTTAATACAGTCCGTTTTAGCTGTTTTCTCCTTCTGCAAAAGCTTTGAAAGTAACAATATTGGTCAAAACGTAGTTGAGTGAATCAGGTTCTAAAACTAGACCTTATCCTTCATACCATAATGATAATGATGAAAAAAGGTCATTTGCTTGATAGAAAACATAGTTGAGTGATTCAGGTTCTACAACAAAATCTAATCCTTCATACCATAATGATAATGATGAAAAAAGATCATTTGCTTGATAGAAACAGTGAAAGCTAAAGCATTCTTCATATAGTCCGTTTTAGCTGTTTTCTCCTTCTGCAAAAGCTTTGAAAGTAACAATATTGGTCAAAACGTAGTTGAGTGAATCAGGTTCTACAACAACACCTAATCCTTCATACCATAATGATAATGATGAAAAAAGATCATTTGCTTGATAGAAACAGTGAAAGCTAAAGCATTCTTCATACAGTCCGTTTTAGCTGTTTTCTCTTTCTGCAAAAGCTTTGAAAGTAACAATATGGGTCAAAACGAAGTTGAGTGAATCAGGTTCTAAAACTAGACCTTATCCTTCATACCATAATGATAATGATGAAAAAGGGTCATTTGCTTGATAGAAAACATAGTTGAGTGAATCAGGTTCTAGAACAACGCCTAATCCTTCTTTCCATAATGATAATGATGAAAAAGGGTCATTTGCTTGATAGAAAACGTAGTTGAGTGAATCAGGTTCTAAATCTAGACCTAATCCTTCATACCATAATGATAATGATGAAAAAGGGTCATTTGCTTGATAGAAACAGTGAAAGCTAAGGCATTCTTCATACAGTCCGTTTTAGCTGTTTTCTCTTTCTTCAAAAGCTTTGAAAGTAATAATATTGGTCAAAACGTAGTTGAGTGAATCAGGTTCTAAAACTAGACCTAATCCTTCTTTCCATAATGATAATGATGAAAAAGGGTCATTTGCTTGATAGAAAACGTAGTTGAGTGAATCGGGTTCTACAACAACACCTAATCCTTCATACCATAATGAAAATGATGAAAAAAGGTCATTTGCTTGATAGAAACAGTGAAAGCTAAGGCATTCTTAATACAGTCCGTTTTAGCTGTTTTCTTCTTCTGCAAAAGCTTTGAAAGTAACAATATTGGTCAAAACGTAGTTGAGTGAATCAGGTTCTAAAACTAGACCTTATCCTTCATAGCATAATGATAATGATGAAAAAAGGTCATTTGCTTGATAGAAAACATAGTTGAGTGATTCAGGTTCTACAACAACATCTAATCCTTCATACCATAATGATAATGATGAAAAAAGATCATTTGCTTGATAGAAACAGTGAAAGCTAAAGCATTCTTCATACAGTCCGTTTTAGCTGTTTTCTCTTTCTGCAAAAGCTTTGAAAGTAACAATATGGGTCAAAACGAAGTTGAGTGAATCAGGTTCTAAAACTAGACCTTATCCTTCATACCATAATGATAATGATGAAAAAGGGTCATTTGCTTGATAGAAAACATAGTTGAGTGAATCAGGTTCTAGAACAACGCCTAATCCTTCTTTCCATAATGATAATGATGAAAAAGGGTCATTTGCTTGATAGAAAACGTAGTTGAGTGAATCAGGTTCTACAACAACACCTAATCCTTCATACCATAATGATAATGATGAAAAAAGATCATTTGCTTGATAGAAACAGTGAAAGCTAAAGCATTCTTCATACAGTCCGTTTTAGCTGTTTTCTCTTTCTGCAAAAGCTTTGAAAGTAACAATATGGGTCAAAACGAAGTTGAGTGAATCAGGTTCTAAAACTAGACCTTATCCTTCATACCATAATGATAATGATGAAAAAGGGTCATTTGCTTGATAGAAAACGTAGTTGAGTGAATCGGGTTCTACAACAACACCTAATCCTTCATACCATAATGAAAATGATGAAAAAAGGGTCATTTGCTTGATAGAAACAGTGAAAGCTAAGGCATTCTTCATACAGTCCGTTTTAGCTGTTTTCTCTTTCTTCAAAAGCTTTGAAAGTAATAATATTGGTCAAAACGTAGTTGAGTGAATCAGGTTCTAAAACTAGACCTAATCCTTCATACCATAATGATAATGATGAAAAAAGGTAATTTGCTTGATAGAAAACATAGTTGAGTGATTCAGGTTCTACAACAACATCTAATCCTTCATACCATAATGATAATGATGAAAAAAGATCATTTGCTTGATAGAAACAGTGAAAGCTAAAGCATTCTTCATATAGTCCGTTTTAGCTGTTTTCTCCTTCTGCAAAAGCTTTGAAAGTAACAATATTGGTCAAAACGTAGTTGAGTGAATCAGGTTCTACAACAACACCTAATCCTTCATACCATAATGATAATGATGAAAAAAGATCATTTGCTTGATAGAAACAGTGAAAGCTAAAGCATTCTTCATACAGTCCGTTTTAGCTGTTTTCTCTTTCTGCAAAAGCTTTGAAAGTAACAATATGGGTCAAAACGAAGTTGAGTGAATCAGGTTCTAAAACTAGACCTTATCCTTCATACCATAATGATAATGATGAAAAAGGGTCATTTGCTTGATAGAAAACATAGTTGAGTGAATCAGGTTCTAGAACAACGCCTAATCCTTCTTTCCATAATGATAATGATGAAAAAGGGTCATTTGCTTGATAGAAAACGTAGTTGAGTGAATCAGGTTCTAAATCTAGACCTAATCCTTCATACCATAATGATAATGATGAAAAAGGGTCATTTGCTTGATAGAAACAGTGAAAGCTAAGGCATTCTTCATACAGTCCGTTTTAGCTGTTTTCTCTTTCTTCAAAAGCTTTGAAAGTAATAATATTGGTCAAAACGTAGTTGAGTGAATCAGGTTCTAAAACTAGACCTAATCCTTCTTTCCATAATGATAATGATGAAAAAGGGTCATTTGCTTGATAGAAAACGTAGTTGAGTGAATCGGGTTCTACAACAACACCTAATCCTTCATACCATAATGAAAATGATGAAAAAAGGTCATTTGCTTGATAGAAACAGTGAAAGCTAAGGCATTCTTAATACAGTCCGTTTTAGCTGTTTTCTTCTTCTGCAAAAGCTTTGAAAGTAACAATATTGGTCAAAACGTAGTTGAGTGAATCAGGTTCTAAAACTAGACCTTATCCTTCATAGCATAATGATAATGATGAAAAAAGGTCATTTGCTTGATAGAAAACATAGTTGAGTGATTCAGGTTCTACAACAACATCTAATCCTTCATACCATAATGATAATGATGAAAAAAGATCATTTGCTTGATAGAAACAGTGAAAGCTAAAGCATTCTTCATACAGTCCGTTTTAGCTGTTTTCTCTTTCTGCAAAAGCTTTGAAAGTAACAATATGGGTCAAAACGAAGTTGAGTGAATCAGGTTCTAAAACTAGACCTTATCCTTCATACCATAATGATAATGATGAAAAAGGGTCATTTGCTTGATAGAAAACATAGTTGAGTGAATCAGGTTCTAGAACAACGCCTAATCCTTCTTTCCATAATGATAATGATGAAAAAGGGTCATTTGCTTGATAGAAAACGTAGTTGAGTGAATCAGGTTCTACAACAACACCTAATCCTTCATACCATAATGATAATGATGAAAAAAGATCATTTGCTTGATAGAAACAGTGTAAGTTAAGGCATTCTTCATACAATCTGTTTTAGCTGTTTTCTCCTTCTGCAAAAGCTTTGAAAGTAACAATATTGGTCAAAACGTAGTTGAGTGAATCAGGTTCTAAATCTAGACCTAATCCTTCATACCATAATGATAATGATGAAAAAGGGTCATTTGCTTGATAGAAACAGTGAAAGATAAGGCATTCTTCATACAGTCCGTTTTAGCTGTTTTCTCTTTCTTCAAAAGCTTTGAAAGTAATAATATTGGTCAAAACGTAGTTGAGTGAATGAGGTTCTAAAACTAGACCTAATCCTTCTTTCCATAATGATAATGATGAAAAAGGGTCATTTGCTTGATAGAAAACGTAGTTGAGTGAATCGGGTTCTACAACAACACCTAATCCTTCATACCATAATGAAAATGATGAAAAAAGATCATTCGCTTGATAGAAACAGTAAAACCTATAGCATTCTTCATATAGTCCGTTTTAGCTGTTTTCTCCTTCTGCAAAAGCTTTGAAAGTAACAATATTGGTCAAAACGTAGTTGAGTGAATCAGGTTCTACAACAAACACCTAATCCTTCATACCATAATGATAATGATGAAAAAAGATCATTTGCTTGATAGAAACAGTGAAAGCTAAGGCATTCTTCATACAGTCCGTTTTAGCTGTTTTCTCTTTCTGCAAAAGCTTTGAAAGTAACAATATGGGTCAAAACGAAGTTGAGTGAATCAGGTTCTAAAACTAGACCTTATCCTTCATACCATAATGATAATGATGAAAAGGGGTCATTTGCTTGATAGAAAACATAGTTGAGTGAATCAGGTTCTAGAACAACGCCTAATCCTTCTTTCCATAATGATAATGATGAAAAAGGGTCATTTGCTTGATAGAAAACGTAGTTGAGTGAATCGGGTTCTACAACAACACCTAATCCTTCTTACCATAATGAAAATGATGAAAAAAGGTCATTTGCTTGATAGTAACAGTGAAAGCTAAGGCATTCTTAATACAGTCCGTTTTAGCTGTTTTCTCCTTCTGCAAAAGCTTTGAAAGTAACAATATTGGTCAAAACGTAGTTGAGTGAATTAGGTTCTAAAACTAGACCTTATCCTTCATACCATAATGATAATGATGAAAAAGGGTCATTTGCTTGATAGAAAACGTAGTTGAGTGAATCGGGTTCTACAACAACACCTAATCCTTCATACCATAATGAAAATGATGAAAAAGGGTCATTTGCTTGATAGAAACAGTGAAAGCTAAGGCATTCTTCATACAGTCCATTTTATCTGTTTTCTCTTTCTGCAAAAGCTTTGAAAGTAACAATATGGGTCAAAACGTAGTTGAGTGAATCAGGTTCTAAAACTAGACCTTATCCTTCATACCATAATGATAATGATGAAAAAGGGTCATTTGCTTGATAGAAAACGTAGTTGAGTGAATCGGGTTCTACAACAACACCTAATCCTTCATACCATAATGAAAATGATGAAAAAAGGTCATTTGCTTGATAGAAACAGTGAAAGGTAAGGCATTCTTAATACAGTCCGTTTCAGCTGTTTTCTCCTTCTGCAAAAGCTTTGAAAGTAACAATATTGGTCAAAACGTAGTTGAGTGAATTAGGTTCTAAAACTAGACCTTATCCTTCATACCATAATGATAATGATGAAAAAGGGTCATTTGCTTGATAGAAAACGTAGTTGAGTGAATCTGGTTCTAAAACTAGACCTAATCCTTCTTTCCATAATGATAATGATGAAAAAGGGTCATTTGCTTTATGGAAAACGTAGTTGAGTGAATCGGGTTCTACAACAACACCTAATCCTTCATACCATAATGAAAATTATGAAAAAAGGTCATTTGCTTGATAGAAACAGTGAAAGCTAAGGCATTCTTAATACAGTCCGTTTTAGCTGTTTTCTCCTTCTGCAAAAGCTTTGAAAGTAATAATATTGGTCAAAACGTAGTTGAGTGAATGAGGTTCTAAAACTAGACCTAATCCTTCTTTCCATAATGATAATGATGAAAAAGGGTCATTTGCTTAATAGAAAACGTAGTTGAGTGAATCGGGTTCTACAACAACACCTAATCCTTCATACCATAATGAAAATGATGAAAAAAGGTCATTTGCTTGATAGAAACAGTGAAAGCTAAGGCATTCTTAATACAGTCCGTTTTAGCTGTTTTCTCCTTCTGCAAAAGCTTTGAAAGTAACAATATTGGTCAAAACGTAGTTGAGTGAATCAGGTTCTAAAACTAGACCTTATCCTTCATACCATAATGATAATGATGAAAAAGGGTCATTTGCTTGATAGAAACAGTGAAAGCTAAAGCATTCTTCATATAGTCCGTTTTAGCTGTTTTCTCCTTCTGCAAAAGCTTTGAAAGTAACAATATTGGTCAAAACGTAGTTGAGTGAATCAGGTTCTACAACAACACCTAATCCTTCATACCATAATGATAATGATGAAAAAAGATCATTTGCTTGATAGAAACAGTGAAAGCTAAAGCATTCTTCATACAGTCCGTTTTAGCTGTTTTCTCTTTCTGCAAAAGCTTTGAAAGTAACAATATGGGTCAAAACGAAGTTGAGTGAATCAGGTTCTAAAACTAGACCTTATCCTTCATACCATAATGATAATGATGAAAAAGGGTCATTTGCTTGATAGAAAACATAGTTGAGTGAATCAGGTTCTAGAACAACGCCTAATCCTTCTTTCCATAATGATAATGATGAAAAAGGGTCATTTGCTTGATAGAAAACGTAGTTGAGTGAATCAGGTTCTAAATCTAGACCTAATCCTTCATACCATAATGATAATGATGAAAAAGGGTCATTTGCTTGATAGAAACAGTGAAAGCTAAGGCATTCTTCATACAGTCCGTTTTAGCTGTTTTCTCTTTCTTCAAAAGCTTTGAAAGTAATAATATTGGTCAAAACGTAGTTGAGTGAATCAGGTTCTAAAACTAGACCTAATCCTTCTTTCCATAATGATAATGATGAAAAAGGGTCATTTGCTTGATAGAAAACGTAGTTGAGTGAATCGGGTTCTACAACAACACCTAATCCTTCATACCATAATGAAAATGATGAAAAAAGGTCATTTGCTTGATAGAAACAGTGAAAGCTAAGGCATTCTTAATACAGTCCGTTTTAGCTGTTTTCTTCTTCTGCAAAAGCTTTGAAAGTAACAATATTGGTCAAAACGTAGTTGAGTGAATCAGGTTCTAAAACTAGACCTTATCCTTCATAGCATAATGATAATGATGAAAAAAGGTCATTTGCTTGATAGAAAACATAGTTGAGTGATTCAGGTTCTACAACAACATCTAATCCTTCATACCATAATGATAATGATGAAAAAAGATCATTTGCTTGATAGAAACAGTGAAAGCTAAAGCATTCTTCATACAGTCCGTTTTAGCTGTTTTCTCTTTCTGCAAAAGCTTTGAAAGTAACAATATGGGTCAAAACGAAGTTGAGTGAATCAGGTTCTAAAACTAGACCTTATCCTTCATACCATAATGATAATGATGAAAAAGGGTCATTTGCTTGATAGAAAACATAGTTGAGTGAATCAGGTTCTAGAACAACGCCTAATCCTTCTTTCCATAATGATAATGATGAAAAAGGGTCATTTGCTTGATAGAAAACGTAGTTGAGTGAATCAGGTTCTACAACAACACCTAATCCTTCATACCATAATGATAATGATGAAAAAAGATCATTTGCTTGATAGAAACAGTGTAAGTTAAGGCATTCTTCATACAGTCAGTTTTAGCTGTTTTCTCTTTCTTCAAAAGCTTTGAAAGTAATAATATTGGTCAAAACGTAGTTGAGTGAATCAGGTTCTAAAACTAGACCTAATCCTTCTTTCCATAATGATAATGATGAAAAAGGGTCATTTGCTTGATAGAAAACGTAGTTGAGTGAATCGGGTTCTACAACAACACCTAATCCTTCATACCATAATGAAAATGATGAAAAAAGGTCATTTGCTTGATAGAAACAGTAAAAACTAAGGCATTCTTAATACAGTCCGTTTTAGCTGTTTTCTTCTTCTGCAAAAGCTTTGAAAGTAACAATATGGGTCAAAACGTAGTTGAGTTAATCAGGTTCTAAAACTAGACCTTATCCTTCATACCATAATGATAATGATGAAAAAGGGTCATTTGCTTGATAGAAAACGTAGTTGAGTGAATCAGGTTCTACAACAACACCTAATCCTTCATACCATAATGATAATGATGAAAAAAGATCATTCGCTTGATAGAAACAGTGAAACCTAAAGCATTCTTCATATAGTCCGTTTTAGCTGTTTTCTCCTTCTGCAAAAGCTTTGAAAGTAACAATATTGGTCAAAACGTAGTTGAGTGAATCAGGTTCTACAACAACACCTAATCCTTCATACCATAATGATAATGATGAAAAAAGATCATTTGCTTGATAGAAACAGTGAAAGCTAAAGCATTCTTCATACAGTCCGTTTTAGCTGTTTTCTCTTTCTGCAAAAGCTTTGAAAGTAACAATATGGGTCAAAACGAAGTTGAGTGAATCAGGTTCTAAAACTAGACCTTATCCTTCATACCATAATGATAATGATGAAAAAGGGTCATTTGCTTGATAGAAAACATAGTTGAGTGAATCAGGTTCTAGAACAACGCCTAATCCTTCTTTCCATAATGATAATGATGAAAAAGGGTCATTTGCTTGATAGAAAACGTAGTTGAGTGAATCAGGTTCTAAATCTAGACCTAATCCTTCATACCATAATGATAATGATGAAAAAGGGTCATTTGCTTGATAGAAACAGTGAAAGCTAAGGCATTCTTCATACAGTCCGTTTTAGCTGTTTTCTCTTTCTTCAAAAGCTTTGAAAGTAATAATATTGGTCAAAACGTAGTTGAGTGAATCAGGTTCTAAAACTAGACCTAATCCTTCTTTCCATAATGATAATGATGAAAAAGGGTCATTTGCTTGATAGAAAACGTAGTTGAGTGAATCGGGTTCTACAACAACACCTAATCCTTCATACCATAATGAAAATGATGAAAAAAGGTCATTTGCTTGATAGAAACAGTGAAAGCTAAGGCATTCTTAATACAGTCCGTTTTAGCTGTTTTCTTCTTCTGCAAAAGCTTTGAAAGTAACAATATTGGTCAAAACGTAGTTGAGTGAATCAGGTTCTAAAACTAGACCTTATCCTTCATAGCATAATGATAATGATGAAAAAAGGTCATTTGCTTGATAGAAAACATAGTTGAGTGATTCAGGTTCTACAACAACATCTAATCCTTCATACCATAATGATAATGATGAAAAAAGATCATTTGCTTGATAGAAACAGTGAAAGCTAAAGCATTCTTCATACAGTCCGTTTTAGCTGTTTTCTCTTTCTGCAAAAGCTTTGAAAGTAACAATATGGGTCAAAACGAAGTTGAGTGAATCAGGTTCTAAAACTAGACCTTATCCTTCATACCATAATGATAATGATGAAAAAGGGTCATTTGCTTGATAGAAAACATAGTTGAGTGAATCAGGTTCTAGAACAACGCCTAATCCTTCTTTCCATAATGATAATGATGAAAAAGGGTCATTTGCTTGATAGAAAACGTAGTTGAGTGAATCAGGTTCTACAACAACACCTAATCCTTCATACCATAATGATAATGATGAAAAAAGATCATTTGCTTGATAGAAACAGTGTAAGTTAAGGCATTCTTCATACAATCTGTTTTAGCTGTTTTCTCCTTCTGCAAAAGCTTTGAAAGTAACAATATTGGTCAAAACGTAGTTGAGTGAATCAGGTTCTAAATCTAGACCTAATCCTTCATACCATAATGATAATGATGAAAAAGGGTCATTTGCTTGATAGAAACAGTGAAAGATAAGGCATTCTTCATACAGTCCGTTTTAGCTGTTTTCTCTTTCTTCAAAAGCTTTGAAAGTAATAATATTGGTCAAAACGTAGTTGAGTGAATGAGGTTCTAAAACTAGACCTAATCCTTCTTTCCATAATGATAATGATGAAAAAGGGTCATTTGCTTGATAGAAAACGTAGTTGAGTGAATCGGGTTCTACAACAACACCTAATCCTTCATACCATAATGAAAATGATGAAAAAAGATCATTCGCTTGATAGAAACAGTAAAACCTATAGCATTCTTCATATAGTCCGTTTTAGCTGTTTTCTCCTTCTGCAAAAGCTTTGAAAGTAACAATATTGGTCAAAACGTAGTTGAGTGAATCAGGTTCTACAACAAACACCTAATCCTTCATACCATAATGATAATGATGAAAAAAGATCATTTGCTTGATAGAAACAGTGAAAGCTAAGGCATTCTTCATACAGTCCGTTTTAGCTGTTTTCTCTTTCTGCAAAAGCTTTAAAAGTAACAATATGGGTCAAAACGAAGTTGAGTGAATCAGGTTCTAAAACTAGACCTTATCCTTCATACCATAATGATAATGATGAAAAGGGGTCATTTGCTTGATAGAAAACATAGTTGAGTGAATCAGGTTCTAGAACAACGCCTAATCCTTCTTTCCATAATGATAATGATGAAAAAGGGTCATTTGCTTGATAGAAAACGTAGTTGAGTGAATCGGGTTCTACAACAACACCTAATCCTTCTTACCATAATGAAAATGATGAAAAAAGGTCATTTGCTTGATAGTAACAGTGAAAGCTAAGGCATTCTTAATACAGTCCGTTTTAGCTGTTTTCTCCTTCTGCAAAAGCTTTGAAAGTAACAATATTGGTCAAAACGTAGTTGAGTGAATTAGGTTCTAAAACTAGACCTTATCCTTCATACCATAATGATAATGATGAAAAAGGGTCATTTGCTTGATAGAAAACGTAGTTGAGTGAATCGGGTTCTACAACAACACCTAATCCTTCATACCATAATGAAAATGATGAAAAAGGGTCATTTGCTTGATAGAAACAGTGAAAGCTAAGGCATTCTTCATACAGTCCATTTTAGCTGTTTTCTCTTTCTGCAAAAGCTTTGAAAGTAACAATATGGGTCAAAACGTAGTTGAGTGAATCAGGTTCTAAAACTAGACCTTATCCTTCATACCATAATGATAATGATGAAAAAGGGTCATTTGCTTGATAGAAAACGTAGTTGAGTGAATCGGGTTCTACAACAACACCTAATCCTTCATACCATAATGAAAATGATGAAAAAAGGTCATTTGCTTGATAGAAACAGTGAAAGGTAAGGCATTCTTAATACAGTCCGTTTCAGCTGTTTTCTCCTTCTGCAAAAGCTTTGAAAGTAACAATATTGGTCAAAACGTAGTTGAGTGAATTAGGTTCTAAAACTAGACCTTATCCTTCATACCATAATGATAATGATGAAAAAGGGTCATTTGCTTGATAGAAAACGTAGTTGAGTGAATCTGGTTCTAAAACTAGACCTAATCCTTCTTTCCATAATGATAATGATGAAAAAGGGTCATTTGCTTGATAGAAAACGTAGTTGAGTGAATCGGGTTCTACAACAACACCTAATCCTTCATACCATAATGAAAATTATGAAAAAAGGTCATTTGCTTGATAGAAACAGTGAAAGCTAAGGCATTCTTAATACAGTCCGTTTTAGCTGTTTTCTCCTTCTGCAAAAGCTTTGAAAGTAATAATATTGGTCAAAACGTAGTTGAGTGAATGAGGTTCTAAAACTAGACCTAATCCTTCTTTCCATAATGATAATGATGAAAAAGGGTCATTTGCTTAATAGAAAACGTAGTTGAGTGAATCGGGTTCTACAACAACACCTAATCCTTCATACCATAATGAAAATGATGAAAAAAGGTCATTTGCTTGATAGAAACAGTGAAAGCTAAGGCATTCTTAATACAGTCCGTTTTAGCTGTTTTCTCCTTCTGCAAAAGCTTTGAAAGTAACAATATTGGTCAAAACGTAGTTGAGTGAATTAGGTTCTAAAACTAGACCTTATCCTTCATACCATAATGATAATGATGAAAAAGGGTCATTTGCTTGATAGAAAACGTAGTTGAGTGAATCGGGTTCTACAACAACACCTAATCCTTCATACCATAATGAAAATGATGAAAAAGGGTCATTTGCTTGATAGAAACAGTGAAAGCTAAGGCATTCTTCATACAGTCCATTTTATCTGTTTTCTCTTTCTGCAAAAGCTTTGAAAGTAACAATATGGGTCAAAACGTAGTTGAGTGAATCAGGTTCTAAAACTAGACCTTATCCTTCATACCATAATGATAATGATGAAAAAGGGTCATTTGCTTGATAGAAAACGTAGTTGAGTGAATCGGGTTCTACAACAACACCTAATCCTTCATACCATAATGAAAATGATGAAAAAAGGTCATTTGCTTGATAGAAACAGTGAAAGGTAAGGCATTCTTAATACAGTCCGTTTCAGCTGTTTTCTCCTTCTGCAAAAGCTTTGAAAGTAACAATATTGGTCAAAACGTAGTTGAGTGAATTAGGTTCTAAAACTAGACCTTATCCTTCATACCATAATGATAATGATGAAAAAGGGTCATTTGCTTGATAGAAAACGTAGTTGAGTGAATCAGGTTCTAAAACTAGACCTAATCCTTCTTTCCATAATGATAATGATGAAAAAGGGTCATTTGCTTGATAGAAAACGTAGTTGAGTGAATCGGGTTCTACAACAACACCTAATCCTTCATACCATAATGAAAATGATGAAAAAAGGTCATTTGCTTGATAGAAACAGTGAAAGCTAAGGCATTCTTAATACAGTCCGTTTTAGCTGTTTTCTTCTTCTGCAAAAGCTTTGAAAGTAACAATATTGGTCAAAACGTAGTTGAGTGAATCAGGTTCTAAAACTAGACCTTATCCTTCATAGCATAATGATAATGATGAAAAAAGGTCATTTGCTTGATAGAAAACATAGTTGAGTGATTCAGGTTCTACAACAACATCTAATCCTTCATACCATAATGATAATGATGAAAAAAGATCATTTGCTTGATAGAAACAGTGAAAGCTAAAGCATTCTTCATACAGTCCGTTTTAGCTGTTTTCTCTTTCTGCAAAAGCTTTGAAAGTAACAATATGGGTCAAAACGAAGTTGAGTGAATCAGGTTCTAAAACTAGACCTTATCCTTCATACCATAATGATAATGATGAAAAAGGGTCATTTGCTTGATAGAAAACATAGTTGAGTGAATCAGGTTCTAGAACAACGCCTAATCCTTCTTTCCATAATGATAATGATGAAAAAGGGTCATTTGCTTGATAGAAAACGTAGTTGAGTGAATCAGGTTCTACAACAACACCTAATCCTTCATACCATAATGATAATGATGAAAAAAGATCATTTGCTTGATAGAAACAGTGTAAGTTAAGGCATTCTTCATACAGTCCGTTTTAGCTGTTTTCTCTTTCTTCAAAAGCTTTGAAAGTAATAATATTGGTCAAAACGTAGTTGAGTGAATCAGGTTCTAAAACTAGACCTAATCCTTCTTTCCATAATGATAATGATGAAAAAGGGTAATTTGCTTGATAGAAAACGTAGTTGAGTGAATCGGGTTCTACAACAACACCTAATCCTTCATACCATAATGAAAATGATGAAAAAAGGTCATTTGCTTGATAGAAACAGTAAAAACTAAGGCATTCTTAATACAGTCCGTTTTAGCTGTTTTCTTCTTCTGCAAAAGCTTTGAAAGTAACAATATTGGTCAAAACGTAGTTGAGTGAATCAGGTTCTAAAACTAGACCTTATCCTTCATAGCATAATGATAATGATGAAAAAAGGTCATTTGCTTGATAGAAAACATAGTTGAGTGATTCAGGTTCTACAACAACATCTAATCCTTCATACCATAATGATAATGATGAAAAAAGATCATTTGCTTGATAGAAACAGTGAAAGCTAAAGCATTCTTCATACAGTCCGTTTTAGCTGTTTTCTCTTTCTGCAAAAGCTTTGAAAGTAACAATATGGGTCAAAACGAAGTTGAGTGAATCAGGTTCTAAAACTAGACCTTATCCTTCATACCATAATGATAATGATGAAAAAGGGTCATTTGCTTGATAGAAAACATAGTTGAGTGAATCAGGTTCTAGAACAACGCCTAATCCTTCTTTCCATAATGATAATGATGAAAAAGGGTCATTTGCTTGATAGAAAACGTAGTTGAGTGAATCAGGTTCTACAACAACACCTAATCCTTCATACCATAATGATAATGATGAAAAAAGATCATTTGCTTGATAGAAACAGTGTAAGTTAAGGCATTCTTCATACAATCTGTTTTAGCTGTTTTCTCCTTCTGCAAAAGCTTTGAAAGTAACAATATTGGTCAAAACGTAGTTGAGTGAATCAGGTTCTAAATCTAGACCTAATCCTTCATACCATAATGATAATGATGAAAAAGGGTCATTTGCTTGATAGAAACAGTGAAAGCTAAGGCATTCTTCATACAGTCCGTTTTAGCTGTTTTCTCTTTCTTCAAAAGCTTTGAAAGTAATAATATTGGTCAAAACGTAGTTGAGTGAATGAGGTTCTAAAACTAGACCTAATCCTTCTTTCCATAATGATAATGATGAAAAAGGGTCATTTGCTTGATAGAAAACGTAGTTGAGTGAATCGGGTTCTACAACAACACCTAATCCTTCATACCATAATGAAAATGATGAAAAAAGATCATTCGCTTGATAGAAACAGTGAAACCTATAGCATTCTTCATATAGTCCGTTTTAGCTGTTTTCTCCTTCTGCAAAAGCTTTGAAAGTAACAATATTGGTCAAAACGTAGTTGAGTGAATCAGGTTCTACAACAACACCTAATCCTTCATACCATAATGAAAATGATGAAAAAAGGTCATTTGCTTGATAGAAACAGTGAAAGCTAAGGCATTCTTAATACAGTCCGTTTTAGCTGTTTTCTCCTTCTGCAAAAGCTTTGAAAGTAACAATATTGGTCAAAACGTAGTTGAGTGAATTAGGTTCTAAAACTAGACCTTATCCTTCATACCATAATGATAATGATGAAAAAGGGTCATTTGCTTGATAGAAAACGTAGTTGAGTGAATCGGGTTCTACAACAACACCTAATCCTTCATACCATAATGAAAATGATGAAAAAGGGTCATTTGCTTGATAGAAACAGTGAAAGCTAAGGCATTCTTCATACAGTCCATTTTATCTGTTTTCTCTTTCTGCAAAAGCTTTGAAAGTAACAATATGGGTCAAAACGTAGTTGAGTGAATCAGGTTCTAAAACTAGACCTTATCCTTCATACCATAATGATAATGATGAAAAAGGGTCATTTGCTTGATAGAAAACGTAGTTGAGTGAATCGGGTTCTACAACAACACCTAATCCTTCATACCATAATGAAAATGATGAAAAAAGGTCATTTGCTTGATAGAAACAGTGAAAGGTAAGGCATTCTTAATACAGTCCGTTTCAGCTGTTTTCTCCTTCTGCAAAAGCTTTGAAAGTAACAATATTGGTCAAAACGTAGTTGAGTGAATTAGGTTCTAAAACTAGACCTTATCCTTCATACCATAATGATAATGATGAAAAAGGGTCATTTGCTTGATAGAAAACGTAGTTGAGTGAATCTGGTTCTAAAACTAGACCTAATCCTTCTTTCCATAATGATAATGATGAAAAAGGGTCATTTGCTTGATAGAAAACGTAGTTGAGTGAATCGGGTTCTACAACAACACCTAATCCTTCATACCATAATGAAAATTATGAAAAAAGGTCATTTGCTTGATAGAAACAGTGAAAGCTAAGGCATTCTTAATACAGTCCGTTTTAGCTGTTTTCTCCTTCTGCAAAAGCTTTGAAAGTAATAATATTGGTCAAAACGTAGTTGAGTGAATGAGGTTCTAAAACTAGACCTAATCCTTCTTTCCATAATGATAATGATGAAAAAGGGTCATTTGCTTAATAGAAAACGTAGTTGAGTGAATCGGGTTCTACAACAACACCTAATCCTTCATACCATAATGAAAATGATGAAAAAAGGTCATTTGCTTGATAGAAACAGTGAAAGCTAAGGCATTCTTAATACAGTCCGTTTTAGCTGTTTTCTCCTTCTGCAAAAGCTTTGAAAGTAACAATATTGGTCAAAACGTAGTTGAGTGAATCAGGTTCTAAAACTAGACCTTATCCTTCATACCATAATGATAATGATGAAAAAGGGTCATTTGCTTGATAGAAACAGTGAAAGCTAAAGCATTCTTCATATAGTCCGTTTTAGCTGTTTTCTCCTTCTGCAAAAGCTTTGAAAGTAACAATATTGGTCAAAACGTAGTTGAGTGAATCAGGTTCTACAACAACACCTAATCCTTCATACCATAATGATAATGATGAAAAAAGATCATTTGCTTGATAGAAACAGTGAAAGCTAAAGCATTCTTCATACAGTCCGTTTTAGCTGTTTTCTCTTTCTGCAAAAGCTTTGAAAGTAACAATATGGGTCAAAACGAAGTTGAGTGAATCAGGTTCTAAAACTAGACCTTATCCTTCATACCATAATGATAATGATGAAAAAGGGTCATTTGCTTGATAGAAAACATAGTTGAGTGAATCAGGTTCTAGAACAACGCCTAATCCTTCTTTCCATAATGATAATGATGAAAAAGGGTCATTTGCTTGATAGAAAACGTAGTTGAGTGAATTAGGTTCTAAATCTAGACCTAATCCTTCATACCATAATGATAATGATGAAAAAGGGTCATTTGCTTGATAGAAACAGTGAAAGCTAAGGCATTCTTCATACAGTCCGTTTTAGCTGTTTTCTCTTTCTTCAAAAGCTTTGAAAGTAATAATATTGGTCAAAACGTAGTTGAGTGAATCAGGTTCTAAAACTAGACCTAATCCTTCTTTCCATAATGATAATGATGAAAAAGGGTCATTTGCTTGATAGAAAACGTAGTTGAGTGAATCGGGTTCTACAACAACACCTAATCCTTCATACCATAATGAAAATGATGAAAAAAGGTCATTTGCTTGATAGAAACAGTGAAAGCTAAGGCATTCTTAATACAGTCCGTTTTAGCTGTTTTCTTCTTCTGCAAAAGCTTTGAAAGTAACAATATTGGTCAAAACGTAGTTGAGTGAATCAGGTTCTAAAACTAGACCTTATCCTTCATAGCATAATGATAATGATGAAAAAAGGTCATTTGCTTGATAGAAAACATAGTTGAGTGATTCAGGTTCTACAACAACATCTAATCCTTCATACCATAATGATAATGATGAAAAAAGATCATTTGCTTGATAGAAACAGTGAAAGCTAAAGCATTCTTCATACAGTCCGTTTTAGCTGTTTTCTCTTTCTGCAAAAGCTTTGAAAGTAACAATATGGGTCAAAACGAAGTTGAGTGAATCAGGTTCTAAAACTAGACCTTATCCTTCATACCATAATGATAATGATGAAAAAGGGTCATTTGCTTGATAGAAAACATAGTTGAGTGAATCAGGTTCTAGAACAACGCCTAATCCTTCTTTCCATAATGATAATGATGAAAAAGGGTCATTTGCTTGATAGAAAACGTAGTTGAGTGAATCAGGTTCTACAACAACACCTAATCCTTCATACCATAATGATAATGATGAAAAAAGATCATTTGCTTGATAGAAACAGTCTAAGTTAAGGCATTCTTCATACAGTCCGTTTTAGCTGTTTTCTCTTTCTTCAAAAGCTTTGAAAGTAATAATATTGGTCAAAACGTAGTTGAGTGAATCAGGTTCTAAAACTAGACCTAATCCTTCTTTCCATAATGATAATGATGAAAAAGGGTCATTTGCTTGATAGAAAACGTAGTTGAGTGAATCGGGTTCTACAACAACACCTAATCCTTCATACCATAATGAAAATGATGAAAAAAGGTCATTTGCTTGATAGAAACAGTGAAAGCTAAAGCATTCTTCATACAGTCCGTTTTAGCTGTTTTCTCTTTCTGCAAAAGCTTTGAAAGTAACAATATGGGTCAAAACGAAGTTGAGTGAATCAGGTTCTAAAACTAGACCTTATCCTTCATACCATAATGATAATGATGAAAAAGGGTCATTTGCTTGATAGAAAACATAGTTGAGTGAATCAGGTTCTAGAACAACGCCTAATCCTTCTTTCCATAATGATAATGATGAAAAAGGGTCATTTGCTTGATAGAAAACGTAGTTGAGTGAATCAGGTTCTAAATCTAGACCTAATCCTTCATACCATAATGATAATGATGAAAAAGGGTCATTTGCTTGATAGAAACAGTGAAAGCTAAGGCATTCTTCATACAGTCCGTTTTAGCTGTTTTCTCTTTCTTCAAAAGCTTTGAAAGTAATAATATTGGTCAAAACGTAGTTGAGTGAATCAGGTTCTAAAACTAGACCTAATCCTTCTTTCCATAATGATAATGATGAAAAAGGGTCATTTGCTTGATAGAAAACGTAGTTGAGTGAATCGGGTTCTACAACAACACCTAATCCTTCATACCATAATGAAAATGATGAAAAAAGGTCATTTGCTTGATAGAAACAGTGAAAGCTAAGGCATTCTTAATACAGTCCGTTTTAGCTGTTTTCTTCTTCTGCAAAAGCTTTGAAAGTAACAATATTGGTCAAAACGTAGTTGAGTGAATCAGGTTCTAAAACTAGACCTTATCCTTCATAGCATAATGATAATGATGAAAAAAGGTCATTTGCTTGATAGAAAACATAGTTGAGTGATTCAGGTTCTACAACAACATCTAATCCTTCATACCATAATGATAATGATGAAAAAAGATCATTTGCTTGATAGAAACAGTGAAAGCTAAAGCATTCTTCATACAGTCCGTTTTAGCTGTTTTCTCTTTCTGCAAAAGCTTTGAAAGTAACAATATGGGTCAAAACGAAGTTGAGTGAATCAGGTTCTAAAACTAGACCTTATCCTTCATACCATAATGATAATGATGAAAAAGGGTCATTTGCTTGATAGAAAACATAGTTGAGTGAATCAGGTTCTAGAACAACGCCTAATCCTTCTTTCCATAATGATAATGATGAAAAAGGGTCATTTGCTTGATAGAAAACGTAGTTGAGTGAATCAGGTTCTACAACAACACCTAATCCTTCATACCATAATGATAATGATGAAAAAAGATCATTTGCTTGATAGAAACAGTGTAAGTTAAGGCATTCTTCATACAGTCCGTTTTAGCTGTTTTCTCTTTCTTCAAAAGCTTTGAAAGTAATAATATTGGTCAAAACGTAGTTGAGTGAATCAGGTTCTAAAACTAGACCTAATCCTTCTTTCCATAATGATAATGATGAAAAAGGGTCATTTGCTTGATAGAAAACGTAGTTGAGTGAATCGGGTTCTACAACAACACCTAATCCTTCATACCATAATGAAAATGATGAAAAAAGGTCATTTGCTTGATAGAAACAGTAAAAACTAAGGCATTCTTAATACAGTCCGTTTTAGCTGTTTTCTTCTTCTGCAAAAGCTTTGAAAGTAACAATATTGGTCAAAACGTAGTTGAGTGAATCAGGTTCTAAAACTAGACCTTATCCTTCATAGCATAATGATAATGATGAAAAAAGGTCATTTGCTTGATAGAAAACATAGTTGAGTGATTCAGGTTCTACAACAACATCTAATCCTTCATACCATAATGATAATGATGAAAAAAGATCATTTGCTTGATAGAAACAGTGAAAGCTAAAGCATTCTTCATACAGTCCGTTTTAGCTGTTTTCTCTTTCTGCAAAAGCTTTGAAAGTAACAATATGGGTCAAAACGAAGTTGAGTGAATCAGGTTCTAAAACTAGACCTTATCCTTCATACCATAATGATAATGATGAAAAAGGGTCATTTGCTTGATAGAAAACATAGTTGAGTGAATCAGGTTCTAGAACAACGCCTAATCCTTCTTTCCATAATGATAATGATGAAAAAGGGTCATTTGCTTGATAGAAAACGTAGTTGAGTGAATCAGGTTCTACAACAACACCTAATCCTTCATACCATAATGATAATGATGAAAAAAGATCATTTGCTTGATAGAAACAGTGTAAGTTAAGGCATTCTTCATACAATCTGTTTTAGCTGTTTTCTCCTTCTGCAAAAGCTTTGAAAGTAACAATATTGGTCAAAACGTAGTTGAGTGAATCAGGTTCTAAATCTAGACCTAATCCTTCATACCATAATGATAATGATGAAAAAGGGTCATTTGCTTGATAGAAACAGTGAAAGCTAAGGCATTCTTCATACAGTCCGTTTTAGCTGTTTTCTCTTTCTTCAAAAGCTTTGAAAGTAATAATATTGGTCAAAACGTAGTTGAGTGAATGAGGTTCTAAAACTAGACCTAATCCTTCTTTCCATAATGATAATGATGAAAAAGGGTCATTTGCTTGATAGAAAACGTAGTTGAGTGAATCGGGTTCTACAACAACACCTAATCCTTCATACCATAATGAAAATGATGAAAAAAGATCATTCGCTTGATAGAAACAGTGAAACCTATAGCATTCTTCATATAGTCCGTTTTAGCTGTTTTCTCCTTCTGCAAAAGCTTTGAAAGTAACAATATTGGTCAAAACGTAGTTGAGTGAATCAGGTTCTACAACAACACCTAATCCTTCATACCATAATGATAATGATGAAAAAAGATCATTTGCTTGATAGAAACAGTGAAAGCTAAGGCATTCTTCATACAGTCCGTTTTAGCTGTTTTCTCTTTCTGCAAAAGCTTTGAAAGTAACAGTATGGGTCAAAACGAAGTTGAGTGAATCAGGTTCTAAAACTAGACCTTATCCTTCATACCATAATGATAATGATGAAAAGGGGTCATTTGCTTGATAGAAAACGTAGTTGAGTGAATCGGGTTCTACAACAACACCTAATCCTTCATACCATAATGAAAATGATGAAAAAAGGTCATTTGCTTGATAGAAACAGTGAAAGCTAAGGCATTCTTAATACAGTCCGTTTTAGCTGTTTTCTTCTTCTGCAAAAGCTTTGAAAGTAACAATATTGGTCAAAACGTAGTTGAGTGAATCAGGTTCTAAAACTAGACCTTATCCTTCATAGCATAATGATAATGATGAAAAAAGGTCATTTGCTTGATAGAAAACATAGTTGAGTGATTCAGGTTCTACAACAACATCTAATCCTTCATACCATAATGATAATGATGAAAAAAGATCATTTGCTTGATAGAAACAGTGAAAGCTAAAGCATTCTTCATACAGTCCGTTTTAGCTGTTTTCTCTTTCTGCAAAAGCTTTGAAAGTAACAATATGGGTCAAAACGAAGTTGAGTGAATCAGGTTCTAAAACTAGACCTTATCCTTCATACCATAATGATAATGATGAAAAAGGGTCATTTGCTTGATAGAAAACATAGTTGAGTGAATCAGGTTCTAGAACAACGCCTAATCCTTCTTTCCATAATGATAATGATGAAAAAGGGTCATTTGCTTGATAGAAAACGTAGTTGAGTGAATCAGGTTCTACAACAACACCTAATCCTTCATACCATAATGATAATGATGAAAAAAGATCATTTGCTTGATAGAAACAGTGTAAGTTAAGGCATTCTTCATACAGTCCGTTTTAGCTGTTTTCTCTTTCTTCAAAAGCTTTGAAAGTAATAATATTGGTCAAAACGTAGTTGAGTGAATCAGGTTCTAAAACTAGACCTAATCCTTCTTTCCATAATGATAATGATGAAAAAGGGTCATTTGCTTGATAGAAAACGTAGTTGAGTGAATCGGGTTCTACAACAACACCTAATCCTTCATACCATAATGAAAATGATGAAAAAAGGTCATTTGCTTGATAGAAACAGTAAAAACTAAGGCATTCTTCATACAATCTGTTTTAGCTGTTTTCTCCTTCTGCAAAAGCTTTGAAAGTAACAATATTGGTCAAAACGTAGTTGAGTGAATCAGGTTCTAAATCTAGACCTAATCCTTCATACCATAATGATAATGATGAAAAAGGGTCATTTGCTTGATAGAAACAGTGAAAGCTAAGGCATTCTTCATACAGTCCGTTTTAGCTGTTTTCTCTTTCTTCAAAAGCTTTGAAAGTAATAATATTGGTCAAAACGTAGTTGAGTGAATGAGGTTCTAAAACTAGACCTAATCCTTCTTTCCATAATGATAATGATGAAAAAGGGTCATTTGCTTGATAGAAAACGTAGTTGAGTGAATCGGGTTCTACAACAACACCTAATCCTTCATACCATAATGAAAATGATGAAAAAAGATCATTCGCTTGATAGAAACAGTGAAACCTATAGCATTCTTCATATAGTCCGTTTTAGCTGTTTTCTCCTTCTGCAAAAGCTTTGAAAGTAACAATATTGGTCAAAACGTAGTTGAGTGAATCAGGTTCTACAACAACACCTAATCCTTCATACCATAAGGATAATGATGAAAAAAGATCATTTGCTTGATAGAAACAGTGAAAGCTAAGGCATTCTTCATACAGTCCGTTTTAGCTGTTTTCTCTTTCTGCAAAAGCTTTGAAAGTAACAGTATGGGTCAAAACGAAGTTGAGTGAATCAGGTTCTAAAACTAGACCTTATCCTTCATACCATAATGATAATGATGAAAAGGGGTCATTTGCTTGATAGAAAACATAGTTGAGTGAATCAGGTTCTAGAACAACGCCTAATCCTTCTTACCATAATGAAAATGATGAAAAAAGGTCATTTGCTTGATAGTAACAGTGAAAGCTAAGGCATTCTTAATACAGTCCGTTTTAGCTGTTTTCTCCTTCTGCAAAAGCTTTGAAAGTAACAATATTGGTCAAAACGTAGTTGAGTGAATTAGGTTCTTAAACTAGACCTTATCCTTCATACCATAATGATAATGATGAAAAAGGGTCATTTGCTTGATAGAAAACGTAGTTGAGTGAATCAGGTTCTAAAACTAGACCTAATCCTTCATACCATAATGATAATGATGAAAAAAGGTCATTTGCTTGATAGAAAACATAGTTGAGTGATTCAGGTTCTATAACAACATCTAATCCTTCATACCATAATGAAAATGATGAAAAAAGGTCATTTGCTTGATAGAAACAGTGAAAGGTAAGGCATTCTTAATACAGTCCGTTTCAGCTGTTTTCTCCTTCTGCAAAAGCTTTGAAAGTAACAATATTGGTCAAAACGTAGTTGAGTGAATTAGGTTCTAAAACTAGACCTTATCCTTCATACCATAATGATAATGATGAAAAAGGGTCATTTGCTTGATAGAAAACGTAGTTGAGTGAATCTGGTTCTAAAACTAGACCTAATCCTTCATACCATAATGATAATGATGAAAAAAGATCATTCGCTTGATAGAAACAGTGAAACCTAAAGCATTCTTCATATAGTCCGTTTTAGCTGTTTTCTCCTTCTGCAAAAGCTTTGAAAGTAACAATATTGGTCAAAACGTAGTTGAGTGAATTAGGTTCTAAAACTAGACCTTATCCTTCATACCATAATGATAATGATGAAAAAGGGTCATTTGCTTGATAGAAAACATAGTTGAGTGATTCAGGTTCTACAACAACATCTAATCCTTCATACCATAATGATAATGATGAAAAAAGATCATTTGCTTGATAGAAACAGTGAAAGCTAAAGCATTCTTCATATAGTCCGTTTTAGCTGTTTTCTCCTTCTGCAAAAGCTTTGAAAGTAACAATATTGGTCAAAACGTAGTTGAGTGAATCAGGTTCTACAACAACACCTAATCCTTCATACCATAATGATAATGATGAAAAAGGGTCATTTGCTTGATAGAAAACGTAGTTGAGTGAATCGGGTTCTACAACAACACCTAATCCTTCATACCATAATGAAAATGATGAAAAAAGGTCATTTGCTTGATAGAAACAGTGAAAGGTAAGGCATTCTTAATACAGTCCGTTTCAGCTGTTTTCTCCTTCTGCAAAAGCTTTGAAAGTAACAATATTGGTCAAAACGTAGTTGAGTGAATCAGGTTCTAAAACTAGACCTTATCCTTCATACCATAATGATAATGATGAAAAAAGGTCATTTGCTTGATAGAAAACATAGTTGAGTGATTCAGGTTCTATAACAACATCTAATCCTTCATACCATAATGATAATGATGAAAAAAGATCATTTGCTTGATAGAAACAGTGAAAGCTAAAGCATTCTTCATACAGTCCGTTTTAGCTGTTTTCTCTTTCTGCAAAAGCTTTAAAAGTAACAATATGGGTCAAAACGAAGTTGAGTGAATCAGGTTCTAAAACTAGACCTTATCCTTCATACCATAATGATAATGATGAAAAAGGGTCATTTGCTTGATAGAAAACGTAGTTGAGTGAATCGGGTTCTACAACAACACCTAATCCTTCATACCATAATGAAAATGATGAAAAAAGGTCATTTGCTTGATAGAAACAGTGAAAGCTAAGGCATTCTTAATACAGTCCGTTTTAGCTGTTTTCTCCTTCTGCAAAAGCTTTGAAAGTAACAATATTGGTCAAAACGTAGTTGAGTGAATCAGGTTCTAAAACTAGACCTTATGTCACGGTTTGGCTTCGCTTCCGGTTTTAGTTTGAAGTTTCATGTCTCTTGTGGTCCTGGGTTAACTTCACTTCCTGCCTTGTCTTGTGATTGCGTGATTGATTCCACCTGTGTCCAATCACCTGCACCTCCCTTGTGTATTTAAGCCCTGTGTGCCAGTTGTCCTTTGTCGCGTCATTGTCCATGTCAGTCCTCGTTGGTGCACGTTCTGCTTGAGTTTTGTTTGAATAAATAGCACTTTGTCGGAAGACCCTGCGTCTGAGTCCTGCCTGCCTGCCTGCCTTCAACCTGCACCAGCCGTTCGTGACAGAATGACGCGACCAAGGAAGGACTCAGCAGGGTTTTACCCTAATGATAAATATTTGGGAACTCGCCTTGCGGTTGGGGGACCACGGAGCATGCAGCAGGCTGCCCGGCGAAACACCGGCATGCCAGCGGACTCCTGGAGCGACCTGGGGCCTGACTACCTCGACGTAAGAAGCCCATTTTTTCAATGGAAGACTGATGTCGTTGTTGGCCCCAGGAGCTACCAGGAGGAATGCTTCAGGCTCCGGGACCTCCTCAATCCGAGGAGAAGGAGCCGACGAACCCCCGCAGTCCCGGCTCCCGACTCGGCCCCCAGATATCCGTTCCAGCCTGAGCGGGCCCCAAGACGCCCGTTTCAGCCTGAGCGGGCCCCAAGACGCCCGTTTCAGCCTGAGCGGGCCCCAAGACGCCCGTTCCAGCCTGAGCGGGCCCCAAGACGCCCGTTCCAGCCTGAGCGGGCCCCAAGACTCCCGTCTCCGCCCGTTCCGGCCCCCAGAGTCCAGTCTCCGCCCGTTCCGGCCCCCAGAGTCCAGTCTCCGCCCGTTCCGGCCCCCAGAGTCCAGTCTCCGCCCGTTCCGGCCCCCAGAGTCCAGTCTCCGCCCGTTCCGGCCCCCAGAGTCCAGTCTCCGCCCGTTCCGGCCCCCAGAGTCCAGTCTCCGCCCGTTCCGGCCCCCAGAGTCCAGTCTCCGCCCGTTCCGGCCCCCAGAGTCCAGTCTCCGCCCGTTCCGGCCCCCAGAGTCCAGTCTCCGCCCGTTCCGGCCCCCAGAGTCCAGTCTCCGCCCGTTCCGGCCCCCAGAGTCCAGTCTCCGCCCGTTCCGGCCCCCAGAGTCCAGTCTCCGCCCGTTCCGGCCCCCAGAGTCCAGTCTCCGCCCGTTCCGGCCCCCAGAGTCCAGTCTCCGCCCGTTCCGGCCCCCAGAGTCCAGTCTCCGCCCGTTCCGGCCCCCAGAGTCCAGTCTCCGCCCGTTCCGGCCCCCAGAGTCCAGTCTCCGCCCGTTCCGGCCCCCAGAGTCCAGTCTCCGCCCGTTCCGGCCCCCAGAGTCCAGTCTCCGCCCGTTCCGGCCCCCAGAGTCCAGTCTCCGCCCGTTCCGGCCCCCAGAGTCCAGTCTCCGCCCGTTCCGGCCCCCAGAGTCCAGTCTCCGCCCGTTCCGGCCCCCAGAGTCCAGTCTCCGCCCGTTCCGGCCCCCAGAGTCCAGTCTCCGCCCGTTCCGGCCCCCAGAGTCCAGTCTCCGCCCGTTCCGGCCCCCAGAGTCCAGTCTCCGCCCGTTCCGGCCCCCAGAGTCCAGTCTCCTGGCCCGTCCCCACGGCCCCTGATCGTGCCCCCTCCCTCCCATCCCTTGGTCCTCTCCCCCCCACCCCTGGGGGCCGTCTGGGATCCGGCCCTTGAGGGGGGGGTGGGGTCAGGGGTTGGGCCGCCGCACTGCTCGGCGCCCCCCGCCACGACGACGCCGCAGCCGCACTGCTCGGCGCCCCCCTCCACGACGACGCCGCAGCCGCACAGCTCGGCGCCCCCCGCCACGACGACGCCGGAGCCGCACTGCTCGGCGCCCCCCTCCACGACGACGCCGGAGCCGCACTGCTCGGCGCCCCCCTCCACGACGACGCCGCAGCCGCACAGCTCGGCGCCCCCCGCCACGACGACGCCGCAGCCGCACTGCTCGGCGCCCCCCGCCACGACGACGCCGGAGCCGCACTGCTCGGCGCCCCCCGCCACGACGACGCCGGAGCCGCACTGCTCGGCGCCCCCCGCCACGACGACGCCGGAGCCGCACTGCTCGGCGCCCCCCGCCACGACGACGCCGGAGCCGCACTGCTCGGCGCCCCCCGCCACGACGACGCCGGAGCCGCACAGCTCGGCGCCCCACGCCACGACGACGCCGGAGCCGCACAGCTCGGCGCCCCACGCCACGACGACGCCGGAGCCGCACAGCTCGGCGCCCCACGCCACGACGACGCCGGAGCCGCACAGCTCGGCGCCCCAAGCCACGACGACGCCGGAGCCGCACTGCTCGGCGCCCCCCGCCACGACGCACGGCCGCCGACCCGGCAGACCCCCCGAGACCCCGAGGCCCGGCCGCCGGCCCGGCAGACCCCCCGAGACCCCGAGGCCCGGTCGCCGACCCGGCAGACCCCCTGAGCACCCCACGCCTGGCCGCCGCCCCGGCAGGCCGCCGGACCTTAGCTGTCGGGTCCCCACCCTCCCTCCCCTTGTCTGATTTTTTCCGGTTCTGCTCCCCTTTAGGACCGTCTGGAATTCGGTCCTTGAGGGGGGGGTTCTGTCACGGTTTGGCTTCGCTTCCGGTTTTAGTTTGAAGTTTCATGTCTCTTGTGGTCCTGGGTTAACTTCACTTCCTGCCTTGTCTTGTGATTGCGTGATTGATTCCACCTGTGTCCAATCACCTGCACCTCCCTTGTGTATTTAAGCCCTGTGTGCCAGTTGTCCTTTGTCGCGTCATTGTCCATGTCAGTCCTCGTTGGTGCACGTTCTGCTTGAGTTTTGTTTGAATAAATAGCACTTTGTCGGAAGACCCTGCGTCTGAGTCCTGCCTGCCTGCCTGCCTTCAACCTGCACCAGCCGTTCGTGACACCTTATCCTTCATACCATAATGATAATGATGAAAAAAGGTAATTTGCTTGATAGAAAACATAGTTGAGTGATTCAGGTTCTACAACAACATCTAATCCTTCATACCATAATGATAATGATGAAAAAAGATCATTTGCTTGATAGAAACAGTGAAAGCTAAAGCATTCTTCATATAGTCCGTTTTAGCTGTTTTCTCCTTCTGCAAAAGCTTTGAAAGTAACAATATTGGTCAAAACGTAGTTGAGTGAATCAGGTTCTACAACAACACCTAATCCTTCATACCATAATGATAATGATGAAAAAAGATCATTTGCTTGATAGAAACAGTGAAAGCTAAAGCATTCTTCATACAGTCCGTTTTAGCTGTTTTCTCTTTCTGCAAAAGCTTTGAAAGTAACAATATGGGTCAAAACGAAGTTGAGTGAATCAGGTTCTAAAACTAGACCTTATCCTTCATACCATAATGATAATGATGAAAAAGGGTCATTTGCTTGATAGAAAACATAGTTGAGTGAATCAGGTTCTAGAACAACGCCTAATCCTTCTTTCCATAATGATAATGATGAAAAAGGGTCATTTGCTTGATAGAAAACGTAGTTGAGTGAATCAGGTTCTAAATCTAGACCTAATCCTTCATACCATAATGATAATGATGAAAAAGGGTCATTTGCTTGATAGAAACAGTGAAAGCTAAGGCATTCTTCATACAGTCCGTTTTAGCTGTTTTCTCTTTCTTCAAAAGCTTTGAAAGTAATAATATTGGTCAAAACGTAGTTGAGTGAATCAGGTTCTAAAACTAGACCTAATCCTTCTTTCCATAATGATAATGATGAAAAAGGGTCATTTGCTTGATAGAAAACGTAGTTGAGTGAATCGGGTTCTACAACAACACCTAATCCTTCATACCATAATGAAAATGATGAAAAAAGGTCATTTGCTTGATAGAAACAGTGAAAGCTAAGGCATTCTTAATACAGTCCGTTTTAGCTGTTTTCTTCTTCTGCAAAAGCTTTGAAAGTAACAATATTGGTCAAAACGTAGTTGAGTGAATCAGGTTCTAAAACTAGACCTTATCCTTCATAGCATAATGATAATGATGAAAAAAGGTCATTTGCTTGATAGAAAACATAGTTGAGTGATTCAGGTTCTACAACAACATCTAATCCTTCATACCATAATGATAATGATGAAAAAAGATCATTTGCTTGATAGAAACAGTGAAAGCTAAAGCATTCTTCATACAGTCCGTTTTAGCTGTTTTCTCTTTCTGCAAAAGCTTTGAAAGTAACAATATGGGTCAAAACGAAGTTGAGTGAATCAGGTTCTAAAACTAGACCTTATCCTTCATACCATAATGATAATGATGAAAAAGGGTCATTTGCTTGATAGAAAACATAGTTGAGTGAATCAGGTTCTAGAACAACGCCTAATCCTTCTTTCCATAATGATAATGATGAAAAAGGGTCATTTGCTTGATAGAAAACGTAGTTGAGTGAATCAGGTTCTACAACAACACCTAATCCTTCATACCATAATGATAATGATGAAAAAAGATCATTTGCTTGATAGAAACAGTGTAAGTTAAGGCATTCTTCATACAATCTGTTTTAGCTGTTTTCTCCTTCTGCAAAAGCTTTGAAAGTAACAATATTGGTCAAAACGTAGTTGAGTGAATCAGGTTCTAAATCTAGACCTAATCCTTCATACCATAATGATAATGATGAAAAAGGGTCATTTGCTTGATAGAAACAGTGAAAGATAAGGCATTCTTCATACAGTCCGTTTTAGCTGTTTTCTCTTTCTTCAAAAGCTTTGAAAGTAATAATATTGGTCAAAACGTAGTTGAGTGAATGAGGTTCTAAAACTAGACCTAATCCTTCTTTCCATAATGATAATGATGAAAAAGGGTCATTTGCTTGATAGAAAACGTAGTTGAGTGAATCGGGTTCTACAACAACACCTAATCCTTCATACCATAATGAAAATGATGAAAAAAGATCATTCGCTTGATAGAAACAGTAAAACCTATAGCATTCTTCATATAGTCCGTTTTAGCTGTTTTCTCCTTCTGCAAAAGCTTTGAAAGTAACAATATTGGTCAAAACGTAGTTGAGTGAATCAGGTTCTACAACAAACACCTAATCCTTCATACCATAATGATAATGATGAAAAAAGATCATTTGCTTGATAGAAACAGTGAAAGCTAAGGCATTCTTCATACAGTCCGTTTTAGCTGTTTTCTCTTTCTGCAAAAGCTTTGAAAGTAACAATATGGGTCAAAACGAAGTTGAGTGAATCAGGTTCTAAAACTAGACCTTATCCTTCATACCATAATGATAATGATGAAAAGGGGTCATTTGCTTGATAGAAAACATAGTTGAGTGAATCAGGTTCTAGAACAACGCCTAATCCTTCTTTCCATAATGATAATGATGAAAAAGGGTCATTTGCTTGATAGAAAACGTAGTTGAGTGAATCGGGTTCTACAACAACACCTAATCCTTCTTACCATAATGAAAATGATGAAAAAAGGTCATTTGCTTGATAGTAACAGTGAAAGCTAAGGCATTCTTAATACAGTCCGTTTTAGCTGTTTTCTCCTTCTGCAAAAGCTTTGAAAGTAACAATATTGGTCAAAACGTAGTTGAGTGAATTAGGTTCTAAAACTAGACCTTATCCTTCATACCATAATGATAATGATGAAAAAGGGTCATTTGCTTGATAGAAAACGTAGTTGAGTGAATCGGGTTCTACAACAACACCTAATCCTTCATACCATAATGAAAATGATGAAAAAGGGTCATTTGCTTGATAGAAACAGTGAAAGCTAAGGCATTCTTCATACAGTCCATTTTATCTGTTTTCTCTTTCTGCAAAAGCTTTGAAAGTAACAATATGGGTCAAAACGTAGTTGAGTGAATCAGGTTCTAAAACTAGACCTTATCCTTCATACCATAATGATAATGATGAAAAAGGGTCATTTGCTTGATAGAAAACGTAGTTGAGTGAATCGGGTTCTACAACAACACCTAATCCTTCATACCATAATGAAAATGATGAAAAAAGGTCATTTGCTTGATAGAAACAGTGAAAGGTAAGGCATTCTTAATACAGTCCGTTTCAGCTGTTTTCTCCTTCTGCAAAAGCTTTGAAAGTAACAATATTGGTCAAAACGTAGTTGAGTGAATTAGGTTCTAAAACTAGACCTTATCCTTCATACCATAATGATAATGATGAAAAAGGGTCATTTGCTTGATAGAAAACGTAGTTGAGTGAATCTGGTTCTAAAACTAGACCTAATCCTTCTTTCCATAATGATAATGATGAAAAAGGGTCATTTGCTTTATGGAAAACGTAGTTGAGTGAATCGGGTTCTACAACAACACCTAATCCTTCATACCATAATGAAAATTATGAAAAAAGGTCATTTGCTTGATAGAAACAGTGAAAGCTAAGGCATTCTTAATACAGTCCGTTTTAGCTGTTTTCTCCTTCTGCAAAAGCTTTGAAAGTAATAATATTGGTCAAAACGTAGTTGAGTGAATGAGGTTCTAAAACTAGACCTAATCCTTCTTTCCATAATGATAATGATGAAAAAGGGTCATTTGCTTAATAGAAAACGTAGTTGAGTGAATCGGGTTCTACAACAACACCTAATCCTTCATACCATAATGAAAATGATGAAAAAAGGTCATTTGCTTGATAGAAACAGTGAAAGCTAAGGCATTCTTAATACAGTCCGTTTTAGCTGTTTTCTCCTTCTGCAAAAGCTTTGAAAGTAACAATATTGGTCAAAACGTAGTTGAGTGAATCAGGTTCTAAAACTAGACCTTATCCTTCATACCATAATGATAATGATGAAAAAGGGTCATTTGCTTGATAGAAACAGTGAAAGCTAAAGCATTCTTCATATAGTCCGTTTTAGCTGTTTTCTCCTTCTGCAAAAGCTTTGAAAGTAACAATATTGGTCAAAACGTAGTTGAGTGAATCAGGTTCTACAACAACACCTAATCCTTCATACCATAATGATAATGATGAAAAAAGATCATTTGCTTGATAGAAACAGTGAAAGCTAAAGCATTCTTCATACAGTCCGTTTTAGCTGTTTTCTCTTTCTGCAAAAGCTTTGAAAGTAACAATATGGGTCAAAACGAAGTTGAGTGAATCAGGTTCTAAAACTAGACCTTATCCTTCATACCATAATGATAATGATGAAAAAGGGTCATTTGCTTGATAGAAAACATAGTTGAGTGAATCAGGTTCTAGAACAACGCCTAATCCTTCTTTCCATAATGATAATGATGAAAAAGGGTCATTTGCTTGATAGAAAACGTAGTTGAGTGAATCAGGTTCTAAATCTAGACCTAATCCTTCATACCATAATGATAATGATGAAAAAGGGTCATTTGCTTGATAGAAACAGTGAAAGCTAAGGCATTCTTCATACAGTCCGTTTTAGCTGTTTTCTCTTTCTTCAAAAGCTTTGAAAGTAATAATATTGGTCAAAACGTAGTTGAGTGAATCAGGTTCTAAAACTAGACCTAATCCTTCTTTCCATAATGATAATGATGAAAAAGGGTCATTTGCTTGATAGAAAACGTAGTTGAGTGAATCGGGTTCTACAACAACACCTAATCCTTCATACCATAATGAAAATGATGAAAAAAGGTCATTTGCTTGATAGAAACAGTGAAAGCTAAGGCATTCTTAATACAGTCCGTTTTAGCTGTTTTCTTCTTCTGCAAAAGCTTTGAAAGTAACAATATTGGTCAAAACGTAGTTGAGTGAATCAGGTTCTAAAACTAGACCTTATCCTTCATAGCATAATGATAATGATGAAAAAAGGTCATTTGCTTGATAGAAAACATAGTTGAGTGATTCAGGTTCTACAACAACATCTAATCCTTCATACCATAATGATAATGATGAAAAAAGATCATTTGCTTGATAGAAACAGTGAAAGCTAAAGCATTCTTCATACAGTCCGTTTTAGCTGTTTTCTCTTTCTGCAAAAGCTTTGAAAGTAACAATATGGGTCAAAACGAAGTTGAGTGAATCAGGTTCTAAAACTAGACCTTATCCTTCATACCATAATGATAATGATGAAAAAGGGTCATTTGCTTGATAGAAAACATAGTTGAGTGAATCAGGTTCTAGAACAACGCCTAATCCTTCTTTCCATAATGATAATGATGAAAAAGGGTCATTTGCTTGATAGAAAACGTAGTTGAGTGAATCAGGTTCTACAACAACACCTAATCCTTCATACCATAATGATAATGATGAAAAAAGATCATTTGCTTGATAGAAACAGTGTAAGTTAAGGCATTCTTCATACAGTCAGTTTTAGCTGTTTTCTCTTTCTTCAAAAGCTTTGAAAGTAATAATATTGGTCAAAACGTAGTTGAGTGAATCAGGTTCTAAAACTAGACCTAATCCTTCTTTCCATAATGATAATGATGAAAAAGGGTCATTTGCTTGATAGAAAACGTAGTTGAGTGAATCGGGTTCTACAACAACACCTAATCCTTCATACCATAATGAAAATGATGAAAAAAGGTCATTTGCTTGATAGAAACAGTAAAAACTAAGGCATTCTTAATACAGTCCGTTTTAGCTGTTTTCTTCTTCTGCAAAAGCTTTGAAAGTAACAATATGGGTCAAAACGTAGTTGAGTTAATCAGGTTCTAAAACTAGACCTTATCCTTCATACCATAATGATAATGATGAAAAAGGGTCATTTGCTTGATAGAAAACGTAGTTGAGTGAATCAGGTTCTACAACAACACCTAATCCTTCATACCATAATGATAATGATGAAAAAAGATCATTCGCTTGATAGAAACAGTGAAACCTAAAGCATTCTTCATATAGTCCGTTTTAGCTGTTTTCTCCTTCTGCAAAAGCTTTGAAAGTAACAATATTGGTCAAAACGTAGTTGAGTGAATCAGGTTCTACAACAACACCTAATCCTTCATACCATAATGATAATGATGAAAAAAGATCATTTGCTTGATAGAAACAGTGAAAGCTAAAGCATTCTTCATACAGTCCGTTTTAGCTGTTTTCTCTTTCTGCAAAAGCTTTGAAAGTAACAATATGGGTCAAAACGAAGTTGAGTGAATCAGGTTCTAAAACTAGACCTTATCCTTCATACCATAATGATAATGATGAAAAAGGGTCATTTGCTTGATAGAAAACATAGTTGAGTGAATCAGGTTCTAGAACAACGCCTAATCCTTCTTTCCATAATGATAATGATGAAAAAGGGTCATTTGCTTGATAGAAAACGTAGTTGAGTGAATCAGGTTCTAAATCTAGACCTAATCCTTCATACCATAATGATAATGATGAAAAAGGGTCATTTGCTTGATAGAAACAGTGAAAGCTAAGGCATTCTTCATACAGTCCGTTTTAGCTGTTTTCTCTTTCTTCAAAAGCTTTGAAAGTAATAATATTGGTCAAAACGTAGTTGAGTGAATCAGGTTCTAAAACTAGACCTAATCCTTCTTTCCATAATGATAATGATGAAAAAGGGTCATTTGCTTGATAGAAAACGTAGTTGAGTGAATCGGGTTCTACAACAACACCTAATCCTTCATACCATAATGAAAATGATGAAAAAAGGTCATTTGCTTGATAGAAACAGTGAAAGCTAAGGCATTCTTAATACAGTCCGTTTTAGCTGTTTTCTTCTTCTGCAAAAGCTTTGAAAGTAACAATATTGGTCAAAACGTAGTTGAGTGAATCAGGTTCTAAAACTAGACCTTATCCTTCATAGCATAATGATAATGATGAAAAAAGGTCATTTGCTTGATAGAAAACATAGTTGAGTGATTCAGGTTCTACAACAACATCTAATCCTTCATACCATAATGATAATGATGAAAAAAGATCATTTGCTTGATAGAAACAGTGAAAGCTAAAGCATTCTTCATACAGTCCGTTTTAGCTGTTTTCTCTTTCTGCAAAAGCTTTGAAAGTAACAATATGGGTCAAAACGAAGTTGAGTGAATCAGGTTCTAAAACTAGACCTTATCCTTCATACCATAATGATAATGATGAAAAAGGGTCATTTGCTTGATAGAAAACATAGTTGAGTGAATCAGGTTCTAGAACAACGCCTAATCCTTCTTTCCATAATGATAATGATGAAAAAGGGTCATTTGCTTGATAGAAAACGTAGTTGAGTGAATCAGGTTCTACAACAACACCTAATCCTTCATACCATAATGATAATGATGAAAAAAGATCATTTGCTTGATAGAAACAGTGTAAGTTAAGGCATTCTTCATACAATCTGTTTTAGCTGTTTTCTCCTTCTGCAAAAGCTTTGAAAGTAACAATATTGGTCAAAACGTAGTTGAGTGAATCAGGTTCTAAATCTAGACCTAATCCTTCATACCATAATGATAATGATGAAAAAGGGTCATTTGCTTGATAGAAACAGTGAAAGATAAGGCATTCTTCATACAGTCCGTTTTAGCTGTTTTCTCTTTCTTCAAAAGCTTTGAAAGTAATAATATTGGTCAAAACGTAGTTGAGTGAATGAGGTTCTAAAACTAGACCTAATCCTTCTTTCCATAATGATAATGATGAAAAAGGGTCATTTGCTTGATAGAAAACGTAGTTGAGTGAATCGGGTTCTACAACAACACCTAATCCTTCATACCATAATGAAAATGATGAAAAAAGATCATTCGCTTGATAGAAACAGTAAAACCTATAGCATTCTTCATATAGTCCGTTTTAGCTGTTTTCTCCTTCTGCAAAAGCTTTGAAAGTAACAATATTGGTCAAAACGTAGTTGAGTGAATCAGGTTCTACAACAAACACCTAATCCTTCATACCATAATGATAATGATGAAAAAAGATCATTTGCTTGATAGAAACAGTGAAAGCTAAGGCATTCTTCATACAGTCCGTTTTAGCTGTTTTCTCTTTCTGCAAAAGCTTTAAAAGTAACAATATGGGTCAAAACGAAGTTGAGTGAATCAGGTTCTAAAACTAGACCTTATCCTTCATACCATAATGATAATGATGAAAAGGGGTCATTTGCTTGATAGAAAACATAGTTGAGTGAATCAGGTTCTAGAACAACGCCTAATCCTTCTTTCCATAATGATAATGATGAAAAAGGGTCATTTGCTTGATAGAAAACGTAGTTGAGTGAATCGGGTTCTACAACAACACCTAATCCTTCTTACCATAATGAAAATGATGAAAAAAGGTCATTTGCTTGATAGTAACAGTGAAAGCTAAGGCATTCTTAATACAGTCCGTTTTAGCTGTTTTCTCCTTCTGCAAAAGCTTTGAAAGTAACAATATTGGTCAAAACGTAGTTGAGTGAATTAGGTTCTAAAACTAGACCTTATCCTTCATACCATAATGATAATGATGAAAAAGGGTCATTTGCTTGATAGAAAACGTAGTTGAGTGAATCGGGTTCTACAACAACACCTAATCCTTCATACCATAATGAAAATGATGAAAAAGGGTCATTTGCTTGATAGAAACAGTGAAAGCTAAGGCATTCTTCATACAGTCCATTTTAGCTGTTTTCTCTTTCTGCAAAAGCTTTGAAAGTAACAATATGGGTCAAAACGTAGTTGAGTGAATCAGGTTCTAAAACTAGACCTTATCCTTCATACCATAATGATAATGATGAAAAAGGGTCATTTGCTTGATAGAAAACGTAGTTGAGTGAATCGGGTTCTACAACAACACCTAATCCTTCATACCATAATGAAAATGATGAAAAAAGGTCATTTGCTTGATAGAAACAGTGAAAGGTAAGGCATTCTTAATACAGTCCGTTTCAGCTGTTTTCTCCTTCTGCAAAAGCTTTGAAAGTAACAATATTGGTCAAAACGTAGTTGAGTGAATTAGGTTCTAAAACTAGACCTTATCCTTCATACCATAATGATAATGATGAAAAAGGGTCATTTGCTTGATAGAAAACGTAGTTGAGTGAATCTGGTTCTAAAACTAGACCTAATCCTTCTTTCCATAATGATAATGATGAAAAAGGGTCATTTGCTTGATAGAAAACGTAGTTGAGTGAATCGGGTTCTACAACAACACCTAATCCTTCATACCATAATGAAAATTATGAAAAAAGGTCATTTGCTTGATAGAAACAGTGAAAGCTAAGGCATTCTTAATACAGTCCGTTTTAGCTGTTTTCTCCTTCTGCAAAAGCTTTGAAAGTAATAATATTGGTCAAAACGTAGTTGAGTGAATGAGGTTCTAAAACTAGACCTAATCCTTCTTTCCATAATGATAATGATGAAAAAGGGTCATTTGCTTAATAGAAAACGTAGTTGAGTGAATCGGGTTCTACAACAACACCTAATCCTTCATACCATAATGAAAATGATGAAAAAAGGTCATTTGCTTGATAGAAACAGTGAAAGCTAAGGCATTCTTAATACAGTCCGTTTTAGCTGTTTTCTCCTTCTGCAAAAGCTTTGAAAGTAACAATATTGGTCAAAACGTAGTTGAGTGAATTAGGTTCTAAAACTAGACCTTATCCTTCATACCATAATGATAATGATGAAAAAGGGTCATTTGCTTGATAGAAAACGTAGTTGAGTGAATCGGGTTCTACAACAACACCTAATCCTTCATACCATAATGAAAATGATGAAAAAGGGTCATTTGCTTGATAGAAACAGTGAAAGCTAAGGCATTCTTCATACAGTCCATTTTATCTGTTTTCTCTTTCTGCAAAAGCTTTGAAAGTAACAATATGGGTCAAAACGTAGTTGAGTGAATCAGGTTCTAAAACTAGACCTTATCCTTCATACCATAATGATAATGATGAAAAAGGGTCATTTGCTTGATAGAAAACGTAGTTGAGTGAATCGGGTTCTACAACAACACCTAATCCTTCATACCATAATGAAAATGATGAAAAAAGGTCATTTGCTTGATAGAAACAGTGAAAGGTAAGGCATTCTTAATACAGTCCGTTTCAGCTGTTTTCTCCTTCTGCAAAAGCTTTGAAAGTAACAATATTGGTCAAAACGTAGTTGAGTGAATTAGGTTCTAAAACTAGACCTTATCCTTCATACCATAATGATAATGATGAAAAAGGGTCATTTGCTTGATAGAAAACGTAGTTGAGTGAATCAGGTTCTAAAACTAGACCTAATCCTTCTTTCCATAATGATAATGATGAAAAAGGGTCATTTGCTTGATAGAAAACGTAGTTGAGTGAATCGGGTTCTACAACAACACCTAATCCTTCATACCATAATGAAAATGATGAAAAAAGGTCATTTGCTTGATAGAAACAGTGAAAGCTAAGGCATTCTTAATACAGTCCGTTTTAGCTGTTTTCTTCTTCTGCAAAAGCTTTGAAAGTAACAATATTGGTCAAAACGTAGTTGAGTGAATCAGGTTCTAAAACTAGACCTTATCCTTCATAGCATAATGATAATGATGAAAAAAGGTCATTTGCTTGATAGAAAACATAGTTGAGTGATTCAGGTTCTACAACAACATCTAATCCTTCATACCATAATGATAATGATGAAAAAAGATCATTTGCTTGATAGAAACAGTGAAAGCTAAAGCATTCTTCATACAGTCCGTTTTAGCTGTTTTCTCTTTCTGCAAAAGCTTTGAAAGTAACAATATGGGTCAAAACGAAGTTGAGTGAATCAGGTTCTAAAACTAGACCTTATCCTTCATACCATAATGATAATGATGAAAAAGGGTCATTTGCTTGATAGAAAACATAGTTGAGTGAATCAGGTTCTAGAACAACGCCTAATCCTTCTTTCCATAATGATAATGATGAAAAAGGGTCATTTGCTTGATAGAAAACGTAGTTGAGTGAATCAGGTTCTACAACAACACCTAATCCTTCATACCATAATGATAATGATGAAAAAAGATCATTTGCTTGATAGAAACAGTGTAAGTTAAGGCATTCTTCATACAGTCCGTTTTAGCTGTTTTCTCTTTCTTCAAAAGCTTTGAAAGTAATAATATTGGTCAAAACGTAGTTGAGTGAATCAGGTTCTAAAACTAGACCTAATCCTTCTTTCCATAATGATAATGATGAAAAAGGGTAATTTGCTTGATAGAAAACGTAGTTGAGTGAATCGGGTTCTACAACAACACCTAATCCTTCATACCATAATGAAAATGATGAAAAAAGGTCATTTGCTTGATAGAAACAGTAAAAACTAAGGCATTCTTAATACAGTCCGTTTTAGCTGTTTTCTTCTTCTGCAAAAGCTTTGAAAGTAACAATATTGGTCAAAACGTAGTTGAGTGAATCAGGTTCTAAAACTAGACCTTATCCTTCATAGCATAATGATAATGATGAAAAAAGGTCATTTGCTTGATAGAAAACATAGTTGAGTGATTCAGGTTCTACAACAACATCTAATCCTTCATACCATAATGATAATGATGAAAAAAGATCATTTGCTTGATAGAAACAGTGAAAGCTAAAGCATTCTTCATACAGTCCGTTTTAGCTGTTTTCTCTTTCTGCAAAAGCTTTGAAAGTAACAATATGGGTCAAAACGAAGTTGAGTGAATCAGGTTCTAAAACTAGACCTTATCCTTCATACCATAATGATAATGATGAAAAAGGGTCATTTGCTTGATAGAAAACATAGTTGAGTGAATCAGGTTCTAGAACAACGCCTAATCCTTCTTTCCATAATGATAATGATGAAAAAGGGTCATTTGCTTGATAGAAAACGTAGTTGAGTGAATCAGGTTCTACAACAACACCTAATCCTTCATACCATAATGATAATGATGAAAAAAGATCATTTGCTTGATAGAAACAGTGTAAGTTAAGGCATTCTTCATACAATCTGTTTTAGCTGTTTTCTCCTTCTGCAAAAGCTTTGAAAGTAACAATATTGGTCAAAACGTAGTTGAGTGAATCAGGTTCTAAATCTAGACCTAATCCTTCATACCATAATGATAATGATGAAAAAGGGTCATTTGCTTGATAGAAACAGTGAAAGCTAAGGCATTCTTCATACAGTCCGTTTTAGCTGTTTTCTCTTTCTTCAAAAGCTTTGAAAGTAATAATATTGGTCAAAACGTAGTTGAGTGAATGAGGTTCTAAAACTAGACCTAATCCTTCTTTCCATAATGATAATGATGAAAAAGGGTCATTTGCTTGATAGAAAACGTAGTTGAGTGAATCGGGTTCTACAACAACACCTAATCCTTCATACCATAATGAAAATGATGAAAAAAGATCATTCGCTTGATAGAAACAGTGAAACCTATAGCATTCTTCATATAGTCCGTTTTAGCTGTTTTCTCCTTCTGCAAAAGCTTTGAAAGTAACAATATTGGTCAAAACGTAGTTGAGTGAATCAGGTTCTACAACAACACCTAATCCTTCATACCATAATGAAAATGATGAAAAAAGGTCATTTGCTTGATAGAAACAGTGAAAGCTAAGGCATTCTTAATACAGTCCGTTTTAGCTGTTTTCTCCTTCTGCAAAAGCTTTGAAAGTAACAATATTGGTCAAAACGTAGTTGAGTGAATTAGGTTCTAAAACTAGACCTTATCCTTCATACCATAATGATAATGATGAAAAAGGGTCATTTGCTTGATAGAAAACGTAGTTGAGTGAATCGGGTTCTACAACAACACCTAATCCTTCATACCATAATGAAAATGATGAAAAAGGGTCATTTGCTTGATAGAAACAGTGAAAGCTAAGGCATTCTTCATACAGTCCATTTTATCTGTTTTCTCTTTCTGCAAAAGCTTTGAAAGTAACAATATGGGTCAAAACGTAGTTGAGTGAATCAGGTTCTAAAACTAGACCTTATCCTTCATACCATAATGATAATGATGAAAAAGGGTCATTTGCTTGATAGAAAACGTAGTTGAGTGAATCGGGTTCTACAACAACACCTAATCCTTCATACCATAATGAAAATGATGAAAAAAGGTCATTTGCTTGATAGAAACAGTGAAAGGTAAGGCATTCTTAATACAGTCCGTTTCAGCTGTTTTCTCCTTCTGCAAAAGCTTTGAAAGTAACAATATTGGTCAAAACGTAGTTGAGTGAATTAGGTTCTAAAACTAGACCTTATCCTTCATACCATAATGATAATGATGAAAAAGGGTCATTTGCTTGATAGAAAACGTAGTTGAGTGAATCTGGTTCTAAAACTAGACCTAATCCTTCTTTCCATAATGATAATGATGAAAAAGGGTCATTTGCTTGATAGAAAACGTAGTTGAGTGAATCGGGTTCTACAACAACACCTAATCCTTCATACCATAATGAAAATTATGAAAAAAGGTCATTTGCTTGATAGAAACAGTGAAAGCTAAGGCATTCTTAATACAGTCCGTTTTAGCTGTTTTCTCCTTCTGCAAAAGCTTTGAAAGTAATAATATTGGTCAAAACGTAGTTGAGTGAATGAGGTTCTAAAACTAGACCTAATCCTTCTTTCCATAATGATAATGATGAAAAAGGGTCATTTGCTTAATAGAAAACGTAGTTGAGTGAATCGGGTTCTACAACAACACCTAATCCTTCATACCATAATGAAAATGATGAAAAAAGGTCATTTGCTTGATAGAAACAGTGAAAGCTAAGGCATTCTTAATACAGTCCGTTTTAGCTGTTTTCTCCTTCTGCAAAAGCTTTGAAAGTAACAATATTGGTCAAAACGTAGTTGAGTGAATCAGGTTCTAAAACTAGACCTTATCCTTCATACCATAATGATAATGATGAAAAAGGGTCATTTGCTTGATAGAAACAGTGAAAGCTAAAGCATTCTTCATATAGTCCGTTTTAGCTGTTTTCTCCTTCTGCAAAAGCTTTGAAAGTAACAATATTGGTCAAAACGTAGTTGAGTGAATCAGGTTCTACAACAACACCTAATCCTTCATACCATAATGATAATGATGAAAAAAGATCATTTGCTTGATAGAAACAGTGAAAGCTAAAGCATTCTTCATACAGTCCGTTTTAGCTGTTTTCTCTTTCTGCAAAAGCTTTGAAAGTAACAATATGGGTCAAAACGAAGTTGAGTGAATCAGGTTCTAAAACTAGACCTTATCCTTCATACCATAATGATAATGATGAAAAAGGGTCATTTGCTTGATAGAAAACATAGTTGAGTGAATCAGGTTCTAGAACAACGCCTAATCCTTCTTTCCATAATGATAATGATGAAAAAGGGTCATTTGCTTGATAGAAAACGTAGTTGAGTGAATTAGGTTCTAAATCTAGACCTAATCCTTCATACCATAATGATAATGATGAAAAAGGGTCATTTGCTTGATAGAAACAGTGAAAGCTAAGGCATTCTTCATACAGTCCGTTTTAGCTGTTTTCTCTTTCTTCAAAAGCTTTGAAAGTAATAATATTGGTCAAAACGTAGTTGAGTGAATCAGGTTCTAAAACTAGACCTAATCCTTCTTTCCATAATGATAATGATGAAAAAGGGTCATTTGCTTGATAGAAAACGTAGTTGAGTGAATCGGGTTCTACAACAACACCTAATCCTTCATACCATAATGAAAATGATGAAAAAAGGTCATTTGCTTGATAGAAACAGTGAAAGCTAAGGCATTCTTAATACAGTCCGTTTTAGCTGTTTTCTTCTTCTGCAAAAGCTTTGAAAGTAACAATATTGGTCAAAACGTAGTTGAGTGAATCAGGTTCTAAAACTAGACCTTATCCTTCATAGCATAATGATAATGATGAAAAAAGGTCATTTGCTTGATAGAAAACATAGTTGAGTGATTCAGGTTCTACAACAACATCTAATCCTTCATACCATAATGATAATGATGAAAAAAGATCATTTGCTTGATAGAAACAGTGAAAGCTAAAGCATTCTTCATACAGTCCGTTTTAGCTGTTTTCTCTTTCTGCAAAAGCTTTGAAAGTAACAATATGGGTCAAAACGAAGTTGAGTGAATCAGGTTCTAAAACTAGACCTTATCCTTCATACCATAATGATAATGATGAAAAAGGGTCATTTGCTTGATAGAAAACATAGTTGAGTGAATCAGGTTCTAGAACAACGCCTAATCCTTCTTTCCATAATGATAATGATGAAAAAGGGTCATTTGCTTGATAGAAAACGTAGTTGAGTGAATCAGGTTCTACAACAACACCTAATCCTTCATACCATAATGATAATGATGAAAAAAGATCATTTGCTTGATAGAAACAGTCTAAGTTAAGGCATTCTTCATACAGTCCGTTTTAGCTGTTTTCTCTTTCTTCAAAAGCTTTGAAAGTAATAATATTGGTCAAAACGTAGTTGAGTGAATCAGGTTCTAAAACTAGACCTAATCCTTCTTTCCATAATGATAATGATGAAAAAGGGTCATTTGCTTGATAGAAAACGTAGTTGAGTGAATCGGGTTCTACAACAACACCTAATCCTTCATACCATAATGAAAATGATGAAAAAAGGTCATTTGCTTGATAGAAACAGTGAAAGCTAAAGCATTCTTCATACAGTCCGTTTTAGCTGTTTTCTCTTTCTGCAAAAGCTTTGAAAGTAACAATATGGGTCAAAACGAAGTTGAGTGAATCAGGTTCTAAAACTAGACCTTATCCTTCATACCATAATGATAATGATGAAAAAGGGTCATTTGCTTGATAGAAAACATAGTTGAGTGAATCAGGTTCTAGAACAACGCCTAATCCTTCTTTCCATAATGATAATGATGAAAAAGGGTCATTTGCTTGATAGAAAACGTAGTTGAGTGAATCAGGTTCTAAATCTAGACCTAATCCTTCATACCATAATGATAATGATGAAAAAGGGTCATTTGCTTGATAGAAACAGTGAAAGCTAAGGCATTCTTCATACAGTCCGTTTTAGCTGTTTTCTCTTTCTTCAAAAGCTTTGAAAGTAATAATATTGGTCAAAACGTAGTTGAGTGAATCAGGTTCTAAAACTAGACCTAATCCTTCTTTCCATAATGATAATGATGAAAAAGGGTCATTTGCTTGATAGAAAACGTAGTTGAGTGAATCGGGTTCTACAACAACACCTAATCCTTCATACCATAATGAAAATGATGAAAAAAGGTCATTTGCTTGATAGAAACAGTGAAAGCTAAGGCATTCTTAATACAGTCCGTTTTAGCTGTTTTCTTCTTCTGCAAAAGCTTTGAAAGTAACAATATTGGTCAAAACGTAGTTGAGTGAATCAGGTTCTAAAACTAGACCTTATCCTTCATAGCATAATGATAATGATGAAAAAAGGTCATTTGCTTGATAGAAAACATAGTTGAGTGATTCAGGTTCTACAACAACATCTAATCCTTCATACCATAATGATAATGATGAAAAAAGATCATTTGCTTGATAGAAACAGTGAAAGCTAAAGCATTCTTCATACAGTCCGTTTTAGCTGTTTTCTCTTTCTGCAAAAGCTTTGAAAGTAACAATATGGGTCAAAACGAAGTTGAGTGAATCAGGTTCTAAAACTAGACCTTATCCTTCATACCATAATGATAATGATGAAAAAGGGTCATTTGCTTGATAGAAAACATAGTTGAGTGAATCAGGTTCTAGAACAACGCCTAATCCTTCTTTCCATAATGATAATGATGAAAAAGGGTCATTTGCTTGATAGAAAACGTAGTTGAGTGAATCAGGTTCTACAACAACACCTAATCCTTCATACCATAATGATAATGATGAAAAAAGATCATTTGCTTGATAGAAACAGTGTAAGTTAAGGCATTCTTCATACAGTCCGTTTTAGCTGTTTTCTCTTTCTTCAAAAGCTTTGAAAGTAATAATATTGGTCAAAACGTAGTTGAGTGAATCAGGTTCTAAAACTAGACCTAATCCTTCTTTCCATAATGATAATGATGAAAAAGGGTCATTTGCTTGATAGAAAACGTAGTTGAGTGAATCGGGTTCTACAACAACACCTAATCCTTCATACCATAATGAAAATGATGAAAAAAGGTCATTTGCTTGATAGAAACAGTAAAAACTAAGGCATTCTTAATACAGTCCGTTTTAGCTGTTTTCTTCTTCTGCAAAAGCTTTGAAAGTAACAATATTGGTCAAAACGTAGTTGAGTGAATCAGGTTCTAAAACTAGACCTTATCCTTCATAGCATAATGATAATGATGAAAAAAGGTCATTTGCTTGATAGAAAACATAGTTGAGTGATTCAGGTTCTACAACAACATCTAATCCTTCATACCATAATGATAATGATGAAAAAAGATCATTTGCTTGATAGAAACAGTGAAAGCTAAAGCATTCTTCATACAGTCCGTTTTAGCTGTTTTCTCTTTCTGCAAAAGCTTTGAAAGTAACAATATGGGTCAAAACGAAGTTGAGTGAATCAGGTTCTAAAACTAGACCTTATCCTTCATACCATAATGATAATGATGAAAAAGGGTCATTTGCTTGATAGAAAACATAGTTGAGTGAATCAGGTTCTAGAACAACGCCTAATCCTTCTTTCCATAATGATAATGATGAAAAAGGGTCATTTGCTTGATAGAAAACGTAGTTGAGTGAATCAGGTTCTACAACAACACCTAATCCTTCATACCATAATGATAATGATGAAAAAAGATCATTTGCTTGATAGAAACAGTGTAAGTTAAGGCATTCTTCATACAATCTGTTTTAGCTGTTTTCTCCTTCTGCAAAAGCTTTGAAAGTAACAATATTGGTCAAAACGTAGTTGAGTGAATCAGGTTCTAAATCTAGACCTAATCCTTCATACCATAATGATAATGATGAAAAAGGGTCATTTGCTTGATAGAAACAGTGAAAGCTAAGGCATTCTTCATACAGTCCGTTTTAGCTGTTTTCTCTTTCTTCAAAAGCTTTGAAAGTAATAATATTGGTCAAAACGTAGTTGAGTGAATGAGGTTCTAAAACTAGACCTAATCCTTCTTTCCATAATGATAATGATGAAAAAGGGTCATTTGCTTGATAGAAAACGTAGTTGAGTGAATCGGGTTCTACAACAACACCTAATCCTTCATACCATAATGAAAATGATGAAAAAAGATCATTCGCTTGATAGAAACAGTGAAACCTATAGCATTCTTCATATAGTCCGTTTTAGCTGTTTTCTCCTTCTGCAAAAGCTTTGAAAGTAACAATATTGGTCAAAACGTAGTTGAGTGAATCAGGTTCTACAACAACACCTAATCCTTCATACCATAATGATAATGATGAAAAAAGATCATTTGCTTGATAGAAACAGTGAAAGCTAAGGCATTCTTCATACAGTCCGTTTTAGCTGTTTTCTCTTTCTGCAAAAGCTTTGAAAGTAACAGTATGGGTCAAAACGAAGTTGAGTGAATCAGGTTCTAAAACTAGACCTTATCCTTCATACCATAATGATAATGATGAAAAGGGGTCATTTGCTTGATAGAAAACGTAGTTGAGTGAATCGGGTTCTACAACAACACCTAATCCTTCATACCATAATGAAAATGATGAAAAAAGGTCATTTGCTTGATAGAAACAGTGAAAGCTAAGGCATTCTTAATACAGTCCGTTTTAGCTGTTTTCTTCTTCTGCAAAAGCTTTGAAAGTAACAATATTGGTCAAAACGTAGTTGAGTGAATCAGGTTCTAAAACTAGACCTTATCCTTCATAGCATAATGATAATGATGAAAAAAGGTCATTTGCTTGATAGAAAACATAGTTGAGTGATTCAGGTTCTACAACAACATCTAATCCTTCATACCATAATGATAATGATGAAAAAAGATCATTTGCTTGATAGAAACAGTGAAAGCTAAAGCATTCTTCATACAGTCCGTTTTAGCTGTTTTCTCTTTCTGCAAAAGCTTTGAAAGTAACAATATGGGTCAAAACGAAGTTGAGTGAATCAGGTTCTAAAACTAGACCTTATCCTTCATACCATAATGATAATGATGAAAAAGGGTCATTTGCTTGATAGAAAACATAGTTGAGTGAATCAGGTTCTAGAACAACGCCTAATCCTTCTTTCCATAATGATAATGATGAAAAAGGGTCATTTGCTTGATAGAAAACGTAGTTGAGTGAATCAGGTTCTACAACAACACCTAATCCTTCATACCATAATGATAATGATGAAAAAAGATCATTTGCTTGATAGAAACAGTGTAAGTTAAGGCATTCTTCATACAGTCCGTTTTAGCTGTTTTCTCTTTCTTCAAAAGCTTTGAAAGTAATAATATTGGTCAAAACGTAGTTGAGTGAATCAGGTTCTAAAACTAGACCTAATCCTTCTTTCCATAATGATAATGATGAAAAAGGGTCATTTGCTTGATAGAAAACGTAGTTGAGTGAATCGGGTTCTACAACAACACCTAATCCTTCATACCATAATGAAAATGATGAAAAAAGGTCATTTGCTTGATAGAAACAGTAAAAACTAAGGCATTCTTCATACAATCTGTTTTAGCTGTTTTCTCCTTCTGCAAAAGCTTTGAAAGTAACAATATTGGTCAAAACGTAGTTGAGTGAATCAGGTTCTAAATCTAGACCTAATCCTTCATACCATAATGATAATGATGAAAAAGGGTCATTTGCTTGATAGAAACAGTGAAAGCTAAGGCATTCTTCATACAGTCCGTTTTAGCTGTTTTCTCTTTCTTCAAAAGCTTTGAAAGTAATAATATTGGTCAAAACGTAGTTGAGTGAATGAGGTTCTAAAACTAGACCTAATCCTTCTTTCCATAATGATAATGATGAAAAAGGGTCATTTGCTTGATAGAAAACGTAGTTGAGTGAATCGGGTTCTACAACAACACCTAATCCTTCATACCATAATGAAAATGATGAAAAAAGATCATTCGCTTGATAGAAACAGTGAAACCTATAGCATTCTTCATATAGTCCGTTTTAGCTGTTTTCTCCTTCTGCAAAAGCTTTGAAAGTAACAATATTGGTCAAAACGTAGTTGAGTGAATCAGGTTCTACAACAACACCTAATCCTTCATACCATAAGGATAATGATGAAAAAAGATCATTTGCTTGATAGAAACAGTGAAAGCTAAGGCATTCTTCATACAGTCCGTTTTAGCTGTTTTCTCTTTCTGCAAAAGCTTTGAAAGTAACAGTATGGGTCAAAACGAAGTTGAGTGAATCAGGTTCTAAAACTAGACCTTATCCTTCATACCATAATGATAATGATGAAAAGGGGTCATTTGCTTGATAGAAAACATAGTTGAGTGAATCAGGTTCTAGAACAACGCCTAATCCTTCTTACCATAATGAAAATGATGAAAAAAGGTCATTTGCTTGATAGTAACAGTGAAAGCTAAGGCATTCTTAATACAGTCCGTTTTAGCTGTTTTCTCCTTCTGCAAAAGCTTTGAAAGTAACAATATTGGTCAAAACGTAGTTGAGTGAATTAGGTTCTTAAACTAGACCTTATCCTTCATACCATAATGATAATGATGAAAAAGGGTCATTTGCTTGATAGAAAACGTAGTTGAGTGAATCAGGTTCTAAAACTAGACCTAATCCTTCATACCATAATGATAATGATGAAAAAAGGTCATTTGCTTGATAGAAAACATAGTTGAGTGATTCAGGTTCTATAACAACATCTAATCCTTCATACCATAATGAAAATGATGAAAAAAGGTCATTTGCTTGATAGAAACAGTGAAAGGTAAGGCATTCTTAATACAGTCCGTTTCAGCTGTTTTCTCCTTCTGCAAAAGCTTTGAAAGTAACAATATTGGTCAAAACGTAGTTGAGTGAATTAGGTTCTAAAACTAGACCTTATCCTTCATACCATAATGATAATGATGAAAAAGGGTCATTTGCTTGATAGAAAACGTAGTTGAGTGAATCTGGTTCTAAAACTAGACCTAATCCTTCATACCATAATGATAATGATGAAAAAAGATCATTCGCTTGATAGAAACAGTGAAACCTAAAGCATTCTTCATATAGTCCGTTTTAGCTGTTTTCTCTTTCTGCAAAAGCTTTAAAAGTAACAATATGGGTCAAAACGAAGTTGAGTGAATCAGGTTCTAAAACTAGACCTTATCCTTCATACCATAATGATAATGATGAAAAAGGGTCATTTGCTTGATAGAAAACGTAGTTGAGTGAATCGGGTTCTACAACAACACCTAATCCTTCATACCATAATGAAAATGATGAAAAAAGGTCATTTGCTTGATAGAAACAGTGAAAGCTAAGGCATTCTTAATACAGTCCGTTTTAGCTGTTTTCTCCTTCTGCAAAAGCTTTGAAAGTAACAATATTGGTCAAAACGTAGTTGAGTGAATCAGGTTCTAAAACTAGACCTTATGTCACGGTTTGGCTTCGCTTCCGGTTTTAGTTTGAAGTTTCATGTCTCTTGTGGTCCTGGGTTAACTTCACTTCCTGCCTTGTCTTGTGATTGCGTGATTGATTCCACCTGTGTCCAATCACCTGCACCTCCCTTGTGTATTTAAGCCCTGTGTGCCAGTTGTCCTTTGTCGCGTCATTGTCCATGTCAGTCCTCGTTGGTGCACGTTCTGCTTGAGTTTTGTTTGAATAAATAGCACTTTGTCGGAAGACCCTGCGTCTGAGTCCTGCCTGCCTGCCTGCCTTCAACCTGCACCAGCCGTTCGTGACAGAATGACGCGACCAAGGAAGGACTCAGCAGGGTTTTACCCTAATGATAAATATTTGGGAACTCGCCTTGCGGTTGGGGGACCACGGAGCATGCAGCAGGCTGCCCGGCGAAACACCGGCATGCCAGCGGACTCCTGGAGCGACCTGGGGCCTGACTACCTCGACGTAAGAAGCCCATTTTTTCAATGGAAGACTGATGTCGTTGTTGGCCCCAGGAGCTACCAGGAGGAATGCTTCAGGCTCCGGGACCTCCTCAATCCGAGGAGAAGGAGCCGACGAACCCCCGCAGTCCCGGCTCCCGACTCGGCCCCCAGATATCCGTTCCAGCCTGAGCGGGCCCCAAGACGCCCGTTTCAGCCTGAGCGGGCCCCAAGACGCCCGTTTCAGCCTGAGCGGGCCCCAAGACACCCGTTCCAGCCTGAGCGGGCCCCAAGACGCCCGTTCCAGCCTGAGCGGGCCCCAAGACTCCCGTCTCCGCCCGTTCCGGCCCCCAGAGTCCAGTCTCCGCCCGTTCCGGCCCCCAGAGTCCAGTCTCCGCCCGTTCCGGCCCCCAGAGTCCAGTCTCCGCCCGTTCCGGCCCCCAGAGTCCAGTCTCCGCCCGTTCCGGCCCCCAGAGTCCAGTCTCCGCCCGTTCCGGCCCCCAGAGTCCAGTCTCCGCCCGTTCCGGCCCCCAGAGTCCAGTCTCCGCCCGTTCCGGCCCCCAGAGTCCAGTCTCCGCCCGTTCCGGCCCCCAGAGTCCAGTCTCCGCCCGTTCCGGCCCCCAGAGTCCAGTCTCCGCCCGTTCCGGCCCCCAGAGTCCAGTCTCCGCCCGTTCCGGCCCCCAGAGTCCAGTCTCCGCCCGTTCCGGCCCCCAGAGTCCAGTCTCCGCCCGTTCCGGCCCCCAGAGTCCAGTCTCCGCCCGTTCCGGCCCCCAGAGTCCAGTCTCCGCCCGTTCCGGCCCCCAGAGTCCAGTCTCCGCCCGTTCCGGCCCCCAGAGTCCAGTCTCCGCCCGTTCCGGCCCCCAGAGTCCAGTCTCCGCCCGTTCCGGCCCCCAGAGTCCAGTCTCCGCCCGTTCCGGCCCCCAGAGTCCAGTCTCCGCCCGTTCCGGCCCCCAGAGTCCAGTCTCCGCCCGTTCCGGCCCCCAGAGTCCAGTCTCCGCCCGTTCCGGCCCCCAGAGTCCAGTCTCCGCCCGTTCCGGCCCCCAGAGTCCAGTCTCCGCCCGTTCCGGCCCCCAGAGTCCAGTCTCCGCCCGTTCCGGCCCCCAGAGTCCAGTCTCCGCCCGTTCCGGCCCCCAGAGTCCAGTCTCCGCCCGTTCCGGCCCCCAGAGTCCAGTCTCCTGGCCCGTCCCCACGGCCCCTGATCGTGCCCCCTCCCTCCCATCCCTTGGTCCTCTCCCCCCCACCCCTGGGGGCCGTCTGGGATCCGGCCCTTGAGGGGGGGGTGGGGTCAGGGGTTGGGCCGCCGCACTGCTCGGCGCCCCCCGCCACGACGACGCCGCAGCCGCACTGCTCGGCGCCCCCCTCCACGACGACGCCGCAGCCGCACAGCTCGGCGCCCCCCGCCACGACGACGCCGGAGCCGCACTGCTCGGCGCCCCCCTCCACGACGACGCCGGAGCCGCACTGCTCGGCGCCCCCCTCCACGACGACGCCGCAGCCGCACAGCTCGGCGCCCCCCGCCACGACGACGCCGCAGCCGCACTGCTCGGCGCCCCCCGCCACGACGACGCCGGAGCCGCACTGCTCGGCGCCCCCCGCCACGACGACGCCGGAGCCGCACTGCTCGGCGCCCCCCGCCACGACGACGCCGGAGCCGCACTGCTCGGCGCCCCCCGCCACGACGACGCCGGAGCCGCACTGCTCGGCGCCCCCCGCCACGACGACGCCGGAGCCGCACAGCTCGGCGCCCCACGCCACGACGACGCCGGAGCCGCACAGCTCGGCGCCCCACGCCACGACGACGCCGGAGCCGCACAGCTCGGCGCCCCACGCCACGACGACGCCGGAGCCGCACAGCTCGGCGCCCCAAGCCACGACGACGCCGGAGCCGCACTGCTCGGCGCCCCCCGCCACGACGCACGGCCGCCGACCCGGCAGACCCCCCGAGACCCCGAGGCCCGGCCGCCGGCCCGGCAGACCCCCCGAGACCCCGAGGCCCGGTCGCCGACCCGGCAGACCCCCTGAGCACCCCACGCCTGGCCGCCGCCCCGGCAGGCCGCCGGACCTTAGCTGTCGGGTCCCCACCCTCCCTCCCCTTGTCTGATTTTTTCCGGTTCTGCTCCCCTTTAGGACCGTCTGGAATTCGGTCCTTGAGGGGGGGGTTCTGTCACGGTTTGGCTTCGCTTCCGGTTTTAGTTTGAAGTTTCATGTCTCTTGTGGTCCTGGGTTAACTTCACTTCCTGCCTTGTCTTGTGATTGCGTGATTGATTCCACCTGTGTCCAATCACCTGCACCTCCCTTGTGTATTTAAGCCCTGTGTGCCAGTTGTCCTTTGTCGCGTCATTGTCCATGTCAGTCCTCGTTGGTGCACGTTCTGCTTGAGTTTTGTTTGAATAAATAGCACTTTGTCGGAAGACCCTGCGTCTGAGTCCTGCCTGCCTGCCTGCCTTCAACCTGCACCAGCCGTTCGTGACACCTTATCCTTCATACCATAATGATAATGATGAAAAAAGGTAATTTGCTTGATAGAAAACATAGTTGAGTGATTCAGGTTCTACAACAACATCTAATCCTTCATACCATAATGATAATGATGAAAAAAGATCATTTGCTTGATAGAAACAGTGAAAGCTAAAGCATTCTTCATATAGTCCGTTTTAGCTGTTTTCTCCTTCTGCAAAAGCTTTGAAAGTAACAATATTGGTCAAAACGTAGTTGAGTGAATCAGGTTCTACAACAACACCTAATCCTTCATACCATAATGATAATGATGAAAAAAGATCATTTGCTTGATAGAAACAGTGAAAGCTAAAGCATTCTTCATACAGTCCGTTTTAGCTGTTTTCTCTTTCTGCAAAAGCTTTGAAAGTAACAATATGGGTCAAAACGAAGTTGAGTGAATCAGGTTCTAAAACTAGACCTTATCCTTCATACCATAATGATAATGATGAAAAAGGGTCATTTGCTTGATAGAAAACATAGTTGAGTGAATCAGGTTCTAGAACAACGCCTAATCCTTCTTTCCATAATGATAATGATGAAAAAGGGTCATTTGCTTGATAGAAAACGTAGTTGAGTGAATCAGGTTCTAAATCTAGACCTAATCCTTCATACCATAATGATAATGATGAAAAAGGGTCATTTGCTTGATAGAAACAGTGAAAGCTAAGGCATTCTTCATACAGTCCGTTTTAGCTGTTTTCTCTTTCTTCAAAAGCTTTGAAAGTAATAATATTGGTCAAAACGTAGTTGAGTGAATCAGGTTCTAAAACTAGACCTAATCCTTCTTTCCATAATGATAATGATGAAAAAGGGTCATTTGCTTGATAGAAAACGTAGTTGAGTGAATCGGGTTCTACAACAACACCTAATCCTTCATACCATAATGAAAATGATGAAAAAAGGTCATTTGCTTGATAGAAACAGTGAAAGCTAAGGCATTCTTAATACAGTCCGTTTTAGCTGTTTTCTTCTTCTGCAAAAGCTTTGAAAGTAACAATATTGGTCAAAACGTAGTTGAGTGAATCAGGTTCTAAAACTAGACCTTATCCTTCATAGCATAATGATAATGATGAAAAAAGGTCATTTGCTTGATAGAAAACATAGTTGAGTGATTCAGGTTCTACAACAACATCTAATCCTTCATACCATAATGATAATGATGAAAAAAGATCATTTGCTTGATAGAAACAGTGAAAGCTAAAGCATTCTTCATTCAGTCCGTTTTAGCTGTTTTCTCTTTCTGCAAAAGCTTTGAAAGTAACAATATGGGTCAAAACGAAGTTGAGTGAATCAGGTTCTAAAACTAGACCTTATCCTTCATACCATAATGATAATGATGAAAAAGGGTCATTTGCTTGATAGAAAACGTAGTTGAGTGAATCAGGTTCTACAACAACACCTAATCCTTCATACCATAATGATAATGATGAAAAAAGATCATTTGCTTGATAGAAACAGTGTAAGTTAAGGCATTCTTCATACAATCTGTTTTAGCTGTTTTCTCCTTCTGCAAAAGCTTTGAAAGTAACAATATTGGTCAAAACGTAGTTGAGTGAATCAGGTTCTAAATCTAGACCTAATCCTTCATACCATAATGATAATGATGAAAAAGGGTCATTTGCTTGATAGAAACAGTGAAAGATAAGGCATTCTTCATACAGTCCGTTTTAGCTGTTTTCTCTTTCTTCAAAAGCTTTGAAAGTAATAATATTGGTCAAAACGTAGTTGAGTGAATGAGGTTCTAAAACTAGACCTAATCCTTCTTTCCATAATGATAATGATGAAAAAGGGTCATTTGCTTGATAGAAAACGTAGTTGAGTGAATCAGGTTCTACAACAACACCTAATCCTTCATACCATAATGATAATGATGAAAAAAGATCATTTGCTTGATAGAAACAGTGTAAGTTAAGGCATTCTTCATACAATCTGTTTTAGCTGTTTTCTCCTTCTGCAAAAGCTTTGAAAGTAACAATATTGGTCAAAACGTAGTTGAGTGAATCAGGTTCTAAATCTAGACCTAATCCTTCATACCATAATGATAATGATGAAAAAGGGTCATTTGCTTGATAGAAACAGTGAAAGATAAGGCATTCTTCATACAGTCCGTTTTAGCTGTTTTCTCTTTCTTCAAAAGCTTTGAAAGTAATAATATTGGTCAAAACGTAGTTGAGTGAATGAGGTTCTAAAACTAGACCTAATCCTTCTTTCCATAATGATAATGATGAAAAAGGGTCATTTGCTTGATAGAAAACGTAGTTGAGTGAATCGGGTTCTACAACAACACCTAATCCTTCATACCATAATGAAAATGATGAAAAAAGATCATTCGCTTGATAGAAACAGTAAAACCTATAGCATTCTTCATATAGTCCGTTTTAGCTGTTTTCTCCTTCTGCAAAAGCTTTGAAAGTAACAATATTGGTCAAAACGTAGTTGAGTGAATCAGGTTCTACAACAAACACCTAATCCTTCATACCATAATGATAAAGATGAAAAAAGATCATTTGCTTGATAGAAACAGTGAAAGCTAAGGCATTCTTCATACAGTCCGTTTTAGCTGTTTTCTCTTTCTGCAAAAGCTTTGAAAGTAACAATATGGGTCAAAACGAAGTTGAGTGAATCAGGTTCTAAAACTAGACCTTATCCTTCATACCATAATGATAATGATGAAAAGGGGTCATTTGCTTGATAGAAAACATAGTTGAGTGAATCAGGTTCTAGAACAACGCCTAATCCTTCTTTCCATAATGATAATGATGAAAAAGGGTCATTTGCTTGATAGAAAACGTAGTTGAGTGAATCGGGTTCTACAACAACACCTAATCCTTCTTACCATAATGAAAATGATGAAAAAAGGTCATTTGCTTGATAGTAACAGTGAAAGCTAAGGCATTCTTAATACAGTCCGTTTTAGCTGTTTTCTCCTTCTGCAAAAGCTTTGAAAGTAACAATATGGGTCAAAACGTAGTTGAGTGAATCAGGTTCTAAAACTAGACCTTATCCTTCATACCATAATGATAATGATGAAAAAGGGTCATTTGCTTGATAGAAAACGTAGTTGAGTGAATCGGGTTCTACAACAACACCTAATCCTTCATACCATAATGAAAATGATGAAAAAGGGTCATTTGCTTGATAGAAACAGTGAAAGCTAAGGCATTCTTCATACAGTCCATTTTAGCTGTTTTCTCTTTCTGCAAAAGCTTTGAAAGTAACAATATGGGTCAAAACGTAGTTGAGTGAATCAGGTTCTAAAACTAGACCTTATCCTTCATACCATAATGATAATGATGAAAAAGGGTCATTTGCTTGATAGAAAACGTAGTTGAGTGAATCGGGTTCTACAACAACACCTAATCCTTCATACCATAATGAAAATGATGAAAAAGGGTCATTTGCTTGATAGAAACAGTGAAAGCTAAGGCATTCTTCATACAGTCCATTTTAGCTGTTTTCTCTTTCTGCAAAAGCTTTGAAAGTAACAATATAGGTCAAAACGAAGTTGAGTGAATCAGGTTCTAAAACTAGACCTTATCCTTCATACCATAATGATAATGATGAAAAGGGGTCATTTGCTTGATAGAAAACATAGTTGAGTGAATCAGGTTCTAGAACAACGCCTAATCCTTCTTTCCATAATGATAATGATGAAAAAGGGTCATTTGCTTGATAGAAAACGTAGTTGAGTGAATCGGGTTCTACAACAACACCTAATCCTTCTTACCATAATGAAAATGATGAAAAAAGGTCATTTGCTTGATAGTAACAGTGAAAGCTAAGGCATTCTTAATACAGTCCGTTTTAGCTGTTTTCTCCTTCTGCAAAAGCTTTGAAAGTAACAATATTGGTCAAAACGTAGTTGAGTGAATTAGGTTCTAAAACTAGACCTTATCCTTCATACCATAATGATAATGATGAAAAAGGGTCATTTGCTTGATAGAAAACGTAGTTGAGTGAATCGGGTTCTACAACAACACCTAATCCTTCATACCATAATGAAAATGATGAAAAAGGGTCATTTGCTTGATAGAAACAGTGAAAGCTAAGGCATTCTTCATACAGTCCATTTTAGCTGTTTTCTCTTTCTGCAAAAGCTTTGAAAGTAACAATATGGGTCAAAACGTAGTTGAGTGAATCAGGTTCTAAAACTAGACCTTATCCTTCATACCATAATGATAATGATGAAAAAGGGTCATTTGCTTGATAGAAAACGTAGTTGAGTGAATCGGGTTCTACAACAACACCTAATCCTTCATACCATAATGAAAATGATGAAAAAAGGTCATTTGCTTGATAGAAACAGTGAAAGGTAAGGCATTCTTAATACAGTCCGTTTCAGCTGTTTTCTCCTTCTGCAAAAGCTTTGAAAGTAACAATATTGGTCAAAACGTAGTTGAGTGAATTAGGTTCTAAAACTAGACCTTATCCTTCATACCATAATGATAATGATGAAAAAGGGTCATTTGCTTGATAGAAAACGTAGTTGAGTGAATCTGGTTCTAAAACTAGACCTAATCCTTCTTTCCATAATGATAATGATGAAAAAGGGTCATTTGCTTGATAGAAAACGTAGTTGAGTGAATCGGGTTCTACAACAACACCTAATCCTTCATACCATAATGAAAATTATGAAAAAAGGTCATTTGCTTGATAGAAACAGTGAAAGCTAAGGCATTCTTAATACAGTCCGTTTTAGCTGTTTTCTCCTTCTGCAAAAGCTTTGAAAGTAATAATATTGGTCAAAACGTAGTTGAGTGAATGAGGTTCTAAAACTAGACCTAATCCTTCTTTCCATAATGATAATGATGAAAAAGGGTCATTTGCTTAATAGAAAACGTAGTTGAGTGAATCGGGTTCTACAACAACACCTAATCCTTCATACCATAATGAAAATGATGAAAAAAGGTCATTTGCTTGATAGAAACAGTGAAAGCTAAGGCATTCTTAATACAGTCCGTTTTAGCTGTTTTCTCCTTCTGCAAAAGCTTTGAAAGTAACAATATTGGTCAAAACGTAGTTGAGTGAATTAGGTTCTAAAACTAGACCTTATCCTTCATACCATAATGATAATGATGAAAAAGGGTCATTTGCTTGATAGAAAACGTAGTTGAGTGAATCGGGTTCTACAACAACACCTAATCCTTCATACCATAATGAAAATGATGAAAAAGGGTCATTTGCTTGATAGAAACAGTGAAAGCTAAGGCATTCTTCATACAGTCCATTTTAGCTGTTTTCTCTTTCTGCAAAAGCTTTGAAAGTAACAATATGGGTCAAAACGTAGTTGAGTGAATCAGGTTCTAAAACTAGACCTTATCCTTCATACCATAATGATAATGATGAAAAAGGGTCATTTGCTTGATAGAAAACGTAGTTGAGTGAATCGGGTTCTACAACAACACCTAATCCTTCATACCATAATGAAAATGATGAAAAAAGGTCATTTGCTTGATAGAAACAGTGAAAGGTAAGGCATTCTTAATACAGTCCGTTTCAGCTGTTTTCTCCTTCTGCAAAAGCTTTGAAAGTAACAATATTGGTCAAAACGTAGTTGAGTGAATTAGGTTCTAAAACTAGACCTTATCCTTCATACCATAATGATAATGATGAAAAAGGGTCATTTGCTTGATAGAAAACGTAGTTGAGTGAATCTGGTTCTAAAACTAGACCTAATCCTTCTTTCCATAATGATAATGATGAAAAAGGGTCATTTGCTTGATAGAAAACGTAGTTGAGTGAATCGGGTTCTACAACAACACCTAATCCTTCATACCATAATGAAAATTATGAAAAAAGGTCATTTGCTTGATAGAAACAGTGAAAGCTAAGGCATTCTTAATACAGTCCGTTTTAGCTGTTTTCTCCTTCTGCAAAAGCTTTGAAAGTAATAATATTGGTCAAAACGTAGTTGAGTGAATGAGGTTCTAAAACTAGACCTAATCCTTCTTTCCATAATGATAATGATGAAAAAGGGTCATTTGCTTAATAGAAAACGTAGTTGAGTGAATCGGGTTCTACAACAACACCTAATCCTTCATACCATAATGAAAATGATGAAAAAAGGTCATTTGCTTGATAGAAACAGTGAAAGCTAAGGCATTCTTAATACAGTCCGTTTTAGCTGTTTTCTCCTTCTGCAAAAGCTTTGAAAGTAACAATATTGGTCAAAACGTAGTTGAGTGAATCAGGTTCTAAAACTAGACCTTATCCTTCATACCATAATGATAATGATGAAAAAGGGTCATTTGCTTGATAGAAAACGTAGTTGAGTGAATCAGGTTCTACAACTAGACCTAATCCTTCTTTCCATAATGATAATGATGAAAAAGGGTCATTTGCTTGATAGAAAACGTAGTTGAGTGAATCGGGTTCTACAACAACACCTAATCCTTCATACCATAATGAAAATGATGAAAAAAGGTCATTTGCTTGATAGAAACAGTGAAAGGTAAGGCATTCTTAATACAGTCCGTTTCAGCTGTTTTCTCCTTCTGCAAAAGCTTTGAAAGTAACAATATTGGTCAAAACGTAGTTGAGTGAATCAGGTTCTAAAACTAGACCTTATCCTTCATACCATAATGATAATGATGAAAAAAGGTCATTTGCTTGATAGAAAACATAGTTGAGTGATTCAGGTTCTATAACAACATCTAATCCTTCATACCATAATGATAATGATGAAAAAAGATCATTTGCTTGATAGAAACAGTGAAAGCTAAAGCATTCTTCATACAGTCCGTTTTAGCTGTTTTCTCTTTCTGCAAAAGCTTTGAAAGTAACAATATGGGTCAAAACGAAGTTGAGTGAATCAGGTTCTAAAACTAGACCTTATCCTTCATACCATAATGATAATGATGAAAAAGGGTCATTTGCTTGATAGAAAACGTAGTTGAGTGAATCGGGTTCTACAACAACACCTAATCCTTCATACCATAATGAAAATGATGAAAAAAGGTCATTTGCTTGATAGAAACAGTGAAAGCTAAGGCATTCTTAATACAGTCCGTTTTAGCTGTTTTCTCTTTCTGCAAAAGCTTTGAAAGTAACAATATGGGTCAAAACGAAGTTGAGTGAATCAGGTTGTAAAACTAGACCTTATCCTTCATACCATAATGATAATGATGAAAAGGGGTCATTTGCTTGATAGAAAACATAGTTGAGTGAATCAGGTTCTAGAACAACGCCTAATCCTTCTTTCCATAATGATAATGATGAAAAAGGGTCATTTGCTTGATAGAAAACGTAGTTGAGTGAATCAGGTTCTAAAACTAGACCTAATCCTTCTTTCCATAATGATAATGATGAAAAAGGGTCATTTGCTTGATAGAAAACGTAGTTGAGTGAATTAGGTTCTTAAACTAGACCTTATCCTTCATACCATAATGATAATGATGAAAAAGGGTCATTTGCTTGATAGAAAACGTAGTTGAGTGAATCAGGTTCTAAAACTAGACCTAATCCTTCATACCATAATGATAATGATGAAAAAAGGTCATTTGCTTGATAGAAAACATAGTTGAGTGATTCAGGTTCTATAACAACATCTAATCCTTCATACCATAATGAAAATGATGAAAAAAGGTCATTTGCTTGATAGAAACAGTGAAAGGTAAGGCATTCTTAATACAGTCCGTTTCAGCTGTTTTCTCCTTCTGCAAAAGCTTTGAAAGTAACAATATTGGTCAAAACGTAGTTGAGTGAATTAGGTTCTAAAACTAGACCTAATCCTTCTTTCCATAATGATAATGATGAAAAGGGGTCATTTGCTTGATAGAAACAGTGAAAGCTAAATCATTCTTCATACAGTCCGTTTTAGCTGTTTTCTCTTTCTGCAAAAGCTTTGAAAGTAACAATATGGGTCAAAACGTAGTTGAGTGAATCAGGTTCTAAAACTAGACCTTATCCTTCATACCATAATGATAATGATGAAAAAGGGTCATTTGCTTGATAGAAAACGTAGTTGAGTGAATCGGGTTCTACAACAACACCTAATCCTTCATACCATAATGAAAATGATGAAAAAAGGTCATTTGCTTGATAGAAACAGTGAAAGGTAAGGCATTCTTAATACAGTCCGTTTCAGCTGTTTTCTCCTTCTGCAAAAGCTTTGAAAGTAACAATATTGGTCAAAACGTAGTTGAGTGAATTAGGTTCTAAAACTAGACCTTATCCTTCATACCATAATGATAATGATGAAAAAGGGTCATTTGCTTGATAGAAAACGTAGTTGAGTGAATCTGGTTCTAAAACTAGACCTAATCCTTCTTTCCATAATGATAATGATGAAAAAGGGTCATTTGCTTGATAGAAAACGTAGTTGAGTGAATCGGGTTCTACAACAACACCTAATCCTTCATACCATAATGAAAATTATGAAAAAAGGTCATTTGCTTGATAGAAACAGTGAAAGCTAAGGCATTCTTAATACAGTCCGTTTTAGCTGTTTTCTCCTTCTGCAAAAGCTTTGAAAGTAATAATATTGGTCAAAACGTAGTTGAGTGAATGAGGTTCTAAAACTAGACCTAATCCTTCTTTCCATAATGATAATGATGAAAAAGGGTCATTTGCTTAATAGAAAACGTAGTTGAGTGAATCGGGTTCTACAACAACACCTAATCCTTCATACCATAATGAAAATGATGAAAAAAGGTCATTTGCTTGATAGAAACAGTGAAAGCTAAGGCATTCTTAATACAGTCCGTTTTAGCTGTTTTCTCCTTCTGCAAAAGCTTTGAAAGTAACAATATTGGTCAAAACGTAGTTGAGTGAATTAGGTTCTAAAACTAGACCTTATCCTTCATACCATAATGATAATGATGAAAAAGGGTCATTTGCTTGATAGAAAACGTAGTTGAGTGAATCGGGTTCTACAACAACACCTAATCCTTCATACCATAATGAAAATGATGAAAAAGGGTCATTTGCTTGATAGAAACAGTGAAAGCTAAGGCATTCTTCATACAGTCCATTTTAGCTGTTTTCTCTTTCTGCAAAAGCTTTGAAAGTAACAATATGGGTCAAAACGTAGTTGAGTGAATCAGGTTCTAAAACTAGACCTTATCCTTCATACCATAATGATAATGATGAAAAAGGGTCATTTGCTTGATAGAAAACGTAGTTGAGTGAATCGGGTTCTACAACAACACCTAATCCTTCATACCATAATGAAAATGATGAAAAAAGGTCATTTGCTTGATAGAAACAGTGAAAGGTAAGGCATTCTTAATACAGTCCGTTTCAGCTGTTTTCTCCTTCTGCAAAAGCTTTGAAAGTAACAATATTGGTCAAAACGTAGTTGAGTGAATTAGGTTCTAAAACTAGACCTTATCCTTCATACCATAATGATAATGATGAAAAAGGGTCATTTGCTTGATAGAAAACGTAGTTGAGTGAATCTGGTTCTAAAACTAGACCTAATCCTTCTTTCCATAATGATAATGATGAAAAAGGGTCATTTGCTTGATAGAAAACGTAGTTGAGTGAATCGGGTTCTACAACAACACCTAATCCTTCATACCATAATGAAAATTATGAAAAAAGGTCATTTGCTTGATAGAAACAGTGAAAGCTAAGGCATTCTTAATACAGTCCGTTTTAGCTGTTTTCTCCTTCTGCAAAAGCTTTGAAAGTAATAATATTGGTCAAAACGTAGTTGAGTGAATGAGGTTCTAAAACTAGACCTAATCCTTCTTTCCATAATGATAATGATGAAAAAGGGTCATTTGCTTAATAGAAAACGTAGTTGAGTGAATCGGGTTCTACAACAACACCTAATCCTTCATACCATAATGAAAATGATGAAAAAAGGTCATTTGCTTGATAGAAACAGTGAAAGCTAAGGCATTCTTAATACAGTCCGTTTTAGCTGTTTTCTCCTTCTGCAAAAGCTTTGAAAGTAACAATATTGGTCAAAACGTAGTTGAGTGAATCAGGTTCTAAAACTAGACCTTATCCTTCATACCATAATGATAATGATGAAAAAGGGTCATTTGCTTGATAGAAAACGTAGTTGAGTGAATCAGGTTCTACAACTAGACCTAATCCTTCTTTCCATAATGATAATGATGAAAAAGGGTCATTTGCTTGATAGAAAACGTAGTTGAGTGAATCGGGTTCTACAACAACACCTAATCCTTCATACCATAATGAAAATGATGAAAAAAGGTCATTTGCTTGATAGAAACAGTGAAAGGTAAGGCATTCTTAATACAGTCCGTTTCAGCTGTTTTCTCCTTCTGCAAAAGCTTTGAAAGTAACAATATTGGTCAAAACGTAGTTGAGTGAATCAGGTTCTAAAACTAGACCTTATCCTTCATACCATAATGATAATGATGAAAAAAGGTCATTTGCTTGATAGAAAACATAGTTGAGTGATTCAGGTTCTATAACAACATCTAATCCTTCATACCATAATGATAATGATGAAAAAAGATCATTTGCTTGATAGAAACAGTGAAAGCTAAAGCATTCTTCATACAGTCCGTTTTAGCTGTTTTCTCTTTCTGCAAAAGCTTTGAAAGTAACAATATGGGTCAAAACGAAGTTGAGTGAATCAGGTTCTAAAACTAGACCTTATCCTTCATACCATAATGATAATGATGAAAAAGGGTCATTTGCTTGATAGAAAACGTAGTTGAGTGAATCGGGTTCTACAACAACACCTAATCCTTCATACCATAATGAAAATGATGAAAAAAGGTCATTTGCTTGATAGAAACAGTGAAAGCTAAGGCATTCTTAATACAGTCCGTTTTAGCTGTTTTCTTCTTCTGCAAAAGCTTTGAAAGTAACAATATTGGTCAAAACGTAGTTGAGTGAATCAGGTTCTAAAACTAGACCTTATCCTTCATACCATAATGATAATGATGAAAAAAGGTAATTTGCTTGATAGAAAACATAGTTGAGTGATTCAGGTTCTACAACAACATCTAATCCTTCATACCATAATGATAATGATGAAAAAAGATCATTTGCTTGATAGAAACAGTGAAAGCTAAAGCATTCTTCATATAGTCCGTTTTAGCTGTTTTCTCCTTCTGCAAAAGCTTTGAAAGTAACAATATTGGTCAAAACGTAGTTGAGTGAATGAGGTTCTAAAACTAGACCTAATCCTTCTTTCCATAATGATAATGATGAAAAAGGGTCATTTGCTTGATAGAAAACGTAGTTGAGTGAATCGGGTTCTACAACAACACCTAATCCTTCATACCATAATGAAAATGATGAAAAAAGATCATTCGCTTGATAGAAACAGTGAAACCTATAGCATTCTTCATATAGTCCGTTTTAGCTGTTTTCTCCTTCTGCAAAAGCTTTGAAAGTAACAATATTGGTCAAAACGTAGTTGAGTGAATCAGGTTCTACAACAAACACCTAATCCTTCATACCATAATGATAATGATGAAAAAAGATCATTTGCTTGATAGAAACAGTGAAAGCTAAGGCATTCTTCATACAGTCCGTTTTAGCTGTTTTCTCTTTCTGCAAAAGCTTTGAAAGTAACAATATGGGTCAAAACGAAGTTGAGTGAATCAGGTTGTAAAACTAGACCTTATCCTTCATACCATAATGATAATGATGAAAAGGGGTCATTTGCTTGATAGAAAACATAGTTGAGTGAATCAGGTTCTAGAACAACGCCTAATCCTTCTTTCCATAATGATAATGATGAAAAAGGGTCATTTGCTTGATAGAAAACGTAGTTGAGTGAATCAGGTTCTAAAACTAGACCTAATCCTTCTTTCCATAATGATAATGATGAAAAAGGGTCATTTGCTTGATAGAAAACGTAGTTGAGTGAATTAGGTTCTTAAACTAGACCTTATCCTTCATACCATAATGATAATGATGAAAAAGGGTCATTTGCTTGATAGAAAACGTAGTTGAGTGAATCAGGTTCTAAAACTAGACCTAATCCTTCATACCATAATGATAATGATGAAAAAAGGTCATTTGCTTGATAGAAAACATAGTTGAGTGATTCAGGTTCTATAACAACATCTAATCCTTCATACCATAATGAAAATGATGAAAAAAGGTCATTTGCTTGATAGAAACAGTGAAAGGTAAGGCATTCTTAATACAGTCCGTTTCAGCTGTTTTCTCCTTCTGCAAAAGCTTTGAAAGTAACAATATTGGTCAAAACGTAGTTGAGTGAATTAGGTTCTAAAACTAGACCTTATCCTTCATACCATAATGATAATGATGAAAAAGGGTCATTTGCTTGATAGAAAACGTAGTTGAGTGAATCTGGTTCTAAAACTAGACCTAATCCTTCATACCATAATGATAATGATGAAAAAAGATCATTCGCTTGATAGAAACAGTGAAACCTAAAGCATTCTTCATATAGTCCGTTTTAGCTGTTTTCTCCTTCTGCAAAAGCTTTGAAAGTAACAATATTGGTCAAAACGTAGTTGAGTGAATTAGGTTCTAAAACTAGACCTTATCCTTCATACCATAATGATAATGATGAAAAAGGGTCATTTGCTTGATAGAAAACATAGTTGAGTGATTCAGGTTCTACAACAACATCTAATCCTTCATACCATAATGATAATGATGAAAAAAGATCATTTGCTTGATAGAAACAGTGAAAGCTAAAGCATTCTTCATATAGTCCGTTTTAGCTGTTTTCTCCTTCTGCAAAAGCTTTGAAAGTAACAATATTGGTCAAAACGTAGTTGAGTGAATCAGGTTCTACAACAACACCTAATCCTTCATACCATAATGATAATGATGAAAAAGGGTCATTTGCTTGATAGAAAACGTAGTTGAGTGAATCGGGTTCTACAACAACACCTAATCCTTCATACCATAATGAAAATGATGAAAAAAGGTCATTTGCTTGATAGAAACAGTGAAAGGTAAGGCATTCTTAATACAGTCCGTTTCAGCTGTTTTCTCCTTCTGCAAAAGCTTTGAAAGTAACAATATTGGTCAAAACGTAGTTGAGTGAATCAGGTTCTAAAACTAGACCTTATCCTTCATACCATAATGATAATGATGAAAAAAGGTCATTTGCTTGATAGAAAACATAGTTGAGTGATTCAGGTTCTATAACAACATCTAATCCTTCATACCATAATGATAATGATGAAAAAAGATCATTTGCTTGATAGAAACAGTGAAAGCTAAAGCATTCTTCATACAGTCCGTTTTAGCTGTTTTCTCTTTCTGCAAAAGCTTTGAAAGTAACAATATGGGTCAAAACGAAGTTGAGTGAATCAGGTTCTAAAACTAGACCTTATCCTTCATACCATAATGATAATGATGAAAAAGGGTCATTTGCTTGATAGAAAACGTAGTTGAGTGAATCGGGTTCTACAACAACACCTAATCCTTCATACCATAATGAAAATGATGAAAAAAGGTCATTTGCTTGATAGAAACAGTGAAAGCTAAGGCATTCTTAATACAGTCCGTTTTAGCTGTTTTCTCCTTCTGCAAAAGCTTTGAAAGTAACAATATTGGTCAAAACGTAGTTGAGTGAATCAGGTTCTAAAACTAGACCTTATCCTTCATACCATAATGATAATGATGAAAAAAGGTAATTTGCTTGATAGAAAACATAGTTGAGTGATTCAGGTTCTACAACAACATCTAATCCTTCATACCATAATGATAATGATGAAAAAAGATCATTTGCTTGATAGAAACAGTGAAAGCTAAAGCATTCTTCATATAGTCCGTTTTAGCTGTTTTCTCCTTCTGCAAAAGCTTTGAAAGTAACAATATTGGTCAAAACGTAGTTGAGTGAATCAGGTTCTACAACAACACCTAATCCTTCATACCATAATGATAATGATGAAAAAAGATCATTTGCTTGATAGAAACAGTGAAAGCTAAAGCATTCTTCATACAGTCCGTTTTAGCTGTTTTCTCTTTCTGCAAAAGCTTTGAAAGTAACAATATGGGTCAAAACGAAGTTGAGTGAATCAGGTTCTAAAACTAGACCTTATCCTTCATACCATAATGATAATGATGAAAAAGGGTCATTTGCTTGATAGAAAACATAGTTGAGTGAATCAGGTTCTAGAACAACGCCTAATCCTTCTTTCCATAATGATAATGATGAAAAAGGGTCATTTGCTTGATAGAAAACGTAGTTGAGTGAATCAGGTTCTAAATCTAGACCTAATCCTTCATACCATAATGATAATGATGAAAAAGGGTCATTTGCTTGATAGAAACAGTGAAAGCTAAGGCATTCTTCATACAGTCCGTTTTAGCTGTTTTCTCTTTCTTCAAAAGCTTTGAAAGTAATAATATTGGTCAAAACGTAGTTGAGTGAATCAGGTTCTAAAACTAGACCTAATCCTTCTTTCCATAATGATAATGATGAAAAAGGGTCATTTGCTTGATAGAAAACGTAGTTGAGTGAATCGGGTTCTACAACAACACCTAATCCTTCATACCATAATGAAAATGATGAAAAAAGGTCATTTGCTTGATAGAAACAGTGAAAGCTAAGGCATTCTTAATACAGTCCGTTTTAGCTGTTTTCTTCTTCTGCAAAAGCTTTGAAAGTAACAATATTGGTCAAAACGTAGTTGAGTGAATCAGGTTCTAAAACTAGACCTTATCCTTCATAGCATAATGATAATGATGAAAAAAGGTCATTTGCTTGATAGAAAACATAGTTGAGTGATTCAGGTTCTACAACAACATCTAATCCTTCATACCATAATGATAATGATGAAAAAAGATCATTTGCTTGATAGAAACAGTGAAAGCTAAAGCATTCTTCATTCAGTCCGTTTTAGCTGTTTTCTCTTTCTGCAAAAGCTTTGAAAGTAACAATATGGGTCAAAACGAAGTTGAGTGAATCAGGTTCTAAAACTAGACCTTATCCTTCATACCATAATGATAATGATGAAAAAGGGTCATTTGCTTGATAGAAAACGTAGTTGAGTGAATCAGGTTCTACAACAACACCTAATCTTTCATACCATAATGATAATGATGAAAAAAGATCATTTGCTTGATAGAAACAGTGTAAGTTAAGGCATTCTTCATACAATCTGTTTTAGCTGTTTTCTCCTTCTGCAAAAGCTTTGAAAGTAACAATATTGGTCAAAACGTAGTTGAGTGAATCAGGTTCTAAATCTAGACCTAATCCTTCATACCATAATGATAATGATGAAAAAGGGTCATTTGCTTGATAGAAACAGTGAAAGATAAGGCATTCTTCATACAGTCCGTTTTAGCTGTTTTCTCTTTCTTCAAAAGCTTTGAAAGTAATAATATTGGTCAAAACGTAGTTGAGTGAATGAGGTTCTAAAACTAGACCTAATCCTTCTTTCCATAATGATAATGATGAAAAAGGGTCATTTGCTTGATAGAAAACGTAGTTGAGTGAATCAGGTTCTACAACAACACCTAATCCTTCATACCATAATGATAATGATGAAAAAAGATCATTTGCTTGATAGAAACAGTGTAAGTTAAGGCATTCTTCATACAATCTGTTTTAGCTGTTTTCTCCTTCTGCAAAAGCTTTGAAAGTAACAATATTGGTCAAATTGTAGTTGAGTGAATCAGGTTCTAAATCTAGACCTAATCCTTCATACCATAATGATAATGATGAAAAAGGGTCATTTGCTTGATAGAAACAGTGAAAGATAAGGCATTCTTCATACAGTCCGTTTTAGCTGTTTTCTCTTTCTTCAAAAGCTTTGAAAGTAATAATATTGGTCAAAACGTAGTTGAGTGAATGAGGTTCTAAAACTAGACCTAATCCTTCTTTCCATAATGATAATGATGAAAAAGGGTCATTTGCTTGATAGAAAACGTAGTTGAGTGAATCGGGTTCTACAACAACACCTAATCCTTCATACCATAATGAAAATGATGAAAAAAGATCATTCGCTTGATAGAAACAGTAAAACCTATAGCATTCTTCATATAGTCCGTTTTAGCTGTTTTCTCCTTCTGCAAAAGCTTTGAAAGTAACAATATTGGTCAAAACGTAGTTGAGTGAATCAGGTTCTACAACAAACACCTAATCCTTCATACCATAATGATAAAGATGAAAAAAGATCATTTGCTTGATAGAAACAGTGAAAGCTAAGGCATTCTTCATACAGTCCGTTTTAGCTGTTTTCTCTTTCTGCAAAAGCTTTGAAAGTAACAATATGGGTCAAAACGAAGTTGAGTGAATCAGGTTCTAAAACTAGACCTTATCCTTCATACCATAATGATAATGATGAAAAGGGGTCATTTGCTTGATAGAAAACATAGTTGAGTGAATCAGGTTCTAGAACAACGCCTAATCCTTCTTTCCATAATGATAATGATGAAAAAGGGTCATTTGCTTGATAGAAAACGTAGTTGAGTGAATCGGGTTCTACAACAACACCTAATCCTTCTTACCATAATGAAAATGATGAAAAAAGGTCATTTGCTTGATAGTAACAGTGAAAGCTAAGGCATTCTTAATACAGTCCGTTTTAGCTGTTTTCTCCTTCTGCAAAAGCTTTGAAAGTAACAATATTGGTCAAAACGTAGTTGAGTGAATTAGGTTCTAAAACTAGACCTTATCCTTCATACCATAATGATAATGATGAAAAAGGGTCATTTGCTTGATAGAAAACGTAGTTGAGTGAATCGGGTTCTACAACAACACCTAATCCTTCATACCATAATGAAAATGATGAAAAAGGGTCATTTGCTTGATAGAAACAGTGAAAGCTAAGGCATTCTTCATACAGTCCATTTTAGCTGTTTTCTCTTTCTGCAAAAGCTTTGAAAGTAACAATATGGGTCAAAACGTAGTTGAGTGAATCAGGTTCTAAAACTAGACCTTATCCTTCATACCATAATGATAATGATGAAAAAGGGTCATTTGCTTGATAGAAAACGTAGTTGAGTGAATCGGGTTCTACAACAACACCTAATCCTTCATACCATAATGAAAATGATGAAAAAAGGTCATTTGCTTGATAGAAACAGTGAAAGGTAAGGCATTCTTAATACAGTCCGTTTCAGCTGTTTTCTCCTTCTGCAAAAGCTTTGAAAGTAACAATATTGGTCAAAACGTAGTTGAGTGAATTAGGTTCTAAAACTAGACCTTATCCTTCATACCATAATGATAATGATGAAAAAGGGTCATTTGCTTGATAGAAAACGTAGTTGAGTGAATCTGGTTCTAAAACTAGACCTAATCCTTCTTTCCATAATGATAATGATGAAAAAGGGTCATTTGCTTGATAGAAAACGTAGTTGAGTGAATCGGGTTCTACAACAACACCTAATCCTTCATACCATAATGAAAATTATGAAAAAAGGTCATTTGCTTGATAGAAACAGTGAAAGCTAAGGCATTCTTAATACAGTCCGTTTTAGCTGTTTTCTCCTTCTGCAAAAGCTTTGAAAGTAATAATATTGGTCAAAACGTAGTTGAGTGAATGAGGTTCTAAAACTAGACCTAATCCTTCTTTCCATAATGATAATGATGAAAAAGGGTCATTTGCTTAATAGAAAACGTAGTTGAGTGAATCGGGTTCTACAACAACACCTAATCCTTCATACCATAATGAAAATGATGAAAAAAGGTCATTTGCTTGATAGAAACAGTGAAAGCTAAGGCATTCTTAATACAGTCCGTTTTAGCTGTTTTCTCCTTCTGCAAAAGCTTTGAAAGTAACAATATTGGTCAAAACGTAGTTGAGTGAATTAGGTTCTAAAACTAGACCTTATCCTTCATACCATAATGATAATGATGAAAAAGGGTCATTTGCTTGATAGAAAACGTAGTTGAGTGAATCGGGTTCTACAACAACACCTAATCCTTCATACCATAATGAAAATGATGAAAAAGGGTCATTTGCTTGATAGAAACAGTGAAAGCTAAGGCATTCTTCATACAGTCCATTTTAGCTGTTTTCTCTTTCTGCAAAAGCTTTGAAAGTAACAATATGGGTCAAAACGTAGTTGAGTGAATCAGGTTCTAAAACTAGACCTTATCCTTCATACCATAATGATAATGATGAAAAAGGGTCATTTGCTTGATAGAAAACGTAGTTGAGTGAATCGGGTTCTACAACAACACCTAATCCTTCATACCATAATGAAAATGATGAAAAAAGGTCATTTGCTTGATAGAAACAGTGAAAGGTAAGGCATTCTTAATACAGTCCGTTTCAGCTGTTTTCTCCTTCTGCAAAAGCTTTGAAAGTAACAATATTGGTCAAAACGTAGTTGAGTGAATTAGGTTCTAAAACTAGACCTTATCCTTCATACCATAATGATAATGATGAAAAAGGGTCATTTGCTTGATAGAAAACGTAGTTGAGTGAATCTGGTTCTAAAACTAGACCTAATCCTTCTTTCCATAATGATAATGATGAAAAAGGGTCATTTGCTTGATAGAAAACGTAGTTGAGTGAATCGGGTTCTACAACAACACCTAATCCTTCATACCATAATGAAAATTATGAAAAAAGGTCATTTGCTTGATAGAAACAGTGAAAGCTAAGGCATTCTTAATACAGTCCGTTTTAGCTGTTTTCTCCTTCTGCAAAAGCTTTGAAAGTAATAATATTGGTCAAAACGTAGTTGAGTGAATGAGGTTCTAAAACTAGACCTAATCCTTCTTTCCATAATGATAATGATGAAAAAGGGTCATTTGCTTAATAGAAAACGTAGTTGAGTGAATCGGGTTCTACAACAACACCTAATCCTTCATACCATAATGAAAATGATGAAAAAAGGTCATTTGCTTGATAGAAACAGTGAAAGCTAAGGCATTCTTAATACAGTCCGTTTTAGCTGTTTTCTCCTTCTGCAAAAGCTTTGAAAGTAACAATATTGGTCAAAACGTAGTTGAGTGAATCAGGTTCTAAAACTAGACCTTATCCTTCATACCATAATGATAATGATGAAAAAGGGTCATTTGCTTGATAGAAAACGTAGTTGAGTGAATCAGGTTCTACAACTAGACCTAATCCTTCTTTCCATAATGATAATGATGAAAAAGGGTCATTTGCTTGATAGAAAACGTAGTTGAGTGAATCGGGTTCTACAACAACACCTAATCCTTCATACCATAATGAAAATGATGAAAAAAGGTCATTTGCTTGATAGAAACAGTGAAAGGTAAGGCATTCTTAATACAGTCCGTTTCAGCTGTTTTCTCCTTCTGCAAAAGCTTTGAAAGTAACAATATTGGTCAAAACGTAGTTGAGTGAATCAGGTTCTAAAACTAGACCTTATCCTTCATACCATAATGATAATGATGAAAAAAGGTCATTTGCTTGATAGAAAACATAGTTGAGTGATTCAGGTTCTATAACAACATCTAATCCTTCATACCATAATGATAATGATGAAAAAAGATAATTTGCTTGATAGAAACAGTGAAAGCTAAAGCATTCTTCATACAGTCCGTTTTAGCTGTTTTCTCTTTCTGCAAAAGCTTTGAAAGTAACAATATGGGTCAAAACGAAGTTGAGTGAATCAGGTTCTAAAACTAGACCTTATCCTTCATACCATAATGATAATGATGAAAAAGGGTCATTTGCTTGATAGAAAACGTAGTTGAGTGAATCGGGTTCTACAACAACACCTAATCCTTCATACCATAATGAAAATGATGAAAAAAGGTCATTTGCTTGATAGAAACAGTGAAAGCTAAGGCATTCTTAATACAGTCCGTTTTAGCTGTTTTCTTCTTCTGCAAAAGCTTTGAAAGTAACAATATTGGTCAAAACGTAGTTGAGTGAATCAGGTTCTAAAACTAGACCTTATCCTTCATACCATAATGATAATGATGAAAAAAGGTAATTTGCTTGATAGAAAACATAGTTGAGTGATTCAGGTTCTACAACAACATCTAATCCTTCATACCATAATGATAATGATGAAAAAAGATCATTTGCTTGATAGAAACAGTGAAAGCTAAAGCATTCTTCATATAGTCCGTTTTAGCTGTTTTCTCCTTCTGCAAAAGCTTTGAAAGTAACAATATTGGTCAAAACGTAGTTGAGTGAATGAGGTTCTAAAACTAGACCTAATCCTTCTTTCCATAATGATAATGATGAAAAAGGGTCATTTGCTTGATAGAAAACGTAGTTGAGTGAATCGGGTTCTACAACAACACCTAATCCTTCATACCATAATGAAAATGATGAAAAAAGATCATTCGCTTGATAGAAACAGTGAAACCTATAGCATTCTTCATATAGTCCGTTTTAGCTGTTTTCTCCTTCTGCAAAAGCTTTGAAAGTAACAATATTGGTCAAAACGTAGTTGAGTGAATCAGGTTCTACAACAAACACCTAATCCTTCATACCATAATGATAATGATGAAAAAAGATCATTTGCTTGATAGAAACAGTGAAAGCTAAGGCATTCTTCATACAGTCCGTTTTAGCTGTTTTCTCTTTCTGCAAAAGCTTTGAAAGTAACAATATGGGTCAAAACGAAGTTGAGTGAATCAGGTTGTAAAACTAGACCTTATCCTTCATACCATAATGATAATGATGAAAAGGGGTCATTTGCTTGATAGAAAACATAGTTGAGTGAATCAGGTTCTAGAACAACGCCTAATCCTTCTTTCCATAATGATAATGATGAAAAAGGGTCATTTGCTTGATAGAAAACGTAGTTGAGTGAATCAGGTTCTAAAACTAGACCTAATCCTTCTTTCCATAATGATAATGATGAAAAAGGGTCATTTGCTTGATAGAAAACGTAGTTGAGTGAATCGGGTTCTACAACAACACCTAATCCTTCATACCATAATGAAAATGATGAAAAAGGGTCATTTGCTTGATAGAAACAGTGAAAGCTAAGGCATTCTTCATACAGTCCATTTTAGCTGTTTTCTCTTTCTGCAAAAGCTTTGAAAGTAACAATATGGGTCAAAACGTAGTTGAGTGAATCAGGTTCTAAAACTAGACCTTATCCTTCATACCATAATGATAATGATGAAAAAGGGTCATTTGCTTGATAGAAAACGTAGTTGAGTGAATCGGGTTCTACAACAACACCTAATCCTTCATACCATAATGAAAATGATGAAAAAAGGTCATTTGCTTGATAGAAACAGTGAAAAGTAAGGCATTCTTAATACAGTCCGTTTCAGCTGTTTTCTCCTTCTGCAAAAGCTTTGAAAGTAACAATATTGGTCAAAACGTAGTTGAGTGAATTAGGTTCTAAAACTAGACCTTATCCTTCATACCATAATGATAATGATGAAAAAGGGTCATTTGCTTGATAGAAAACGTAGTTGAGTGAATCTGGTTCTAAAACTAGACCTAATCCTTCTTTCCATAATGATAATGATGAAAAAGGGTCATTTGCTTGATAGAAAACGTAGTTGAGTGAATCGGGTTCTACAACAACACCTAATCCTTCATACCATAATGAAAATGATGAAAAAAGGTCATTTGCTTGATAGAAACAGTGAAAGCTAAGGCATTCTTAATACAGTCCGTTTTAGCTGTTTTCTCCTTCTGCAAAAGCTTTGAAAGTAATAATATTGGTCAAAACGTAGTTGAGTGAATGAGGTTCTAAAACTAGACCTAATCCTTCTTTCCATAATGATAATGATGAAAAAGGGTCATTTGCTTAATAGAAAACGTAGTTGAGTGAATCGGGTTCTACAACAACACCTAATCCTTCATACCATAATGAAAATGATGAAAAAAGGTCATTTGCTTGATAGAAACAGTGAAAGCTAAGGCATTCTTAATACAGTCCGTTTTAGCTGTTTTCTCCTTCTGCAAAAGCTTTGAAAGTAACAATATTGGTCAAAACGTAGTTGAGTGAATCAGGTTCTAAAACTAGACCTTATCCTTCATACCATAATGATAATGATGAAAAAAGGTCATTTGCTTGATAGAAAACATAGTTGAGTGATTCAGGTTCTACAACAACATCTAATCCTTCATACCATAATGATAATGATGAAAAAAGATCATTTGCTTGATAGAAACAGTGAAAGCTAAAGCATTCTTCATACAGTCCGTTTTAGCTGTTTTCTCTTTCTGCAAAAGCTTTGAAAGTAACAATATGGGTCAAAACGTAGTTGAGTGAATTAGGTTCTAAAACTAGACCTTATCCTTCATACCATAATGATAATGATGAAAAGGGGTCATTTGCTTGATAGAAAACATAGTTGAGTGAATCAGGTTCTAGAACAACGCCTAATCCTTCTTTCCATAATGATAATGATGAAAAGGGGTCATTTGCTTGATAGAAAACATAGTTGAGTGAATCAGGTTCTAGAACAACGCCTAATCCTTCTTTCCATAATGATAATGATGAAAAAGGGTCATTTGCTTGATAGAAAACGTAGTTGAGTGAATCAGGTTCTAAATCTAGACCTTATCCTTCATACCATAATGATAATGATGAAAAAGGGTCATTTGCTTGATAGAAAACGTAGTTGAGTGAATCGGGTTCTACAACAACACCTAATCCTTCATACCATAATGAAAATGATGAAAAAAGGTCATTTGCTTGATAGAAACAGTGAAAGGTAAGGCATTCTTAATACAGTCCGTTTCAGCTGTTTTCTCCTTCTGCAAAAGCTTTGAAAGTAACAATATTGGTCAAAACGTAGTTGAGTGAATTAGGTTCTAAAACTAGACCTTATCCTTCATACCATAATGATAATGATGAAAAAGGGTCATTTGCTTGATAGAAAACGTAGTTGAGTGAATCTGGTTCTAAAACTAGACCTAATCCTTCTTTCCATAATGATAATGATGAAAAAGGGTCATTTGCTTGATAGAAAACGTAGTTGAGTGAATCGGGTTCTACAACAACACCTAATCCTTCATACCATAATGAAAATTATGAAAAAAGGTCATTTGCTTGATAGAAACAGTGAAAGCTAAGGCATTCTTAATACAGTCCGTTTTAGCTGTTTTCTCCTTCTGCAAAAGCTTTGAAAGTAATAATATTGGTCAAAACGTAGTTGAGTGAATGAGGTTCTAAAACTAGACCTAATCCTTCTTTCCATAATGATAATGATGAAAAAGGGTCATTTGCTTAATAGAAAACGTAGTTGAGTGAATCGGGTTCTACAACAACACCTAATCCTTCATACCATAATGAAAATGATGAAAAAAGGTCATTTGCTTGATAGAAACAGTGAAAGCTAAGGCATTCTTCATACAGTCCATTTTAGCTGTTTTCTCTTTCTGCAAAAGCTTTGAAAGTAACAATATGGGTCAAAACGTAGTTGAGTGAATCAGGTTCTAAAACTAGACCTTATCCTTCATACCATAATGATAATGATGAAAAAGGGTCATTTGCTTGATAGAAAACGTAGTTGAGTGAATCGGGTTCTACAACAACACCTAATCCTTCATACCATAATGAAAATGATGAAAAAAGGTCATTTGCTTGATAGAAACAGTGAAAGGTAAGGCATTCTTAATACAGTCCGTTTCAGCTGTTTTCTCCTTCTGCAAAAGCTTTGAAAGTAACAATATTGGTCAAAACGTAGTTGAGTGAATTAGGTTCTAAAACTAGACCTTATCCTTCATACCATAATGATAATGATGAAAAAGGGTCATTTGCTTGATAGAAAACGTAGTTGAGTGAATCTGGTTCTAAAACTAGACCTAATCCTTCTTTCCATAATGATAATGATGAAAAAGGGTCATTTGCTTGATAGAAAACGTAGTTGAGTGAATCGGGTTCTACAACAACACCTAATCCTTCATACCATAATGAAAATTATGAAAAAAGGTCATTTGCTTGATAGAAACAGTGAAAGCTAAGGCATTCTTAATACAGTCCGTTTTAGCTGTTTTCTCCTTCTGCAAAAGCTTTGAAAGTAATAATATTGGTCAAAACGTAGTTGAGTGAATGAGGTTCTAAAACTAGACCTAATCCTTCTTTCCATAATGATAATGATGAAAAAGGGTCATTTGCTTAATAGAAAACGTAGTTGAGTGAATCGGGTTCTACAACAACACCTAATCCTTCATACCATAATGAAAATGATGAAAAAAGGTCATTTGCTTGATAGAAACAGTGAAAGCTAAGGCATTCTTAATACAGTCCGTTTTAGCTGTTTTCTCCTTCTGCAAAAGCTTTGAAAGTAACAATATTGGTCAAAACGTAGTTGAGTGAATCAGGTTCTACAACAACACCTAATCCTTCATACCATAATGATAATGATGAAAAAAGATCATTTGCTTGATAGAAACAGTGAAAGCTAAAGCATTCTTCATACAGTCCGTTTTAGCTGTTTTCTCTTTCTGCAAACGCTTTGAAAGTAACAACATGGGTCAAAACGAAGTTGAGTGAATCAGGTTCTAAAACTAGACCTTATCCTTCATACCATAATGATAATGATGAAAAAGGGTCATTTGCTTGATAGAAAACATAGTTGAGTGAATCAGGTTCTAGAACAACGCCTAATCCTTCTTTCCATAATGATAATGATGAAAAAGGGTCATTTGCTTGATAGAAAACGTAGTTGAGTGAATCGGGTTCTACAACAACACCTAATCCTTCATACCATAATGAAAATGATGAAAAAGGGTCATTTGCTTGATAGAAACAGTGAAAGCTAAGGCATTCTTCATACAGTCCATTTTAGCTGTTTTCTCTTTCTGCAAAAGCTTTGAAAGTAACAATATGGGTCAAAACGTAGTTGAGTGAATCAGGTTCTAAAACTAGACCTTATCCTTCATACCATAATGATAATGATGAAAAAGGGTCATTTGCTTGATAGAAAACGTAGTTGAGTGAATCAGGTTCTAAATCTAGACTTAATTCTTCATACCATAATGATAATGATGAAAAAGGGTCATTTGCTTGATAGAAACAGTGAAAGCTAAGGCATTCTTCATACAGTCCGTTTTAGCTGTTTTCTCTTTCTTCAAAAGCTTTGAAAGTAATAATATTGGTCAAAACGTAGTTGAGTGAATCAGGTTCTAAAACTAGACCTAATCCTTCTTTCCATAATGATAATGATGAAAAAGGGTCATTTGCTTGATAGAAAACGTAGTTGAGTGAATCGGGTTCTACAACAACACCTAATCCTTCATACCATAATGAAAATGATGAAAAAAGATCATTTGCTTGATAGAAACAGTGAAAGCTAAAGCATTCTTCATACAGTCCGTTTTAGCTGTTTTCTCTTTCTGCAAAAGCTTTGAAAGTAACAATATGGGTCAAAACGAAGTTGAGTGAATTAGGTTCTAAAACTAGACCTTATCCTTCATACCATAATGATAATGATGAAAAAGGGTCATTTGCTTGATAGAAAACGTAGTTGAGTGAATCTGGTTCTAAAACTAGACCTAATCCTTCTTTCCATAATGATAATGATGAAAAAGGGTCATTTGCTTGATAGAAAACGTAGTTGAGTGAATCGGGTTCTACAACAACACCTAATCCTTCATACCATAATGAAAATTATGAAAAAAGGTCATTTGCTTGATAGAAACAGTGAAAGCTAAGGCATTCTTAATACAGTCCGTTTTAGCTGTTTTCTCCTTCTGCAAAAGCTTTGAAAGTAATAATATTGGTCAAAACGTAGTTGAGTGAATGAGGTTCTAAAACTAGACCTAATCCTTCTTTCCATAATGATAATGATGAAAAAGGGTCATTTGCTTAATAGAAAACGTAGTTGAGTGAATCGGGTTCTACAACAACACCTAATCCTTCATACCATAATGAAAATGATGAAAAAAGGTCATTTGCTTGATAGAAACAGTGAAAGCTAAGGCATTCTTAATACAGTCCGTTTTAGCTGTTTTCTCCTTCTGCAAAAGCTTTGAAAGTAACAATATTGGTCAAAACGTAGTTGAGTGAATCAGGTTCTAAAACTAGACCTTATCCTTCATACCATAATGATAATGATGAAAAAAGGTCATTTGCTTGATAGAAAACATAGTTGAGTGATTCAGGTTCTACAACAACATCTAATCCTTCATACCATAATGATAATGATGAAAAAAGATCATTTGCTTGATAGAAACAGTGAAAGCTAAAGCATCTTCATATAGTCCGTTTTAGCTGTTTTCTCCTTCTGCAAAAGCTTTGAAAGTAACAATATTGGTCAAAACGTAGTTGAGTGAATCAGGTTCTACAACAACACCTAATCCTTCATACCATAATGATAATGATGAAAAAAGATCATTTGCTTGATAGAAACAGTGAAAGCTAAAGCATTCTTCATACAGTCCGTTTTAGCTGTTTTCTCTTTCTGCAAACGCTTTGAAAGTAACAACATGGGTCAAAACGAAGTTGAGTGAATCAGGTTCTAAAACTAGACCTTATCCTTCATACCATAATGATAATGATGAAAAAGGGTCATTTGCTTGATAGAAAACATAGTTGAGTGAATCAGGTTCTAGAACAACGCCTAATCCTTCTTTCCATAATGATAATGATGAAAAAGGGTCATTTGCTTGATAGAAAACGTAGTTGAGTGAATCGGGTTCTACAACAACACCTAATCCTTCATACCATAATGAAAATGATGAAAAAGGGTCATTTGCTTGATAGAAACAGTGAAAGCTAAGGCATTCTTCATACAGTCCATTTTAGCTGTTTTCTCTTTCTGCAAAAGCTTTGAAAGTAACAATATGGGTCAAAACGTAGTTGAGTGAATCAGGTTCTAAAACTAGACCTTATCCTTCATACCATAATGATAATGATGAAAAAGGGTCATTTGCTTGATAGAAAACGTAGTTGAGTGAATCAGGTTCTAAATCTAGACTTAATTCTTCATACCATAATGATAATGATGAAAAAGGGTCATTTGCTTGATAGAAACAGTGAAAGCTAAGGCATTCTTCATACAGTCCGTTTTAGCTGTTTTCTCTTTCTTCAAAAGCTTTGAAAGTAATAATATTGGTCAAAACGTAGTTGAGTGAATCAGGTTCTAAAACTAGACCTAATCCTTCTTTCCATAATGATAATGATGAAAAAGGGTCATTTGCTTGATAGAAAACGTAGTTGAGTGAATCGGGTTCTACAACAACACCTAATCCTTCATACCATAATGAAAATGATGAAAAAAGATCATTTGCTTGATAGAAACAGTGAAAGCTAAAGCATTCTTCATACAGTCCGTTTTAGCTGTTTTCTCTTTCTGCAAAAGCTTTGAAAGTAACAATATGGGTCAAAACGAAGTTGAGTGAATCAGGTTCTAAAACTAGACCTTATCCTTCATACCATAATGATAATGATGAAAAAGGGTCATTTGCTTGATAGAAAACATAGTTGAGTGAATCAGGTTCTAGAACAACGCCTAATCCTTCTTTCCATAATGATAATGATGAAAAAGGGTCATTTGCTTGATAGAAAACGTAGTTGAGTGAATCAGGTTCTAAATCTAGACCTAATCCTTCATACCATAATGATAATGATGAAAAAGGGTCATTTGCTTGATAGAAACAGTGAAAGCTAAGGCATTCTTCATACAGTCCGTTTTAGCTGTTTTCTCTTTCTTCAAAAGCTTTAAAAGTAATAATATTGGTCAAAACGTAGTTGAGTGAATGAGGTTCTAAAACTAGACCTAATCCTTCTTTCCATAATGATAATGATGAAAAAGGGTCATTTGCTTGATAGAAAACGTAGTTGAGTGAATCGGGTTCTACAACAACACCTAATCCTTCATACCATAATGAAAATGATGAAAAAAGATCATTCGCTTGATAGAAACAGTGAAACCTATAGCATTCTTCATATAGTCCGTTTTAGCTGTTTTCTCCTTCTGCAAAAGCTTTGAAAGTAACAATATTGGTCAAAACGTAGTTGAGTGAATCAGGTTCTACAACAAACACCTAATCCTTCATACCATAATGATAATGATGAAAAAAGATCATTTGCTTGATAGAAACAGTGAAAGCTAAGGCATTCTTCATACAGTCCGTTTTAGCTGTTTTCTCTTTCTGCAAAAGCTTTGAAAGTAACAATATGGGTCAAAACGAAGTTGAGTGAATCAGGTTCTAAAACTAGACCTTATCCTTCATACCATAATGATAATGATGAAAAGGGGTCATTTGCTTGATAGAAAACATAGTTGAGTGAATCAGGTTCTAGAACAACGCCTAATCCTTCTTTCCATAATGATAATGATGAAAAAGGGTCATTTGCTTGATAGAAAACGTAGTTGAGTGAATCTGGTTCTAAAACTAGACCTAATCCTTCTTTCCATAATGATAATGATGAAAAAGGGTCATTTGCTTGATAGAAAACGTAGTTGAGTGAATCGGGTTCTACAACAACACCTAATCCTTCATACCATAATGAAAATTATGAAAAAAGGTCATTTGCTTGATAGAAACAGTGAAAGCTAAGGCATTCTTAATACAGTCCGTTTTAGCTGTTTTCTCCTTCTGCAAAAGCTTTGAAAGTAATAATATTGGTCAAAACGTAGTTGAGTGAATGAGGTTCTAAAACTAGACCTAATCCTTCTTTCCATAATGATAATGATGAAAAAGGGTCATTTGCTTAATAGAAAACGTAGTTGAGTGAATCGGGTTCTACAACAACACCTAATCCTTCATACCATAATGAAAATGATGAAAAAAGGTCATTTGCTTGATAGAAAACATAGTTGAGTGATTCAGGTTCTACAACAACATCTAATCCTTCATACCATAATGATAATGATGAAAAAAGATCATTTGCTTGATAGAAACAGTGAAAGCTAAAGCATCTTCATATAGTCCGTTTTAGCTGTTTTCTCCTTCTGCAAAAGCTTTGAAAGTAACAATATTGGTCAAAACGTAGTTGAGTGAATCAGGTTCTACAACAACACCTAATCCTTCATACCATAATGATAATGATGAAAAAAGATCATTTGCTTGATAGAAACAGTGAAAGCTAAAGCATTCTTCATACAGTCCGTTTTAGCTGTTTTCTCTTTCTGCAAAAGCTTTGAAAGTAACAACATGGGTCAAAACGAAGTTGAGTGAATCAGGTTCTAAAACTAGACCTTATCCTTCATACCATAATGATAATGATGAAAAAGGGTCATTTGCTTGATAGAAAACATAGTTGAGTGAATCAGGTTCTAGAACAACGCCTAATCCTTCTTTCCATAATGATAATGATGAAAAAGGGTCATTTGCTTGATAGAAACAGTGAAAGCTAAGGCATTCTTCATACAGTCCATTTTAGCTGTTTTCTCTTTCTGCAAAAGCTTTGAAAGTAACAATATGGGTCAAAACGTAGTTGAGTGAATCAGGTTCTAAAACTAGACCTTATCCTTCATACCATAATGATAATGATGAAAAAGGGTCATTTGCTTGATAGAAAACGTAGTTGAGTGAATCAGGTTCTAAATCTAGACTTAATCCTTCATACCATAATGATAATGATGAAAAAGGGTCATTTGCTTGATAGAAACAGTGAAAGCTAAGGCATTCTTCATACAGTCCGTTTTAGCTGTTTTCTCTTTCTTCAAAAGCTTTGAAAGTAATAATATTGGTCAAAACGTAGTTGAGTGAATCAGGTTCTAAAACTAGACCTAATCCTTCTTTCCATAATGATAATGATGAAAAAGGGTCATTTGCTTGATAGAAAACGTAGTTGAGTGAATCGGGTTCTACAACAACACCTAATCCTTCATACCATAATGAAAATGATGAAAAAAGGTCATTTGCTTGATAGAAACAGTGAAAGCTAAGGCATTCTTAATACAGTCCGTTTTAGCTGTTTTCTCCTTCTGCAAAAGCTTTGAAAGTAACAATATTGGTCAAAACGTAGTTGAGTGAATCAGGTTCTACAACAACACCTAATCCTTCATACCATAATGATAATGATGAAAAAAGATCATTTGCTTGATAGAAACAGTGAAAGCTAAAGCATTCTTCATACAGTCCGTTTTAGCTGTTTTCTCTTTCTGCAAAAGCTTTGAAAGTAACAATATGGGTCAAAACGAAGTTGAGTGAATCAGGTTCTAAAACTAGACCTTATCCTTCATACCATAATGATAATGATGAAAAAGGGTCATTTGCTTGATAGAAAACATAGTTGAGTGAATCAGGTTCTAGAACAACGCCTAATCCTTCTTTCCATAATGATAATGATGAAAAAGGGTCATTTGCTTGATAGAAAACGTAGTTGAGTGAATCAGGTTCTAAATCTAGACCTAATCCTTCATACCATAATGATAATGATGAAAAAGGGTCATTTGCTTGATAGAAACAGTGAAAGCTAAGGCATTCTTCATACAGTCCGTTTTAGCTGTTTTCTCTTTCTTCAAAAGCTTTGAAAGTAATAATATTGGTCAAAACGTAGTTGAGTGAATGAGGTTCTAAAACTAGACCTAATCCTTCTTTCCATAATGATAATGATGAAAAAGGGTCATTTGCTTGATAGAAAACGTAGTTGAGTGAATCGGGTTCTACAACAACACCTAATCCTTCATACCATAATGAAAATGATGAAAAAAGATCATTCGCTTGATAGAAACAGTGAAACCTATAGCATTCTTCATATAGTCCGTTTTAGCTGTTTTCTCCTTCTGCAAAAGCTTTGAAAGTAACAATATTGGTCAAAACGTAGTTGAGTGAATCAGGTTCTACAACAAACACCTAATCCTTCATACCATAATGATAATGATGAAAAAAGATCATTTGCTTGATAGAAACAGTGAAAGCTAAGGCATTCTTCATACAGTCCGTTTTAGCTGTTTTCTCTTTCTGCAAAAGCTTTGAAAGTAACAATATGGGTCAAAACGAAGTTGAGTGAATCAGGTTCTAAAACTAGACCTTATCCTTCATACCATAATGATAATGATGAAAAGGGGTCATTTGCTTGATAGAAAACATAGTTGAGTGAATCAGGTTCTAGAACAACGCCTAATCCTTCTTTCCATAATGATAATGATGAAAAAGGGTCATTTGCTTGATAGAAAACGTAGTTGAGTGAATCGGGTTCTACAACAACACCTAATCCTTCTTACCATAATGAAAATGATGAAAAAAGGTCATTTGCTTGATAGTAACAGTGAAAGCTAAGGCATTCTTAATACAGTCCGTTTTAGCTGTTTTCTCCTTCTGCAAAAGCTTTGAAAGTAACAATATTGGTCAAAACGTAGTTGAGTGAATTAGGTTCTAAAACTAGACCTTATCCTTCATACCATAATGATAATGATGAAAAAGGGTCATTTGCTTGATAGAAAACGTAGTTGAGTGAATCAGGTTCTAAAACTAGACCTAATCCTTCTTTCCATAATGATAATGATGAAAAAGGGTCATTTGCTTGATAGAAAACGTAGTTGAGTGAATCGGGTTCTACAACAACACCTAATCCTTCATACCATAATGAAAATGATGAAAAAGGGTCATTTGCTTGATAGAAACAGTGAAAGCTAAGGCATTCTTCATACAGTCCATTTTAGCTGTTTTCTCTTTCTGCAAAAGCTTTGAAAGTAACAATATGGGTCAAAACGTAGTTGAGTGAATCAGGTTCTAAAACTAGACCTTATCCTTCATACCATAATGATAATGATGAAAAAGGGTCATTTGCTTGATAGAAAACGTAGTTGAGTGAATCGGGTTCTACAACAACACCTAATCCTTCATACCATAATGAAAATGATGAAAAAAGGTCATTTGCTTGATAGAAACAGTGAAAGGTAAGGCATTCTTAATACAGTCCGTTTCAGCTGTTTTCTCCTTCTGCAAAAGCTTTGAAAGTAACAATATTGGTCAAAACGTAGTTGAGTGAATTAGGTTCTAAAACTAGACCTTATCCTTCATACCATAATGATAATGATGAAAAAGGGTCATTTGCTTGATAGAAAACGTAGTTGAGTGAATCTGGTTCTAAAACTAGACCTAATCCTTCTTTCCATAATGATAATGATGAAAAAGGGTCATTTGCTTGATAGAAAACGTAGTTGAGTGAATCGGGTTCTACAACAACACCTAATCCTTCATACCATAATGAAAATTATGAAAAAAGGTCATTTGCTTGATAGAAACAGTGAAAGCTAAGGCATTCTTAATACAGTCCGTTTTAGCTGTTTTCTCCTTCTGCAAAAGCTTTGAAAGTAATAATATTGGTCAAAACGTAGTTGAGTGAATGAGGTTCTAAAACTAGACCTAATCCTTCTTTCCATAATGATAATGATGAAAAAGGGTCATTTGCTTAATAGAAAACGTAGTTGAGTGAATCGGGTTCTACAACAACACCTAATCCTTCATACCATAATGATAATGATGAAAAAGGGTCATTTGCTTGATAGAAAACATAGTTGAGTGAATCAGGTTCTAGAACAACGCCTAATCCTTCTTTCCATAATGATAATGATGAAAAAGGGTCATTTGCTTGATAGAAAACGTAGTTGAGTGAATCAGGTTCTAAATCTAGACCTAATCCTTCATACCATAATGATAATGATGAAAAAGGGTCATTTGCTTGATAGAAACAGTGAAAGCTAAGGCATTCTTCATACAGTCCGTTTTAGCTGTTTTCTCTTTCTTCAAAAGCTTTGAAAGTAATAATATTGGTCAAAACGTAGTTGAGTGAATGAGGTTCTAAAACTAGACCTAATCCTTCTTTCCATAATGATAATGATGAAAAAGGGTCATTTGCTTGATAGAAAACGTAGTTGAGTGAATCGGGTTCTACAACAACACCTAATCCTTCATACCATAATGAAAATGATGAAAAAAGATCATTCGCTTGATAGAAACAGTGAAACCTATAGCATTCTTCATATAGTCCGTTTTAGCTGTTTTCTCCTTCTGCAAAAGCTTTGAAAGTAACAATATTGGTCAAAACGTAGTTGAGTGAATCAGGTTCTACAACAAACACCTAATCCTTCATACCATAATGATAATGATGAAAAAAGATCATTTGCTTGATAGAAACAGTGAAAGCTAAGGCATTCTTCATACAGTCCGTTTTAGCTGTTTTCTCTTTCTGCAAAAGCTTTGAAAGTAACGTTATGGGTCAAAACGAAGTTGAGTGAATCAGGTTCTAAAACTAGACCTTATCCTTCATACCATAATGATAATGATGAAAAGGGGTCATTTGCTTGATAGAAAACATAGTTGAGTGAATCAGGTTCTAGAACAACGCCTAATCCTTCTTTCCATAATGATAATGATGAAAAAGGGTCATTTGCTTGATAGAAAACGTAGTTGACTGAATCGGGTTCTACAACAACACCTAATCCTTCTTACCATAATGAAAATGATGAAAAAAGGTCATTTGCTTGATAGAAACAGTGAAAGGTAAGGCATTCTTAATACAGTCCGTTTCAGCTGTTTTCTCCTTCTGCAAAAGCTTTGAAAGTAACAATATTGGTCAAAACGTAGTTGAGTGAATTAGGTTCTAAAACTAGACCTTATCCTTCATACCATAATGATAATGATGAAAAAGGGTCATTTGCTTGATAGAAAACGTAGTTGAGTGAATCTGGTTCTAAAACTAGACCTAATCCTTCTTTCCATAATGATAATGATGAAAAAGGGTCATTTGCTTGATAGAAAACGTAGTTGAGTGAATCGGGTTCTACAACAACACCTAATCCTTCATACCATAATGAAAATTATGAAAAAAGGTCATTTGCTTGATAGAAACAGTGAAAGCTAAGGCATTCTTAATACAGTCCGTTTTAGCTGTTTTCTCCTTCTGCAAAAGCTTTGAAAGTAATAATATTGGTCAAAACGTAGTTGAGTGAATGAGGTTCTAAAACTAGACCTAATCCTTCTTTCCATAATGATAATGATGAAAAAGGGTCATTTGCTTAATAGAAAACGTAGTTGAGTGAATCGGGTTCTACAACAACACCTAATCCTTCATACCATAATGAAAATGATGAAAAAAGGTCATTTGCTTGATAGAAACAGTGAAAGCTAAGGCATTCTTAATACAGTCCGTTTTAGCTGTTTTCTCCTTCTGCAAAAGCTTTGAAAGTAACAATATTGGTCAAAACGTAGTTGAGTGAATCAGGTTCTAAAACTAGACCTTATCCTTCATACCATAATGATAATGATGAAAAAAGGTCATTTGCTTGATAGAAAACATAGTTGAGTGATTCAGGTTCTACAACAACATCTAATCCTTCATACCATAATGATAATGATGAAAAAAGATCATTTGCTTGATAGAAACAGTGAAAGCTAAAGCATCTTCATATAGTCCGTTTTAGCTGTTTTCTCCTTCTGCAAAAGCTTTGAAAGTAACAATATTGGTCAAAACGTAGTTGAGTGAATCAGGTTCTACAACAACACCTAATCCTTCATACCATAATGATAATGATGAAAAAAGATTATTTGCTTGATAGAAACAGTGAAAGCTAAAGCATTCTTCATACAGTCCGTTTTAGCTGTTTTCTCTTTCTGCAAAAGCTTTGAAAGTAACAACATGGGTCAAAACGAAGTTGAGTGAATCAGGTTCTAAAACTAGACCTTATCCTTCATACCATAATGATAATGATGAAAAAGGGTCATTTGCTTGATAGAAAACATAGTTGAGTGAATCAGGTTCTAGAACAACGCCTAATCCTTCTTTCCATAATGATAATGATGAAAAAGGGTCATTTGCTTGATAGAAAACGTAGTTGAGTGAATCAGGTTCTAAATCTAGACTTAATCCTTCATACCATAATGATAATGATGAAAAAGGGTCATTTGCTTGATAGAAACAGTGAAAGCTAAGGCATTCTTCATACAGTCCGTTTTAGCTGTTTTCTCTTTCTTCAAAAGCTTTGAAAGTAATAATATTGGTCAAAACGTAGTTGAGTGAATCAGGTTCTAAAACTAGACCTAATCCTTCTTTCCATAATGATAATGATGAAAAAGGGTCATTTGCTTGATAGAAAACGTAGTTGAGTGAATCGGGTTCTACAACAACACCTAATCCTTCATACCATAATGAAAATGATGAAAAAAGGTCATTTGCTTGATAGAAACAGTGAAAGCTAAGGCATTCTTAATACAGTCCGTTTTAGCTGTTTTCTCCTTCTGCAAAAGCTTTGAAAGTAACAATATTAGTCAAAACGTTGTTGAGTGAATCAGGTTCTAAAACTAGACCTTATCCTTCATACCATAATGATAATGATGAAAAAAGGTCATTTGCTTGATAGAAAACATAGTTGAGTGATTCAGGTTCTACAACAACATCTAATCCTTCATACCATAATGATAATGATGAAAAAAGATCATTTGCTTGATAGAAACAGTGAAAGCTAAAGCATTCTTCATATAGTCCGTTTTAGCTGTTTTCTCCTTCTGCAAAAGCTTTGAAAGTAACAATATTGGTCAAAACGTAGTTGAGTGAATCAGGTTCTACAACAACACCTAATCCTTCATACCATAATGATAATGATGAAAAAAGATCATTTGCTTGATAGAAACAGTGAAAGCTAAAGCATTCTTCATACAGTCCGTTTTAGCTGTTTTCTCTTTCTGCAAAAGCTTTGAAAGTAACAATATGGGTCAAAACGAAGTTGAGTGAATCAGGTTCTAAAACTAGACCTTATCCTTCATACCATAATGATAATGATGAAAAAGGGTCATTTGCTTGATAGAAAACATAGTTGAGTGAATCAGGTTCTAGAACAACGCCTAATCCTTCTTTCCATAATGATAATGATGAAAAAGGGTCATTTGCTTGATAGAAAACGTAGTTGAGTGAATCAGGTTCTAAATCTAGACCTAATCCTTCATACCATAATGATAATGATGAAAAAGGGTCATTTGCTTGATAGAAACAGTGAAAGCTAAGGCATTCTTCATACAGTCCGTTTTAGCTGTTTTCTCTTTCTTCAAAAGCTTTGAAAGTAATAATATTGGTCAAAACGTAGTTGAGTGAATCAGGTTCTAAAACTAGACCTAATCCTTCTTTCCATAATGATAATGATGAAAAAGGGTCATTTGCTTGATAGAAAACGTAGTTGAGTGAATCGGGTTCTACAACAACACCTAATCCTTCATACCATAATGAAAATGATGAAAAAAGGTCATTTGCTTGATAGAAACAGTGAAAGCTAAGGCATTCTTAATACAGTCCGTTTTAGCTGTTTTCTTCTTCTGCAAAAGCTTTGAAAGTAACAATATTGGTCAAAACGTAGTTGAGTGAATCAGGTTCTAAAACTAGACCTTATCCTTCATAGCATAATGATAATGATGAAAAAAGGTCATTTGCTTGATAGAAAACATAGTTGAGTGATTCAGGTTCTACAACAACATCTAATCCTTCATACCATAATGATAATGATGAAAAAAGATCATTTGCTTGATAGAAACAGTGAAAGCTAAAGCATTCTTCATACAGTCCGTTTTAGCTGTTTTCTCTTTCTGCAAAAGCTTTGAAAGTAACAATATGGGTCAAAACGAAGTTGAGTGAATCAGGTTCTAAAACTAGACCTTATCCTTCATACCATAATGATAATGATGAAAAAGGGTCATTTGCTTGATAGAAAACATAGTTGAGTGAATCAGGTTCTAGAACAACGCCTAATCCTTCTTTCCATAATGATAATGATGAAAAAGGGTCATTTGCTTGATAGAAAACGTAGTTGAGTGAATCAGGTTCTACAACAACACCTAATCCTTCATACCATAATGATAATGATGAAAAAAGATCATTTGCTTGATAGAAACAGTGTAAGTTAAGGCATTCTTCATACAATCTGTTTTAGCTGTTTTCTCCTTCTGCAAAAGCTTTGAAAGTAACAATATTGGTCAAAACGTAGTTGAGTGAATCAGGTTCTAAATCTAGACCTAATCCTTCATACCATAATGATAATGATGAAAAAGGGTCATTTGCTTGATAGAAACAGTGAAAGCTAAGGCATTCTTCATACAGTCCGTTTTAGCTGTTTTCTCTTTCTTCAAAAGCTTTGAAAGTAACAATATTGGTCAAAACGTAGTTGAGTGAATCAGGTTCTACAACAAACACCTAATCCTTCATACCATAATGATAATGATGAAAAAGGGTCATTTGCTTGATAGAAACAGTGAAAGCTAAGGCATTCTTCATACAGTCCGTTTTAGCTGTTTTCTCTTTCTGCAAAAGCTTTGAAAGTAACAATATGGGTCAAAACGAAGTTGAGTGAATCAGGTTCTAAAACTAGACCTTATCCTTCATACCATAATGATAATGATGAAAAGGGGTCATTTGCTTGATAGAAAACATAGTTGAGTGAATCAGGTTCTAGAAAAACGCCTAATCCTTCTTTCCATAATGATAATGATGAAAGAGGGTCATTTGCTTGATAGAAAACGTAGTTGAGTGAATCGGGTTCTACAACAACACCTAATCCTTCTTACCATAATGAAAATGATGAAAAAAGGTCATTTGCTTGATAGTAACAGTGAAAGCTAAGGCATTCTTAATACAGTCCGTTTTAGCTGTTTTCTCCTTCTGCAAAAGCTTTGAAAGTAACAATATTGGTCAAAACGTAGTTGAGTGAATTAGGTTCTAAAACTAGACCTTATCCTTCATACCATAATGATAATGATGAAAAAGGGTCATTTGCTTGATAGAAAACGTAGTTGAGTGAATCAGGTTCTAAAACTAGACCTAATCCTTCTTTCCATAATGATAATGATGAAAAAGGGTCATTTGCTTAATAGAAAACGTAGTTGAGTGAATCGGGTTCTACAACAACACCTAATCCTTCATACCATAATGAAAATGATGAAAAAAGGTCATTTGCTTGATAGAAACAGTGAAAGCTAAGGCATTCTTAATACAGTCCGTTTTAGCTGTTTTCTCCTTCTGCAAAAGCTTTGAAAGTAACAATATTGGTCAAAACGTAGTTGAGTGAATCAGGTTCTAAAACTAGACCTTATCCTTCATACCATAATGATAATGATGAAAAAAGGTCATTTGCTTGATAGAAAACATAGTTGAGTGATTCAGGTTCTACAACAACATCTAATCCTTCATACCATAATGATAATGATGAAAAAAGATCATTTGCTTGATAGAAACAGTGAAAGCTAAAGCATCTTCATATAGTCCGTTTTAGCTGTTTTCTCCTTCTGCAAAAGCTTTGAAAGTAACAATATTGGTCAAAACGTAGTTGAGTGAATCAGGTTCTACAACAACACCTAATCCTTCATACCATAATGATAATGATGAAAAAAGATCATTTGCTTGATAGAAACAGTGAAAGCTAAAGCATTCTTCATACAGTCCGTTTTAGCTGTTTTCTCTTTCTGCAAAAGCTTTGAAAGTAACAACATGGGTCAAAACAAAGTTGAGTGAATCAGGTTCTAAAACTAGACCTTATCCTTCATACCATAATGATAATGATGAAAAAGGGTCATTTGCTTGATAGAAAACATAGTTGAGTGAATCAGGTTCTAGAACAACGCCTAATCCTTCTTTCCATAATGATAATGATGAAAAAGGGTCATTTGCTTGATAGAAAACGTAGTTGAGTGAATCAGGTTCTAAATCTAGACTTAATCCTTCATACCATAATGATAATGATGAAAAAGGGTCATTTGCTTGATAGAAACAGTGAAAGCTAAGGCATTCTTCATACAGTCCGTTTTAGCTGTTTTCTCTTTCTTCAAAAGCTTTGAAAGTAATAATATTGGTCAAAACGTAGTTGAGTGAATCAGGTTCTAAAACTAGACCTAATCCTTCTTTCCATAATGATAATGATGAAAAAGGGTCATTTGCTTGATAGAAAACGTAGTTGAGTGAATCGGGTTCTACAACAACACCTAATCCTTCATACCATAATGAAAATGATGAAAAAAGGTCATTTGCTTGATAGAAACAGTGAAAGCTAAGGCATTCTTAATACAGTCCGTTTTAGCTGTTTTCTCCTTCTGCAAAAGCTTTGAAAGTAACAATATTGGTCAAAACGTAGTTGAGTGAATCAGGTTCTAAAACTAGACCTTATCCTTCATACCATAATGATAATGATGAAAAAAGGTCATTTGCTTGATAGAAACAGTGAAAGCTAAGGCATTCTTCATACAGTCCGTTTTAGCTGTTTTCTCCTTCTGCAAAAGCTTTGAAAGTAACAATATGGGTCAAAACGAAGTTGAGTGAATCAGGTTCTAAAACTAGACCTAATCCTTCATACCATAATGATAATGATGAAAAAGGGTCATTTGCTTGATAGAAACAGTGAAAGCTAAGGCATTCTTAATACAGTCCGTTTCAGCTGTTTTCTCCTTCTGCAAAAGCTTTGAAAGTAACAATATGGGTCAAAACGAAGTTGAGTGAATCAGGTTCTAAAACTAGACCTAATCCTTCATACCATAATGATAATGATGAAAAAGGGTCATTTGCTTGATAGAAAACGTAGTTGAGTGAATCGGGTTCTACAACAACACCTAATCCTTCATACCATAATGAAAATGATGAAAAAAGGTCATTTGCTTGATAGAAACAGTGAAAGGTAAGGCATTCTTAATACAGTCCGTTTCAGCTGTTTTCTCCTTCTGCAAAAGCTTTGAAAGTAACAATATGGGTCAAAACGAAGTTGAGTGAATCAGGTTCTAAAACTAGACCTAATCCTTCATACCATAATGATAATGATGAAAAAGGGTCATTTGCTTGATAGAAACAGTGAAAGCTAAGGCATTCTTCATACAGTCCGTTTTAGCTGTTTTCTCTTTCTTCAAAAGCTTTGAAAGTAATAATATTGGTCAAAACGTAGTTGAGTGAATCAGGTTCTAAAACTAGACCTAATCCTTCTTTCCATAATGATAATGATGAAAAGGGGTCATTTGCTTGATAGAAACAGTGAAAGCTAAATCATTCTTCATACAGTCCGTTTTAGCTGTTTTCTCTTTCTGCAAAAGCTTTGAAAGTAACAATATGGGTCAAAACGAAGTTGAGTGAATCAGGTTCTAAAACTAGACCTTATCCTTCATACCATAATGATAATGATGAAAAAAGGTCATTTGCTTGATAGAAAACATAGTTGAGTGATTCAGGTTCTACAACAACATCTAATCCTTCATACCATAATGATAATGATGAAAAAAGATCATTTGCTTGATAGAAACAGTGAAAGCTAAAGCATTCTTCATATAGTCCGTTTTAGCTGTTTTCTCCTTCTGCAAAAGCTTTGAAAGTAACAATATTGGTCAAAACGTAGTTGAGTGAATCAGGTTCTACAACAACACCTAATCCTTCATACCATAATGATAATGATGAAAAAAGATCATTTGCTTGATAGAAACAGTGAAAGCTAAAGCATTCTTCATACAGTCCGTTTTAGCTGTTTTCTCTTTCTGCAAAAGCTTTGAAAGTAACAACATGGGTCAAAACGAAGTTGAGTGAATCAGGTTCTAAAACTAGACCTTATCCTTCATACCATAATGATAATGATGAAAAAGGGTCATTTGCTTGATAGAAAACATAGTTGAGTGAATCAGGTTCTAGAACAACGCCTAATCCTTCTTTCCATAATGATAATGATGAAAAAGGGTCATTTGCTTGATAGAAAACGTAGTTGAGTGAATCAGGTTCTAAATCTAGACTTAATCCTTCATACCATAATGATAATGATGAAAAAGGGTCATTTGCTTGATAGAAACAGTGAAAGCTAAGGCATTCTTCATACAGTCCGTTTTAGCTGTTTTCTCTTTCTTCAAAAGCTTTGAAAGTAATAATATTGGTCAAAACGTAGTTGAGTGAATCAGGTTCTAAAACTAGACCTAATCCTTCTTTCCATAATGATAATGATGAAAAAGGGTCATTTGCTTGATAGAAAACGTAGTTGAGTGAATCGGGTTCTACAACAACACCTAATCCTTCATACCATAATGAAAATGATGAAAAAAGGTCATTTGCTTGATAGAAACAGTGAAAGCTAAGGCATTCTTAATACAGTCCGTTTTAGCTGTTTTCTCCTTCTGCAAAAGCTTTGAAAGTAACAATATTGGTCAAAACGTAGTTGAGTGAATCAGGTTCTAAAACTAGACCTTATCCTTCATACCATAATGATAATGATGAAAAAAGGTCATTTGCTTGATAGAAACAGTGAAAGCTAAGGCATTCTTCATACAGTCCGTTTTAGCTGTTTTCTCCTTCTGCAAAAGCTTTGAAAGTAACAATATGGGTCAAAACGAAGTTGAGTGAATCAGGTTCTAAAACTAGACCTAATCCTTCATACCATAATGATAATGATGAAAAAGGGTCATTTGCTTGATAGAAAACGTAGTTGAGTGAATCGGGTTCTACAACAACACCTAATCCTTCATACCATAATGAAAATGATGAAAAAAGGTCATTTGCTTGATAGAAACAGTGAAAGGTAAGGCATTCTTAATACAGTCCGTTTCAGCTGTTTTCTCCTTCTGCAAAAGCTTTGAAAGTAACAATATGGGTCAAAACGAAGTTGAGTGAATCAGGTTCTAAAACTAGACCTAATCCTTCATACCATAATGATAATGATGAAAAAGGGTCATTTGCTTGATAGAAACAGTGAAAGCTAAGGCATTCTTCATACAGTCCGTTTTAGCTGTTTTCTCTTTCTTCAAAAGCTTTGAAAGTAATAATATTGGTCAAAACGTAGTTGAGTGAATCAGGTTCTAAAACTAGACCTAATCCTTCTTTCCATAATGATAATGATGAAAAGGGGTCATTTGCTTGATAGAAACAGTGAAAGCTAAATCATTCTTCATACAGTCCGTTTTAGCTGTTTTCTCTTTCTGCAAAAGCTTTGAAAGTAACAATATGGGTCAAAACGAAGTTGAGTGAATCAGGTTCTAAAACTAGACCTTATCCTTCATACCATAATGATAATGATGAAAAAAGGTCATTTGCTTGATAGAAAACATAGTTGAGTGATTCAGGTTCTACAACAACATCTAATCCTTCATACCATAATGATAATGATGAAAAAAGATCATTTGCTTGATAGAAACAGTGAAAGCTAAAGCATTCTTCATATAGTCCGTTTTAGCTGTTTTCTCCTTCTGCAAAAGCTTTGAAAGTAACAATATTGGTCAAAACGTAGTTGAGTGAATCAGGTTCTACAACAACACCTAATCCTTCATACCATAATGATAATGATGAAAAAGGGTCATTTGCTTGATAGAAAACATAGTTGAGTGAATCAGGTTCTAGAACAACGCCTAATCCTTCTTTCCATAATGATAATGATGAAAAAGGGTCATTTGCTTGATAGAAAACGTAGTTGAGTGAATCAGGTTCTAAATCTAGACCTAATCCTTCATACCATAATGATAATGATGAAAAAGGGTCATTTGCTTGATAGAAACAGTGAAAGCTAAGGCATTCTTAATACAGTCCGTTTCAGCTGTTTTCTCCTTCTGCAAAAGCTTTGAAAGTAACAATATGGGTCAAAACGAAGTTGAGTGAATCAGGTTCTAAAACTAGACCTAATCCTTCATACCATAATGATAATGATGAAAAAGGGTCATTTGCTTGATAGAAAACGTAGTTGAGTGAATCGGGTTCTACAACAACACCTAATCCTTCATACCATAATGAAAATGATGAAAAAAGGTCATTTGCTTGATAGAAACAGTGAAAGGTAAGGCATTCTTAATACAGTCCGTTTCAGCTGTTTTCTCCTTCTGCAAAAGCTTTGAAAGTAACAATATGGGTCAAAACGAAGTTGAGTGAATCAGGTTCTAAAACTAGACCTAATCCTTCATACCATAATGATAATGATGAAAAAGGGTCATTTGCTTGATAGAAACAGTGAAAGCTAAGGCATTCTTCATACAGTCCGTTTTAGCTGTTTTCTCTTTCTTCAAAAGCTTTGAAAGTAATAATATTGGTCAAAACGTAGTTGAGTGAATCAGGTTCTAAAACTAGACCTAATCCTTCTTTCCATAATGATAATGATGAAAAGGGGTCATTTGCTTGATAGAAACAGTGAAAGCTAAATCATTCTTCATACAGTCCGTTTTAGCTGTTTTCTCTTTCTGCAAAAGCTTTGAAAGTAACAATATGGGTCAAAACGAAGTTGAGTGAATCAGGTTCTAAAACTAGACCTTATCCTTCATACCATAATGATAATGATGAAAAAAGGTCATTTGCTTGATAGAAAACATAGTTGAGTGATTCAGGTTCTACAACAACATCTAATCCTTCATACCATAATGATAATGATGAAAAAAGATCATTTGCTTGATAGAAACAGTGAAAGCTAAAGCATTCTTCATATAGTCCGTTTTAGCTGTTTTCTCCTTCTGCAAAAGCTTTGAAAGTAACAATATTGGTCAAAACGTAGTTGAGTGAATCAGGTTCTACAACAACACCTAATCCTTCATACCATAATGATAATGATGAAAAAAGATCATTTGCTTGATAGAAACAGTGAAAGCTAAAGCATTCTTCATACAGTCCGTTTTAGCTGTTTTCTCTTTCTGCAAAAGCTTTGAAAGTAACAACATGGGTCAAAACGAAGTTGAGTGAATCAGGTTCTAAAACTAGACCTTATCCTTCATACCATAATGATAATGATGAAAAAGGGTCATTTGCTTGATAGAAAACATAGTTGAGTGAATCAGGTTCTAGAACAACGCCTAATCCTTCTTTCCATAATGATAATGATGAAAAAGGGTCATTTGCTTGATAGAAAACGTAGTTGAGTGAATCAGGTTCTAAATCTAGACTTAATCCTTCATACCATAATGATAATGATGAAAAAGGGTCATTTGCTTGATAGAAACAGTGAAAGCTAAGGCATTCTTCATACAGTCCGTTTTAGCTGTTTTCTCCTTCTGCAAAAGCTTTGAAAGTAACAATATTGGTCAAAACGTAGTTGAGTGAATCAGGTTCTACAACAACACCTAATCCTTCATACCATAATGATAATGATGAAAAAAGATCATTTGCTTGATAGAAACAGTGAAAGCTAAAGCATTCTTCATACAGTCCGTTTTAGCTGTTTTCTCTTTCTGCAAAAGCTTTGAAAGTAACAACATGGGTCAAAACGAAGTTGAGTGAATCAGGTTCTAAAACTAGACCTTATCCTTCATACCATAATGATAATGATGAAAAAGGGTCATTTGCTTGATAGAAAACATAGTTGAGTGAATCAGGTTCTAGAACAACGCCTAATCCTTCTTTCCATAATGATAATGATGAAAAAGGGTCATTTGCTTGATAGAAAACGTAGTTGAGTGAATCAGGTTCTAAATCTAGACTTAATCCTTCATACCATAATGATAATGATGAAAAAGGGTCATTTGCTTGATAGAAACAGTGAAAGCTAAGGCATTCTTCATACAGTCCGTTTTAGCTGTTTTCTCTTTCTTCAAAAGCTTTGAAAGTAATAATATTGGTCAAAACGTAGTTGAGTGAATCAGGTTCTAAAACTAGACCTAATCCTTCTTTCCATAATGATAATGATGAAAAAGGGTCATTTGCTTGATAGAAAACGTAGTTGAGTGAATCGGGTTCTACAACAACACCTAATCCTTCATACCATAATGAAAATGATGAAAAAAGGTCATTTGCTTGATAGAAACAGTGAAAGCTAAGGCATTCTTAATACAGTCCGTTTTAGCTGTTTTCTCCTTCTGCAAAAGCTTTGAAAGTAACAATATTGGTCAAAACGTAGTTGAGTGAATCAGGTTCTAAAACTAGACCTTATCCTTCATACCATAATGATAATGATGAAAAAAGGTCATTTGCTTGATAGAAACAGTGAAAGCTAAGGCATTCTTCATACAGTCCGTTTTAGCTGTTTTCTCCTTCTGCAAAAGCTTTGAAAGTAACAATATGGGTCAAAACGAAGTTGAGTGAATCAGGTTCTAAAACTAGACCTAATCCTTCATACCATAATGATAATGATGAAAAAGGGTCATTTGCTTGATAGAAAACGTAGTTGAGTGAATCGGGTTCTACAACAACACCTAATCCTTCATACCATAATGATAATGATGAAAAAGGGTCATTTGCTTGATAGAAACAGTGAAAGCTAAGGCATTCTTCATACAGTCCGTTTTAGCTGTTTTCTCTTTCTTCAAAAGCTTTGAAAGTAATAATATTGGTCAAAACGTAGTTGAGTGAATCAGGTTCTAAAACTAGACCTAATCCTTCTTTCCATAATGATAATGATGAAAAGGGGTCATTTGCTTGATAGAAACAGTGAAAGCTAAATCATTCTTCATACAGTCCGTTTTAGCTGTTTTCTCTTTCTGCAAAAGCTTTGAAAGTAACAATATGGGTCAAAACGAAGTTGAGTGAATCAGGTTCTAAAACTAGACCTTATCCTTCATACCATAATGATAATGATGAAAAAAGGTCATTTGCTTGATAGAAAACATAGTTGAGTGATTCAGGTTCTACAACAACATCTAATCCTTTATACCATAATGATAATGATGAAAAAAGATCATTTGCTTGATAGAAACAGTGAAAGCTAAAGCATTCTTCATATAGTCCGTTTTAGCTGTTTTCTCCTTCTGCAAAAGCTTTGAAAGTAACAATATTGGTCAAAACGTAGTTGAGTGAATCAGGTTCTACAACAACACCTAATCCTTCATACCATAATGATAATGATGAAAAAGGGTCATTTGCTTGATAGAAAACATAGTTGAGTGAATCAGGTTCTAGAACAACGCCTAATCCTTCTTTCCATAATGATAATGATGAAAAAGGGTCATTTGCTTGATAGAAAACGTAGTTGAGTGAATCAGGTTCTAAATCTAGACCTAATCCTTCATACCATAATGATAATGATGAAAAAGGGTCATTTGCTTGATAGAAACAGTGAAAGCTAAGGCATTCTTAATACAGTCCGTTTCAGCTGTTTTCTCCTTCTGCAAAAGCTTTGAAAGTAACAATATGGGTCAAAACGAAGTTGAGTGAATCAGGTTCTAAAACTAGACCTAATCCTTCATACCATAATGATAATGATGAAAAGGGTCATTTGCTTGATAGAAAACGTAGTTGAGTGAATCGGGTTCTACAACAACACCTAATCCTTCATACCATAATGAAAATGATGAAAAAAGGTCATTTGCTTGATAGAAACAGTGAAAGGTAAGGCATTCTTAATACAGTCCGTTTCAGCTGTTTTCTCCTTCTGCAAAAGCTTTGAAAGTAACAATATGGGTCAAAACGAAGTTGAGTGAATCAGGTTCTAAAACTAGACCTAATCCTTCATACCATAATGATAATGATGAAAAAGGGTCATTTGCTTGATAGAAACAGTGAAAGCTAAGGCATTCTTCATACAGTCCGTTTTAGCTGTTTTCTCTTTCTTCAAAAGCTTTGAAAGTAATAATATTGGTCAAAACGTAGTTGAGTGAATCAGGTTCTAAAACTAGACCTAATCCTTCTTTCCATAATGATAATGATGAAAAGGGGTCATTTGCTTGATAGAAACAGTGAAAGCTAAATCATTCTTCATACAGTCCGTTTTAGCTGTTTTCTCTTTCTGCAAAAGCTTTGAAAGTAACAATATGGGTCAAAACGAAGTTGAGTGAATCAGGTTCTAAAACTAGACCTTATCCTTCATACCATAATGATAATGATGAAAAAAGGTCATTTGCTTGATAGAAAACATAGTTGAGTGATTCAGGTTCTACAACAACATCTAATCCTTCATACCATAATGATAATGATGAAAAAAGATCATTTGCTTGATAGAAACAGTGAAAGCTAAAGCATTCTTCATATAGTCCGTTTTAGCTGTTTTCTCCTTCTGCAAAAGCTTTGAAAGTAACAATATTGGTCAAAACGTAGTTGAGTGAATCAGGTTCTACAACAACACCTAATCCTTCATACCATAATGATAATGATGAAAAAGGGTCATTTGCTTGATAGAAAACATAGTTGAGTGAATCAGGTTCTAGAACAACGCCTAATCCTTCTTTCCATAATGATAATGATGAAAAAGGGTCATTTGCTTGATAGAAAACGTAGTTGAGTGAATCAGGTTCTAAATCTAGACCTAATCCTTCATACCATAATGATAATGATGAAAAAGGGTCATTTGCTTGATAGAAACAGTGAAAGCTAAGGCATTCTTCATACAGTCCGTTTTAGCTGTTTTCTCTTTCTTCAAAAGCTTTGAAAGTAATAATATTGGTCAAAACGTAGTTGAGTGAATCAGGTTCTAAAACTAGACCTAATCCTTCTTTCCATAATGATAATGATGAAAAAGGGTCATTTGCTTGATAGAAAACGTAGTTGAGTGAATCGGGTTCTACAACAACACCTAATCCTTCATACCATAATGAAAATGATGAAAAAAGGTCATTTGCTTGATAGAAACAGTGAAAGCTAAGGCATTCTTAATACAGTCCGTTTTAGCTGTTTTCTTCTTCTGCAAAAGCTTTGAAAGTAACAATATTGGTCAAAACGTAGTTGAGTGAATCAGGTTCTAAAACTAGACCTTATCCTTCATAGCATAATGATAATGATGAAAAAAGGTCATTTGCTTGATAGAAAACATAGTTGAGTGATTCAGGTTCTACAACAACATCTAATCCTTCATACCATAATGATAATGATGAAAAAAGATCATTTGCTTGATAGAAACAGTGAAAGCTAAAGCATTCTTCATACAGTCCGTTTTAGCTGTTTTCTCTTTCTGCAAAAGCTTTGAAAGTAACAATATGGGTCAAAACGAAGTTGAGTGAATCAGGTTCTAAAACTAGACCTTATCCTTCATACCATAATGATAATGATGAAAAAGGGTCATTTGCTTGATAGAAAACATAGTTGAGTGAATCAGGTTCTAGAACAACGCCTAATCCTTCTTTCCATAATGATAATGATGAAAAAGGGTCATTTGCTTGATAGAAAACGTAGTTGAGTGAATCAGGTTCTACAACAACACCTAATCCTTCATACCATAATGATAATGATGAAAAAAGATCATTTGCTTGATAGAAACAGTGTAAGTTAAGGCATTCTTCATACAATCTGTTTTAGCTGTTTTCTCCTTCTGCAAAAGCTTTGAAAGTAAAAATATTGGTCAAAACGTAGTTGAGTGAATCAGGTTCTAAATCTAGACCTAATCCTTCATACCATAATGATAATGATGAAAAAGGGTCATTTGCTTGATAGAAACAGTGAAAGCTAAGGCATTCTTCATACAGTCCGTTTTAGCTGTTTTCTCTTTCTTCAAAAGCTTTGAAAGTAACAATATTGGTCAAAACGTAGTTGAGTGAATCAGGTTCTACAACAAACACCTAATCCTTCATACCATAATGATAATGATGAAAAAGGGTCATTTGCTTGATAGAAACAGTGAAAGCTAAGGCATTCTTCATACAGTCCGTTTTAGCTGTTTTCTCTTTCTGCAAAAGCTTTGAAAGTAACAATATGGGTCAAAACGAAGTTGAGTGAATCAGGTTCTAAAACTAGACCTTATCCTTCATACCATAATGATAATGATGAAAAGGGGTCATTTGCTTGATAGAAAACATAGTTGAGTGAATCAGGTTCTAGAAAAACGCCTAATCCTTCTTTCCATAATGATAATGATGAAAAAGGGTCATTTGCTTGATAGAAAACGTAGTTGAGTGAATCGGGTTCTACAACAACACCTAATCCTTCTTACCATAATGAAAATGATGAAAAAAGGTCATTTGCTTGATAGTAACAGTGAAAGCTAAGGCATTCTTAATACAGTCCGTTTTAGCTGTTTTCTCCTTCTGCAAAAGCTTTGAAAGTAACAATATTGGTCAAAACGTAGTTGAGTGAATTAGGTTCTAAAACTAGACCTTATCCTTCATACCATAATGATAATGATGAAAAAGGGTCATTTGCTTGATAGAAAACGTAGTTGAGTGAATCAGGTTCTAAAACTAGACCTAATCCTTCTTTCCATAATGATAATGATGAAAAAGGGTCATTTGCTTGATAGAAAACGTAGTTGAGTGAATCGGGTTCTACAACAACACCTAATCCTTCATACCATAATGAAAATGATGAAAAAGGGTCATTTGCTTGATAGAAACAGTGAAAGCTAAGGCATTCTTCATACAGTCCATTTTAGCTGTTTTCTCTTTCTGCAAAAGCTTTGAAAGTAACAATATGGGTCAAAACGTAGTTGAGTGAATCAGGTTCTAAAACTAGACCTTATCCTTCATACCATAATGATAATGATGAAAAAGGGTCATTTGCTTGATAGAAAACATAGTTGAGTGAATCGGGTTCTACAACAACACCTAATCCTTCATACCATAATGAAAATGATGAAAAAAGGTCATTTGCTTGATAGAAACAGTGAAAGGTAAGGCATTCTTAATACAGTCCGTTTCAGCTGTTTTCTCCTTCTGCAAAAGCTTTGAAAGTAACAATATTGGTCAAAACGTAGTTGAGTGAATTAGGTTCTAAAACTAGACCTTATCCTTCATACCATAATGATAATGATGAAAAAGGGTCATTTGCTTGATAGAAAACGTAGTTGAGTGAATCTGGTTCTAAAACTAGACCTAATCCTTCTTTCCATAATGATAATGATGAAAAAGGGTCATTTGCTTGATAGAAAACGTAGTTGAGTGAATCGGGTTCTACAACAACACCTAATCCTTCATACCATAATGAAAATTATGAAAAAAGGTCATTTGCTTGATAGAAACAGTGAAAGCTAAGGCATTCTTAATACAGTCCGTTTTAGCTGTTTTCTCCTTCTGCAAAAGCTTTGAAAGTAATAATATTGGTCAAAACGTAGTTGAGTGAATGAGGTTCTAAAACTAGACCTAATCCTTCTTTCCATAATGATAATGATGAAAAAGGGTCATTTGCTTAATAGAAAACGTAGTTGAGTGAATCGGGTTCTACAACAACACCTAATCCTTCATACCATAATGAAAATGATGAAAAAAGGTCATTTGCTTGATAGAAACAGTGAAAGCTAAGGCATTCTTAATACAGTCCGTTTTAGCTGTTTTCTCCTTCTGCAAAAGCTTTGAAAGTAACAATATTGGTCAAAACGTAGTTGAGTGAATCAGGTTCTAAAACTAGACCTTATCCTTCATACCATAATGATAATGATGAAAAAAGGTCATTTGCTTGATAGAAAACATAGTTGAGTGATTCAGGTTCTACAACAACATCTAATCCTTCATACCATAATGATAATGATGAAAAAAGATCATTTGCTTGATAGAAACAGTGAAAGCTAAAGCATCTTCATATAGTCCGTTTTAGCTGTTTTCTCCTTCTGCAAAAGCTTTGAAAGTAACAATATTGGTCAAAACGTAGTTGAGTGAATCAGGTTCTACAACAACACCTAATCCTTCATACCATAATGATAATGATGAAAAAAGATCATTTGCTTGATAGAAACAGTGAAAGCTAAAGCATTCTTCATACAGTCCGTTTTAGCTGTTTTCTCTTTCTGCAAAAGCTTTGAAAGTAACAACATGGGTCAAAACGAAGTTGAGTGGATCAGGTTCTAAAACTAGACCTTATGTGGGGATACGGGACAGGGTCACAAGGGGGAGCCACAGTAATTCAGGAGGTAGCTGGTGGGACTCTTGTTCTCTCTTCTGTGGTCTAATCAGATTGATGCAGGGCAGCTGGGAGGAGTGCACTCATCGCTGGCAGCTGCTGCAAGTCTTCAGGGAGCAGTTAAAGAGGGACATCTTTCAGAGGATCGGCGCCGAGGGATTGCCGAGTACAGCCTTCCAGACACGCGTTTTCCTGGGTCCGGAGACCGCAGTGGCTTCCATTCCTACGTCACGAGGGAGACACGGGACGCCGCCGACGACGGCGGTGCATTGCCGGAAGGCCTGAGTATTTGAGTTGTTTTCGAGAGACATTCAGTTCTACGTTCGGTGCGGAGGATTGCCGGAAGGCCAGAGTATTTCAGTTGTCGTTTGGAAAGAGAGACAATAAATACGCATCTTGTGTTTATACTTTACCTGGTTCCGGCGTTTGCTTTTGGATCCCTCTCACGAGCCGTGACAGAATCCCTCGGCCAGACAACATGGATCCAGCAAACCCGGCATCCGTGCAGGAGGCTCTCAGCGCCCAGGGAGCGATGGTGGGGAGGCACGAGCAGATGCTGGTGCTGATGATGGAGTCCTTGGAGAGGCTGAATCGACGGATGGACCGGCCAGGGACGTCGGGGGCTGCGGCATCGGGAGGTCCGGATCTTCCAGGGAGAGAGGAGGACCAGGGTCCGACCAACGCCGCCAACGACCGGGAGCCGCGGGTTCCGCTGCCAGAACCGTATGCAGGGGAAGCCGAGGGGTGCGGCCGCTTCTTACTGAACTGCGAGCTCGTGTTCGACCTGCAGCCCCGCAGTTATACCACCGACAGAGCCAAGATAGCCTTTTGTATAAATTTGCTTCGGGGAAGGGCGGCCCAGTGGGCGACCGCGTTGTGGGGGGGTCAGTCCTCGGCGTTGAGCTCTTTCGCGGGTTTTTCTGAGGAACTGCGACGTGTGTTCGACCACCCGGTGCGGGGGCAGGATGCTTTGAATAGGCTGCTGTCGCTGCGGCAGGGGTCTGGATCAGTGGCGGACTTTGCTATCTCGTTCCGGATCCTTGCCGCCGAGAGCGGTGCCAACGAACACACGCTAAGGACCATTTTTGCGCGGAACCTGTCGGAGACCCTGAAGGACGAGCTGCTCTCTCGCGACGCCACCACCACTTTGGAGCAGCTTATTTCGTTGGCGATTACGATGGATAATCGCATTCAGGAACGTGAACGCGAGCGGGGGAGGCGGCCGTCGCGTCCGCAGTTCACGGGGGGGGAGGTTTCGAGCCCGGTTGGGTCGGGGGGGGAGTTTTCGGGAGGCGCGGGCGAGCCGATGCAGTTGGGGCGGGCTCGGTTGACTCCGTCCGAACGCGAACGGCGGTTTAGTCGTCGACTGTGTTTGTATTGCGGACGCGCGGGACATTATGCTAGGAACTGTCCGGAGTCCCCCAAACGGGGCTCCTCACCAGGCGGAGAGGACCTCCTGGTGAGTAACGCGGCGTCCTCTACTATCCCATCCCGTATTTCCATTCCGGCCATTCTACTGTTTCATTCCCATAATCACTCGACCACCGCCCTCGTGGACTCCGGTTCTGATGCTAATTTTATGGACGAGGGGCTAGCCGCCCGGTTGCGAGTACCGTTAGAGACGCTCGAGGGCGCCAGGGCAGTTAACGCGCTAGATGGTCGACTGATCAGCCGGGTCACGCATCGCACAGGCCCCCTCACGCTCCGTATATCGGGAAACCATTCAGAAACCATTCAGTTGCTAATTATTCCGTCTCCGGCGAGTCCGATCGTGCTGGGTCTCCCGTGGTTAAAGCTTCATAACCCCATGGTGGATTGGACAACTATGGCCATCGCGGGCTGGAGCGTGGGGTGTCATGCCCGGTGTCTGCGGGCTGCGAGGGGAACACCAGCGACGCCAGTGGTACCATCACTCCCTCCAGACTTATCCACGGTTCCATCAGTCTACCATGACCTTGCGCAGGTTTTTAGTAAGGACAAGGCTTGTACTCTGCCACCGCACCGACCTTTCGATTGTGCGATAGACTTGCTCCCGGGGGCTCCGCTGCCCACTAGCCGTCTTTTCAACATCTCCCGCCCGGAACGGTTAGCAATGGAAAAATACGTTCGGGAGTGCCTGGACGCGGGTCTCATCCGTCCTTCGTCCGCCCCGTTAGGCGCGGGGTTCTTTTTCGTTGAGAAAAAGGACCACTCACTGCGTCCGTGCATTGACTATCGGGGCTTGAATCAAATCACGATAAAGAATAAGACTCCATTGCCGTTAATCGACCCGTCATTCGAACCTCTCTCTCAGGCGCAGTTTTTTACCAAGCTGGATCTCCGAAACGCCTATCATTTGGTTCGTATCCGCGAAGGTGATGAATGGAAGACGGCCTTTAACACGCCCATGGGGCAATTCGAGTATCGGGTCATGCCGTTTGGGTTGACAAATGCCCCGGCCGTCTTCCAGTCATTAATGAATAATCTGTTTCGGGATATCACCAGTAGCTTCGCTTTCATTTATCTGGACGATATCCTGATTTTCTCCCGGTCCCTCACCGAGCACCAGCAACAGGTGCGACTGGTGCTGCGGCGACTTTTGGAAAACAGGCTATACGTTAAACCCGAGAAGTGCGAATTTCACGTGGCGTCGGTTCGTTTCCTCGGGTTCGTGATTGCGCGGGGGCAGGTGGAACCGGATCCTGATAAGATTCGAGCGGTAGCAGACTGGCCGATCCCGGGCACGCGGAAGGACTTGCAGCGGTTCCTGGGGTTCGCAAATTTTTATCGCCGGTTTGTGAGGGACTTCAGTAGAGTGGCCGCACCTCTCACCGCGCTAACATCCACCAAGGCATCCTTCTGCTGGACGCCAGAAGCACAGGGGGCGTTTAGTAAATTGAGGTCTCTCTTCACCAGCGCCCCTATTCTTAGGCACCCTGATTCCGCTCGGCAGTTTGTGGTGGAAGTGGATGCGTCGGAAGCAGGGGTCGGGGCCGTTTTGTCTCAGCGAGATCCGTCAACGCAGAAGTTACATCCATGTGCTTTCTTCTCCAAACGGTTGAGTCCGGCGGAGAAGAATTATGACGTCGGGAATCGGGAGCTGCTGGCAGTGGTCCTCGCGCTACAGGAATGGCGGCATTGGTTGGAGGGTAGCCTGCAGCCCTTCTGGATTTGGACGGATCACAAGAATCTGGCGTACATCCAGGCAGCTCGGAGGCTGAATTCCCGACAAGCACGGTGGGCCTTGTTCCTCAGCCGTTTCCAGTTTACGTTGTCCTATCGCCCGGGAAGCAAGAACGGCAAGCCGGACGCCCTTTCCAGGATCTTCCCGCCGCCGGCATCACCGGATTCCACGCCCATACTTCCGTCCGAGTGTATTGTAGGTGCGGCAACTTGGGAGATCGAGTCGGTGGTGCAGGAGGCGCAGCGGGGGGAGTCGGTGCCAGAGGGGGGACCAGCGGACCGCCTGTTCGTGCCACGGACGGTCAGATCGCAGGTACTTCAGTGGGGCCATTCATCGAAGCTGACGTGTCATCCGGGGGCGAGACGGACGGCTCTCTTCATTCGTCAGCGGTTTTGGTGGCCGGGACTGGATCGAGACACGAGGGCGTTTGTGGCGGCGTGCCCCGAATGTGCCAGAGGTAAGGCCTCGCATCAGGCCTCGGCGGGCCTGCTGCAACCATTGCCTGTCCCGGGCAGGCCGTGGTCCCACATCGGGGTGGACTTTGTTACGGGCTTGCCTCCATCCGACGGGAACACAACCATTCTGACCATAGTGGACCGTTTTTCCAAAGCGGTTCATTATGTTCCCCTCACCAAACTGCCTTCTGCGTTGGAGACCGCCGAGCTGTTGGTCTTGCATGTGTTCCGGATTCACGGGATCCCTATGGACATTGTATCCGACAGAGGACCGCAGTTCGCGTCTAAGGTATGGGGTGCGTTTTGCAGGGCTGTGGGGGCAAGGGCCAGTTTATCTTCAGGGTATCATCCACAGTCCAACGGACAGACTGAGCGGGCAAATCAAGACCTGGGGTCGGCGTTGCGGTGCATCACGGCGCGGCATCCGGTGTCATGGAGCAAGTTCCTGCCGTGGGTGGAGTATGCCCACAATTCCCTGTCACGTTCTGCTACGGGCATGTCGCCATTTATGGTCTGTTTCGGTTTTCAGCCCCGTTGTTTCAGATCCAGGAGGCAGCAGTGGCAGTCCCGTCCGTCGATGACCATCTCCGGCGGATTCAGGAGGTGTGGGACTCGGCGCGGGCAGCTATCACCCGGTCGGGGGAGATCAACAAGAAGATGGCTGACCGACATCGAGTCCCCGCTCCGGCGTACAGGGTAGGACAGCAGGTGTGGTTGTCCGCGAAGGACCTCCCCCTGGCAACGGAGGGCCGCAAGATGAACCCAAGGTACGTCGGACCATACCCTATCGAACGGATCGTCAACCCTTCGGCGGTTCGTCTGACCCTGCCGGCGGCCCTGAAGGTACATCCGACGTTTCACGTCTCGCTGTTGAAACCGGTGGGGGAGAGCGAATTCAGCCCTCCGGCCAATGCTCCCCCGGCTCCCCTGGTCATCGAGGGGCATCCAGCACACAGGGTTTCCCGGATACTGGACGTCCGGCGTCGGGGGCGGGGTTTTCAATATCTGGTGGACTGGGAGGGGTATGGACCGGAGGAACGATCTTGGCGGCCCCGCCGGCAGATTTTTGGCTCCACATTATTCCGGGAGTTCTATCGGGACAATCCGGGTAAGCCCGGGCGGCCGCCAGGAGGCGCCCGTTGAGGGGGGGGTACTGTGGGGATACGGGACAGGGTCACAAGGGGGAGCCACAGTAATTCAGGAGGTAGCTGGTGGGACTCTTGTTCTCTCTTCTGTGGTCTAATCAGATTGATGCAGGGCAGCTGGGAGGAGTGCACTCATCGCTGGCAGCTGCTGCAAGTCTTCAGGGAGCAGTTAAAGAGGGACATCTTTCAGAGGATCGGCGCCGAGGGATTGCCGAGTACAGCCTTCCAGACACGCGTTTTCCTGGGTCCGGAGACCGCAGTGGCTTCCATTCCTACGTCACGAGGGAGACACGGGACGCCGCCGACGACGGCGGTGCATTGCCGGAAGGCCTGAGTATTTGAGTTGTTTTCGAGAGACATTCAGTTCTACGTTCGGTGCGGAGGATTGCCGGAAGGCCAGAGTATTTCAGTTGTCGTTTGGAAAGAGAGACAATAAATACGCATCTTGTGTTTATACTTTACCTGGTTCCGGCGTTTGCTTTTGGATCCCTCTCACGAGCCGTGACACCTTATCCTTCATACCATAATGATAATGATGAAAAAGGGTCATTTGCTTGATAGAAAACATAGTTGAGTGAATCAGGTTCTAGAACAACGCCTAATCCTTCTTTCCATGATGATAATGATGAAAAAGGGTCATTTGCTTGATAGAAAACATAGTTGAGTGAATCAGGTTCTAGAACAACGCCTAATCCTTCTTTCCATAATGATAATGATGAAAAAGGGTCATTTGCTTGATAGAAAACGTAGTTGAGTGAATCAGGTTCTAAATCTAGACTTAATCCTTCATACCATAATGATAATGATGAAAAAGGGTCATTTGCTTGATAGAAACAGTGAAAGCTAAGGCATTCTTCATACAGTCCGTTTTAGCTGTTTTCTCTTTCTTCAAAAGCTTTGAAAGTAATAATATTGGTCAAAACGTAGTTGAGTGAATCAGGTTCTAAAACTAGACCTAATCCTTCTTTCCATAATGATAATGATGAAAAAGGGTCATTTGCTTGATAGAAAACGTAGTTGAGTGAATCGGGTTCTACAACAACACCTAATCCTTCATACCATAATGAAAATGATGAAAAAAGGTCATTTGCTTGATAGAAACAGTGAAAGCTAAGGCATTCTTAATACAGTCCGTTTTAGCTGTTTTCTCCTTCTGCAAAAGCTTTGAAAGTAACAATATTGGTCAAAACGTAGTTGAGTGAATCAGGTTCTAAAACTAGACCTTATCCTTCATACCATAATGATAATGATGAAAAAAGGTCATTTGCTTGATAGAAAACATAGTTGAGTGATTCAGGTTCTACAACAACATCTAATCCTTCATACCATAATGATAATGATGAAAAAAGATCATTTGCTTGATAGAAACAGTGAAAGCTAAAGCATTCTTCATATAGTCCGTTTTAGCTGTTTTCTCCTTCTGCAAAAGCTTTGAAAGTAACAATATTGGTCAAAACGTAGTTGAGTGAATCAGGTTCTACAACAACACCTAATCCTTCATACCATAATGATAATGATGAAAAAAGATCATTTGCTTGATAGAAACAGTGAAAGCTAAAGCATTCTTCATACAGTCCGTTTTAGCTGTTTTCTCTTTCTGCAAAAGCTTTGAAAGTAACAATATGGGTCAAAACGAAGTTGAGTGAATCAGGTTCTAAAACTAGACCTTATCCTTCATACCATAATGATAATGATGAAAAAGGGTCATTTGCTTGATAGAAAACATAGTTGAGTGAATCAGGTTCTAGAACAACGCCTAATCCTTCTTTCCATAATGATAATGATGAAAAAGGGTCATTTGCTTGATAGAAAACGTAGTTGAGTGAATCAGGTTCTAAATCTAGACCTAATCCATACCATAATGATAATGATGAAAAAGGGTCATTTGCTTGATAGAAACAGTGAAAGCTAAGGCATTCTTCATACAGTCCGTTTTAGCTGTTTTCTCTTTCTTCAAAAGCTTTGAAAGTAATAATATTGGTCAAAACGTAGTTGAGTGAATCAGGTTCTAAAACTAGACCTAATCCTTCTTTCCATAATGATAATGATGAAAAAGGGTCATTTGCTTGATAGAAAACGTAGTTGAGTGAATCGGGTTCTACAACAACACCTAATCCTTCTTACCATAATGAAAATGATGAAAAAAGGTCATTTGCTTGATAGTAACAGTGAAAGCTAAGGCATTCTTAATACAGTCCGTTTTAGCTGTTTTCTCCTTCTGCAAAAGCTTTGAAAGTAACAATATTGGTCAAAACGTAGTTGAGTGAATTAGGTTCTAAAACTAGACCTTATCCTTCATACCATAATGATAATGATGAAAAAGGGTCATTTGCTTGATAGAAAACGTAGTTGAGTGAATCAGGTTCTAAAACTAGACCTAATCCTTCTTTCCATAATGATAATGATGAAAAAGGGTCATTTGCTTGATAGAAAACGTAGTTGAGTGAATCGGGTTCTACAACAACACCTAATCCTTCATACCATAATGAAAATGATGAAAAAGGGTCATTTGCTTGATAGAAACAGTGAAAGCTAAGGCATTCTTCATACAGTCCATTTTAGCTGTTTTCTCTTTCTGCAAAAGCTTTGAAAGTAACAATATGGGTCAAAACGTAGTTGAGTGAATCAGGTTCTAAAACTAGACCTTATCCTTCATACCATAATGATAATGATGAAAAAGGGTCATTTGCTTGATAGAAAACATAGTTGAGTGAATCGGGTTCTACAACAACACCTAATCCTTCATACCATAATGAAAATGATGAAAAAAGGTCATTTGCTTGATAGAAACAGTGAAAGGTAAGGCATTCTTAATACAGTCCGTTTCAGCTGTTTTCTCCTTCTGCAAAAGCTTTGAAAGTAACAATATTGGTCAAAACGTAGTTGAGTGAATCAGGTTCTACAACAACACCTAATCCTTCATACCATAATGATAATAATGAAAAAAGATCATTTGCTTGATAGAAACAGTGAAAGCTAAAGCATTCTTCATACAGTCCGTTTTAGCTGTTTTCTCTTTCTGCAAAAGCTTTGAAAGTAACAATATGGGTCAAAACGAAGTTGAGTGAATCAGGTTCTAAAACTAGACCTTATCCTTCATACCATAATGATAATGATGAAAAAGGGTCATTTGCTTGATAGAAAACATAGTTGAGTGAATCAGGTTCTAGAACAACGCCTAATCCTTCTTTCCATAATGATAATGATGAAAAAGGGTCATTTGCTTGATAGAAAACGTAGTTGAGTGAATCAGGTTCTAAATCTAGACCTAATCCATACCATAATGATAATGATGAAAAAGGGTCATTTGCTTGATAGAAACAGTGAAAGCTAAGGCATTCTTCATACAGTCCGTTTTAGCTGTTTTCTCTTTCTTCAAAAGCTTTGAAAGTAATAATATTGGTCAAAACGTAGTTGAGTGAATCAGGTTCTAAAACTAGACCTAATCCTTCTTTCCATAATGATAATGATGAAAAAGGGTCATTTGCTTGATAGAAAACGTAGTTGAGTGAATCGGGTTCTACAACAACACCTAATCCTTCTTACCATAATGAAAATGATGAAAAAAGGTCATTTGCTTGATAGTAACAGTGAAAGCTAAGGCATTCTTAATACAGTCCGTTTTAGCTGTTTTCTCCTTCTGCAAAAGCTTTGAAAGTAACAATATTGGTCAAAACGTAGTTGAGTGAATTAGGTTCTAAAACTAGACCTTATCCTTCATACCATAATGATAATGATGAAAAAGGGTCATTTGCTTGATAGAAAACATAGTTGAGTGAATCGGGTTCTACAACAACACCTAATCCTTCATACCATAATGAAAATGATGAAAAAAGGTCATTTGCTTGATAGAAACAGTGAAAGGTAAGGCATTCTTAATACAGTCCGTTTCAGCTGTTTTCTCCTTCTGCAAAAGCTTTGAAAGTAACAATATTGGTCAAAACGTAGTTGAGTGAATTAGGTTCTAAAACTAGACCTTATCCTTCATACCATAATGATAATGATGAAAAAGGGTCATTTGCTTGATAGAAAACATAGTTGAGTGAATCAGGTTCTAGAACAACGCCTAATCCTTCTTTCCATAATGATAATGATGAAAAAGGGTCATTTGCTTGATAGAAAACGTAGTTGAGTGAATCAGGTTCTAAATCTAGACTTAATCCTTCATACCATAATGATAATGATGAAAAAGGGTCATTTGCTTGATAGAAACAGTGAAAGCTAAGGCATTCTTCATACAGTCCGTTTTAGCTGTTTTCTCTTTCTTCAAAAGCTTTGAAAGTAATAATATTGGTCAAAACGTAGTTGAGTGAATCAGGTTCTAAAACTAGACCTAATCCTTCTTTCCATAATGATAATGATGAAAAAGGCTCATTTGCTTGATAGAAAACGTAGTTGAGTGAATCGGGTTCTACAACAACACCTAATCCTTCATACCATAATGAAAATGATGAAAAAAGGTCATTTGCTTGATAGAAACAGTGAAAGCTAAGGCATTCTTAATACAGTCCGTTTTAGCTGTTTTCTCCTTCTGCAAAAGCTTTGAAAGTAACAATATTGGTCAAAACGTAGTTGAGTGAATCAGGTTCTAAAACTAGACCTTATCCTTCATACCATAATGATAATGATGAAAAAAGGTCATTTGCTTGATAGAAAACATAGTTGAGTGATTCAGGTTCTACAACAACATCTAATCCTTCATACCATAATGATAATGATGAAAAAAGATCATTTGCTTGATAGAAACAGTGAAAGCTAAAGCATTCTTCATATAGTCCGTTTTAGCTGTTTTCTCCTTCTGCAAAAGCTTTGAAAGTAACAATATTGGTCAAAACGTAGTTGAGTGAATCAGGTTCTACAACAACACCTAATCCTTCATACCATAATGATAATGATGAAAAAAGATCATTTGCTTGATAGAAACAGTGAAAGCTAAAGCATTCTTCATACAGTCCGTTTTAGCTGTTTTCTCTTTCTGCAAAAGCTTTGAAAGTAACAATATGGGTCAAAACGAAGTTGAGTGAATCAGGTTCTAAAACTAGACCTTATCCTTCATACCATAATGATAATGATGAAAAAGGGTCATTTGCTTGATAGAAAACATAGTTGAGTGAATCAGGTTCTAGAACAACGCCTAATCCTTCTTTCCATAATGATAATGATGAAAAAGGGTCATTTGCTTGATAGAAAACGTAGTTGAGTGAATCAGGTTCTAAATCTAGACCTAATCCATACCATAATGATAATGATGAAAAAGGGTCATTTGCTTGATAGAAACAGTGAAAGCTAAGGCATTCTTCATACAGTCCGTTTTAGCTGTTTTCTCTTTCTTCAAAAGCTTTGAAAGTAATAATATTGGTCAAAACGTAGTTGAGTGAATCAGGTTCTAAAACTAGACCTAATCCTTCTTTCCATAATGATAATGATGAAAAAGGGTCATTTGCTTGATAGAAAACGTAGTTGAGTGAATCGGGTTCTACAACAACACCTAATCCTTCTTACCATAATGAAAATGATGAAAAAAGGTCATTTGCTTGATAGTAACAGTGAAAGCTAAGGCATTCTTAATACAGTCCGTTTTAGCTGTTTTCTCCTTCTGCAAAAGCTTTGAAAGTAACAATATTGGTCAAAACGTAGTTGAGTGAATTAGGTTCTAAAACTAGACCTTATCCTTCATACCATAATGATAATGATGAAAAAGGGTCATTTGCTTGATAGAAAACGTAGTTGAGTGAATCAGGTTCTAAAACTAGACCTAATCCTTCTTTCCATAATGATAATGATGAAAAAGGGTCATTTGCTTGATAGAAAACGTAGTTGAGTGAATCGGGTTCTACAACAACACCTAATCCTTCATACCATAATGAAAATGATGAAAAAGGGTCATTTGCTTGATAGAAACAGTGAAAGCTAAGGCATTCTTCATACAGTCCATTTTAGCTGTTTTCTCTTTCTGCAAAAGCTTTGAAAGTAACAATATGGGTCAAAACGTAGTTGAGTGAATCAGGTTCTAAAACTAGACCTTATCCTTCATACCATAATGATAATGATGAAAAAGGGTCATTTGCTTGATAGAAAACATAGTTGAGTGAATCGGGTTCTACAACAACACCTAATCCTTCATACCATAATGAAAATGATGAAAAAAGGTCATTTGCTTGATAGAAACAGTGAAAGGTAAGGCATTCTTAATACAGTCCGTTTCAGCTGTTTTCTCCTTCTGCAAAAGCTTTGAAAGTAACAATATTGGTCAAAACGTAGTTGAGTGAATCAGGTTCTACAACAACACCTAATCCTTCATACCATAATGATAATAATGAAAAAAGATCATTTGCTTGATAGAAACAGTGAAAGCTAAAGCATTCTTCATACAGTCCGTTTTAGCTGTTTTCTCTTTCTGCAAAAGCTTTGAAAGTAACAATATGGGTCAAAACGAAGTTGAGTGAATCAGGTTCTAAAACTAGACCTTATCCTTCATACCATAATGATAATGATGAAAAAGGGTCATTTGCTTGATAGAAAACATAGTTGAGTGAATCAGGTTCTAGAACAACGCCTAATCCTTCTTTCCATAATGATAATGATGAAAAAGGGTCATTTGCTTGATAGAAAACGTAGTTGAGTGAATCAGGTTCTAAATCTAGACCTAATCCATACCATAATGATAATGATGAAAAAGGGTCATTTGCTTGATAGAAACAGTGAAAGCTAAGGCATTCTTCATACAGTCCGTTTTAGCTGTTTTCTCCTTCTGCAAAAGCTTTGAAAGTAACAATATTGGTCAAAACGTAGTTGAGTGAATTAGGTTCTAAAACTAGACCTTATCCTTCATACCATAATGATAATGATGAAAAAGGGTCATTTGCTTGATAGAAAACGTAGTTGAGTGAATCAGGTTCTAAAACTAGACCTAATCCTTCTTTCCATAATGATAATGATGAAAAAGGGTCATTTGCTTGATAGAAAACGTAGTTGAGTGAATCGGGTTCTACAACAACACCTAATCCTTCATACCATAATGAAAATGATGAAAAAGGGTCATTTGCTTGATAGAAACAGTGAAAGCTAAGGCATTCTTCATACAGTCCATTTTAGCTGTTTTCTCTTTCTGCAAAAGCTTTGAAAGTAACAATATGGGTCAAAACGTAGTTGAGTGAATCAGGTTCTAAAACTAGACCTTATCCTTCATACCATAATGATAATGATGAAAAAGGGTCATTTGCTTGATAGAAAACATAGTTGAGTGAATCGGGTTCTACAACAACACCTAATCCTTCATACCATAATGAAAATGATGAAAAAAGGTCATTTGCTTGATAGAAACAGTGAAAGGTAAGGCATTCTTAATACAGTCCGTTTCAGCTGTTTTCTCCTTCTGCAAAAGCTTTGAAAGTAACAATATTGGTCAAAACGTAGTTGAGTGAATCAGGTTCTACAACAACACCTAATCCTTCATACCATAATGATAATAATGAAAAAAGATCATTTGCTTGATAGAAACAGTGAAAGCTAAAGCATTCTTCATACAGTCCGTTTTAGCTGTTTTCTCTTTCTGCAAAAGCTTTGAAAGTAACAATATGGGTCAAAACGAAGTTGAGTGAATCAGGTTCTAAAACTAGACCTTATCCTTCATACCATAATGATAATGATGAAAAAGGGTCATTTGCTTGATAGAAAACATAGTTGAGTGAATCAGGTTCTAGAACAACGCCTAATCCTTCTTTCCATAATGATAATGATGAAAAAGGGTCATTTGCTTGATAGAAAACGTAGTTGAGTGAATCAGGTTCTAAATCTAGACCTAATCCATACCATAATGATAATGATGAAAAAGGGTCATTTGCTTGATAGAAACAGTGAAAGCTAAGGCATTCTTCATACAGTCCGTTTTAGCTGTTTTCTCTTTCTTCAAAAGCTTTGAAAGTAATAATATTGGTCAAAACGTAGTTGAGTGAATCAGGTTCTAAAACTAGACCTAATCCTTCTTTCCATAATGATAATGATGAAAAAGGGTCATTTGCTTGATAGAAAACGTAGTTGAGTGAATCGGGTTCTACAACAACACCTAATCCTTCTTACCATAATGAAAATGATGAAAAAAGGTCATTTGCTTGATAGTAACAGTGAAAGCTAAGGCATTCTTAATACAGTCCGTTTTAGCTGTTTTCTCCTTCTGCAAAAGCTTTGAAAGTAACAATATTGGTCAAAACGTAGTTGAGTGAATTAGGTTCTAAAACTAGACCTTATCCTTCATACCATAATGATAATGATGAAAAAGGGTCATTTGCTTGATAGAAAACATAGTTGAGTGAATCGGGTTCTACAACAACACCTAATCCTTCATACCATAATGAAAATGATGAAAAAAGGTCATTTGCTTGATAGAAACAGTGAAAGGTAAGGCATTCTTAATACAGTCCGTTTCAGCTGTTTTCTCCTTCTGCAAAAGCTTTGAAAGTAACAATATTGGTCAAAACGTAGTTGAGTGAATTAGGTTCTAAAACTAGACCTTATCCTTCATACCATAATGATAATGATGAAAAAGGGTCATTTGCTTGATAGAAAACGTAGTTGAGTGAATCTGGTTCTAAAACTAGACCTAATCCTTCTTTCCATAATGATAATGATGAAAAAGGGTCATTTGCTTGATAGAAAACGTAGTTGAGTGAATCGGGTTCTACAACAACACCTAATCCTTCATACCATAATGAAAATTATGAAAAAAGGTCATTTGCTTGATAGAAACAGTGAAAGCTAAGGCATTCTTAATACAGTCCGTTTTAGCTGTTTTCTCCTTCTGCAAAAGCTTTGAAAGTAATAATATTGGTCAAAACGTAGTTGAGTGAATGAGGTTCTAAAACTAGACCTAATCCTTCTTTCCATAATGATAATGATGAAAAAGGGTCATTTGCTTAATAGAAAACGTAGTTGAGTGAATCGGGTTCTACAACAACACCTAATCCTTCATACCATAATGAAAATGATGAAAAAAGGTCATTTGCTTGATAGAAACAGTGAAAGCTAAGGCATTCTTAATACAGTCCGTTTTAGCTGTTTTCTCCTTCTGCAAAAGCTTTGAAAGTAACAATATTGGTCAAAACGTAGTTGAGTGAATCAGGTTCTAAAACTAGACCTTATCCTTCATACCATAATGATAATGATGAAAAAAGGTCATTTGCTTGATAGAAAACATAGTTGAGTGATTCAGGTTCTACAACAACATCTAATCCTTCATACCATAATGATAATGATGAAAAAAGATCATTTGCTTGATAGAAACAGTGAAAGCTAAAGCATCTTCATATAGTCCGTTTTAGCTGTTTTCTCCTTCTGCAAAAGCTTTGAAAGTAACAATATTGGTCAAAACGTAGTTGAGTGAATCAGGTTCTACAACAACACCTAATCCTTCATACCATAATGATAATGATGAAAAAAGATCATTTGCTTGATAGAAACAGTGAAAGCTAAAGCATTCTTCATACAGTCCGTTTTAGCTGTTTTCTCTTTCTGCAAAAGCTTTGAAAGTAACAACATGGGTCAAAACGAAGTTGAGTGAATCAGGTTCTAAAACTAGACCTTATCCTTCATACCATAATGATAATGATGAAAAAGGGTCATTTGCTTGATAGAAAACATAGTTGAGTGAATCAGGTTCTAGAACAACGCCTAATCCTTCTTTCCATAATGATAATGATGAAAAAGGGTCATTTGCTTGATAGAAAACGTAGTTGAGTGAATCAGGTTCTAAATCTAGACTTAATCCTTCATACCATAATGATAATGATGAAAAAGGGTCATTTGCTTGATAGAAACAGTGAAAGCTAAGGCATTCTTCATACAGTCCGTTTTAGCTGTTTTCTCTTTCTTCAAAAGCTTTGAAAGTAATAATATTGGTCAAAACGTAGTTGAGTGAATCAGGTTCTAAAACTAGACCTAATCCTTCTTTCCATAATGATAATGATGAAAAAGGGTCATTTGCTTGATAGAAAACGTAGTTGAGTGAATCGGGTTCTACAACAACACCTAATCCTTCATACCATAATGAAAATGATGAAAAAAGGTCATTTGCTTGATAGAAACAGTGAAAGCTAAGGCATTCTTAATACAGTCCGTTTTAGCTGTTTTCTCCTTCTGCAAAAGCTTTGAAAGTAACAATATTGGTCAAAACGTAGTTGAGTGAATCAGGTTCTAAAACTAGACCTTATCCTTCATACCATAATGATAATGATGAAAAAAGGTCATTTGCTTGATAGAAAACATAGTTGAGTGATTCAGGTTCTACAACAACATCTAATCCTTCATACCATAATGATAATGATGAAAAAAGATCATTTGCTTGATAGAAACAGTGAAAGCTAAAGCATTCTTCATATAGTCCGTTTTAGCTGTTTTCTCCTTCTGCAAAAGCTTTGAAAGTAACAATATTGGTCAAAACGTAGTTGAGTGAATCAGGTTCTACAACAACACCTAATCCTTCATACCATAATGATAATGATGAAAAAAGATCATTTGCTTGATAGAAACAGTGAAAGCTAAAGCATTCTTCATACAGTCCGTTTTAGCTGTTTTCTCTTTCTGCAAAAGCTTTGAAAGTAACAATATGGGTCAAAACGAAGTTGAGTGAATCAGGTTCTAAAACTAGACCTTATCCTTCATACCATAATGATAATGATGAAAAAGGGTCATTTGCTTGATAGAAAACATAGTTGAGTGAATCAGGTTCTAGAACAACGCCTAATCCTTCTTTCCATAATGATAATGATGAAAAAGGGTCATTTGCTTGATAGAAAACGTAGTTGAGTGAATCAGGTTCTAAATCTAGACCTAATCCATACCATAATGATAATGATGAAAAAGGGTCATTTGCTTGATAGAAACAGTGAAAGCTAAGGCATTCTTCATACAGTCCGTTTTAGCTGTTTTCTCTTTCTTCAAAAGCTTTGAAAGTAATAATATTGGTCAAAACGTAGTTGAGTGAATCAGGTTCTAAAACTAGACCTAATCCTTCTTTCCATAATGATAATGATGAAAAAGGGTCATTTGCTTGATAGAAAACGTAGTTGAGTGAATCGGGTTCTACAACAACACCTAATCCTTCATACCATAATGAAAATGATGAAAAAAGGTCATTTGCTTGATAGAAACAGTGAAAGCTAAGGCATTCTTAATACAGTCCGTTTTAGCTGTTTTCTTCTTCTGCAAAAGCTTTGAAAGTAACAATATTGGTCAAAACGTAGTTGAGTGAATCAGGTTCTAAAACTAGACCTTATCCTTCATAGCATAATGATAATGATGAAAAAAGGTCATTTGCTTGATAGAAAACATAGTTGAGTGATTCAGGTTCTACAACAACATCTAATCCTTCATACCATAATGATAATGATGAAAAAAGATCATTTGCTTGATAGAAACAGTGAAAGCTAAAGCATTCTTCATACAGTCCGTTTTAGCTGTTTTCTCTTTCTGCAAAAGCTTTGAAAGTAACAATATGGGTCAAAACGAAGTTGAGTGAATCAGGTTCTAAAACTAGACCTTATCCTTCATACCATAATGATAATGATGAAAAAGGGTCATTTGCTTGATAGAAAACATAGTTGAGTGAATCAGGTTCTAGAACAACGCCTAATCCTTCTTTCCATAATGATAATGATGAAAAAGGGTCATTTGCTTGATAGAAAACGTAGTTGAGTGAATCAGGTTCTACAACAACACCTAATCCTTCATACCATAATGATAATGATGAAAAAAGATCATTTGCTTGATAGAAACAGTGTAAGTTAAGGCATTCTTCATACAATCTGTTTTAGCTGTTTTCTCCTTCTGCAAAAGCTTTGAAAGTAACAATATTGGTCAAAACGTAGTTGAGTGAATCAGGTTCTAAATCTAGACCTAATCCTTCATACCATAATGATAATGATGAAAAAGGGTCATTTGCTTGATAGAAACAGTGAAAGCTAAGGCATTCTTCATACAGTCCGTTTTAGCTGTTTTCTCTTTCTTCAAAAGCTTTGAAAGTAACAATATTGGTCAAAACGTAGTTGAGTGAATCAGGTTCTACAACAAACACCTAATCCTTCATACCATAATGATAATGATGAAAAAGGGTCATTTGCTTGATAGAAACAGTGAAAGCTAAGGCATTCTTCATACAGTCCGTTTTAGCTGTTTTCTCTTTCTGCAAAAGCTTTGAAAGTAACAATATGGGTCAAAACGAAGTTGAGTGAATCAGGTTCTAAAACTAGACCTTATCCTTCATACCATAATGATAATGATGAAAAGGGGTCATTTGCTTGATAGAAAACATAGTTGAGTGAATCAGGTTCTAGAAAAACGCCTAATCCTTCTTTCCATAATGATAATGATGAAAAAGGGTCATTTGCTTGATAGAAAACGTAGTTGAGTGAATCGGGTTCTACAACAACACCTAATCCTTCTTACCATAATGAAAATGATGAAAAAAGGTCATTTGCTTGATAGTAACAGTGAAAGCTAAGGCATTCTTAATACAGTCCGTTTTAGCTGTTTTCTCCTTCTGCAAAAGCTTTGAAAGTAACAATATTGGTCAAAACGTAGTTGAGTGAATCAGGTTCTAAAACTAGACCTTATCCTTCATACCATAATGATAATGATGAAAAAAGATCATTTGCTTGATAGAAACAGTGAAAGCTAAAGCATCTTCATATAGTCCGTTTTAGCTGTTTTCTCCTTCTGCAAAAGCTTTGAAAGTAACAATATTGGTCAAAACGTAGTTGAGTGAATCAGGTTCTACAACAACACCTAATCCTTCATACCATAATGATAATGATGAAAAAAGATCATTTGCTTGATAGAAACAGTGAAAGCTAAAGCATTCTTCATACAGTCCGTTTTAGCTGTTATCTCTTTCTGCAAAAGCTTTGAAAGTAACAACATGGGTCAAAACGAAGTTGAGTGAATCAGGTTCTAAAACTAGACCTTATCCTTCATACCATAATGATAATGATGAAAAAGGGTCATTTGCTTGATAGAAAACATAGTTGAGTGAATCAGGTTCTAGAACAACGCCTAATCCTTCTTTCCATGATGATAATGATGAAAAAGGGTCATTTGCTTGATAGAAAACATAGTTGAGTGAATCAGGTTCTAGAACAACGCCTAATCCTTCTTTCCATAATGATAATGATGAAAAAGGGTCATTTGCTTGATAGAAAACGTAGTTGAGTGAATCAGGTTCTAAATCTAGACTTAATCCTTCATACCATAATGATAATGATGAAAAAGGGTCATTTGCTTGATAGAAACAGTGAAAGCTAAGGCATTCTTCATACAGTCCGTTTTAGCTGTTTTCTCTTTCTTCAAAAGCTTTGAAAGTAATAATATTGGTCAAAACGTAGTTGAGTGAATCAGGTTCTAAAACTAGACCTAATCCTTCTTTCCATAATGATAATGATGAAAAAGGGTCATTTGCTTGATAGAAAACGTAGTTGAGTGAATCGGGTTCTACAACAACACCTAATCCTTCATACCATAATGAAAATGATGAAAAAAGGTCATTTGCTTGATAGAAACAGTGAAAGCTAAGGCATTCTTAATACAGTCCGTTTTAGCTGTTTTCTCCTTCTGCAAAAGCTTTGAAAGTAACAATATTGGTCAAAACGTAGTTGAGTGAATCAGGTTCTAAAACTAGACCTTATCCTTCATACCATAATGATAATGATGAAAAAAGGTCATTTGCTTGATAGAAAACATAGTTGAGTGATTCAGGTTCTACAACAACATCTAATCCTTCATACCATAATGATAATGATGAAAAAAGATCATTTGCTTGATAGAAACAGTGAAAGCTAAAGCATTCTTCATATAGTCCGTTTTAGCTGTTTTCTCCTTCTGCAAAAGCTTTGAAAGTAACAATATTGGTCAAAACGTAGTTGAGTGAATCAGGTTCTACAACAACACCTAATCCTTCATACCATAATGATAATGATGAAAAAAGATCATTTGCTTGATAGAAACAGTGAAAGCTAAAGCATTCTTCATACAGTCCGTTTTAGCTGTTTTCTCTTTCTGCAAAAGCTTTGAAAGTAACAATATGGGTCAAAACGAAGTTGAGTGAATCAGGTTCTAAAACTAGACCTTATCCTTCATACCATAATGATAATGATGAAAAAGGGTCATTTGCTTGATAGAAAACATAGTTGAGTGAATCAGGTTCTAGAACAACGCCTAATCCTTCTTTCCATAATGATAATGATGAAAAAGGGTCATTTGCTTGATAGAAAACGTAGTTGAGTGAATCAGGTTCTAAATCTAGACCTAATCCATACCATAATGATAATGATGAAAAAGGGTCATTTGCTTGATAGAAACAGTGAAAGCTAAGGCATTCTTCATACAGTCCGTTTTAGCTGTTTTCTCTTTCTTCAAAAGCTTTGAAAGTAATAATATTGGTCAAAACGTAGTTGAGTGAATCAGGTTCTAAAACTAGACCTAATCCTTCTTTCCATAATGATAATGATGAAAAAGGGTCATTTGCTTGATAGAAAACGTAGTTGAGTGAATCGGGTTCTACAACAACACCTAATCCTTCATACCATAATGAAAATGATGAAAAAAGGTCATTTGCTTGATAGAAACAGTGAAAGCTAAGGCATTCTTAATACAGTCCGTTTTAGCTGTTTTCTTCTTCTGCAAAAGCTTTGAAAGTAACAATATTGGTCAAAACGTAGTTGAGTGAATCAGGTTCTAAAACTAGACCTTATCCTTCATAGCATAATGATAATGATGAAAAAAGGTCATTTGCTTGATAGAAAACATAGTTGAGTGATTCAGGTTCTACAACAACATCTAATCCTTCATACCATAATGATAATGATGAAAAAAGATCATTTGCTTGATAGAAACAGTGAAAGCTAAAGCATTCTTCATACAGTCCGTTTTAGCTGTTTTCTCTTTCTGCAAAAGCTTTGAAAGTAACAATATGGGTCAAAACGAAGTTGAGTGAATCAGGTTCTAAAACTAGACCTTATCCTTCATACCATAATGATAATGATGAAAAAGGGTCATTTGCTTGATAGAAAACATAGTTGAGTGAATCAGGTTCTAGAACAACGCCTAATCCTTCTTTCCATAATGATAATGATGAAAAAGGGTCATTTGCTTGATAGAAAACGTAGTTGAGTGAATCAGGTTCTACAACAACACCTAATCCTTCATACCATAATGATAATGATGAAAAAAGATCATTTGCTTGATAGAAACAGTGTAAGTTAAGGCATTCTTCATACAATCTGTTTTAGCTGTTTTCTCCTTCTGCAAAAGCTTTGAAAGTAACAATATTGGTCAAAACGTAGTTGAGTGAATCAGGTTCTAAATCTAGACCTAATCCTTCATACCATAATGATAATGATGAAAAAGGGTCATTTGCTTGATAGAAACAGTGAAAGCTAAGGCATTCTTCATACAGTCCGTTTTAGCTGTTTTCTCTTTCTTCAAAAGCTTTGAAAGTAACAATATTGGTCAAAACGTAGTTGAGTGAATCAGGTTCTAAAACTAGACCTTATCCTTCATAGCATAATGATAATGATGAAAAAAGGTCATTTGCTTGATAGAAAACATAGTTGAGTGATTCAGGTTCTACAACAACATCTAATCCTTCATACCATAATGATAATGATGAAAAAAGATCATTTGCTTGATAGAAACAGTGAAAGCTAAAGCATTCTTCATACAGTCCGTTTTAGCTGTTTTCTCTTTCTGCAAAAGCTTTGAAAGTAACAATATGGGTCAAAACGAAGTTGAGTGAATCAGGTTCTAAAACTAGACCTTATCCTTCATACCATAATGATAATGATGAAAAAGGGTCATTTGCTTGATAGAAAACATAGTTGAGTGAATCAGGTTCTAGAACAACGCCTAATCCTTCTTTCCATAATGATAATGATGAAAAAGGGTCATTTGCTTGATAGAAAACGTAGTTGAGTGAATCGGGTTCTACAACAACACCTAATCCTTCTTACCATAATGAAAATGATGAAAAAAGGTCATTTGCTTGATAGTAACAGTGAAAGCTAAGGCATTCTTAATACAGTCCGTTTTAGCTGTTTTCTCCTTCTGCAAAAGCTTTGAAAGTAACAATATTGGTCAAAACGTAGTTGAGTGAATCAGGTTCTAAAACTAGACCTTATCCTTCATACCATAATGATAATGATGAAAAAGGGTCATTTGCTTGATAGAAAACATAGTTGAGTGAATCGGGTTCTACAACAACACCTAATCCTTCATACCATAATGATAATGATGAAAAAAGATCATTTGCTTGATAGAAACAGTGAAAGCTAAAGCATCTTCATATAGTCCGTTTTAGCTGTTTTCTCCTTCTGCAAAAGCTTTGAAAGTAACAATATTGGTCAAAACGTAGTTGAGTGAATCAGGTTCTACAACAACACCTAATCCTTCATACCATAATGATAATGATGAAAAAAGATCATTTGCTTGATAGAAACAGTGAAAGCTAAAGCATTCTTCATACAGTCCGTTTTAGCTGTTTTCTCTTTCTGCAAAAGCTTTGAAAGTAACAACATGGGTCAAAACGAAGTTGAGTGAATCAGGTTCTAAAACTAGACCTTATCCTTCATACCATAATGATAATGATGAAAAAGGGTCATTTGCTTGATAGAAAACATAGTTGAGTGAATCAGGTTCTAGAACAACGCCTAATCCTTCTTTCCATGATGATAATGATGAAAAAGGGTCATTTGCTTGATAGAAAACATAGTTGAGTGAATCAGGTTCTAGAACAACGCCTAATCCTTCTTTCCATAATGATAATGATGAAAAAGGGTCATTTGCTTGATAGAAAACGTAGTTGAGTGAATCAGGTTCTAAATCTAGACTTAATCCTTCATACCATAATGATAATGATGAAAAAGGGTCATTTGCTTGATAGAAACAGTGAAAGCTAAGGCATTCTTCATACAGTCCGTTTTAGCTGTTTTCTCTTTCTTCAAAAGCTTTGAAAGTAATAATATTGGTCAAAACGTAGTTGAGTGAATCAGGTTCTAAAACTAGACCTAATCCTTCTTTCCATAATGATAATGATGAAAAAGGGTCATTTGCTTGATAGAAAACGTAGTTGAGTGAATCGGGTTCTACAACAACACCTAATCCTTCATACCATAATGAAAATGATGAAAAAAGGTCATTTGCTTGATAGAAAACATAGTTGAGTGATTCAGGTTCTACAACAACATCTAATCCTTCATACCATAATGATAATGATGAAAAAAGATCATTTGCTTGATAGAAACAGTGAAAGCTAAAGCATTCTTCATACAGTCCGTTTTAGCTGTTTTCTCTTTCTGCAAAAGCTTTGAAAGTAACAATATGGGTCAAAACGAAGTTGAGTGAATCAGGTTCTAAAACTAGACCTTATCCTTCATACCATAATGATAATGATGAAAAAGGGTCATTTGCTTGATAGAAAACATAGTTGAGTGAATCAGGTTCTAGAACAACGCCTAATCCTTCTTTCCATAATGATAATGATGAAAAAGGGTCATTTGCTTGATAGAAAACGTAGTTGAGTGAATCAGGTTCTACAACAACACCTAATCCTTCATACCATAATGATAATGATGAAAAAAGATCATTTGCTTGATAGAAACAGTGTAAGTTAAGGCATTCTTCATACAATCTGTTTTAGCTGTTTTCTCCTTCTGCAAAAGCTTTGAAAGTAACAATATTGGTCAAAACGTAGTTGAGTGAATCAGGTTCTAAATCTAGACCTAATCCTTCATACCATAATGATAATGATGAAAAAGGGTCATTTGCTTGATAGAAACAGTGAAAGCTAAGGCATTCTTCATACAGTCCGTTTTAGCTGTTTTCTCTTTCTTCAAAAGCTTTGAAAGTAACAATATTGGTCAAAACGTAGTTGAGTGAATCAGGTTCTACAACAAACACCTAATCCTTCATACCATAATGATAATGATGAAAAAGGGTCATTTGCTTGATAGAAACAGTGAAAGCTAAGGCATTCTTCATACAGTCCGTTTTAGCTGTTTTCTCTTTCTGCAAAAGCTTTGAAAGTAACAATATGGGTCAAAACGAAGTTGAGTGAATCAGGTTCTAAAACTAGACCTTATACTTCATACCATAATGATAATGATGAAAAGGGGTCATTTGCTTGATAGAAAACATAGTTGAGTGAATCAGGTTCTAGAAAAACGCCTAATCCTTCTTTCCATAATGATAATGATGAAAAAGGGTCATTTGCTTGATAGAAACAGTGTAAGCTAAGGCATTCTTCATACAGTCTGTTTTAGCTGTTTTCTCCTTCTGCAAAAGCTTTGAAAGTAACAATATTGGTCAAAACGTAGTTGAGTGAATCAGGTTCTAAATCTAGACCTAATCCTTCATACCATAATGATGATGATGAAAAAGGGTCATTTGCTTGATAGAAACAGTGAAAGATAAGGCATTCTTCATACAGTCCGTTTTAGCTGTTTTCTCTTTCTTCAAAAGCTTTGAAAGTAATAATATTGGTCAAAACGTAGTTGAGTGAATCAGGTTCTACAACAACACCTAATCCTTCATACCATAATGATAATGATGAAAAAAGATCATTTGCTTGATAGAAACAGTGAAAGCTAAAGCATTCTTCATATAGTCCGTTTTAGCTGTTTTCTCCTTCTGCAAAAGCTTTGAAAGTAACAATATTGGTCAAAACGTAGTTGAGTGAATCAGGTTCTACAACAACACCTAATCCTTCATACCATAATGATAATGATGAAAAAAGATCATTTGCTTGATAGAAACAGTGAAAGCTAAAGCATTCTTCATACAGTCCGTTTTAGCTGTTTTCTCTTTCTGCAAAAGCTTTGAAAGTAACAATATGGGTCAAAACGAAGTTGAGTGAATCAGGTTCTAAAACTAGACCTTATCCTTCATACCATAATGATAATGATGAAAAAGGGTCATTTGCTTGATAGAAAACATAGTTGAGTGAATCAGGTTCTAGAACAACGCCTAATCCTTCTTTCCATAATGATAATGATGAAAAAGGGTCATTTGCTTGATAGAAAACGTAGTTGAGTGAATCAGGTTCTAAATCTAGACCTAATCCATACCATAATGATAATGATGAAAAAGGGTCATTTGCTTGATAGAAACAGTGAAAGCTAAGGCATTCTTCATACAGTCCGTTTTAGCTGTTTTCTCTTTCTTCAAAAGCTTTGAAAGTAATAATATTGGTCAAAACGTAGTTGAGTGAATCAGGTTCTAAAACTAGACCTAATCCTTCTTTCCATAATGATAATGATGAAAAAGGGTCATTTGCTTGATAGAAAACGTAGTTGAGTGAATCGGGTTCTACAACAACACCTAATCCTTCATACCATAATGAAAATGATGAAAAAAGGTCATTTGCTTGATAGAAACAGTGAAAGCTAAGGCATTCTTAATACAGTCCGTTTTAGCTGTTTTCTTCTTCTGCAAAAGCTTTGAAAGTAACAATATTGGTCAAAACGTAGTTGAGTGAATCAGGTTCTAAAACTAGACCTTATCCTTCATAGCATAATGATAATGATGAAAAAAGGTCATTTGCTTGATAGAAAACATAGTTGAGTGATTCAGGTTCTACAACAACATCTAATCCTTCATACCATAATGATAATGATGAAAAAAGATCATTTGCTTGATAGAAACAGTGAAAGCTAAAGCATTCTTCATACAGTCCGTTTTAGCTGTTTTCTCTTTCTGCAAAAGCTTTGAAAGTAACAATATGGGTCAAAACGAAGTTGAGTGAATCAGGTTCTAAAACTAGACCTTATCCTTCATACCATAATGATAATGATGAAAAAGGGTCATTTGCTTGATAGAAAACATAGTTGAGTGAATCAGGTTCTAGAACAACGCCTAATCCTTCTTTCCATAATGATAATGATGAAAAAGGGTCATTTGCTTGATAGAAAACGTAGTTGAGTGAATCAGGTTCTACAACAACACCTAATCCTTCATACCATAATGATAATGATGAAAAAAGATCATTTGCTTGATAGAAACAGTGTAAGTTAAGGCATTCTTCATACAATCTGTTTTAGCTGTTTTCTCCTTCTGCAAAAGCTTTGAAAGTAACAATATTGGTCAAAACGTAGTTGAGTGAATCAGGTTCTAAATCTAGACCTAATCCTTCATACCATAATGATAATGATGAAAAAGGGTCATTTGCTTGATAGAAACAGTGAAAGCTAAGGCATTCTTCATACAGTCCGTTTTAGCTGTTTTCTCTTTCTTCAAAAGCTTTGAAAGTAACAATATTGGTCAAAACGTAGTTGAGTGAATTAGGTTCTAAAACTAGACCTTATCCTTCATACCATAATGATAATGATGAAAAAGGGTCATTTGCTTGATAGAAAACGTAGTTGAGTGAATCAGGTTCTAAAACTAGACCTAATCCTTCTTTCCATAATGATAATGATGAAAAAGGGTCATTTGCTTGATAGAAAACGTAGTTGAGTGAATCGGGTTCTACAACAACACCTAATCCTTCATACCATAATGAAAATGATGAAAAAGGGTCATTTGCTTGATAGAAACAGTGAAAGCTAAGGCATTCTTCATACAGTCCATTTTAGCTGTTTTCTCTTTCTGCAAAAGCTTTGAAAGTAACAATATGGGTCAAAACGTAGTTGAGTGAATCAGGTTCTAAAACTAGACCTTATCCTTCATACCATAATGATAATGATGAAAAAGGGTCATTTGCTTGATAGAAAACGTAGTTGAGTGAATCGGGTTCTACAACAACACCTAATCCTTCATACCATAATGATAATGATGAAAAAGGGTCATTTGCTTGATAGAAAACGTAGTTGAGTGAATCAGGTTCTAAAACTAGACCTAATCCTTCTTTCCATAATGATAATGATGAAAAAGGGTCATTTGCTTGATAGAAAACGTAGTTGAGTGAATCGGGTTCTACAACAACACCTAATCCTTCATACCATAATGAAAATGATGAAAAAGGGTCATTTGCTTGATAGAAACAGTGAAAGCTAAGGCATTCTTCATACAGTCCATTTTAGCTGTTTTCTCTTTCTGCAAAAGCTTTGAAAGTAACAATATGGGTCAAAACGTAGTTGAGTGAATCAGGTTCTAAAACTAGACCTTATCCTTCATACCATAATGATAATGATGAAAAAGGGTCATTTGCTTGATAGAAAACATAGTTGAGTGAATCGGGTTCTACAACAACACCTAATCCTTCATACCATAATGATAATGATGAAAAAAGATCATTTGCTTGATAGAAACAGTGAAAGCTAAAGCATCTTCATATAGTCCGTTTTAGCTGTTTTCTCCTTCTGCAAAAGCTTTGAAAGTAACAATATTGGTCAAAACGTAGTTGAGTGAATCAGGTTCTACAACAACACCTAATCCTTCATACCATAATGATAATGATGAAAAAAGATCATTTGCTTGATAGAAACAGTGAAAGCTAAAGCATTCTTCATACAGTCCGTTTTAGCTGTTTTCTCTTTCTGCAAAAGCTTTGAAAGTAACAACATGGGTCAAAACGAAGTTGAGTGAATCAGGTTCTAAAACTAGACCTTATCCTTCATACCATAATGATAATGATGAAAAAGGGTCATTTGCTTGATAGAAAACATAGTTGAGTGAATCAGGTTCTAGAACAACGCCTAATCCTTCTTTCCATGATGATAATGATGAAAAAGGGTCATTTGCTTGATAGAAAACATAGTTGAGTGAATCAGGTTCTAGAACAACGCCTAATCCTTCTTTCCATAATGATAATGATGAAAAAGGGTCATTTGCTTGATAGAAAACGTAGTTGAGTGAATCAGGTTCTAAATCTAGACTTAATCCTTCATACCATAATGATAATGATGAAAAAGGGTCATTTGCTTGATAGAAACAGTGAAAGCTAAGGCATTCTTCATACAGTCCGTTTTAGCTGTTTTCTCTTTCTTCAAAAGCTTTGAAAGTAATAATATTGGTCAAAACGTAGTTGAGTGAATCAGGTTCTAAAACTAGACCTAATCCTTCTTTCCATAATGATAATGATAAAAAAGGGTCATTTGCTTGATAGAAAACGTAGTTGAGTGAATCGGGTTCTACAACAACACCTAATCCTTCATACCATAATGAAAATGATGAAAAAAGGTCATTTGCTTGATAGAAACAGTGAAAGCTAAGGCATTCTTAATACAGTCCGTTTTAGCTGTTTTCTTCTTCTGCAAAAGCTTTGAAAGTAACAATATTGGTCAAAACGTAGTTGAGTGAATCAGGTTCTAAAACTAGACCTTATCCTTCATAGCATAATGATAATGATGAAAAAAGGTCATTTGCTTGATAGAAAACATAGTTGAGTGATTCAGGTTCTACAACAACATCTAATCCTTCATACCATAATGATAATGATGAAAAAAGATCATTTGCTTGATAGAAACAGTGAAAGCTAAAGCATTCTTCATACAGTCCGTTTTAGCTGTTTTCTCTTTCTGCAAAAGCTTTGAAAGTAACAATATGGGTCAAAACGAAGTTGAGTGAATCAGGTTCTAAAACTAGACCTTATCCTTCATACCATAATGATAATGATGAAAAAGGGTCATTTGCTTGATAGAAAACATAGTTGAGTGAATCAGGTTCTAGAACAACGCCTAATCCTTCTTTCCATAATGATAATGATGAAAAAGGGTCATTTGCTTGATAGAAAACGTAGTTGAGTGAATCAGGTTCTACAACAACACCTAATCCTTCATACCATAATGATAATGATGAAAAAAGATCATTTGCTTGATAGAAACAGTGTAAGTTAAGGCATTCTTCATACAATCTGTTTTAGCTGTTTTCTCCTTCTGCAAAAGCTTTGAAAGTAACAATATTGGTCAAAACGTAGTTGAGTGAATCAGGTTCTAAATCTAGACCTAATCCTTCATACCATAATGATAATGATGAAAAAGGGTCATTTGCTTGATAGAAACAGTGAAAGCTAAGGCATTCTTCATACAGTCCGTTTTAGCTGTTTTCTCTTTCTTCAAAAGCTTTGAAAGTAACAATATTGGTCAAAACGTAGTTGAGTGAATTAGGTTCTAAAACTAGACCTTATCCTTCATACCATAATGATAATGATGAAAAAGGGTCATTTGCTTGATAGAAAACGTAGTTGAGTGAATCAGGTTCTAAAACTAGACCTAATCCTTCTTTCCATAATGATAATGATGAAAAAGGGTCATTTGCTTGATAGAAAACGTAGTTGAGTGAATCGGGTTCTACAACAACACCTAATCCTTCATACCATAATGAAAATGATGAAAAAGGGTCATTTGCTTGATAGAAACAGTGAAAGCTAAGGCATTCTTCATACAGTCCATTTTAGCTGTTTTCTCTTTCTGCAAAAGCTTTGAAAGTAACAATATGGGTCAAAACGTAGTTGAGTGAATCAGGTTCTAAAACTAGACCTTATCCTTCATACCATAATGATAATGATGAAAAAGGGTCATTTGCTTGATAGAAAACGTAGTTGAGTGAATCGGGTTCTACAACAACACCTAATCCTTCATACCATAATGATAATGATGAAAAAGGGTCATTTGCTTGATAGAAAACGTAGTTGAGTGAATCAGGTTCTAAAACTAGACCTAATCCTTCTTTCCATAATGATAATGATGAAAAAGGGTCATTTGCTTGATAGAAAACGTAGTTGAGTGAATCGGGTTCTACAACAACACCTAATCCTTCATACCATAATGAAAATGATGAAAAAGGGTCATTTGCTTGATAGAAACAGTGAAAGCTAAGGCATTCTTCATACAGTCCATTTTAACTGTTTTCTCTTTCTGCAAAAGCTTTGAAAGTAACAATATGGGTCAAAACGTAGTTGAGTGAATCAGGTTCTAAAACTAGACCTTATCCTTCATACCATAATGATAATGATGAAAAAGGGTCATTTGCTTGATAGAAAACGTAGTTGAGTGAATCGGGTTCTACAACAACACCTAATCCTTCATACCATAATGATAATGATGAAAAAGGGTCATTTGCTTGATAGAAAACGTAGTTGAGTGAATCAGGTTCTAAAACTAGACCTAATCCTTCTTTCCATAATGATAATGATGAAAAAGGGTCATTTGCTTGATAGAAAACGTAGTTGAGTGAATCGGGTTCTACAACAACACCTAATCCTTCATACCATAATGAAAATGATGAAAAAGGGTCATTTGCTTGATAGAAACAGTGAAAGCTAAGGCATTCTTCATACAGTCCATTTTAGCTGTTTTCTCTTTCTGCAAAAGCTTTGAAAGTAACAATATGGGTCAAAACGTAGTTGAGTGAATCAGGTTCTAAAACTAGACCTTATCCTTCATACCATAATGATAATGATGAAAAAGGGTCATTTGCTTGATAGAAAACATAGTTGAGTGAATCGGGTTCTACAACAACACCTAATCCTTCATACCATAATGATAATGATGAAAAAAGATCATTTGCTTGATAGAAACAGTGAAAGCTAAAGCATCTTCATATAGTCCGTTTTAGCTGTTTTCTCCTTCTGCAAAAGCTTTGAAAGTAACAATATTGGTCAAAACGTAGTTGAGTGAATCAGGTTCTACAACAACACCTAATCCTTCATACCATAATGATAATGATGAAAAAAGATCATTTGCTTGATAGAAACAGTGAAAGCTAAAGCATTCTTCATACAGTCCGTTTTAGCTGTTTTCTCTTTCTGCAAAAGCTTTGAAAGTAACAACATGGGTCAAAACGAAGTTGAGTGAATCAGGTTCTAAAACTAGACCTTATCCTTCATACCATAATGATAATGATGAAAAAGGGTCATTTGCTTGATAGAAAACATAGTTGAGTGAATCAGGTTCTAGAACAACGCCTAATCCTTCTTTCCATGATGATAATGATGAAAAAGGGTCATTTGCTTGATAGAAAACATAGTTGAGTGAATCAGGTTCTAGAACAACGCCTAATCCTTCTTTCCATAATGATAATGATGAAAAAGGGTCATTTGCTTGATAGAAAACGTAGTTGAGTGAATCAGGTTCTAAATCTAGACTTAATCCTTCATACCATAATGATAATGATGAAAAAGGGTCATTTGCTTGATAGAAACAGTGAAAGCTAAGGCATTCTTCATACAGTCCGTTTTAGCTGTTTTCTCTTTCTTCAAAAGCTTTGAAAGTAATAATATTGGTCAAAACGTAGTTGAGTGAATCAGGTTCTAAAACTAGACCTAATCCTTCTTTCCATAATGATAATGATGAAAAAGGGTCATTTGCTTGATAGAAAACGTAGTTGAGTGAATCGGGTTCTACAACAACACCTAATCCTTCATACCATAATAAAAATGATGAAAAAAGGTCATTTGCTTGATAGAAAACATAGTTGAGTGATTCAGGTTCTACAACAACATCTAATCCTTCATACCATAATGATAATGATGAAAAAAGATCATTTGCTTGATAGAAACAGTGAAAGCTAAAGCATTCTTCATACAGTCCGTTTTAGCTGTTTTCTCTTTCTGCAAAAGCTTTGAAAGTAACAATATGGGTCAAAACGAAGTTGAGTGAATCAGGTTCTAAAACTAGACCTTATCCTTCATACCATAATGATAATGATGAAAAAGGGTCATTTGCTTGATAGAAAACATAGTTGAGTGAATCAGGTTCTAGAACAACGCCTAATCCTTCTTTCCATAATGATAATGATGAAAAAGGGTCATTTGCTTGATAGAAAACGTAGTTGAGTGAATCAGGTTCTACAACAACACCTAATCCTTCATACCATAATGATAATGATGAAAAAAGATCATTTGCTTGATAGAAACAGTGTAAGTTAAGGCATTCTTCATACAATCTGTTTTAGCTGTTTTCTCCTTCTGCAAAAGCTTTGAAAGTAACAATATTGGTCAAAACGTAGTTGAGTGAATCAGGTTCTAAATCTAGACCTAATCCTTCATACCATAATGATAATGATGAAAAAGGGTCATTTGCTTGATAGAAACAGTGAAAGCTAAGGCATTCTTCATACAGTCCGTTTTAGCTGTTTTCTCTTTCTTCAAAAGCTTTGAAAGTAACAATATTGGTCAAAACGTAGTTGAGTGAATCAGGTTCTACAACAAACACCTAATCCTTCATACCATAATGATAATGATGAAAAAGGGTCATTTGCTTGATAGAAACAGTGAAAGCTAAGGCATTCTTCATACAGTCCGTTTTAGCTGTTTTCTCTTTCTGCAAAAGCTTTGAAAGTAACAATATGGGTCAAAACGAAGTTGAGTGAATCAGGTTCTAAAACTAGACCTTATCCTTCATACCATAATGATAATGATGAAAAGGGGTCATTTGCTTGATAGAAAACATAGTTGAGTGAATCAGGTTCTAGAAAAACGCCTAATCCTTCTTTCCATAATGATAATGATGAAAAAGGGTCATTTGCTTGATAGAAACAGTGTAAGCTAAGGCATTCTTCATACAGTCTGTTTTAGCTGTTTTCTCCTTCTGCAAAAGCTTTGAAAGTAACAATATTGGTCAAAACGTAGTTGAGTGAATCAGGTTCTAAATCTAGACCTAATCCTTCATACCATAATGATAATGATGAAAAAGGGTCATTTGCTTTATAGAAACAGTGAAAGATAAGGCATTCTTCATACAGTCCGTTTTAGCTGTTTTCTCTTTCTTCAAAAGCTTTGAAAGTAATAATATTGGTCAAAACGTAGTTGAGTGAATCAGGTTCTACAACAACACCTAATCCTTCATACCATAATGATAATGATGAAAAAAGATCATTTGCTTGATAGAAACAGTGAAAGCTAAAGCATTCTTCATATAGTCCGTTTTAGCTGTTTTCTCCTTCTGCAAAAGCTTTGAAAGTAACAATATTGGTCAAAACGTAGTTGAGTGAATCAGGTTCTACAACAACACCTAATCCTTCATACCATAATGATAATGATGAAAAAAGATCATTTGCTTGATAGAAACAGTGAAAGCTAAAGCATTCTTCATACAGTCCGTTTTAGCTGTTTTCTCTTTCTGCAAAAGCTTTGAAAGTAACAATATGGGTCAAAACGAAGTTGAGTGAATCAGGTTCTAAAACTAGACCTTATCCTTCATACCATAATGATAATGATGAAAAAGGGTCATTTGCTTGATAGAAAACATAGTTGAGTGAATCAGGTTCTAGAACAACGCCTAATCCTTCTTTCCATAATGATAATGATGAAAAAGGGTCATTTGCTTGATAGAAAACGTAGTTGAGTGAATCAGGTTCTAAATCTAGACCTAATCCATACCATAATGATAATGATGAAAAAGGGTCATTTGCTTGATAGAAACAGTGAAAGCTAAGGCATTCTTCATACAGTCCGTTTTAGCTGTTTTCTCTTTCTTCAAAAGCTTTGAAAGTAATAATATTGGTCAAAACGTAGTTGAGTGAATCAGGTTCTAAAACTAGACCTAATCCTTCTTTCCATAATGATAATGATGAAAAAGGGTCATTTGCTTGATAGAAAACGTAGTTGAGTGAATCGGGTTCTACAACAACACCTAATCCTTCATACCATAATGAAAATGATGAAAAAAGGTCATTTGCTTGATAGAAACAGTGAAAGCTAAGGCATTCTTAATACAGTCCGTTTTAGCTGTTTTCTTCTTCTGCAAAAGCTTTGAAAGTAACAATATTGGTCAAAACGTAGTTGAGTGAATCAGGTTCTAAAACTAGACCTTATCCTTCATAGCATAATGATAATGATGAAAAAAGGTCATTTGCTTGATAGAAAACATAGTTGAGTGATTCAGGTTCTACAACAACATCTAATCCTTCATACCATAATGATAATGATGAAAAAAGATCATTTGCTTGATAGAAACAGTGAAAGCTAAAGCATTCTTCATACAGTCCGTTTTAGCTGTTTTCTCTTTCTGCAAAAGCTTTGAAAGTAACAATATGGGTCAAAACGAAGTTGAGTGAATCAGGTTCTAAAACTAGACCTTATCCTTCATACCATAATGATAATGATGAAAAAGGGTCATTTGCTTGATAGAAAACATAGTTGAGTGAATCAGGTTCTAGAACAACGCCTAATCCTTCTTTCCATAATGATAATGATGAAAAAGGGTCATTTGCTTGATAGAAAACGTAGTTGAGTGAATCAGGTTCTACAACAACACCTAATCCTTCATACCATAATGATAATGATGAAAAAAGATCATTTGCTTGATAGAAACAGTGTAAGTTAAGGCATTCTTCATACAATCTGTTTTAGCTGTTTTCTCCTTCTGCAAAAGCTTTGAAAGTAACAATATTGGTCAAAACGTAGTTGAGTGAATCAGGTTCTAAATCTAGACCTAATCCTTCATACCATAATGATAATGATGAAAAAGGGTCATTTGCTTGATAGAAACAGTGAAAGCTAAGGCATTCTTCATACAGTCCGTTTTAGCTGTTTTCTCTTTCTTCAAAAGCTTTGAAAGTAACAATATTGGTCAAAACGTAGTTGAGTGAATCAGGTTCTACAACAAACACCTAATCCTTCATACCATAATGATAATGATGAAAAAGGGTCATTTGCTTGATAGAAACAGTGAAAGCTAAGGCATTCTTCATACAGTCCGTTTTAGCTGTTTTCTCTTTCTGCAAAAGCTTTGAAAGTAACAATATGGGTCAAAACGAAGTTGAGTGAATCAGGTTCTAAAACTAGACCTTATCCTTCATACCATAATGATAATGATGAAAAGGGGTCATTTGCTTGATAGAAAACATAGTTGAGTGAATCAGGTTCTAGAAAAACGCCTAATCCTTCTTTCCATAATGATAATGATGAAAAAGGGTCATTTGCTTGATAGAAAACGTAGTTGAGTGAATCGGGTTCTACAACAACACCTAATCCTTCTTACCATAATGAAAATGATGAAAAAAGGTCATTTGCTTGATAGTAACAGTGAAAGCTAAGGCATTCTTAATACAGTCCGTTTTAGCTGTTTTCTCCTTCTGCAAAAGCTTTGAAAGTAACAATATTGGTCAAAACGTAGTTGAGTGAATTAGGTTCTAAAACTAGACCTTATCCTTCATACCATAATGATAATGATGAAAAAGGGTCATTTGCTTGATAGAAAACGTAGTTGAGTGAATCAGGTTCTAAAACTAGACCTAATCCTTCTTTCCATAATGATAATGATGAAAAAGGGTCATTTGCTTGATAGAAAACGTAGTTGAGTGAATCGGGTTCTACAACAACACCTAATCCTTCATACCATAATGAAAATGATGAAAAAGGGTCATTTGCTTGATAGAAACAGTGAAAGCTAAGGCATTCTTCATACAGTCCATTTTAGCTGTTTTCTCTTTCTGCAAAAGCTTTGAAAGTAACAATATGGGTCAAAACGTAGTTGAGTGAATCAGGTTCTAAAACTAGACCTTATCCTTCATACCATAATGATAATGATGAAAAAGGGTCATTTGCTTGATAGAAAACGTAGTTGAGTGAATCGGGTTCTACAACAACACCTAATCCTTCATACCATAATGATAATGATGAAAAAGGGTCATTTGCTTGATAGAAAACGTAGTTGAGTGAATCGGGTTCTACAACAACACCTAATCCTTCATACCATAATGAAAATGATGAAAAAGGGTCATTTGCTTGATAGAAACAGTGAAAGCTAAGGCATTCTTCATACAGTCCATTTTAGCTGTTTTCTCTTTCTGCAAAAGCTTTGAAAGTAACAATATGGGTCAAAACGTAGTTGAGTGAATCAGGTTCTAAAACTAGACCTTATCCTTCATACCATAATGATAATGATGAAAAAGGGTCATTTGCTTGATAGAAAACGTAGTTGAGTGAATCGGGTTCTACAACAACACCTAATCCTTCATACCATAATGATAATGATGAAAAAGGGTCATTTGCTTGATAGAAAACGTAGTTGAGTGAATCAGGTTCTAAAACTAGACCTAATCCTTCTTTCCATAATGATAATGATGAAAAAGGGTCATTTGCTTGATAGAAAACGTAGTTGAGTGAATCGGGTTCTACAACAACATCTAATCCTTCATACCATAATGATAATGATGAAAAAAGATCATTTGCTTGATAGAAACAGTGAAAGCTAAAGCATTCTTCATACAGTCCGTTTTAGCTGTTTTCTCTTTCTGCAAAAGCTTTGAAAGTAACAATATGGGTCAAAACGAAGTTGAGTGAATCAGGTTCTAAAACTAGACCTTATCCTTCATACCATAATGATAATGATGAAAAAGGGTCATTTGCTTGATAGAAAACATAGTTGAGTGAATCAGGTTCTAGAACAACGCCTAATCCTTCATACCATAATGATAATGATGAAAAAGGGTCATTTGCTTGATAGAAAACGTAGTTGAGTGAATCAGGTTCTAAAACTAGACCTAATCCTTCTTTCCATAATGATAATGATGAAAAAGGGTCATTTGCTTGATAGAAAACGTAGTTGAGTGAATCGGGTTCTACAACAACATCTAATCCTTCATACCATAATGATAATGATGAAAAAAGATCATTTGCTTGATAGAAACAGTGAAAGCTAAAGCATTCTTCATACAGTCCGTTTTAGCTGTTTTCTCTTTCTGCAAAAGCTTTGAAAGTAACAATATGGGTCAAAACGAAGTTGAGTGAATCAGGTTCTAAAACTAGACCTTATCCTTCATACCATAATGATAATGATGAAAAAGGGTCATTTGCTTGATAGAAAACGTAGTTGAGTGAATCGGGTTCTACAACAACACCTAATCCTTCATACCATAATGATAATGATGAAAAAGGGTCATTTGCTTGATAGAAAACGTAGTTGAGTGAATCAGGTTCTAAAACTAGACCTAATCCTTCTTTCCATAATGATAATGATGAAAAAGGGTCATTTGCTTGATAGAAAACGTAGTTGAGTGAATCGGGTTCTACAACAACACCTAATCCTTCATACCATAATGAAAATGATGAAAAAGGGTCATTTGCTTGATAGAAACAGTGAAAGCTAAGGCATTCTTCATACAGTCCATTTTAGCTGTTTTCTCTTTCTGCAAAAGCTTTGAAAGTAACAATATGGGTCAAAACGTAGTTGAGTGAATCAGGTTCTAAAACTAGACCTTATCCTTCATACCATAATGATAATGATGAAAAAGGGTCATTTGCTTGATAGAAAACATAGTTGAGTGAATCGGGTTCTACAACAACACCTAATCCTTCATACCATAATGATAATGATGAAAAAAGATCATTTGCTTGATAGAAACAGTGAAAGCTAAAGCATCTTCATATAGTCCGTTTTAGCTGTTTTCTCCTTCTGCAAAAGCTTTGAAAGTAACAATATTGGTCAAAACGTAGTTGAGTGAATCAGGTTCTACAACAACACCTAATCCTTCATACCATAATGATAATGATGAAAAAAGATCATTTGCTTGATAGAAACAGTGAAAGCTAAAGCATTCTTCATACAGTCCGTTTTAGCTGTTTTCTCTTTCTGCAAAAGCTTTGAAAGTAACAACATGGGTCAAAACGAAGTTGAGTGAATCAGGTTCTAAAACTAGACCTTATCCTTCATACCATAATGATAATGATGAAAAAGGGTCATTTGCTTGATAGAAAACATAGTTGAGTGAATCAGGTTCTAGAACAACGCCTAATCCTTCTTTCCATGATGATAATGATGAAAAAGGGTCATTTGCTTGATAGAAAACATAGTTGAGTGAATCAGGTTCTAGAACAACGCCTAATCCTTCTTTCCATAATGATAATGATGAAAAAGGGTCATTTGCTTGATAGAAAACGTAGTTGAGTGAATCAGGTTCTAAATCTAGACTTAATCCTTCATACCATAATGATAATGATGAAAAAGGGTCATTTGCTTGATAGAAACAGTGAAAGCTAAGGCATTCTTCATACAGTCCGTTTTAGCTGTTTTCTCTTTCTTCAAAAGCTTTGAAAGTAATAATATTGGTCAAAACGTAGTTGAGTGAATCAGGTTCTAAAACTAGACCTAATCCTTCTTTCCATAATGATAATGATGAAAAAGGGTCATTTGCTTGATAGAAAACGTAGTTGAGTGAATCGGGTTCTACAACAACACCTAATCCTTCATACCATAATGAAAATGATGAAAAAAGGTCATTTGCTTGATAGAAAACATAGTTGAGTGATTCAGGTTCTACAACAACATCTAATCCTTCATACCATAATGATAATGATGAAAAAAGATCATTTGCTTGATAGAAACAGTGAAAGCTAAAGCATTCTTCATACAGTCCGTTTTAGCTGTTTTCTCTTTCTGCAAAAGCTTTGAAAGTAACAATATGGGTCAAAACGAAGTTGAGTGAATCAGGTTCTAAAACTAGACCTTATCCTTCATACCATAATGATAATGATGAAAAAGGGTCATTTGCTTGATAGAAAACATAGTTGAGTGAATCAGGTTCTAGAACAACGCCTAATCCTTCTTTCCATAATGATAATGATGAAAAAGGGTCATTTGCTTGATAGAAAACGTAGTTGAGTGAATCAGGTTCTACAACAACACCTAATCCTTCATACCATAATGATAATGATGAAAAAAGATCATTTGCTTGATAGAAACAGTGTAAGTTAAGGCATTCTTCATACAATCTGTTTTAGCTGTTTTCTCCTTCTGCAAAAGCTTTGAAAGTAACAATATTGGTCAAAACGTAGTTGAGTGAATCAGGTTCTAAATCTAGACCTAATCCTTCATACCATAATGATAATGATGAAAAAGGGTCATTTGCTTGATAGAAACAGTGAAAGCTAAGGCATTCTTCATACAGTCCGTTTTAGCTGTTTTCTCTTTCTTCAAAAGCTTTGAAAGTAACAATATTGGTCAAAACGTAGTTGAGTGAATCAGGTTCTACAACAAACACCTAATCCTTCATACCATAATGATAATGATGAAAAAGGGTCATTTGCTTGATAGAAACAGTGAAAGCTAAGGCATTCTTCATACAGTCCGTTTTAGCTGTTTTCTCTTTCTGCAAAAGCTTTGAAAGTAACAATATGGGTCAAAACGAAGTTGAGTGAATCAGGTTCTAAAACTAGACCTTATCCTTCATACCATAATGATAATGATGAAAAGGGGTCATTTGCTTGATAGAAAACATAGTTGAGTGAATCAGGTTCTAGAAAAACGCCTAATCCTTCTTTCCATAATGATAATGATGAAAAAGGGTCATTTGCTTGATAGAAACAGTGTAAGCTAAGGCATTCTTCATACAGTCTGTTTTAGCTGTTTTCTCCTTCTGCAAAAGCTTTGAAAGTAACAATATTGGTCAAAACGTAGTTGAGTGAATCAGGTTCTAAATCTAGACCTAATCCTTCATACCATAATGATAATGATGAAAAAGGGTCATTTGCTTGATAGAAACAGTGAAAGATAAGGCATTCTTCATACAGTCCGTTTTAGCTGTTTTCTCTTTCTTCAAAAGCTTTGAAAGTAATAATATTGGTCAAAACGTAGTTGAGTGAATGAGGTTCTAAAACTAGACCTAATCCTTCTTTCCATAATGATAATGATGAAAAAGGGTCATTTGCTTGATAGAAAACGTAGTTGAGTGAATCGGGTTCTACAACAACACCTAATCCTTCATACCATAATGAAAATGATGAAAAAAGATCATTCGCTTGATAGAAACAGTAAAACCTATAGCATTCTTCATATAGTCCGTTTTAGCTGTTTTCTCCTTCTGCAAAAGCTTTGAAAGTAACAATATTGGTCAAAACGTAGTTGAGTGAATCAGGTTCTAAAACTAGACCTTATCCTTCATACCATAATGATAATGATGAAAAAGGGTCATTTGCTTGATAGAAAACGTAGTTGAGTGAATCGGGTTCTACAACAACACCTAATCCTTCATACCATAATGAAAATGATGAAAAAAGGTCATTTGCTTGATAGAAACAGTGAAAGGTAAGGCATTCTTAATACAGTCCGTTTCAGCTGTTTTCTCCTTCTGCAAAAGCTTTGAAAGTAACAATATTGGTCAAAACGTAGTTGAGTGAATCAGGTTCTAAAACTAGACCTTATCCTTCATACCATAATGATAATGATGAAAAAGGGTCATTTGCTTGATAGAAAACATAGTTGAGTGAATCAGGTTCTAGAACAACGCCTAATCCTTCTTTCCATAATGATAATGATGAAAAAGGGTCATTTGCTTGATAGAAAACGTAGTTGAGTGAATCAGGTTCTACAACAACACCTAATCCTTCATACCATAATGATAATGATGAAAAAAGATCATTTGCTTGATAGAAACAGTGTAAGCTAAGGCATTCTTCATACAGTCTGTTTTAGCTGTTTTCTCCTTCTGCAAAAGCTTTGAAAGTAACAATATTGGTCAAAACGTAGTTGAGTGAATCAGGTTCTAAATCTAGACCTAATCCTTCATACCATAATGATGAAAAAGGGTCATTTGCTTGATAGAAAACATAGTTGAGTGAATCAGGTTCTAGAACAACGCCTAATCCTTCATACCATAATGAAAATGATGAAAAAGGGTCATTTGCTTGATAGAAACAGTGAAAGCTAAGGCATTCTTCATACAGTGCATTTTAGCTGTTTTCTCTTTCTGCAAAAGCTTTGAAAGTAACAATATGGGTCAAAACGTAGTTGAGTGAATCAGGTTCTAAAACTAGACCTTATCCTTCATACCATAATGATAATGATGAAAAAGGGTCATTTGCTTGATAGAAAACGTAGTTGAGTGAATCGGGTTCTACAACAACACCTAATCCTTCATACCATAATGATAATGATGAAAAAGGGTCATTTGCTTGATAGAAAACGTAGTTGAGTGAATCTGGTTCTAAAACTAGACCTAATCCTTCTTTCCATAATGATAATGATGAAAAAGGGTCATTTGCTTGATAGAAAACGTAGTTGAGTGAATCGGGTTCTACAACAACACCTAATCCTTCATACCATAATGAAAATTATGAAAAAAGGTCATTTGCTTGATAGAAACAGTGAAAGCTAAGGCATTCTTAATACAGTCCGTTTTAGCTGTTTTCTCCTTCTGCAAAAGCTTTGAAAGTAATAATATTGGTCAAAACGTAGTTGAGTGAATGAGGTTCTAAAACTAGACCTAATCCTTCTTTCCATAATGATAATGATGAAAAAGGGTCATTTCCTTAATAGAAAACGTAGTTGAGTGAATCGGGTTCTACAACAACACCTAATCCTTCATACCATAATGAAAATGATGAAAAAAGGTCATTTGCTTGATAGAAACAGTGAAAGCTAAGGCATTCTTAATACAGTCCGTTTTAGCTGTTTTCTCCTTCTGCAAAAGCTTTGAAAGTAACAATATTGGTCAAAACGTAGTTGAGTGAATCAGGTTCTAAAACTAGACCTTATCCTTCATACCATAATGATAATGATGAAAAAAGGTCATTTGCTTGATAGAAAACATAGTTGAGTGATTCAGGTTCTACAACAACATCTAATCCTTCATACCATAATGATAATGATGAAAAAAGATCATTTGCTTGATAGAAACAGTGAAAGCTAAAGCATCTTCATATAGTCCGTTTTAGCTGTTTTCTCCTTCTGCAAAAGCTTTGAAAGTAACAATATTGGTCAAAACGTAGTTGAGTGAATCAGGTTCTACAACAACACCTAATCCTTCATACCATAATGATAATGATGAAAAAAGATCATTTGCTTGATAGAAACAGTGAAAGCTAAAGCATTCTTCATACAGTCCGTTTTAGCTGTTTTCTCTTTCTGCAAAAGCTTTGAAAGTAACAACATGGGTCAAAACGAAGTTGAGTGAATCAGGTTCTAAAACTAGACCTTATCCTTCATACCATAATGATAATGATGAAAAAGGGTCATTTGCTTGATAGAAAACATAGTTGAGTGAATCAGGTTCTAGAACAACGCCTAATCCTTCTTTCCATAATGATAATGATGAAAAAGGGTCATTTGCTTGATAGAAAACGTAGTTGAGTGAATCAGGTTCTAAATCTAGACTTAATCCTTCATACCATAATGATAATGATGAAAAAGGGTCATTTGCTTGATAGAAACAGTGAAAGCTAAGGCATTCTTCATACAGTCCGTTTTAGCTGTTTTCTCTTTCTTCAAAAGCTTTGAAAGTAATAATATTGGTCAAAACGTAGTTGAGTGAATCAGGTTCTAAAACTAGGCCTAATCCTTCTTTCCATAATGATAATGATGAAAAAGGGTCATTTGCTTGATAGAAAACGTAGTTGAATGAATCAGGTTCTACAACAACACCTAATCCTTCATACCATAATGATAATGATGAAAAAAGATCATTTGCTTGATAGAAACAGTGAAAGCTAAAGCATTCTTCATACAGTCCGTTTTAGCTGTTTTCTCTTTCTGCAAAAGCTTTGAAAGTAACAATATGGGTCAAAACGAAGTTGAGTGAATCAGGTTCTAAAACTAGACCTTATCCTTCATACCATAATGATAATGATGAAAAAGGGTCATTTGCTTGATAGAAAACATAGTTGAGTGAATCAGGTTCTAGAACAACGCCTAATCCTTCTTTCCATAATGATAATGATGAAAAAGGGTCATTTGCTTGATAGAAAACGTAGTTGAGTGAATCAGGTTCTAAATCTAGACCTAATCCTTCATACCATAATGATAATGATGAAAAAGGGTCATTTGCTTGATAGAAACAGTGAAAGCTAAGGCATTCTTCATACAGTCCGTTTTAGCTGTTTTCTCTTTCTTCAAAAGCTTTGAAAGTAATAATATTGGTCAAAACGTAGTTGAGTGAATCAGGTTCTAAAACTAGACCTTATCCTTCATACCATAATGATAATGATGAAAAAAGGTCATTTGCTTGATAGAAAACATAGTTGAGTGATTCAGGTTCTACAACAACACCTAATCCTTCATACCATAATGAAAATGATGAAAAAAGATCATTCGCTTGATAGAAACAGTGAAACCTATAGCATTCTTCATATAGTCCGTTTTAGCTGTTTTCTCCTTCTGCAAAAGCTTTGAAAGTAACAATATTGGTCAAAACGTAGTTGAGTGAATCAGGTTCTACAACAAACACCTAATCCTTCATACCATAATGATAATGATGAAAAAAGATCATTTGCTTGATAGAAACAGTGAAAGCTAAGGCATTCTTCATACAGTCCGTTTTAGCTGTTTTCTCTTTCTGCAAAAGCTTTGAAAGTAACAATATGGGTCAAAACGAAGTTGAGTGAATCAGGTTCTAAAACTAGACCTTATCCTTCATACCATAATGATAATGATGAAAAGGGGTCATTTGCTTGATAGAAAACATAGTTGAGTGAATCAGGTTCTAGAACAACGCCTAATCCTTCTTTCCATAATGATAATGATGAAAAAGGGTCATTTGCTTGATAGAAAACGTAGTTGAGTGAATCGGGTTCTACAACAACACCTAATCCTTCTTACCATAATGAAAATGATGAAAAAAGGTCATTTGCTTGATAGTAACAGTGAAAGCTAAGGCATTCTTAATACAGTCCGTTTTAGCTGTTTTCTCCTTCTGCAAAAGCTTTGAAAGTAACAATATTGGTCAAAACGTAGTTGAGTGAATTAGGTTCTAAAACTAGACCTTATCCTTCATACCATAATGATAATGATGAAAAAGGGTCATTTGCTTGATAGAAAACGTAGTTGAGTGAATCAGGTTCTAAAACTAGACCTAATCCTTCTTTCCATAATGATAATGATGAAAAAGGGTCATTTGCTTGATAGAAAACGTAGTTGAGTGAATCGGGTTCTACAACAACACCTAATCCTTCATACCATAATGATAATGATGAAAAAGGGTCATTTGCTTGATAGAAACAGTGAAAGCTAAGGCATTCTTCATACAGTCCGTTTTAGCTGTTTTCTCTTTCTTCAAAAGCTTTGAAAGTAATAATATTGGTCAAAACGTAGTTGAGTGAATCAGGTTCTAAAACTAGACCTAATCCTTCTTTCCATAATGATAATGATGAAAAAGGGTCATTTGCTTGATAGAAAACGTAGTTGAGTGAATCGGGTTCTACAACAACACCTAATCCTTCATACCATAATGAAAATGATGAAAAAAGATCATTCGCTTGATAGAAACAGTGAAACCTATAGCATTCTTCATATAGTCCGTTTTAGCTGTTTTCTCCTTCTGCAAAAGCTTTGAAAGTAACAATATTGGTCAAAACGTAGTTGAGTGAATCAGGTTCTACAACAAACACCTAATCCTTCATACCATAATGATAATGATGAAAAAAGATCATTTGCTTGATAGAAAACGTAGTTGAGTGAATCAGGTTCTAAAACTAGACCTAATCCTTCTTTCCATAATGATAATGATGAAAAAGGGTCATTTGCTTGATAGAAAACGTAGTTGAGTGAATCGGGTTCTACAACAACACCTAATCCTTCATACCATAATGATAATGATGAAAAAGGGTCATTTGCTTGATAGAAAACGTAGTTGAGTGAATCTGGTTCTAAAACTAGACCTAATCCTTCTTTCCATAATGATAATGATGAAAAAGGGTCATTTGCTTGATAGAAAACGTAGTTGAGTGAATCGGGTTCTACAACAACACCTAATCCTTCATACCATAATGAAAATTATGAAAAAAGGTCATTTGCTTGATAGAAACAGTGAAAGCTAAGGCATTCTTAATACAGTCCGTTTTAGCTGTTTTCTCCTTCTGCAAAAGCTTTGAAAGTAATAATATTGGTCAAAACGTAGTTGAGTGAATGAGGTTCTAAAACTAGACCTAATCCTTCTTTCCATAATGATAATGATGAAAAAGGGTCATTTCCTTAATAGAAAACGTAGTTGAGTGAATCGGGTTCTACAACAACACCTAATCCTTCATACCATAATGAAAATGATGAAAAAAGGTCATTTGCTTGATAGAAACAGTGAAAGCTAAGGCATTCTTAATACAGTCCGTTTTAGCTGTTTTCTCCTTCTGCAAAAGCTTTGAAAGTAACAATATTGGTCAAAACGTAGTTGAGTGAATCAGGTTCTAAAACTAGACCTTATCCTTCATACCATAATGATAATGATGAAAAAAGGTCATTTGCTTGATAGAAAACATAGTTGAGTGATTCAGGTTCTACAACAACATCTAATCCTTCATACCATAATGATAATGATGAAAAAAGATCATTTGCTTGATAGAAACAGTGAAAGCTAAAGCATCTTCATATAGTCCGTTTTAGCTGTTTTCTCCTTCTGCAAAAGCTTTGAAAGTAACAATATTGGTCAAAACGTAGTTGAGTGAATCAGGTTCTACAACAACACCTAATCCTTCATACCATAATGATAATGATGAAAAAAGATCATTTGCTTGATAGAAACAGTGAAAGCTAAAGCATTCTTCATACAGTCCGTTTTAGCTGTTTTCTCTTTCTGCAAAAGCTTTGAAAGTAACAACATGGGTCAAAACGAAGTTGAGTGAATCAGGTTCTAAAACTAGACCTTATCCTTCATACCATAATGATAATGATGAAAAAGGGTCATTTGCTTGATAGAAAACATAGTTGAGTGAATCAGGTTCTAGAACAACGCCTAATCCTTCTTTCCATAATGATAATGATGAAAAAGGGTCATTTGCTTGATAGAAAACGTAGTTGAGTGAATCAGGTTCTAAATCTAGACTTAATCCTTCATACCATAATGATAATGATGAAAAAGGGTCATTTGCTTGATAGAAACAGTGAAAGCTAAGGCATTCTTCATACAGTCCGTTTTAGCTGTTTTCTCTTTCTTCAAAAGCTTTGAAAGTAATAATATTGGTCAAAACGTAGTTGAGTGAATCAGGTTCTAAAACTAGGCCTAATCCTTCTTTCCATAATGATAATGATGAAAAAGGGTCATTTGCTTGATAGAAAACGTAGTTGAATGAATCAGGTTCTACAACAACACCTAATCCTTCATACCATAATGATAATGATGAAAAAAGATCATTTGCTTGATAGAAACAGTGAAAGCTAAAGCATTCTTCATACAGTCCGTTTTAGCTGTTTTCTCTTTCTGCAAAAGCTTTGAAAGTAACAATATGGGTCAAAACGAAGTTGAGTGAATCAGGTTCTAAAACTAGACCTTATCCTTCATACCATAATGATAATGATGAAAAAGGGTCATTTGCTTGATAGAAAACATAGTTGAGTGAATCAGGTTCTAGAACAACGCCTAATCCTTCTTTCCATAATGATAATGATGAAAAAGGGTCATTTGCTTGATAGAAAACGTAGTTGAGTGAATCAGGTTCTAAATCTAGACCTAATCCTTCATACCATAATGATAATGATGAAAAAGGGTCATTTGCTTGATAGAAACAGTGAAAGCTAAGGCATTCTTCATACAGTCCGTTTTAGCTGTTTTCTCTTTCTTCAAAAGCTTTGAAAGTAATAATATTGGTCAAAACGTAGTTGAGTGAATCAGGTTCTAAAACTAGACCTTATCCTTCATACCATAATGATAATGATGAAAAAAGGTCATTTGCTTGATAGAAAACATAGTTGAGTGATTCAGGTTCTACAACAACACCTAATCCTTCATACCATAATGAAAATGATGAAAAAAGATCATTCGCTTGATAGAAACAGTGAAACCTATAGCATTCTTCATATAGTCCGTTTTAGCTGTTTTCTCCTTCTGCAAAAGCTTTGAAAGTAACAATATTGGTCAAAACGTAGTTGAGTGAATCAGGTTCTACAACAAACACCTAATCCTTCATACCATAATGATAATGATGAAAAAAGATCATTTGCTTGATAGAAACAGTGAAAGCTAAGGCATTCTTCATACAGTCCGTTTTAGCTGTTTTCTCTTTCTGCAAAAGCTTTGAAAGTAACAATATGGGTCAAAACGAAGTTGAGTAATTCAGGTTCTAAAACTAGACCTTATCCTTCATACCATAATGATAATGATGAAAAGGGGTCATTTGCTTGATAGAAAACATAGTTGAGTGAATCAGGTTCTAGAACTAGACCTAATCCTTCTTTCCATAATGATAATGATGAAAAAGGGTCATTTGCTTGATAGAAAACGTAGTTGAGTGAATCGGGTTCTACAACAACACCTAATCCTTCATACCATAATGATAATGATGAAAAAGGGTCATTTGCTTGATAGAAACAGTGAAAGCTAAGGCATTCTTCATACAGTCCGTTTTAGCTGTTTTCTCTTTCTTCAAAAGCTTTGAAAGTAATAATATTGGTCAAAACGTAGTTGAGTGAATCAGGTTCTAAAACTAGACCTAATCCTTCTTTCCATAATGATAATGATGAAAAAGGGTCATTTGCTTGATAGAAAACGTAGTTGAGTGAATCGGGTTCTACAACAACACCTAATCCTTCATACCATAATGAAAATGATGAAAAAAGATCATTCGCTTGATAGAAACAGTGAAACCTATAGCATTCTTCATATAGTCCGTTTTAGCTGTTTTCTCCTTCTGCAAAAGCTTTGAAAGTAACAATATTGGTCAAAACGTAGTTGAGTGAATCAGGTTCTACAACAAACACCTAATCCTTCATACCATAATGATAATGATGAAAAAAGATCATTTGCTTGATAGAAACAGTGAAAGCTAAGGCATTCTTCATACAGTCCGTTTTAGCTGTTTTCTCTTTCTGCAAAAGCTTTGAAAGTAACAATATGGGTCAAAACGAAGTTGAGTGAATCAGGTTCTAAAACTAGACCTTATCCTTCATACCATAATGATAATGATGAAAAGGGGTCATTTGCTTGATAGAAAACATAGTTGAGTGAATCAGGTTCTAGAACAACGCCTAATCCTTCTTTCCATAATGATAATGATGAAAAAGGGTCATTTGCTTGATAGAAAACGTAGTTGAGTGAATCGGGTTCTACAACAACACCTAATCCTTCTTACCATAATGAAAATGATGAAAAAAGGTCATTTGCTTGATAGTAACAGTGAAAGCTAAGGCATTCTTAATACAGTCCGTTTTAGCTGTTTTCTCCTTCTGCAAAAGCTTTGAAAGTAACAATATTGGTCAAAACGTAGTTGAGTGAATTAGGTTCTAAAACTAGACCTTATCCTTCATACCATAATGATAATGATGAAAAAGGGTCATTTGCTTGATAGAAAACGTAGTTGAGTGAATCAGGTTCTAAAACTAGACCTAATCCTTCTTTCCATAATGATAATGATGAAAAAGGGTCATTTGCTTGATAGAAAACGTAGTTGAGTGAATCGGGTTCTACAACAACACCTAATCCTTCATACCATAATGAAAATGATGAAAAAGGGTCATTTGCTTGATAGAAACAGTGAAAGCTAAGGCATTCTTCATACAGTCCATTTTAGCTGTTTTCTCTTTCTGCAAAAGCTTTGAAAGTAACAATATGGGTCAAAACGTAGTTGAGTGAATCAGGTTCTAAAACTAGACCTTATCCTTCATACCATAATGATAATGATGAAAAAGGGTCATTTGCTTGATAGAAAACGTAGTTGAGTGAATCGGGTTCTACAACAACACCTAATCCTTCATACCATAATGAAAATGATTAAAAAAGGTCATTTGCTTGATAGAAACAGTGAAAGGTAAGGCATTCTTAATACAGTCCGTTTCAGCTGTTTTCTCCTTCTGCAAAAGCTTTGAAAGTAACAATATTGGTCAAAACGTAGTTGAGTGAATTAGGTTCTAAAACTAGACCTTATCCTTCATACCATAATGATAATGATGAAAAAAGGTCATTTGCTTGATAGAAAACGTAGTTGAGTGAATCTGGTTCTAAAACTAGACCCTAATCCTTCTTTCCATAATGATAATGATGAAAAAGGGTCATTTGCTTGATAGAAAACGTAGTTGAGTGAATCGGGTTCTACAACAACACCTAATCCTTCATACCATAATGAAAATTATGAAAAAAGGTCATTTGCTTGATAGAAACAGTGAAAGCTAAGGCATTCTTAATACAGTCCGTTTTAGCTGTTTTCTCCTTCTGCAAAAGCTTTGAAAGTAATAATATTGGTCAAAACGTAGTTGAGTGAATGAGGTTCTAAAACTAGACCTAATCCTTCTTTCCATAATGATAATGATGAAAAAGGGTCATTTGCTTAATAGAAAACGTAGTTGAGTGAATCGGGTTCTACAACAACACCTAATCCTTCATACCATAATGAAAATGATGAAAAAAGGTCATTTGCTTGATAGAAACAGTGAAAGCTAAGGCATTCTTAATACAGTCCGTTTTAGCTGTTTTCTCCTTCTGCAAAAGCTTTGAAAGTAACAATATTGGTCAAAACGTAGTTGAGTGAATCAGGTTCTAAAACTAGACCTTATCCTTCATACCATAATGATAATGATGAAAAAAGGTCATTTGCTTGATAGAAAACATAGTTGAGTGATTCAGGTTCTACAACAACATCTAATCCTTCATACCATAATGATAATGATGAAAAAAGATCATTTGCTTGATAGAAACAGTGAAAGCTAAAGCATCTTCATATAGTCCGTTTTAGCTGTTTTCTCCTTCTGCAAAAGCTTTGAAAGTAACAATATTGGTCAAAACGTAGTTGAGTGAATCAGGTTCTACAACAACACCTAATCCTTCATACCATAATGATAATGATGAAAAAAGATCATTTGCTTGATAGAAACAGTGAAAGCTAAAGCATTCTTCATACAGTCCGTTTTAGCTGTTTTCTCTTTCTGCAAAAGCTTTGAAAGTAACAATATGGGTCAAAACGAAGTTGAGTGAATCAGGTTCTAAAACTAGACCTTATCCTTCATACCATAATGATAATGATGAAAAAGGGTCATTTGCTTGATAGAAAACATAGTTGAGTGAATCAGGTTCTAGAACAACGCCTAATCCTTCTTTCCATAATGATAATGATGAAAAAGGGTCATTTGCTTGATAGAAAACGTAGTTGAGTGAATCAGGTTCTAAATCTAGACCTAATCCTTCATACCATAATGATAATGATGAAAAAGGGTCATTTGCTTGATAGAAACAGTGAAAGCTAAGGCATTCTTCATACAGTCCGTTTTAGCTGTTTTCTCTTTCTTCAAAAGCTTTGAAAGTAATAATATTGGTCAAAACGTAGTTGAGTGAATCAGGTTCTAAAACTAGACCTAATCCTTCTTTCCATAATGATAATGATGAAAAAGGGTCATTTGCTTGATAGAAAACGTAGTTGAGTGAATCGGGTTCTACAACAACACCTAATCCTTCATACCATAATGAAAATGATGAAAAAAGGTCATTTGCTTGATAGAAACAGTGAAAGCTAAGGCATTCTTAATACAGTCCGTTTTAGCTGTTTTCTTCTTCTGCAAAAGCTTTGAAAGTAACAATATTGGTCAAAACGTAGTTGAGTGAATCAGGTTCTAAAACTAGACCTTATCCTTCATAGCATAATGATAATGATGAAAAAAGGTCATTTGCTTGATAGAAAACATAGTTGAGTGATTCAGGTTCTACAACAACATCTAATCCTTCATACCATAATGATAATGATGAAAAAAGATCATTTGCTTGATAGAAACAGTGAAAGCTAAAGCATTCTTCATACAGTCCGTTTTAGCTGTTTTCTCTTTCTGCAAAAGCTTTGAAAGTAACAATATGGGTCAAAACGAAGTTGAGTGAATCAGGTTCTAAAACTAGACCTAATCCTTCTTTCCATAATGATAATGATGAAAAAGGGTCATTTGCTTAATAGAAAACGTAGTTGAGTGAATCGGGTTCTACAACAACACCTAATCCTTCATACCATAATGAAAATGATGAAAAAAGGTCATTTGCTTGATAGAAACAGTGAAAGCTAAGGCATTCTTAATACAGTCCGTTTTAGCTGTTTTCTCCTTCTGCAAAAGCTTTGAAAGTAACAATATTGGTCAAAACGTAGTTGAGTGAATCAGGTTCTAAAACTAGACCTTATCCTTCATACCATAATGATAATGATGAAAAAAGGTCATTTGCTTGATAGAAAACATAGTTGAGTGATTCAGGTTCTACAACAACATCTAATCCTTCATACCATAATGATAATGATGAAAAAAGATCATTTGCTTGATAGAAACAGTGAAAGCTAAAGCATCTTCATATAGTCCGTTTTAGCTGTTTTCTCCTTCTGCAAAAGCTTTGAAAGTAACAATATTGGTCAAAACGTAGTTGAGTGAATCAGGTTCTACAACAACACCTAATCCTTCATACCATAATGATAATGATGAAAAAAGATCATTTGCTTGATAGAAACAGTGAAAGCTAAAGCATTCTTCATACAGTCCGTTTTAGCTGTTTTCTGTTTCTGCAAAAGCTTTGAAAGTAACAACATGGGTCAAAACGAAGTTGAGTGAATCAGGTTCTAAAACTAGACCTTATCCTTCATACCATAATGATAATGATGAAAAAGGGTCATTTGCTTGATAGAAAACATAGTTGAGTGAATCAGGTTCTAGAACAACGCCTAATCCTTCTTTCCATAATGATAATGATGAAAAAGGGTCATTTGCTTGATAGAAAACGTAGTTGAGTGAATCAGGTTCTAAAACTAGACCTAATCCTTCTTTCCATAATGATAATGATGAAAAAGGGTCATTTGCTTGATAGAAAACGTAGTTGAGTGAATCGGGTTCTACAACAACACCTAATCCTTCATACCATAATGAAAATAATGAAAAAGGGTCATTTGCTTGATAGAAACAGTGAAAGCTAAGGCATTCTTCATACAGTCCATTTTAGCTGTTTTCTCTTTCTGCAAAAGCTTTGAAAGTAACAATATGGGTCAAAACGTAGTTGAGTGAATCAGGTTCTAAAACTAGACCTTATCCTTCATACCATAATGATAATGATGAAAAAGGGTCATTTGCTTGATAGAAAACGTAGTTGAGTGAATCGGGTTCTACAACAACACCTAATCCTTCATACCATAATGAAAATGATGAAAAAAGGTCATTTGCTTGATAGAAACAGTGAAAGGTAAGGCATTCTTAATACAGTCCGTTTCAGCTGTTTTCTCCTTCTGCAAAAGCTTTGAAAGTAACAATATTGGTCAAAACGTAGTTGAGTGAATTAGGTTCTAAAACTAGACCTTATCCTTCATACCATAATGATAATGATGAAAAAGGGTCATTTGCTTGATAGAAAACGTAGTTGAGTGAATCTGGTTCTAAAACTAGACCTAATCCTTCTTTCCATAATGATAATGATGAAAAAGGGTCATTTGCTTGATAGAAAACGTAGTTGAGTGAATCGGGTTCTACAACAACACCTAATCCTTCATACCATAATGAAAATGATGAAAAAAGGTCATTTGCTTGATAGAAACAGTGAAAGCTAAAGCATTCTTCATACAGTCCGTTTTAGCTGTTTTCTCTTTCTGCAAAAGCTTTGAAAGTAACAACATGGGTCAAAACGAAGTTGAGTGAATCAGGTTCTAAAACTAGACCTTATCCTTCATACCATAATGATAATGATGAAAAAGGGTCATTTGCTTGATAGAAAACATAGTTGAGTGAATCAGGTTCTAGAACAACGCCTAATCCTTCTTTCCATAATGATAATGATGAAAAAGGGTCATTTGCTTGATAGAAAACGTAGTTGAGTGAATCAGGTTCTAAATCTAGACTTAATCCTTCATACCATAATGATAATGATGAAAAAGGGTCATTTGCTTGATAGAAACAGTGAAAGCTAAGGCATTCTTCATACAGTCCGTTTTAGCTGTTTTCTCTTTCTTCAAAAGCTTTGAAAGTAATAATATTGGTCAAAACGTAGTTGAGTGAATCAGGTTCTAAAACTAGACCTAATCCTTCTTTCCATAATGATAATGATGAAAAAGGGTCATTTGCTTGATAGAAAACGTAGTTGAGTGAATCGGGTTCTACAACAACACCTAATCCTTCATACCATAATGAAAATGATGAAAAAAGGTCATTTGCTTGATAGAAACAGTGAAAGCTAAGGCATTCTTAATACAGTCCGTTTTAGCTGTTTTTTCCTTCTGCAAAAGCTTTGAAAGTAACAATATTGGTCAAAACGTAGTTGAGTGAATCAGGTTCTACAACAACACCTAATCCTTCATACCATAATGATAATGATGAAAAAAGATCATTTGCTTGATAGAAACAGTGAAAGCTAAAGCATTCTTCATACAGTCCGTTTTAGCTGTTTTCTCTTTCTGCAAAAGCTTTGAAAGTAACAATATGGGTCAAAACGAAGTTGAGTGAATCAGGTTCTAAAACTAGACCTTATCCTTCATACCATAATGATAATGATGAAAAAGGGTCATTTGCTTGATAGAAAACATAGTTGAGTGAATCAGGTTCTAGAACAACGCCTAATCCTTCTTTCCATAATGATAATGATGAAAAAGGGTCATTTGCTTGATAGAAAACGTAGTTGAGTGAATCAGGTTCTAAATCTAGACCTAATCCTTCATACCATAATGATAATGATGAAAAAGGGTCATTTGCTTGATAGAAACAGTGAAAGCTAAGGCATTCTTCATACAGTCCGTTTTAGCTGTTTTCTCTTTCTTCAAAAGCTTTGAAAGTAATAATATTGGTCAAAACGTAGTTGAGTGAATCAGGTTCTAAAACTAGACCTAATCCTTCTTTCCATAATGATAATGATGAAAAAGGGTCATTTGCTTGATAGAAAACGTAGTTGAGTGAATCGGGTTCTACAACAACACCTAATCCTTCATACCATAATGAAAATGATGAAAAAAGGTCATTTGCTTGATAGAAACAGTGAAAGCTAAGGCATTCTTAATACAGTCCGTTTTAGCTGTTTTCTTCTTCTGCAAAAGCTTTGAAAGTAACAATATTGGTCAAAACGTAGTTGAGTGAATCAGGTTCTAAAACTAGACCTTATCCTTCATAGCATAATGATAATGATGAAAAAAGGTCATTTGCTTGATAGAAAACATAGTTGAGTGATTCAGGTTCTACAACAACATCTAATCCTTCATACCATAATGATAATGATGAAAAAAGATCATTTGCTTGATAGAAACAGTGAAAGCTAAAGCATTCTTCATACAGTCCGTTTTAGCTGTTTTCTCTTTCTGCAAAAGCTTTGAAAGTAACAATATGGGTCAAAACGAAGTTGAGTGAATCAGGTTCTAAAACTAGACCTAATCCTTCTTTCCATAATGATAATGATGAAAAAGGGTCATTTGCTTAATAGAAAACGTAGTTGAGTGAATCGGGTTCTACAACAACACCTAATCCTTCATACCATAATGAAAATGATGAAAAAAGGTCATTTGCTTGATAGAAACAGTGAAAGCTAAAGCATCTTCATATAGTCCGTTTTAGCTGTTTTCTCCTTCTGCAAAAGCTTTGAAAGTAACAATATTGGTCAAAACGTAGTTGAGTGAATCAGGTTCTACAACAACACCTAATCCTTCATACCATAATGATAATGATGAAAAAAGGTCATTTGCTTGATAGAAAACATAGTTGAGTGATTCAGGTTCTACAACAACATCTAATCCTTCATACCATAATGATAATGATGAAAAAAGATCATTTGCTTGATAGAAACAGTGAAAGCTAAAGCATCTTCATATAGTCCGTTTTAGCTGTTTTCTCCTTCTGCAAAAGCTTTGAAAGTAACAATATTGGTCAAAACGTAGTTGAGTGAATCAGGTTCTACAACAACACCTAATCCTTCATACCATAATGATAATGATGAAAAAAGATCATTTGCTTGATAGAAACAGTGAAAGCTAAAGCATTCTTCATACAGTCCGTTTTAGCTGTTTTCTGTTTCTGCAAAAGCTTTGAAAGTAACAACATGGGTCAAAACGAAGTTGAGTGAATCAGGTTCTAAAACTAGACCTTATCCTTCATACCATAATGATAATGATGAAAAAGGGTCATTTGCTTGATAGAAAACATAGTTGAGTGAATCAGGTTCTAGAACAACGCCTAATCCTTCTTTCCATAATGATAATGATGAAAAAGGGTCATTTGCTTGATAGAAAACGTAGTTGAGTGAATCAGGTTCTAAATCTAGACTTAATCCTTCATACCATAATGATAATGATGAAAAAGGGTCATTTGCTTGATAGAAACAGTGAAAGCTAAGGCATTCTTCATACAGTCCGTTTTAGCTGTTTTCTCTTTCTTCAAAAGCTTTGAAAGTAATAATATTGGTCAAAACGTAGTTGAGTGAATCAGGTTCTAAAACTAGACCTAATCCTTCTTTCCATAATGATAATGATGAAAAAGGGTCATTTGCTTCATAGAAAACGTAGTTGAGTGAATCGGGTTCTACAACAACACCTAATCCTTCATACCATAATGAAAATGATGAAAAAAGGTCATTTGCTTGATAGAAACAGTGAAAGCTAAGGCATTCTTAATACAGTCCGTTTTAGCTGTTTTCTCCTTCTGCAAAAGCTTTGAAAGTAACAATATTGGTCAAAACGTAGTTGAGTGAATCAGGTTCTACAACAACACCTAATCCTTCTTACCATAATGAAAATGATGAAAAAAGGTCATTTGCTTGATAGTAACAGTGAAAGCTAAGGCATTCTTAATACAGTCCGTTTTAGCTGTTTTCTCCTTCTGCAAAAGCTTTGAAAGTAACAATATTGGTCAAAACGTAGTTGAGTGAATTAGGTTCTAAAACTAGACCTTATCCTTCATACCATAATGATAATGATGAAAAAGGGTCATTTGCTTGATAGAAAACGTAGTTGAGTGAATCAGGTTCTAAAACTAGACCTAATCCTTCTTTCCATAATGATAATGATGAAAAAGGGTCATTTGCTTGATAGAAAACGTAGTTGAGTGAATCGGGTTCTACAACAACACCTAATCCTTCATACCATAATGAAAATGATGAAAAAAGGTCATTTGCTTGATAGAAACAGTGAAAGGTAAGGCATTCTTAATACAGTCCGTTTCAGCTGTTTTCTCCTTCTGCAAAAGCTTTGAAAGTAACAATATTGGTCAAAACGTAGTTGAGTGAATTAGGTTCTAAAACTAGACCTTATCCTTCATACCATAATGATAATGATGAAAAAGGGTCATTTGCTTGATAGAAAACGTAGTTGAGTGAATCTGGTTCTAAAACTAGACCTAATCCTTCTTTCCATAATGATAATGATGAAAAAGGGTCATTTGCTTGATAGAAAACGTAGTTGAGTGAATCGGGTTCTACAACAACACCTAATCCTTCATACCATAATGAAAATTATGAAAAAAGGTCATTTGCTTGATAGAAACAGTGAAAGCTAAGGCATTCTTAATGCAGTCGGTTTTAGCTGTTTTCTCCTTCTGCAAAAGCTTTGAAAGTAATAATATTGGTCAAAACGTAGTTGAGTGAATGAGGTTCTAAAACTAGACCTAATCCTTCTTTCCATAATGATAATGATGAAAAAGGGTCATTTGCTTAATAGAAAACGTAGTTGAGTGAATCGGGTTCTACAACAACACCTAATCCTTCATACCATAATGAAAATGATGAAAAAAGGTCATTTGCTTGATAGAAACAGTGAAAGCTAAGGCATTCTTAATACAGTCCGTTTTAGCTGTTTTCTCCTTCTGCAAAAGCTTTGAAAGTAACAATATTGGTCAAAACGTAGTTGAGTGAATCAGGTTCTAAAACTAGACCTTATCCTTCATACCATAATGATAATGATGAAAAAAGGTAATTTGCTTGATAGAAAACATAGTTGAGTGATTCAGGTTCTACAACAACATCTAATCCTTCATACCATAATGATAATGATGAAAAAAGATCATTTGCTTGATAGAAACAGTGAAAGCTAAAGCATCTTCATATAGTCCGTTTTAGCTGTTTTCTCCTTCTGCAAAAGCTTTGAAAGTAACAATATTGGTCAAAACGTAGTTGAGTGAATCAGGTTCTACAACAACACCTAATCCTTCATACCATAATGATAATGATGAAAAAAGATCATTTGCTTGATAGAAACAGTGAAAGCTAAAGCATTCTTCATACAGTCCGTTTTAGCTGTTTTCTCTTTCTGCAAAAGCTTTGAAAGTAACAACATGGGTCAAAACGAAGTTGAGTGAATCAGGTTCTAAAACTAGACCTTATCCTTCATACCATAATGATAATGATGAAAAAGGGTCATTTGCTTGATAGAAAACGTAGTTGAGTGAATCAGGTTCTAAATCTAGACTTAATCCTTCATACCATAATGATAATGATGAAAAAGGGTCATTTGCTTGATAGAAACAGTGAAAGCTAAGGCATTCTTCATACAGTCCGTTTTAGCTGTTTTCTCTTTCTTCAAAAGCTTTGAAAGTAATAATATTGGTCAAAACGTAGTTGAGTGAATCAGGTTCTAAAACTAGACCTAATCCTTCTTTCCATAATGATAATGATGAAAAAGGGTCATTTGCTTGATAGAAAACGTAGTTGAGTGAATCGGGTTCTACAACAACACCTAATCCTTCATACCATAATGAAAATGATGAAAAAAGGTCATTTGCTTGATAGAAACAGTGAAAGCTAAGGCATTCTTAATACAGTCCGTTTTAGCTGTTTTCTCCTTCTGCAAAAGCTTTGAAAGTAATAATATTGGTCAAAACGTAGTTGAGTGAATGAGGTTCTAAAACTAGACCTAATCCTTCTTTCCATAATGATAATGATGAAAAAGGGTCATTTGCTTAATAGAAAACGTAGTTGAGTGAATCGGGTTCTACAACAACACCTAATCCTTCATACCATAATGAAAATGATGAAAAAAGGTCATTTGCTTGATAGAAACAGTGAAAGCTAAGGCATTCTTAATACAGTCCGTTTTAGCTGTTTTCTCCTTCTGCAAAAGCTTTGAAAGTAACAATATTGGTCAAAACGTAGTTGAGTGAATCAGGTTCTAAAACTAGACCTTATCCTTCATACCATAATGATAATGATGAAAAAAGGTCATTTGCTTGATAGAAAACATAGTTGAGTGATTCAGGTTCTACAACAACATCTAATCCTTCATACCATAATGATAATGATGAAAAAAGATCATTTGCTTGATAGAAACAGTGAAAGCTAAAGCATCTTCATATAGTCCGTTTTAGCTGTTTTCTCCTTCTGCAAAAGCTTTGAAAGTAACAATATTGGTCAAAACGTAGTTGAGTGAATCAGGTTCTACAACAACACCTAATCCTTCATACCATAATGATAATGATGAAAAAAGATCATTTGCTTGATAGAAACAGTGAAAGCTAAAGCATTCTTCATACAGTCCGTTTTAGCTGTTTTCTCTTTCTGCAAAAGCTTTGAAAGTAACAACATGGGTCAAAACGAAGTTGAGTGAATCAGGTTCTAAAACTAGACCTTATCCTTCATACCATAATGATAATGATGAAAAAGGGTCATTTGCTTGATAGAAAACGTAGTTGAGTGAATCAGGTTCTAAATCTAGACTTAATCCTTCATACCATAATGATAATGATGAAAAAGGGTCATTTGCTTGATAGAAACAGTGAAAGCTAAGGCATTCTTCATACAGTCCGTTTTAGCTGTTTTCTCTTTCTTCAAAAGCTTTGAAAGTAATAATATTGGTCAAAACATAGTTGAGTGAATCAGGTTCTAAAACTAGACCTAATCCTTCTTTCCATAATGATAATGATGAAAAAGGGTCATTTGCTTGATAGAAAACGTAGTTGAGTGAATCGGGTTCTACAACAACACCTAATCCTTCATACCATAATGAAAATGATGAAAAAAGGTCATTTGCTTGATAGAAACAGTGAAAGCTAAGGCATTCTTAATACAGTCCGTTTTAGCTGTTTTCTCCTTCTGCAAAAGCTTTGAAAGTAACAATATTGGTCAAAACGTAGTTGAGTGAATCAGGTTCTACAACAACACCTAATCCTTCATACCATAATGATAATGATGAAAAAAGATCATTTGCTTGATAGAAACAGTGAAAGCTAAAGCATTCTTCATACAGTCCGTTTTAGCTGTTTTCTCTTTCTGCAAAAGCTTTGAAAGTAACAATATGGGTCAAAACGAAGTTGAGTGAATCAGGTTCTAAAACTAGACCTTATCCTTCATACCATAATGATAATGATGAAAAAGGGTCATTTGCTTGATAGAAAACATAGTTGAGTGAATCAGGTTCTAGAACAACGCCTAATCCTTCTTTCCATAATGATAATGATGAAAAAGGGTCATTTGCTTGATAGAAAACGTAGTTGAGTGAATCAGGTTCTAAATCTAGACCTAATCCTTCATACCATAATGATAATGATGAAAAAGGGTCATTTGCTTGATAGAAACAGTGAAAGCTAAGGCATTCTTCATACAGTCCGTTTTAGCTGTTTTCTCTTTCTTCAAAAGCTTTGAAAGTAATAATATTGGTCAAAACGTAGTTGAGTGAATCAGGTTCTAAAACTAGACCTAATCCTTCTTTCCATAATGATAATGATGAAAAAGGGTCATTTGCTTGATAGAAAACGTAGTTGAGTGAATCGGGTTCTACAAGAACACCTAATCCTTCATACCATAATGAAAATGATGAAAAAAGGTCATTTGCTTGATAGAAACAGTGAAAGCTAAGGCATTCTTAATACAGCCCGTTTTAGCTGTTTTCTTCTTCTGCAAAAGCTTTGAAAGTAACAATATTGGTCAAAACGTAGTTGAGTGAATCAGGTTCTAAAACTAGACCTTATCCTTCATAGCATAATGATAATGATGAAAAAAGGTCATTTGCTTGATAGAAAACATAGTTGAGTGAATCAGGTTCTAAAACTAGACCTTATCCTTCATACCATAATGATAATGATGAAAAAGGGTCATTTGCTTGATAGAAAACATAGTTGAGTGAATCAGGTTCTAGAACAACGCCTAATCCTTCATACCATAATGAAAATGATGAAAAAGGGTCATTTGCTTGATAGAAACAGTGAAAGCTAAGGCATTCTTCATACAGTCCATTTTAGCTGTTTTCTCTTTCTGCAAAAGCTTTGAAAGTAACAATATGGGTCAAAACGTAGTTGAGTGAATCAGGTTCTAAAACTAGACCTTATCCTTCATACCATAATGATAATGATGAAAAAGGGTCATTTGCTTGATAGAAAACGTAGTTGAGTGAATCGGGTTCTACAACAACACCTAATCCTTCATACCATAATGAAAATGATGAAAAAAGGTCATTTGCTTGATAGAAACAGTGAAAGGTAAGGCATTCTTAATACAGTCCGTTTCAGCTGTTTTCTCCTTCTGCAAAAGCTTTGAAAGTAACAATATTGGTCAAAACGTAGTTGAGTGAATTAGGTTCTAAAACTAGACCTTATCCTTCATACCATAATGATAATGATGAAAAAGGGTCATTTGCTTGATAGAAAACGTAGTTGAGTGAATCTGGTTCTAAAACTAGACCTAATCCTTCTTTCCATAATGATAATGATGAAAAAGGGTCATTTGCTTGATAGAAAACGTAGTTGAGTGAATCGGGTTCTACAACAACACCTAATCCTTCATACCATAATGAAAATTATGAAAAAAGGTCATTTGCTTGATAGAAACAGTGAAAGCTAAGGCATTCTTAATACAGTCCGTTTTAGCTGTTTTCTCCTTCTGCAAAAGCTTTGAAAGTAATAATATTCGTCAAAACGTAGTTGAGTGAATGAGGTTCTAAAACTAGACCTAATCCTTCTTTCCATAATGATAATGATGAAAAAGGGTCATTTGCTTAATAGAAAACGTAGTTGAGTGAATCGGGTTCTACAACAACACCTAATCCTTCATACCATAATGAAAATGATGAAAAAAGGTCATTTGCTTGATAGAAACAGTGAAAGCTAAGGCATTCTTAATACAGTCCGTTTTAGCTGTTTTCTCCTTCTGCAAAAGCTTTGAAAGTAACAATATTGGTCAAAACGTAGTTGAGTGAATCAGGTTCTAAAACTAGACCTTATCCTTCATAGCATAATGATAATGATGAAAAAAGGTCATTTGCTTGATAGAAAACATAGTTGAGTGATTCAGGTTCTACAACAACATCTAATCCTTCATACCATAATGATAATGATGAAAAAAGATCATTTGCTTGATAGAAACAGTGAAAGCTAAAGCATTCTTCATACAGTCCGTTTTAGCTGTTTTCTCTTTCTGCAAAAGCTTTGAAAGTAACAATATGGGTCAAAACGAAGTTGAGTGAATCAGGTTCTAAAACTAGACCTTATCCTTCATACCATAATGATAATGATGAAAAAGGGTCATTTGCTTGATAGAAAACATAGTTGAGTGAATCAGGTTCTAGAACAACGCCTAATCCTTCATACCATAATGAAAATGATGAAAAAGGGTCATTTGCTTGATAGAAACAGTGAAAGCTAAGGCATTCTTCATACAGTCCATTTTAGCTGTTTTCTCTTTCTGCAAAAGCTTTGAAAGTAACAATATGGGTCAAAACGTAGTTGAGTGAATCAGGTTCTAAAACTAGACCTTATCCTTCATACCATAATGATAATGATGAAAAAGGGTCATTTGCTTGATAGAAAACGTAGTTGAGTGAATCGGGTTCTACAACAACACCTAATCCTTCATACCATAATGAAAATGATGAAAAAAGGTCATTTGCTTGATAGAAACAGTGAAAGGTAAGGCATTCTTAATACAGTCCGTTTCAGCTGTTTTCTCCTTCTGCAAAAGCTTTGAAAGTAACAATATTGGTCAAAACGTAGTTGAGTGAATTAGGTTCTAAAACTAGACCTTATCCTTCATACCATAATGATAATGATGAAAAAGGGTCATTTGCTTGATAGAAAACGTAGTTGAGTGAATCTGGTTCTAAAACTAGACCTAATCCTTCTTTCCATAATGATAATGATGAAAAAGGGTCATTTGCTTGATAGAAAACGTAGTTGAGTGAATCGGGTTCTACAACAACACCTAATCCTTCATACCATAATGAAAATTATGAAAAAAGGTCATTTGCTTGATAGAAACAGTGAAAGCTAAGGCATTCTTAATACAGTCCGTTTTAGCTGTTTTCTCCTTCTGCAAAAGCTTTGAAAGTAATAATATTGGTCAAAACGTAGTTGAGTGAATCAGGTTCTACAACAACACCTAATCCTTCATACCATAATGATAATGATGAAAAAAGATCATTTGCTTGATAGAAACAGTGAAAGCTAAAGCATTCTTCATACAGTCCGTTTTAGCTGTTTTCTCTTTCTGCAAAAGCTTTGAAAGTAACAATATGGGTCAAAACGAAGTTGAGTGAATCAGGTTCTAAAACTAGACCTTATCCTTCATACCATAATGATAATGATGAAAAAGGGTCATTTGCTTGATAGAAAACATAGTTGAGTGAATCAGGTTCTAGAACAACGCCTAATCCTTCTTTCCATAATGATAATGATGAAAAAGGGTCATTTGCTTGATAGAAAACGTAGTTGAGTGAATCAGGTTCTAAATCTAGACCTAATCCTTCATACCATAATGATAATGATGAAAAAGGGTCATTTGCTTGATAGAAACAGTGAAAGCTAAGGCATTCTTCATACAGTCCGTTTTAGCTGTTTTCTCTTTCTTCAAAAGCTTTGAAAGTAATAATATTGGTCAAAACGTAGTTGAGTGAATCAGGTTCTAAAACTAGACCTAATCCTTCTTTCCATAATGATAATGATGAAAAAGGGTCATTTGCTTGATAGAAAACGTAGTTGAGTGAATCGGGTTCTACAACAACACCTAATCCTTCATACCATAATGAAAATGATGAAAAAAGGTCATTTGCTTGATAGAAACAGTGAAAGCTAAGGCATTCTTAATACAGTCCGTTTTAGCTGTTTTCTTCTTCTGCAAAAGCTTTGAAAGTAACAATATTGGTCAAAACGTAGTTGAGTGAATCAGGTTCTAAAACTAGACCTTATCCTTCATAGCATAATGATAATGATGAAAAAAGGTAATTTGCTTGATAGAAAACATAGTTGAGTGATTCAGGTTCTACAACAACATCTAATCCTTCATACCATAATGATAATGATGAAAAAAGATCATTTGCTTGATAGAAACAGTGAAAGCTAAGGCATTCTTCATACAGTCCATTTTAGCTGTTTTCTCTTTCTGCAAAAGCTTTGAAAGTAACAATATGGGTCAAAACGTAGTTGAGTGAATCAGGTTCTAAAACTAGACCTTATCCTTCATACCATAATGATAATGATAAAAAAGGGTCATTTGCTTGATAGAAAACGTAGTTGAGTGAATCGGGTTCTACAACAACACCTAATCCTTCATACCATAATGAAAATGATGAAAAAAGGTCATTTGCTTGATAGAAACAGTGAAAGGTAAGGCATTCTTAATACAGTCCGTTTCAGCTGTTTTCTCCTTCTGCAAAAGCTTTGAAAGTAACAATATTGGTCAAAACGTAGTTGAGTGAATTAGGTTCTAAAACTAGACCTTATCCTTCATACCATAATGATAATGATGAAAAAGGGTCATTTGCTTGATAGAAAACGTAGTTGAGTGAATCGGGTTCTACAACAACACCTAATCCTTCATACCATAATGAAAATGATGAAAAAAGGTCATTTGCTTGATAGAAACAGTGAAAGGTAAGGCATTCTTAATACAGTCCGTTTCAGCTGTTTTCTCCTTCTGCAAAAGCTTTGAAAGTAACAATATTGGTCAAAACGTAGTTGAGTGAATTAGGTTCTAAAACTAGACCTTATCCTTCATACCATAATGATAATGATGAAAAAGGGTCATTTGCTTGATAGAAAACGTAGTTGAGTGAATCTGGTTCTAAAACTAGACCTAATCCTTCTTTCCATAATGATAATGATGAAAAAGGGTCATTTGCTTAATAGAAAACGTAGTTGAGTGAATCGGGTTCTACAACAACACCTAATCCTTCATACCATAATGAAAATGATGAAAAAAGGTCATTTGCTTGATAGAAACAGTGAAAGCTAAGGCATTCTTAATACAGTCCGTTTTAGCTGTTTTCTCCTTCTGCAAAAGCTTTGAAAGTAACAATATTGGTCAAAACGTAGTTGAGTGAATCAGGTTCTAAAACTAGACCTTATCCTTCATACCATAATGATAATGATGAAAAAGGGTCATTTGCTTGATAGAAAACGTAGTTGAGTGAATCGGGTTCTACAACAACACCTAATCCTTCATACCATAATGAAAATGATGAAAAAAGGTCATTTGCTTGATAGAAACAGTGAAAGGTAAGGCATTCTTAATACAGTCCGTTTCAGCTGTTTTCTCCTTCTGCAAAAGCTTTGAAAGTAACAATATTGGTCAAAACGTAGTTGAGTGAATTAGGTTCTAAAACTAGACCTTATCCTTCATACCATAATGATAATGATGAAAAAGGGTCATTTGCTTGATAGAAAACGTAGTTGAGTGAATCTGGTTCTAAAACTAGACCTAATCCTTCTTTCCATAATGATAATGATGAAAAAGGGTCATTTGCTTGATAGAAAACGTAGTTGAGTGAATCGGGTTCTACAACAACACCTAATCCTTCATACCATAATGAAAATTATGAAAAAAGGTCATATGCTTGATAGAAACAGTGAAAGCTAAGGCATTCTTAATACAGTCCGTTTTAGCTGTTTTCTCCTTCTGCAAAAGCTTTGAAAGTAATAATATTGGTCAAAACGTAGTTGAGTGAATCAGGTTCTACAACAACACCTAATCCTTCATACCATAATGATAATGATGAAAAAAGATCATTTGCTTGATAGAAACAGTGAAAGCTAAAGCATTCTTCATACAGTCCGTTTTAGCTGTTTTCTCTTTCTGCAAAAGCTTTGAAAGTAACAATATGGGTCAAAACGAAGTTGAGTGAATCAGGTTCTAAAACTAGACCTTATCCTTCATACCATAATGATAATGATGAAAAAGGGTCATTTGCTTGATAGAAAACGTAGTTGAGTGAATCGGGTTCTACAACAACACCTAATCCTTCATACCATAATGAAAATTATGAAAAAAGGTCATTTGCTTGATAGAAACAGTGAAAGCTAAGGCATTCTTAATACAGTCCGTTTTAGCTGTTTTCTCCTTCTGCAAAAGCTTTGAAAGTAATAATATTGGTCAAAACGTAGTTGAGTGAATCAGGTTCTAAAACTAGACCTTATCCTTCATACCATAATGATAATGATGAAAAAGGGTCATTTGCTTGATAGAAAACATAGTTGAGTGAATCAGGTTCTAGAACAACGCCTAATCCTTCTTTCCATAATGATAATGATGAAAAAGGGTCATTTGCTTGATAGAAAACGTAGTTGAGTGAATCGGGTTCTACAACAACACCTAATCCTTCATACCATAATGATAATGATGAAAAAGGGTCATTTGCTTGATAGAAAACGTAGTTGAGTGAATCAGGTTCTAAAACTAGACCTAATCCTTCTTTCCATAATGATAATGATGAAAAAGGGTAATTTGCTTGATAGAAAACGTAGTTGAGTGAATCGGGTTCTACAACAACACCTAATCCTTCATACCATAATGAAAATGATGAAAAAGGGTCATTTGCTTGATAGAAACAGTGAAAGCTAAGGCATTCTTCATACAGTCCATTTTAGCTGTTTTCTCTTTCTGCAAAAGCTTTGAAAGTAACAATATGGGTCAAAACGTAGTTGAGTGAATCAGGTTCTAAAACTAGACCTTATCCTTCATACCATAATGATAATGATGAAAAAGGGTCATTTGCTTGATAGAAAACGTAGTTGAGTGAATCGGGTTCTACAACAACACCTAATCCTTCATACCATAATGAAAATTATGAAAAAAGGTCATTTGCTTGATAGAAACAGTGAAAGCTAAGGCATTCTTAATACAGTCCGTTTTAGCTGTTTTCTCCTTCTGCAAAAGCTTTGAAAGTAATAATATTGGTCAAAACGTAGTTGAGTGAATCAGGTTCTACAACAACACCTAATCCTTCATACCATAATGATAATGATGAAAAAAGATCATTTGCTTGATAGAAACAGTGAAAGCTAAAGCATTCTTCATACAGTCCGTTTTAGCTGTTTTCTCTTTCTGCAAAAGCTTTGAAAGTAACAATATGGGTCAAAACGAAGTTGAGTGAATCAGGTTCTAAAACTAGACCTTATCCTTCATACCATAATGATAATGATGAAAAAGGGTCATTTGCTTGATAGAAAACATAGTTGAGTGAATCAGGTTCTAGAACAACGCCTAATCCTTCTTTCCATAATGATAATGATGAAAAAGGGTCATTTGCTTGATAGAAAACGTAGTTGAGTGAATCAGGTTCTAAATCTAGACCTAATCCTTCATACCATAATGATAATGATGAAAAAGGGTCATTTGCTTGATAGAAACAGTGAAAGCTAAGGCATTCTTCATACAGTCCGTTTTAGCTGTTTTCTCTTTCTTCAAAAGCTTTGAAAGTAATAATATTGGTCAAAACGTAGTTGAGTGAATCAGGTTCTAAAACTAGACCTAATCCTTCTTTCCATAATGATAATGATGAAAAAGGGTCATTTGCTTGATAGAAAACGTAGTTGAGTGAATCGGGTTCTACAACAACACCTAATCCTTCATACCATAATGAAAATGATGAAAAAAGGTCATTTGCTTGATAGAAACAGTGAAAGCTAAGGCATTCTTAATACAGTCCGTTTTAGCTGTTTTCTTCTTCTGCAGAAGCTTTGAAAGTAACAATATTGGTCAAAACGTAGTTGAGTGAATCAGGTTCTAAAACTAGACCTTATCCTTCATAGCATAATGATAATGATGAAAAAAGGTCATTTGCTTGATAGAAACAGTGAAAGCTAAAGCATTCTTCATACAGTCCGTTTTAGCTGTTTTCTCTTTCTGCAAAAGCTTTGAAAGTAACAATATGGGTCAAAACGAAGTTGAGTGAATCAGGTTCTAAAACTAGACCTTATCCTTCATACCATAATGATAATGATGAAAAAGGGTCATTTGCTTGATAGAAAACATAGTTGAGTGAATCAGGTTCTAGAACAACGCCTAATCCTTCATACCATAATGAAAATGATGAAAAAGGGTCATTTGCTTGATAGAAACAGTGAAAGCTAAGGCATTCTTCATACAGTCCATTTTAGCTGTTTTCTCTTTCTGCAAAAGCTTTGAAAGTAACAATATGGGTCAAAACGTAGTTGAGTGAATCAGGTTCTAAAACTAGACCTTATCCTTCATAACCATAATGATAATGATGAAAAAGGGTCATTTGCTTGATAGAAAACGTAGTTGAGTGAATCGGGTTCTACAACAACACCTAATCCTTCATACCATAATGAAAATGATGAAAAAAGGTCATTTGCTTGATAGAAACAGTGAAAGGTAAGGCATTCTTAATACAGTCCGTTTCAGCTGTTTTCTCCTTCTGCAAAAGCTTTGAAAGTAACAATATTGGTCAAAACGTAGTTGAGTGAATTAGGTTCTAAAACTAGACCTTATCCTTCATACCATAATGATAATGATGAAAAAGGGTCATTTGCTTGATAGAAAACGTAGTTGAGTGAATCTGGTTCTAAAACTAGACCTAATCCTTCTTTCCATAATGATAATGATGAAAAAGGGTCATTTGCTTGATAGAAAACGTAGTTGAGTGAATCGGGTTCTACAACAACACCTAATCCTTCATACCATAATGAAAATTATGAAAAAAGGTCATTTGCTTGATAGAAACAGTGAAAGCTAAGGCATTCTTAATACAGTCCGTTTTAGCTGTTTTCTCCTTCTGCAAAAGCTTTGAAAGTAACAATATGGGTCAAAACGAAGTTGAGTGAATCAGGTTCTAAAACTAGACCTTATCCTTCATACCATAATGATAATGATGAAAAAGGGTCATTTGCTTGATAGAAAACGTAGTTGAGTGAATCGGGTTCTACAACAACACCTAATCCTTCATACCATAATGAAAATTATGAAAAAAGGTCATTTGCTTGATAGAAACAGTGAAAGCTAAGGCATTCTTAATACAGTCCGTTTTAGCTGTTTTCTCCTTCTGCAAAAGCTTTGAAAGTAATAATATTGGTCAAAACGTAGTTGAGTGAATCAGGTTCTAAAACTAGACCTTATCCTTCATACCATAATGATAATGATGAAAAAGGGTCATTTGCTTGATAGAAAACATAGTTGAGTGAATCAGGTTCTAGAACAACGCCTAATCCTTCTTTCCATAATGATAATGATGAAAAAGGGTCATTTGCTTGATAGAAAACGTAGTTGAGTGAATCGGGTTCTACAACAACACCTAATCCTTCATACCATAATGATAATGATGAAAAAGGGTCATTTGCTTGATAGAAAACGTAGTTGAGTGAATCAGGTTCTAAAACTAGACCTAATCCTTCTTTCCATAATGATAATGATGAAAAAGGGTAATTTGCTTGATAGAAAACGTAGTTGAGTGAATCGGGTTCTACAACAACACCTAATCCTTCATACCATAATGAAAATGATGAAAAAGGGTCATTTGCTTGATAGAAACAGTGAAAGCTAAGGCATTCTTCATACAGTCCATTTTAGCTGTTTTCTCTTTCTGCAAAAGCTTTGAAAGTAACAATATGGGTCAAAACGTAGTTGAGTGAATCAGGTTCTAAAACTAGACCTTATCCTTCATACCATAATGATAATGATGAAAAAGGGTCATTTGCTTGATAGAAAACGTAGTTGAGTGAATCGGGTTCTACAACAACACCTAATCCTTCATACCATAATGAAAATTATGAAAAAAGGTCATTTGCTTGATAGAAACAGTGAAAGCTAAGGCATTCTTAATACAGTCCGTTTTAGCTGTTTTCTCCTTCTGCAAAAGCTTTGAAAGTAATAATATTGGTCAAAACGTAGTTGAGTGAATCAGGTTCTACAACAACACCTAATCCTTCATACCATAATGATAATGATGAAAAAAGATCATTTGCTTGATAGAAACAGTGAAAGCTAAAGCATTCTTCATACAGTCCGTTTTAGCTGTTTTCTCTTTCTGCAAAAGCTTTGAAAGTAACAATATGGGTCAAAACGAAGTTGAGTGAATCAGGTTCTAAAACTAGACCTTATCCTTCATACCATAATGATAATGATGAAAAAGGGTCATTTGCTTGATAGAAAACATAGTTGAGTGAATCAGGTTCTAGAACAACGCCTAATCCTTCTTTCCATAATGATAATGATGAAAAAGGGTCATTTGCTTGATAGAAAACGTAGTTGAGTGAATCAGGTTCTAAATCTAGACCTAATCCTTCATACCATAATGATAATGATGAAAAAGGGTCATTTGCTTGATAGAAACAGTGAAAGCTAAGGCATTCTTCATACAGTCCGTTTTAGCTGTTTTCTCTTTCTTCAAAAGCTTTGAAAGTAATAATATTGGTCAAAACGTAGTTGAGTGAATCAGGTTCTAAAACTAGACCTAATCCTTCTTTCCATAATGATAATGATGAAAAAGGGTCATTTGCTTGATAGAAAACGTAGTTGAGTGAATCGGGTTCTACAACAACACCTAATCCTTCATACCATAATGAAAATGATGAAAAAAGGTCATTTGCTTGATAGAAACAGTGAAAGCTAAGGCATTCTTAATACAGTCCGTTTTAGCTGTTTTCTTCTTCTGCAGAAGCTTTGAAAGTAACAATATTGGTCAAAACGTAGTTGAGTGAATCAGGTTCTAAAACTAGACCTTATCCTTCATAGCATAATGATAATGATGAAAAAAGGTCATTTGCTTGATAGAAACAGTGAAAGCTAAAGCATTCTTCATACAGTCCGTTTTAGCTGTTTTCTCTTTCTGCAAAAGCTTTGAAAGTAACAATATGGGTCAAAACGAAGTTGAGTGAATCAGGTTCTAAAACTAGACCTTATCCTTCATACCATAATGATAATGATGAAAAAGGGTCATTTGCTTGATAGAAAACATAGTTGAGTGAATCAGGTTCTAGAACAACGCCTAATCCTTCATACCATAATGAAAATGATGAAAAAGGGTCATTTGCTTGATAGAAACAGTGAAAGCTAAGGCATTCTTCATACAGTCCATTTTAGCTGTTTTCTCTTTCTGCAAAAGCTTTGAAAGTAACAATATGGGTCAAAACGTAGTTGAGTGAATCAGGTTCTAAAACTAGACCTTATCCTTCATAACCATAATGATAATGATGAAAAAGGGTCATTTGCTTGATAGAAAACGTAGTTGAGTGAATCGGGTTCTACAACAACACCTAATCCTTCATACCATAATGAAAATGATGAAAAAAGGTCATTTGCTTGATAGAAACAGTGAAAGGTAAGGCATTCTTAATACAGTCCGTTTCAGCTGTTTTCTCCTTCTGCAAAAGCTTTGAAAGTAACAATATTGGTCAAAACGTAGTTGAGTGAATTAGGTTCTAAAACTAGACCTTATCCTTCATACCATAATGATAATGATGAAAAAGGGTCATTTGCTTGATAGAAAACGTAGTTGAGTGAATCTGGTTCTAAAACTAGACCTAATCCTTCTTTCCATAATGATAATGATGAAAAAGGGTCATTTGCTTGATAGAAAACGTAGTTGAGTGAATCGGGTTCTACAACAACACCTAATCCTTCATACCATAATGAAAATTATGAAAAAAGGTCATTTGCTTGATAGAAACAGTGAAAGCTAAGGCATTCTTAATACAGTCCGTTTTAGCTGTTTTCTCCTTCTGCAAAAGCTTTGAAAGTAATAATATTGGTCAAAACGTAGTTGAGTGAATGAGGTTCTAAAACTAGACCTAATCCTTCTTTCCATAATGATAATGATGAAAAAGGGTCATTTGCTTAATAGAAAACGTAGTTGAGTGAATCGGGTTCTACAACAACACCTAATCCTTCATACCATAATGAAAATGATGAAAAAAGGTCATTTGCTTGATAGAAACAGTGAAAGCTAAGGCATTCTTAATACAGTCCGTTTTAGCTGTTTTCTCCTTCTGCAAAAGCTTTGAAAGTAACAATATTGGTCAAAACGTAGTTGAGTGAATCAGGTTCTAAAACTAGACCTTATCCTTCATACCATAATGATAATGATGAAAAAAGGTCATTTGCTTGATAGAAAACATAGTTGAGTGATTCAGGTTCTACAACAACATCTAATCCTTCATACCATAATGATAATGATGAAAAAAGATCATTTGCTTGATAGAAACAGTGAAAGCTAAAGCATCTTCATATAGTCCGTTTTAGCTGTTTTCTCCTTCTGCAAAAGCTTTGAAAGTAACAATATTGGTCAAAACGTAGTTGAGTGAATCAGGTTCTACAACAACACCTAATCCTTCATACCATAATGATAATGATGAAAAAAGATCATTTGCTTGATAGAAACAGTGAAAGCTAAAGCATTCTTCATACAGTCCGTTTTAGCTGTTTTCTCTTTCTGCAAAAGCTTTGAAAGTAACAACATGGGTCAAAACGAAGTTGAGTGAATCAGGTTCTAAAACTAGACCTTATCCTTCATACCATAATGATAATGATGAAAAAGGGTCATTTGCTTGATAGAAAACATAGTTGAGTGATTCAGGTTCTACAACAACATCTAATCCTTCATACCATAATGATAATGATGAAAAAAGATCATTTGCTTGATAGAAACAGTGAAAGCTAAGGCATTCTTCATACAGTCCATTTTAGCTGTTTTCTCTTTCTGCAAAAGCTTTGAAAGTAACAATATGGGTCAAAACGTAGTTGAGTGAATCAGGTTCTAAAACTAGACCTTATCCTTCATACCATAATGATAATGATAAAAAAGGGTCATTTGCTTGATAGAAAACGTAGTTGAGTGAATCGGGTTCTACAACAACACCTAATCCTTCATACCATAATGAAAATGATGAAAAAAGGTCATTTGCTTGATAGAAACAGTGAAAGGTAAGGCATTCTTAATACAGTCCGTTTCAGCTGTTTTCTCCTTCTGCAAAAGCTTTGAAAGTAACAATATTGGTCAAAACGTAGTTGAGTGAATTAGGTTCTAAAACTAGACCTTATCCTTCATACCATAATGATAATGATGAAAAAGGGTCATTTGCTTGATAGAAAACGTAGTTGAGTGAATCGGGTTCTACAACAACACCTAATCCTTCATACCATAATGAAAATGATGAAAAAAGGTCATTTGCTTGATAGAAACAGTGAAAGGTAAGGCATTCTTAATACAGTCCGTTTCAGCTGTTTTCTCCTTCTGCAAAAGCTTTGAAAGTAACAATATTGGTCAAAACGTAGTTGAGTGAATTAGGTTCTAAAACTAGACCTTATCCTTCATACCATAATGATAATGATGAAAAAGGGTCATTTGCTTGATAGAAAACGTAGTTGAGTGAATCTGGTTCTAAAACTAGACCTAATCCTTCTTTCCATAATGATAATGATGAAAAAGGGTCATTTGCTTAATAGAAAACGTAGTTGAGTGAATCGGGTTCTACAACAACACCTAATCCTTCATACCATAATGAAAATGATGAAAAAAGGTCATTTGCTTGATAGAAACAGTGAAAGCTAAGGCATTCTTAATACAGTCCGTTTTAGCTGTTTTCTCCTTCTGCAAAAGCTTTGAAAGTAACAATATTGGTCAAAACGTAGTTGAGTGAATCAGGTTCTAAAACTAGACCTTATCCTTCATACCATAATGATAATGATGAAAAAGGGTCATTTGCTTGATAGAAAACGTAGTTGAGTGAATCGGGTTCTACAACAACACCTAATCCTTCATACCATAATGAAAATGATGAAAAAAGGTCATTTGCTTGATAGAAACAGTGAAAGGTAAGGCATTCTTAATACAGTCCGTTTCAGCTGTTTTCTCCTTCTGCAAAAGCTTTGAAAGTAACAATATTGGTCAAAACGTAGTTGAGTGAATTAGGTTCTAAAACTAGACCTTATCCTTCATACCATAATGATAATGATGAAAAAGGGTCATTTGCTTGATAGAAAACGTAGTTGAGTGAATCTGGTTCTAAAACTAGACCTAATCCTTCTTTCCATAATGATAATGATGAAAAAGGGTCATTTGCTTGATAGAAAACGTAGTTGAGTGAATCGGGTTCTACAACAACACCTAATCCTTCATACCATAATGAAAATTATGAAAAAAGGTCATATGCTTGATAGAAACAGTGAAAGCTAAGGCATTCTTAATACAGTCCGTTTTAGCTGTTTTCTCCTTCTGCAAAAGCTTTGAAAGTAATAATATTGGTCAAAACGTAGTTGAGTGAATCAGGTTCTACAACAACACCTAATCCTTCATACCATAATGATAATGATGAAAAAAGATCATTTGCTTGATAGAAACAGTGAAAGCTAAAGCATTCTTCATACAGTCCGTTTTAGCTGTTTTCTCTTTCTGCAAAAGCTTTGAAAGTAACAATATGGGTCAAAACGAAGTTGAGTGAATCAGGTTCTAAAACTAGACCTTATCCTTCATACCATAATGATAATGATGAAAAAGGGTCATTTGCTTGATAGAAAACGTAGTTGAGTGAATCGGGTTCTACAACAACACCTAATCCTTCATACCATAATGAAAATTATGAAAAAAGGTCATTTGCTTGATAGAAACAGTGAAAGCTAAGGCATTCTTAATACAGTCCGTTTTAGCTGTTTTCTCCTTCTGCAAAAGCTTTGAAAGTAATAATATTGGTCAAAACGTAGTTGAGTGAATCAGGTTCTAAAACTAGACCTTATCCTTCATACCATAATGATAATGATGAAAAAGGGTCATTTGCTTGATAGAAAACATAGTTGAGTGAATCAGGTTCTAGAACAACGCCTAATCCTTCTTTCCATAATGATAATGATGAAAAAGGGTCATTTGCTTGATAGAAAACGTAGTTGAGTGAATCGGGTTCTACAACAACACCTAATCCTTCATACCATAATGATAATGATGAAAAAGGGTCATTTGCTTGATAGAAAACGTAGTTGAGTGAATCAGGTTCTAAAACTAGACCTAATCCTTCTTTCCATAATGATAATGATGAAAAAGGGTAATTTGCTTGATAGAAAACGTAGTTGAGTGAATCGGGTTCTACAACAACACCTAATCCTTCATACCATAATGAAAATGATGAAAAAGGGTCATTTGCTTGATAGAAACAGTGAAAGCTAAGGCATTCTTCATACAGTCCATTTTAGCTGTTTTCTCTTTCTGCAAAAGCTTTGAAAGTAACAATATGGGTCAAAACGTAGTTGAGTGAATCAGGTTCTAAAACTAGACCTTATCCTTCATACCATAATGATAATGATGAAAAAGGGTCATTTGCTTGATAGAAAACGTAGTTGAGTGAATCGGGTTCTACAACAACACCTAATCCTTCATACCATAATGAAAATTATGAAAAAAGGTCATTTGCTTGATAGAAACAGTGAAAGCTAAGGCATTCTTAATACAGTCCGTTTTAGCTGTTTTCTCCTTCTGCAAAAGCTTTGAAAGTAATAATATTGGTCAAAACGTAGTTGAGTGAATCAGGTTCTACAACAACACCTAATCCTTCATACCATAATGATAATGATGAAAAAAGATCATTTGCTTGATAGAAACAGTGAAAGCTAAAGCATTCTTCATACAGTCCGTTTTAGCTGTTTTCTCTTTCTGCAAAAGCTTTGAAAGTAACAATATGGGTCAAAACGAAGTTGAGTGAATCAGGTTCTAAAACTAGACCTTATCCTTCATACCATAATGATAATGATGAAAAAGGGTCATTTGCTTGATAGAAAACATAGTTGAGTGAATCAGGTTCTAGAACAACGCCTAATCCTTCTTTCCATAATGATAATGATGAAAAAGGGTCATTTGCTTGATAGAAAACGTAGTTGAGTGAATCAGGTTCTAAATCTAGACCTAATCCTTCATACCATAATGATAATGATGAAAAAGGGTCATTTGCTTGATAGAAACAGTGAAAGCTAAGGCATTCTTCATACAGTCCGTTTTAGCTGTTTTCTCTTTCTTCAAAAGCTTTGAAAGTAATAATATTGGTCAAAACGTAGTTGAGTGAATCAGGTTCTAAAACTAGAACTAATCCTTCTTTCCATAATGATAATGATGAAAAAGGGTCATTTGCTTGATAGAAAACGTAGTTGAGTGAATCGGGTTCTACAACAACACCTAATCCTTCATACCATAATGAAAATGATGAAAAAAGGTCATTTGCTTGATAGAAACAGTGAAAGCTAAGGCATTCTTAATACAGTCCGTTTTAGCTGTTTTCTTCTTCTGCAGAAGCTTTGAAAGTAACAATATTGGTCAAAACGTAGTTGAGTGAATCAGGTTCTAAAACTAGACCTTATCCTTCATAGCATAATGATAATGATGAAAAAAGGTCATTTGCTTGATAGAAAACATAGTTGAGTGATTCAGGTTCTACAACAACATCTAATCCTTCATACCATAATGATAATGATGAAAAAAGATCATTTGCTTGATAGAAACAGTGAAAGCTAAAGCATTCTTCATACAGTCCGTTTTAGCTGTTTTCTCTTTCTGCAAAAGCTTTGAAAGTAACAATATGGGTCAAAACGAAGTTGAGTGAATCAGGTTCTAAAACTAGACCTTATCCTTCATACCATAATGATAATGATGAAAAAGGGTCATTTGCTTGATAGAAAACATAGTTGAGTGAATCAGGTTCTAGAACAACGCCTAATCCTTCATACCATAATGAAAATGATGAAAAAGGGTCATTTGCTTGATAGAAACAGTGAAAGCTAAGGCATTCTTCATACAGTCCATTTTAGCTGTTTTCTCTTTCTGCAAAAGCTTTGAAAGTAACAATATGGGTCAAAACGTAGTTGAGTGAATCAGGTTCTAAAACTAGACCTTATCCTTCATAACCATAATGATAATGATGAAAAAGGGTCATTTGCTTGATAGAAAACGTAGTTGAGTGAATCGGGTTCTACAACAACACCTAATCCTTCATACCATAATGAAAATGATGAAAAAAGGTCATTTGCTTGATAGAAACAGTGAAAGGTAAGGCATTCTTAATACAGTCCGTTTCAGCTGTTTTCTCCTTCTGCAAAAGCTTTGAAAGTAACAATATTGGTCAAAACGTAGTTGAGTGAATTAGGTTCTAAAACTAGACCTTATCCTTCATACCATAATGATAATGATGAAAAAGGGTCATTTGCTTGATAGAAAACGTAGTTGAGTGAATCTGGTTCTAAAACTAGACCTAATCCTTCTTTCCATAATGATAATGATGAAAAAGGGTCATTTGCTTGATAGAAAACGTAGTTGAGTGAATCGGGTTCTACAACAACACCTAATCCTTCATACCATAATGAAAATTATGAAAAAAAGGTCATTTGCTTGATAGAAACAGTGAAAGCTAAGGCATTCTTAATACAGTCCGTTTTAGCTGTTTTCTCCTTCTGCAAAAGCTTTGAAAGTAATAATATTGGTCAAAACGTAGTTGAGTGAATGAGGTTCTAAAACTAGACCTAATCCTTCTTTCCATAATGATAATGATGAAAAAGGGTCATTTGCTTAATAGAAAACGTAGTTGAGTGAATCGGGTTCTACAACAACACCTAATCCTTCATACCATAATGAAAATGATGAAAAAAGGTCATTTGCTTGATAGAAACAGTGAAAGCTAAGGCATTCTTAATACAGTCCGTTTTAGCTGTTTTCTCCTTCTGCAAAAGCTTTGAAAGTAACAATATTGGTCAAAACGTAGTTGAGTGAATCAGGTTCTAAAACTAGACCTTATCCTTCATACCATAATGATAATGATGAAAAAAGGTCATTTGCTTGATAGAAAACATAGTTGAGTGATTCAGGTTCTACAACAACATCTAATCCTTCATACCATAATGATAATGATGAAAAAAGATCATTTGCTTGATAGAAACAGTGAAAGCTAAAGCATCTTCATATAGTCCGTTTTAGCTGTTTTCTCCTTCTGCAAAAGCTTTGAAAGTAACAATATTGGTCAAAACGTAGTTGAGTGAATCAGGTTCTACAACAACACCTAATCCTTCATACCATAATGATAATGATGAAAAAAGATCATTTGCTTGATAGAAACAGTGAAAGCTAAAGCATTCTTCATACAGTCCGTTTTAGCTGTTTTCTCTTTCTGCAAAAGCTTTGAAAGTAACAACATGGGTCAAAACGAAGTTGAGTGAATCAGGTTCTAAAACTAGACCTTATCCTTCATACCATAATGATAATGATGAAAAAGGGTCATTTGCTTGATAGAAAACATAGTTGAGTGAATCAGGTTCTAGAACAACGCCTAATCCTTCTTTCCATAATGATAATGATGAAAAAGGGTCATTTGCTTGATAGAAAACGTAGTTGAGTGAATCAGGTTCTAAATCTAGACTTAATCCTTCATACCATAATGATAATGATGAAAAAGGGTCATTTGCTTGATAGAAACAGTGAAAGCTAAGGCATTCTTCATACAGTCCGTTTTAGCTGTTTTCTCTTTCTTCAAAAGCTTTGAAAGTAATAATATTGGTCAAAACGTAGTTGAGTGAATCAGGTTCTAAAACTAGACCTAATCCTTCTTTCCATAATGATAATGATGAAAAAGGGTCATTTGCTTGATAGAAAACGTAGTTGAGTGAATCGGGTTCTACAACAACACCTAATCCTTCATACCATAATGAAAATGATGAAAAAAGGTCATTTGCTTGATAGAAACAGTGAAAGCTAAGGCATTCTTAATACAGTCCGTTTTAGCTGTTTTCTCCTTCTGCAAAAGCTTTGAAAGTAACAATATTGGTCAAAACGTAGTTGAGTGAATCAGGTTCTAAAACTAGACCTTATCCTTCATACCATAATGATAATGATGAAAAAAGGTCATTTGCTTGATAGAAAACATAGTTGAGTGATTCAGGTTCTACAACAACATCTAATCCTTCATACCATAATGATAATGATGAAAAAAGATCATTTGCTTGATAGAAACAGTGAAAGCTAAAGCATTCTTCATATAGTCCGTTTTAGCTGTTTTCTCCTTCTGCAAAAGCTTTGAAAGTAACAATATTGGTCAAAACGTAGTTGAGTGAATCAGGTTCTACAACAACACCTAATCCTTCATACCATAATGATAATGATGAAAAAAGGTCATTTGCTTGATAGAAACAGTGAAAGCTAAGGCATTCTTAATACAGTCCGTTTTAGCTGTTTTCTCCTTCTGCAAAAGCTTTGAAAGTAACAATATTGGTCAAAACGTAGTTGAGTGAATCAGGTTCTAAATCTAGACCTTATCCTTCATACCATAATGATAATGATGAAAAAGGGTCATTTGCTTGATAGAAAACATAGTTGAGTGAATCAGGTTCTAGAACAACGCCTAATCCTTCTTTCCATAATGATAATGATGAAAAAGGGTCATTTGCTTGATAGAAAACGTAGTTGAGTGAATCAGGTTCTACAACAACACCTAATCCTTCATACCATAATGATAATGATGAAAAAAGATCATTTGCTTGATAGAAACAGTGTAAGTTAAGGCATTCTTCATACAATCTGTTTTAGCTGTTTTCTCCTTCTGCAAAAGCTTTGAAAGTAACAATATTGGTCAAAACGTAGTTGAGTGAATCAGGTTCTAAATCTAGACCTAATCCTTCATACCATAATGATAATGATGAAAAAGGGTCATTTGCTTGATAGAAACAGTGAAAGCTAAGGCATTCTTCATACAGTCCGTTTTAGCTGTTTTCTCTTTCTTCAAAAGCTTTGAAAGTAATAATATTGGTCAAAACGTAGTTGAGTGAATGAGGTTCTAAAACTAGACCTAATCCTTCTTTCCATAATGATAATGATGAAAAAGGGTCATTTGCTTGATAGAAAACGTAGTTGAGTGAATCGGGTTCTACAACAACACCTAATCCTTCATACCATAATGAAAATGATGAAAAAAGATCATTCGCTTGATAGAAACAGTGAAACCTATAGCATTCTTCATATAGTCCGTTTTAGCTGTTTTCTCCTTCTGCAAAAGCTTTGAAAGTAACAATATTGGTCAAAACGTAGTTGAGTGAATCAGGTTCTACAACAACACCTAATCCTTCATACCATAATGATAATGATGAAAAAAGATCATTTGCTTGATAGAAACAGTGAAAGCTAAGGCATTCTTCATACAGTCCGTTTTAGCTGTTTTCTCTTTCTGCAAAAGCTTTGAAAGTAACAATATGGGTCAAAACGAAGTTGAGTGAATCAGGTTCTAAAACTAGACCTTATCCTTCATACCATAATGATAATGATGAAAAGGGGTCATTTGCTTGATAGAAAACATAGTTGAGTGAATCAGGTTCTAGAACAACGCCTAATCCTTCTTTCCATAATGAAAATGATGAAAAAAGGTCATTAGCTTGATAGAAACAGTGAAAGCTAAGGCATTCTTAATACAGTCCGTTTTAGCTGTTTTCTCCTTCTGCAAAAGCTTTGAAAGTAACAATATTGGTCAAAACGTAGTTGAGTGAATTAGGTTCTTAAACTAGACCTTATCCTTCATACCATAATGATAATGATGAAAAAGGGTCATTTGCTTGATAGAAAACGTAGTTGAGTGAATCAGGTTCTAAAACTAGACCTAATCCTTCTTTCCATAATGATAATGATGAAAAAGGGTCATTTGCTTGATAGAAAACGTAGTTGAGTGAATCGGGTTCTACAACAACACCTAATCCTTCATACCATAATGAAAATGATGAAAAAGGGTCATTTGCTTGATAGAAACAGTGAAAGCTAAGGCATTCTTCATACAGTCCATTTTAGCTGTTTTCTCTTTCTGCAAAAGCTTTGAAAGTAACAATATGGGTCAAAACGTAGTTGAGTGAATCAGGTTCTAAAACTAGACCTTATCCTTCATACCATAATGATAATGATGAAAAAGGGTCATTTGCTTGATAGAAAACGTAGTTGAGTAAATCGGGTTCTACAACAACACCTAATCCTTCATACCATAATGAAAATGATGAAAAAAGGTCATTTGCTTGATAGAAACAGTGAAAGGTAAGACATTCTTAATACAGTCCGTTTCAGCTGTTTTCTCCTTCTGCAAAAGCTTTGAAAGTAACAATATTGGTCAAAACGTAGTTGAGTGAATCAGGTTCTAAAACTAGACCTTATCCTTCATACCATAATGATAATGATGAAAAAAGGTCATTTGCTTGATAGAAAACATAGTTGAGTGATTCAGGTTCTATAACAACATCTAATCCTTCATACCATAATGATAATGATGAAAAAAGATCATTTGCTTGATAGAAACAGTGAAAGCTAAAGCATTCTTAATACAGTCCGTTTTAGCTGTTTTCTCCTTCTGCAAAAGCTTTGAAAGTAACAATATGGGTCAAAACGTAGTTGAGTTAATCAGGTTCTAAAACTAGACCTTATCCTTCATACCATAATGATAATGATGAAAAAGGGTCATTTGCTTGATAGAAAACGTAGTTGAGTGAATCAGGTTCTACAACAACACCTAATCCTTCATACCATAATGATAATGATGAAAAAAGATCATTCGCTTGATAGAAACAGTGAAACCTAAAGCATTCTTCATATAGTCCGTTTTAGCTGTTTTCTCCTTCTGCAAAAGCTTTGAAAGTAACAATATTGGTCAAAACGTAGTTGAGTGAATTAGGTTCTAAAACTAGACCTTATCCTTCATACCATAATGATAATGATGAAAAAGGGTCATTTGCTTGATAGAAAACGTAGTTGAGTGAATCTGGTTCTAAAACTAGACCTAATCCTTCTTTCCATAATGATAATGATGAAAAAGGGTCATTTGCTTGATAGAAAACGTAGTTGAGGGAATCGGGTTCTACAACAACACCTAATCCTTCATACCATAATGAAAATTATGAAAAAAGGTCATTTGCTTGATAGAAACAGTGAAAGCTAAGGCATTCTTAATACAGTCCGTTTTAGCTGTTTTCTCCTTCTGCAAAAGCTTTGAAAGTAACAATATTGGTCAAAACGTAGTTGAGTGAATCAGGTTCTAAAACTAGACCTTATCCTTCATACCATAATGATAATGATGAAAAAAGGTCATTTGCTTGATAGAAAACATAGTTGAGTGATTCAGGTTCTACAACAACATCTAATCCTTCATACCATAATGATAATGATGAAAAAAGATCATTTGCTTGATAGAAACAGTGAAAGCTAAAGCATTCTTCATATAGTCCGTTTTAGCTGTTTTCTCCTTCTGCAAAAGCTTTGAAAGTAACAATATTGGTCAAAACGTAGTTGAGTGAATCAGGTTCTACAACAACACCTAATCCTTCATACCATAATGATAATGATGAAAAAAGGTCATTTGCTTGATAGAAACAGTGAAAGCTAAGGCATTCTTAATACAGTCCGTTTTAGCTGTTTTCTCCTTCTGCAAAAGCTTTGAAAGTAACAATATTGGTCAAAACGTAGTTGAGTGAATCAGGTTCTAAATCTAGACCTTATCCTTCATACCATAATGATAATGATGAAAAAGGGTCATTTGCTTGATAGAAAACATAGTTGAGTGAATCAGGTTCTACAACAACACCTAATCCTTCATACCATAATGATAATGATGAAAAAAGGTCATTTGCTTGATAGAAACAGTGAAAGCTAAGGCATTCTTAATACAGTCCGTTTTAGCTGTTTTCTCCTTCTGCAAAAGCTTTGAAAGTAACAATATTGGTCAAAACGTAGTTGAGTGAATTAGGTTCTAAAACTAGACCTTATCCTTCATACCATAATGATAATGATGAAAAAGGGTCATTTGCTTGATAGAAAACGTAGTTGAGTGAATCGGGTTCTACAACAACACCTAATCCTTCATACCATAATGAAAATTATGAAAAAAGGTCATTTGCTTGATAGAAACAGTGAAAGTTAAGGCATTCTTAATACAGTCCGTTTTAGCTGTTTTCTCCTTCTGCAAAAGCTTTGAAAGTAACAATATTGGTCAAAACGTAGTTGAGTGAATCAGGTTCTAAAACTAGACCTTATCCTTCATACCATAATGATAACGATGAAAAAGGGTCATTTGCTTGATAGAAAACGTAGTTGAGTGAATCGGGTTCTACAACAACACCTAATCCTTCATACCATAATGAAAATGATGAAAAAAGGTCATTTGCTTGATAGAAACAGTGAAAGGTAAGGCATTCTTAATACAGTCCGTTTCAGCTGTTTTCTCCTTCTGCAAAAGCTTTGAAAGTAACAATATTGGTCAAAACGTAGTTGAGTGAATCAGGTTCTAAAACTAGACCTTATCCTTCATACCATAATGATAATGATGAAAAAAGGTCATTTGCTTGATAGAAAACATAGTTGAGTGATTCAGGTTCTATAACAACATCTAATCCTTCATACCATAATGATAATGATGAAAAAAGATCATTTGCTTGAAAGAAACAGTGAAAGCTAAAGCATTCTTAATACAGTCCGTTTTAGCTGTTTTCTCCTTCTGCAAAAGCTTTGAAAGTAACAATATGGGTCAAAACGTAGTTGAGTTAATCAGGTTCTAAAACTAGACCTTATCCTTCATACCATAATGATAATGATGAAAAAGGGTCATTTGCTTGATAGAAAACGTAGTTGAGTGAATCAGGTTCTACAACAACACCTAATCCTTCATACCATAATGATAATGATGAAAAAAGATCATTCGCTTGATAGAAACAGTGAAACCTAAAGCATTCTTCATATAGTCCGTTTTAGCTGTTTTCTCCTTCTGCAAAAGCTTTGAAAGTAACAATATTGGTCAAAACGTAGTTGAGTGAATTAGGTTCTAAAACTAGACCTTATCCTTCATACCATAATGATAATGATGAAAAAGGGTCATTTGCTTGATAGAAAACGTAGTTGAGTGAATCTGGTTCTAAAACTAGACCTAATCCTTCTTTCCATAATGATAATGATGAAAAAGGGTCATTTGCTTGATAGAAAACGTAGTTGAGTGAATCGGGTTCTACAACAACACCTAATCCTTCATACCATAATGAAAATTATGAAAAAAGGTCATTTGCTTGATAGAAACAGTGAAAGTTAAGGCATTCTTAATACAGTCCGTTTTAGCTGTTTTCTCCTTCTGCAAAAGCTTTGAAAGTAACAATATTGGTCAAAACGTAGTTGAGTGAATCAGGTTCTAAAACTAGACCTTATCCTTCATACCATAATGATAACGATGAAAAAAGGTCATTTGCTTGATAGAAAACATAGTTGAGTGATTCAGGTTCTACAACAACATCTAATCCTTCATACCATAATGATAATGATGAAAAAAGATCATTTGCTTGATAGAAACAGTGAAAGCTAAGGCATTCTTCATACAGTCCATTTTAGCTGTTTTCTCTTTCTGCAAAAGCTTTGAAAGTAACAATATGGGTCAAAACGTAGTTGAGTGAATCAGGTTCTAAAACTAGACCTTATCCTTCATACCATAATGATAATGATGAAAAAGGGTCATTTGCTTGATAGAAAACGTAGTTGAGTGAATCGGGTTCTACAACAACACCTAATCCTTCATACCATAATGAAAATGATGAAAAAAGGTCATTTGCTTGATAGAAACAGTGAAAGGTAAGGCATTCTTAATACAGTCCGTTTCAGCTGTTTTCTCCTTCTGCAAAAGCTTTGAAAGTAACAATATTGGTCAAAACGTAGTTGAGTGAATCAGGTTCTAAAACTAGACCTTATCCTTCATACCATAATGATAATGATGAAAAAAGGTCATTTGCTTGATAGAAAACATAGTTGAGTGATTCAGGTTCTATAACAACATCTAATCCTTCATACCATAATGATAATGATGAAAAAAGATCATTTGCTTGATAGAAACAGTGAAAGCTAAAGCATTCTTAATACAGTCCGTTTTAGCTGTTTTCTCCTTCTGCAAAAGCTTTGAAAGTAACAATATGGGTCAAAACGTAGTTGAGTTAATCAGGTTCTAAAACTAGACCTTATCCTTCATACCATAATGATAATGATGAAAAAGGGTCATTTGCTTGACAGAAAACGTAGTTGAGTGAATCAGGTTCTACAACAACACCTAATCCTTCATACCATAATGATAATGATGAAAAAAGATCATTCGCTTGATAGAAACAGTGAAACCTAAAGCATTCTTCATATAGTCCGTTTTAGCTGTTTTCTCCTTCTGCAAAAGCTTTGAAAGTAACAATATTGGTCAAAACGTAGTTGAGTGAATTAGGTTCTAAAACTAGACCTTATCCTTCATACCATAATGATAATGATGAAAAAGGGTCATTTGCTTGATAGAAAACGTAGTTGAGTGAATCTGGTTCTAAAACTAGACCTAATCCTTCTTTCCATAATGATAATGATGAAAAAGGGTCATTTGCTTGATAGAAAACGTAGTTGAGTGAATCGGGTTCTACAACAACACCTAATCCTTCATACCATAATGAAAATTATAAAAAAAAAGGTCATTTGCTTGATAGAAACAGTGAAAGCTAAGGCATTCTTAATACAGTCCGTTTTAGCTGTTTTCTCCTTCTGCAAAAGCTTTGAAAGTAACAATATTGGTCAAAACGAAGTTGAGTGAATCAGGTTCTACAACAACACCTAATCCTTCATACCATAATGATAATGATGAAAAAAGATCATTCGCTTGATAGAAACAGTGAAACCTAAAGCATTCTTCATATAGTCCGTTTTAGCTGTTTTCTCCTTCTGCAAAAGCTTTGAAAGTAACAATATTGGTCAAAACGTAGTTGAGTGAATCAGGTTCTACAACAACACCTAATCCTTCATACCATAATGATAATGATGAAAAAAGATCATTTGCTTGATAGAAACAGTGAAAGCTAAAGCATTCTTCATACAGTCCGTTTTAGCTGTTTTCTCTTTCTGCAAAAGCTTTGAAAGTAACAATATGGGTCAAAACGAAGTTGAGTGAATCAGGTTCTAAAACTAGACCTTATCCTTCATACCATAATGATAATGATGAAAAAGGGTCATTTGCTTGATAGAAAACGTAGTTGAGTGAATCGGGTTCTACAACAACACCTAATCCTTCATACCATAATGAAAATGATGAAAAAAGGTCATTTGCTTGATAGAAACAGTGAAAGCTAAGGCATTCTTAATACAGTCCGTTTTAGCTGTTTTCTCCTTCTGCAAAAGCTTTGAAAGTAACAATATTGGTCAAAACGTAGTTGAGTGAATCAGGTTCTAAAACTAGACCTTATCCTTCATACCATAATGATAATGATGAAAAAAGGTCATTTGCTTGATAGAAAACATAGTTGAGTGATTCAGGTTCTACAACAACATCTAATCCTTCATACCATAATGATAATGATGAAAAAGGGTCATTTGCTTGATAGAAAACGTAGTTGAGTGAATCAGGTTCTAAATCTAGACCTAATCCTTAATACCATAATGATAATGATGAAAAAGGGTCATTTGCTTGATAGAAACAGTGAAAGCTAAGGCATTCTTCATACAGTCCGTTTTAGCTGTTTTCTCTTTCTTCAAAAGCTTTGAAAGTAATAATATTGGTCAAAACGTAGTTGAGTGAATCAGGTTCTAAAACTAGACCTAATCCTTCTTTCCATAATGATAATGATGAAAAAGGGTCATTTGCTTGATAGAAAACGTAGTTGAGTGAATCGGGTTCTACAACAACACCTAATCCTTCATACCATAATGAAAATGATGAAAAAAGGTCATTTGCTTGATAGAAACAGTGAAAGCTAAGGCATTCTTAATACAGTCCGTTTTAGCTGTTTTCTCCTTCTGCAAAAGCTTTGAAAGTAACAATATTGGTCAAAACGTAGTTGAGTGAATCAGGTTCTAAAACTAGACCTTATCCTTCATACCATAATGATAATGATGAAAAAAGGTCATTTGCTTGATAGAAAACATAGTTGAGTGATTCAGGTTCTACAACAACATCTAATCCTTCATACCATAATGATAATGATGAAAAAAGATCATTTGCTTGATAGAAACAGTGAAAGCTAAAGCATTCTTCATATAGTCCGTTTTAGCTGTTTTCTCCTTCTGCAAAAGCTTTGAAAGTAACAATATTGGTCAAAGTGTAGTTGAGTGAATCAGGTTCTACAACAACACCTAATCCTTCATACCATAATGATAATGATGAAAAAAGATCATTTGCTTGATAGAAACAGTGAAAGCTAAAGCATTCTTCATACAGTCCGTTTTAGCTGTTTTCTCTTTCTGCAAAAGCTTTGAAAGTAACAATATGGGTCAAAACGAAGTTGAGTGAATCAGGTTCTAAAACTAGACCTTATCCTTCATACCATAATGATAATGATGAAAAGGGGTCATTTGCTTGATAGAAAACATAGTTGAGTGAATCAGGTTCTAGAAAAACGCCTAATCCTTCTTTCTATAATGATAATGATGAAAAAGGGTCATTTGCTTGATAGAAAACGTAGTTGAGTGAATCGGGTTCTACAACAACACCTAATCCTTCATACCATAATGATAATGATGAAAAAAGATCATTTGCTTGATAGAAACAGTGAAAGCTAAAGCATTCTTCATACAGTCCGTTTTAGCTGTTTTCTCTTTCTGCAAAAGCTTTGAAAGTAACAATATGGGTCAAAACGAAGTTGAGTGAATCAGGTTCTAAAACTAGACCTTATCCTTCATACCATAATGATAATGATGAAAAAGGGTCATTTGCTTGATAGAAAACGTAGTTGAGTGAATCGGGTTCTACAACAACACCTAATCCTTCATACCATAATGAAAATGATGAAAAAAGGTCATTTGCTTGATAGAAACAGGGAAAGCTAAGGCATTCTTAATACAGTCCGTTTTAGCTGTTTTCTCCTTCTGCAAAAGCTTTGAAAGTAACAATATTGGTCAAAACGTAGTTGAGTGAATCAGGTTCTAAAACTAGACCTTATCCTTCATACCATAATGATAATGATGAAAAAAGGTCATTTGCTTGATAGAAAACATAGTTGAGTGATTCAGGTTCTACAACAACATCTAATCCTTCATACCATAATGATAATGATGAAAAAAGATCATTTGCTTGATAGAAACAGTGAAAGCTAAAGCATTCTTCATATAGTCCGTTTTAGCTGTTTTCTCCTTCTGAAAAAGCTTTGAAAGTAACAATATTGGTCAAAACGTAGTTGAGTGAATCAGGTTCTACAACAACACCTAATCCTTCATACCATAATGATAATGATGAAAAAAGATCATTTGCTTGATAGAAACAGTGAAAGCTAAAGCATTCTTCATACAGTCCGTTTTAGCTGTTTTCTCTTTCTGCAAAAGCTTTGAAAGTAACAATATGGGTCAAAACGAAGTTGAGTGAAGCAGGTTCTAAAACTAGACCTTATCCTTCATACCATAATGATAATGATGAAAAGGGGTCATTTGCTTGATAGAAAACATAGTTGAGTGAATCAGGTTCTAGAAAAACGCCTAATCCTTCTTTCCATAATGATAATGATGAAAAAGGGTCATTTGCTTGATAGAAAACGTAGTTGAGTGAATCGGGTTCTACAACAACACCTAATCCTTCATACCATAATGAAAATGATGAAAAAGGGTCATTTGCTTGATAGAAACAGTGAAAGCTAAGGCATTCTTCATACAGTCCATTTTAGCTGTTTTCTCTTTCTGCAAAAGCTTTGAAAGTAACAATATGGGTCAAAACGTAGTTGAGTGAATCAGGTTCTAAAACTAGACCTTATCCTTCATACCATAATGATAATGATGAAAAAGGGTCATTTGCTTGATAGAAAACGTAGTTGAGTGAATCGGGTTCTACAACAACACCTAATCCTTCATACCATAATGAAAATGATGAAAAAAGATCATTTGCTTGATAGAAACAGTGAAAGCTAAAGCATTCTTAATACAGTCCGTTTTAGCTGTTTTCTCCTTCTGCAAAAGCTTTGAAAGTAACAATATGGGTCAAAACGTAGTTGATTAATCAGGTTCTAAAACTAGACCTTATCCTTCATACCATAATGATAATGATGAAAAAGGGTCATTTGCTTGATAGAAAACGTAGTTGAGTGAATCAGGTTCTACAACAACACCTAATCCTTCATACCATAATGATAATGATGAAAAAAGATCATTCGCTTGATAGAAACAGTGAAACCTAAAGCATTCTTCATATAGTCCGTTTTAGCTGTTTTCTCCTTCTGCAAAAGCTTTGAAAGTAACAATATTGGTCAAAACGTAGTTGAGTGAATTAGGTTCTAAAACTAGACCTTATCCTTCATACCATAATGATAATGATGAAAAAGGGTCATTTGCTTGATAGAAAACGTAGTTGAGTGAATCTGGTTCTAAAACTAGACCTAATCCTTCTTTCCATAATGATAATGATGAAAAAGGGTCATTTGCTTGATAGAAAACGTAGTTGAGTGAATCGGGTTCTACAACAACACCTAATCCTTCATACCATAATGAAAATTATGAAAAAAGGTCATTTGCTTGATAGAAACAGTGAAAGCTAAGGCATTCTTAATACAGTCCGTTTTAGCTGTTTTCTCCTTCTGCAAAAGCTTTGAAAGTAACAATATTGGTCAAAACGTAGTTGAGTGAATCAGGTTCTAAAACTAGACCTTATCCTTCATACCATAATGATAATGATGAAAAAAGGTCATTTGCTTGATAGAAAACATAGTTGAGTGATTCAGGTTCTACAACAACATCTAATCCTTCATACCATAATGATAATGATGAAAAAAGATCATTTGCTTGATAGAAACAGTGAAAGCTAAAGCATTCTTCATATAGTCCGTTTTAGCTGTTTTCTCCTTCTGCAAAAGCTTTGAAAGTAACAATATTGGTCAAAACGTAGTTGAGTGAATCAGGTTCTACAACAACACCTAATCCTTCATACCATAATGATAATGATGAAAAAAGATCATTTGCTTGATAGAAACAGTGAAAGCTAAAGCATTCTTCATACAGTCCGTTTTAGCTGTTTTCTCTTTCTGCAAAAGCTTTGAAAGTAACAATATTGGTCAAAACGTAGTTGAGTGAATCAGGTTCTAAAACTAGACCTTATCCTTCATACCATAATGATAATGATGAAAAAAGGTCATTTGCTTGATAGAAAACATAGTTGAGTGATTCAGGTTCTATAACAACACCTAATCCTTCATACCATAATGATAATGATGAAAAAAGATCATTTGCTTGATAGAAACAGTGAAAGCTAAAGCATTCTTCATACAGTCCGTTTTAGCTGTTTTCTCTTTCTGCAAAAGCTTTGAAAGTAACAATATGGGTCAAAACGAAGTTGAGTGAATCAGGTTCTAAAACTAGACCTTATCCTTCATACCATAATGATAATGATGAAAAAGGGTCATTTGCTTGATAGAAAACGTAGTTGAGTGAATCGGGTTCTACAACAACACCTAATCCTTCATACCATAATGAAAATGATGAAAAAAGGTCATTTGCTTGATAGAAACAGTGAAAGCTAAGGCATTCTTAATACAGTCCGTTTTAGCTGTTTTCTCCTTCTGCAAAAGTTTTGAAAGTAACAATATTGGTCAAAACGTAGTTGAGTGAATCAGGTTCTAAAACTAGACCTTATCCTTCATACCATAATGATAATGATGAAAAAAGGTCATTTGCTTGATAGAAAACATAGTTGAGTGATTCAGGTTCTACAACAACATCTAATCCTTCATACCATAATGATAATGATGAAAAAAGATCATTTGCTTGATAGAAACAGTGAAAGCTAAAGCATTCTTCATATAGTCCGTTTTAGCTGTTTTCTCCTTCTGCAAAAGCTTTGAAAGTAACAATATTGGTCAAAACGTAGTTGAGTGAATCATGAAAAAAGGTCATTTGCTTGATAGAAAACATAGTTGAGTGATTCAGGTTCTACAACAACATCTAATCCTTCATACCATAATGATAATGATGAAAAAAGATCATTTGCTTGATAGAAACAGTGAAAGCTAAAGCATTCTTCATATAGTCCGTTTTAGCTGTTTTCTCCTTCTGCAAAAGCTTTGAAAGTAACAATATTGGTCAAAACGTAGTTGAGTGAATCAGGTTCTACAACAACACCTAATCCTTCATACCATAATGATAATGATGAAAAAAGATCATTTGCTTGATAGAAACAGTGTAAGTTAAGGCATTCTTCATACAATCTGTTTTAGCTGTTTTCTCCTTCTGCAAAAGCTTTGAAAGTAACAATATTGGTCAAAACGTAGTTGAGTGAATCAGGTTCTAAATCTAGACCTAATCCTTCATACCATAATGATAATGATGAAAAAGGGTCATTTGCTTGATAGAAACAGTGAAAGCTAAGGCATTCTTCATACAGTCCGTTTTAGCTGTTTTCTCTTTCTTCAAAAGCTTTGAAAGTAATAATATTGGTCAAAACGTAGTTGAGTGAATGAGGTTCTAAAACTAGACCTAATCCTTCTTTCCATAATGATAATGATGAAAAAGGGTCATTTGCTTGATAGAAAACGTAGTTGAGTGAATCAGGTTCTAAAACTAGACCTAATCCTTCTTTCCATAATGATAATGATGAAAAAGGGTCATTTGCTTGATAGAAAACGTAGTTGAGTGAATCGGGTTCTACAACAACACCTAATCCTTCATACCATAATGAAAATGATGAAAAAGGGTCATTTGCTTGATAGAAACAGTGAAAGCTAAGGCATTCTTCATACAGTCCATTTTAGCTGTTTTCTATTTCTGCAAAAGCTTTGAAAGTAACAATATTGGTCAAAACGTAGTTGAGTGAATCAGGTTCTAAAACTAGACCTTATCCTTCATACCATAATGATAATGATGAAAAAAGGTCATTTGCTTGATAGAAAACATAGTTGAGTGATTCAGGTTCTACAACAACATCTAATCCTTCATACCATAATGATAATGATGAAAAAGGGTCATTTGCTTGATAGAAAACGTAGTTGAGTGAATCAGGTTCTAAATCTAGACCTAATCCTTAATACCATAATGATAATGATGAAAAAGGGTCATTTGCTTGATAGAAACAGTGAAAGCTAAGGCATTCTTTATACAGTCCGTTTTAGCTGTTTTCTCTTTCTTCAAAAGCTTTGAAAGTAATAATATTGGTCAAAACGTAGTTGAGTGAATGAGGTTCTAAAACTAGACCTAATCCTTCTTTCCATAATGATAATGATGAAAAAGGGTCATTTGCTTGATAGAAAACGTAGTTGAGTGAATCAGGTTCTAAAACTAGACCTAATCCTTCTTTCCATAATGATAATGATGAAAAAGGGTCATTTGCTTGATAGAAAACGTAGTTGAGTGAATCGGGTTCTACAACAACACCTAATCCTTCATACCATAATGAAAATGATGAAAAAGGGTCATTTGCTTGATAGAAACAGTGAAAGCTAAGGCATTCTTCATACAGTCCATTTTAGCTGTTTTCTATTTCTGCAAAAGCTTTGAAAGTAACAATATTGGTCAAAACGTAGTTGAGTGAATCAGGTTCTAAAACTAGACCTTATCCTTCATACCATAATGATAATGATGAAAAAAGGTCATTTGCTTGATAGAAAACATAGTTGAGTGATTCAGGTTCTACAACAACATCTAATCCTTCATACCATAATGATAATGATGAAAAAGGGTCATTTGCTTGATAGAAAACGTAGTTGAGTGAATCAGGTTCTAAATCTAGACCTAATCCTTAATACCATAATGATAATGATGAAAAAGGGTCATTTGCTTGATAGAAACAGTGAAAGCTAAGGCATTCTTCATACAGTCCGTTTTAGCTGTTTTCTCTTTCTTCAAAAGCTTTGAAAGTAATAATATTGGTCAAAACGTAGTTGAGTGAATCAGGTTCTAAAACTAGACCTAATCCTTCTTTCCATAATGATAATGATGAAAAAGGGTCATTTGCTTGATAGAAAACGTAGTTGAGTGAATCGGGTTCTACAACAACACCTAATCCTTCATACCATAATGATAATGATGAAAAAAGATCATTTGCTTGATAGAAACAGTGAAAGCTAAAGCATTCTTCATACAGTCCGTTTTAGCTGTTTTCTCTTTCTGCAAAAGCTTTGAAAGTAACAATATGGGTCAAAACGAAGTTGAGTGAATCAGGTTCTAAAACTAGACCTTATCCTTCATACCATAATGATAATGATGAAAAAGGGTCATTTGCTTGATAGAAAACGTAGTTGAGTGAATCGGGTTCTACAACAACACCTAATCCTTCATACCATAATGAAAATGATGAAAAAAGGTCATTTGCTTGATAGAAACAGTGAAAGCTAAGGCATTCTTAATACAGTCCGTTTTAGCTGTTTTCTCCTTCTGCAAAAGCTTTGAAAGTAACAATATTGGTCAAAACGTAGTTGAGTGAATCAGGTTCTAAAACTAGACCTTATCCTTCATACCATAATGATAATGATGAAAAAAGGTCATTTGCTTGATAGAAAACATAGTTGAGTGATTCAGGTTCTACAACAACATCTAATCCTTCATACCATAATGATAATGATGAAAAAAGATCATTTGCTTGATAGAAACAGTGAAAGCTAAAGCATTCTTCATATAGTCCGTTTTAGCTGTTTTCTCCTTCTGAAAAAGCTTTGAAAGTAACAATATTGGTCAAAACGTAGTTGAGTGAATCAGGTTCTACAACAACACCTAATCCTTCATACCATAATGATAATGATGAAAAAAGATCATTTGCTTGATAGAAACAGTGAAAGCTAAAGCATTCTTCATACAGTCCGTTTTAGCTGTTTTCTCTTTCTGCAAAAGCTTTGAAAGTAACAATATGGGTCAAAACGAAGTTGAGTGAATCAGGTTCTAAAACTAGACCTTATCCTTCATACCATAATGATAATGATGAAAAAGGGTCATTTGCTTGATAGAAAACGTAGTTGAGTGAATCGGGTTCTACAACAACACCTAATCCTTCATACCATAATGAAAATGATGAAAAAAGGTCATTTGCTTGATAGAAACAGTGAAAGCTAAGGCATTCTTAATACAGTCCGTTTTAGCTGTTTTCTCCTTCTGCAAAAGCTTTGAAAGTAACAATATTGGTCAAAACGTAGTTGAGTGAATCAGGTTCTAAAACTAGACCTTATCCTTCATACCATAATGATAATGATGAAAAAAGGTCATTTGCTTGATAGAAAACATAGTTGAGTGATTCAGGTTCTACAACAACATCTAATCCTTCATACCATAATGATAATGATGAAAAAAGATCATTTGCTTGATAGAAACAGTGAAAGCTAAAGCATTCTTCATATAGTCCGTTTTAGCTGTTTTCTCCTTCTGAAAAAGCTTTGAAAGTAACAATATTGGTCAAAACGTAGTTGAGTGAATCAGGTTCTACAACAACACCTAATCCTTCATACCATAATGATAATGATGAAAAAAGATCATTTGCTTGATAGAAACAGTGAAAGCTAAAGCATTCTTAATACAGTCCGTTTTAGCTGTTTTCTCCTTCTGCAAAAGCTTTGAAAGTAACAATATGGGTCAAAACGTAGTTGATTAATCAGGTTCTAAAACTAGACCTTATCCTTCATACCATAATGATAATGATGAAAAAGGGTCATTTGCTTGATAGAAAACGTAGTTGAGTGAATCAGGTTCTACAACAACACCTAATCCTTCATACCATAATGATAATGATGAAAAAAGATCATTCGCTTGATAGAAACAGTGAAACCTAAAGCATTCTTCATATAGTCCGTTTTAGCTGTTTTCTCCTTCTGCAAAAGCTTTGAAAGTAACAATATTGGTCAAAACGTAGTTGAGTGAATTAGGTTCTAAAACTAGACCTTATCCTTCATACCATAATGATAATGATGAAAAAGGGTCATTTGCTTGATAGAAAACGTAGTTGAGTGAATCTGGTTCTAAAACTAGACCTAATCCTTCTTTCCATAATGATAATGATGAAAAAGGGTCATTTGCTTGATAGAAAACGTAGTTGAGTGAATCGGGTTCTACAACAACACCTAATCCTTCATACCATAATGAAAATTATGAAAAAAGGTCATTTGCTTGATAGAAACAGTGAAAGCTAAGGCATTCTTAATACAGTCCGTTTTAGCTGTTTTCTCCTTCTGCAAAAGCTTTGAAAGTAACAATATTGGTCAAAACGTAGTTGAGTGAATCAGGTTCTAAAACTAGACCTTATCCTTCATACCATAATGATAATGATGAAAAAAGGTCATTTGCTTGATAGAAAACATAGTTGAGTGATTCAGGTTCTACAACAACATCTAATCCTTCATACCATAATGATAATGATGAAAAAAGATCATTTGCTTGATAGAAACAGTGAAAGCTAAAGCATTCTTCATATAGTCCGTTTTAGCTGTTTTCTCCTTCTGCAAAAGCTTTGAAAGTAACAATATTGGTCAAAACGTAGTTGAGTGAATCAGGTTCTACAACAACACCTAATCCTTCATACCATAATGATAATGATGAAAAAAGATCATTTGCTTGATAGAAACAGTGAAAGCTAAAGCATTCTTCATACAGTCCGTTTTAGCTGTTTTCTCTTTCTGCAAAAGCTTTGAAAGTAACAATATGGGTCAAAACGAAGTTGAGTGAATCAGGTTCTAAAACTAGACCTTATCCTTCATACCATAATGATAATGATGAAAAGGGGTCATTTGCTTGATAGAAAACATAGTTGAGTGAATCGGGTTCTACAACAACACCTAATCCTTCATACCATAATGAAAATGATGAAAAAAGGTCATTTGCTTGATAGAAACAGTGAAAGCTAAGGCATTCTTAATACAGTCCGTTTTAGCTGTTTTCTCCTTCTGCAAAAGCTTTGAAAGTAACAATATTGGTCAAAATTGGTCTCTATGGATGGAATTGCTCTGGTATCCAACAGCACCGTCAGAAATCTTGGAGTTCTCTTCGACCAGGATATGTCCTTCAACTCTCATATAAAGAAGACTTCAAGGACTGCCTTTTTTCATCTACGGAATATATCAAAAATCAGGAACTTCCTGTCTCAAAGTGATGCAGAAAAACTAGTTCATGCATTTGTTACTTCTAGACTGGATTACTGTAATTCTTTGTTATCAGGCTGCTCTTGTAAATCGCTTAAACCTCTCCAGCTGATTCAGAATGCTGCAGCACGTGTATTAACAAGAACTAAGAAATGGGATCATATAACTCCTGTATTAACTTCTCTGCACTGGCTTCCTGTTAAATCAAGAATAGAATTTAAGGTACTTCTCCTCACCTACAAGGCACTTGATGGTGAGGCACCGTCTTATCTTAAAGAGCTTGTTACACCGTATTGTCCTACAAGGCATCTACGCTCCATAGATGCTGGGCTACTTGTGGTTCCTAGAGTTTTAAAAAGTAGGATGGGGGCCAGAGCCTTCAGTTATCAAGCTCCTCTTTTGTGGAACCAGCTTCCACTTTCAGTCCGGGGGGCAGACTCGGTCAGTTCATTTAAGATAAAGCTTAAAACGTTCCTCTTTGATATTGCTTATAGTTAGGGCTGGCTCAGGTTAGCCTGGACCAGCCCTTAGTTAAGCTGCTCTAGGCTTAGACTGCCGGGGGACTTCTTAGGACACACCGAGCCCCTCTCTCACTCTCACTCTCTCCTCCCACAATCATCCATGCTTTATTAATGTACATCACTAATTAAGCTTCTTTCCGGGAGTTTTTTGTGCTTTCTCGCCTAGCAGGTCTCCGTGGATCATAGTTTCGTGCGGACCCCGGTTCTGACTCCTGGCTCATGGCTCTGCTGACACCTGCTACTGCCATCATCATTACTTTAAATATGATTCATATTACTGTCATCAAAAACCAACATCTTTCTGCTCTCCCTCCCCACAGAAGCCTCTGTGGATGGTGGTTCGATCTGATGGAGGTTGTCCCTGCAGTGGTCCTGCCGTACACCTCTTCTGCTACTTGCAATTACTTGTATCATTTCAGTTAGAGAAATTGAATGTATTGTACATCTTTTACATTGTTGATTCTGTACACATGACATCCATTGCAGTCTGTCCATCCCGGGAGAGGGATCCCTCCTCTGACGTTCTCCCTAAGGTTTCTTCCCTTTTTTCCCCATTGAAGGGTTTTTTTCATATTTTGGGGAGTTTTTCCTGTGCCGATGTGAGGGTTTCGGGACAGAGGATGTTGCATGTGTACAGACTGTAAAGCCCTCTGAGGCAAATTTGTAATTTGCGATTTTGGGCTATACAAAATAAAATGAATTGAATTGAAAACGTAGTTGAGTGAATCAGGTTCTAAAACTAGACCTTATCCTTCATACCATAATGATAATGATGAAAAAAGGTCATTTGCTTGATAGAAAACATAGTTGAGTGATTCAGGTTCTACAACAACATCTAATCCTTCATACCATAATGATAATGATGAAAAAAGATCATTTGCTTGATAGAAACAGTGAAAGCTAAAGCATTCTTCATATAGTCCGTTTTAGCTGTTTTCTCCTTCTGCAAAAGCTTTGAAAGTAACAATATTGGTCAAAACGTAGTTGAGTGAATCAGGTTCTACAACAACACCTAATCCTTCATACCATAATGATAATGATGAAAAAAGATCATTTGCTTGATAGAAACAGTGAAAGCTAAAGCATTCTTCATACAGTCCGTTTTAGCTGTTTTCTCTTTCTGCAAAAGCTTTGAAAGTAACAATATGGGTCAAAACGAAGTTGAGTGAATCAGGTTCTAAAACTAGACCTTATCCTTCATACCATAATGATAATGATGAAAAGGGGTCATTTGCTTGATAGAAAACATAGTTGAGTGAATCAGGTTCTAGAAAAACGCCTAATCCTTCTTTCCATAATGATAATGATGAAAAAGGGTCATTTGCTTGATAGAAAACGTAGTTGAGTGAATCGGGTTCTACAACAACACCTAATCCTTCATACCATAATGATAATGATGAAAAAAGGTCATTTGCTTGATAGAAACAGTGAAAGCTAAAGCATTCTTCATATAGTCCGTTTTAGCTGTTTTCTCCTTCTGCAAAAGCTTTGAAAGTAACAATATTGGTCAAAACGTAGTTGAGTGAATCAGGTTCTACAACAACACCTAATCCTTCATACCATAATGATAATGATGAAAAAAGATCATTTGCTTGATAGAAACAGTGAAAGCTAAAGCATTCTTCATACAGTCCGTTTTAGCTGTTTTCTCTTTCTGCAAAAGCTTTGAAAGTAACAATATTGGTCAAAACGTAGTTGAGTGAATCAGGTTCTAAAACTAGACCTTATCCTTCATACCATAATGATAATGATGAAAAAAGGTCATTTGCTTGATAGAAAACATAGTTGAGTGATTCAGGTTCTATAACAACACCTAATCCTTCATACCATAATGATAATGATGAAAAAAGATCATTTGCTTGATAGAAACAGTGAAAGCTAAAGCATTCTTCATACAGTCCGTTTTAGCTGTTTTCTCTTTCTGCAAAAGCTTTGAAAGTAACAATATGGGTCAAAACGAAGTTGAGTGAATCAGGTTCTAAAACTAGACCTTATCCTTCATACCATAATGATAATGATGAAAAAGGGTCATTTGCTTGATAGAAAACGTAGTTGAGTGAATCGGGTTCTACAACAACACCTAATCCTTCATACCATAATGAAAATGATGAAAAAAGGTCATTTGCTTGATAGAAACAGTGAAAGCTAAGGCATTCTTAATACAGTCCGTTTTAGCTGTTTTCTCCTTCTGCAAAAGTTTTGAAAGTAACAATATTGGTCAAAACGTAGTTGAGTGAATCAGGTTCTAAAACTAGACCTTATCCTTCATACCATAATGATAATGATGAAAAAAGGTCATTTGCTTGATAGAAAACATAGTTGAGTGATTCAGGTTCTACAACAACATCTAATCCTTCATACCATAATGATAATGATGAAAAAAGATCATTTGCTTGATAGAAACAGTGAAAGCTAAAGCATTCTTCATATAGTCCGTTTTAGCTGTTTTCTCCTTCTGCAAAAGCTTTGAAAGTAACAATATTGGTCAAAACGTAGTTGAGTGAATCATGAAAAAAGGTCATTTGCTTGATAGAAAACATAGTTGAGTGATTCAGGTTCTACAACAACATCTAATCCTTCATACCATAATGATAATGATGAAAAAAGATCATTTGCTTGATAGAAACAGTGAAAGCTAAAGCATTCTTCATATAGTCCGTTTTAGCTGTTTTCTCCTTCTGCAAAAGCTTTGAAAGTAACAATATTGGTCAAAACGTAGTTGAGTGAATCAGGTTCTACAACAACACCTAATCCTTCATACCATAATGATAATGATGAAAAAAGATCATTTGCTTGATAGAAACAGTGTAAGTTAAGGCATTCTTCATACAATCTGTTTTAGCTGTTTTCTCCTTCTGCAAAAGCTTTGAAAGTAACAATATTGGTCAAAACGTAGTTGAGTGAATCAGGTTCTAAATCTAGACCTAATCCTTCATACCATAATGATAATGATGAAAAAGGGTCATTTGCTTGATAGAAACAGTGAAAGCTAAGGCATTCTTCATACAGTCCGTTTTAGCTGTTTTCTCTTTCTTCAAAAGCTTTGAAAGTAATAATATTGGTCAAAACGTAGTTGAGTGAATGAGGTTCTAAAACTAGACCTAATCCTTCTTTCCATAATGATAATGATGAAAAAGGGTCATTTGCTTGATAGAAAACGTAGTTGAGTGAATCAGGTTCTAAAACTAGACCTAATCCTTCTTTCCATAATGATAATGATGAAAAAGGGTCATTTGCTTGATAGAAAACGTAGTTGAGTGAATCGGGTTCTACAACAACACCTAATCCTTCATACCATAATGAAAATTATGAAAAAAGGTCATTTGCTTGATAGAAACAGTGAAAGTTAAGGCATTCTTAATACAGTCCGTTTTAGCTGTTTTCTCCTTCTGCAAAAGCTTTGAAAGTAACAATATTGGTCAAAACGTAGTTGAGTGAATCAGGTTCTAAAACTAGACCTTATCCTTCATACCATAATGATAACGATGAAAAAAGGTCATTTGCTTGATAGAAAACATAGTTGAGTGATTCAGGTTCTACAACAACATCTAATCCTTCATACCATAATGATAATGATGAAAAAAGATCATTTGCTTGATAGAAACAGTGAAAGCTAAGGCATTCTTCATACAGTCCATTTTAGCTGTTTTCTCTTTCTGCAAAAGCTTTGAAAGTAACAATATGGGTCAAAACGTAGTTGAGTGAATCAGGTTCTAAAACTAGACCTTATCCTTCATACCATAATGATAATGATGAAAAAGGGTCATTTGCTTGATAGAAAACGTAGTTGAGTGAATCGGGTTCTACAACAACACCTAATCCTTCATACCATAATGAAAATGATGAAAAAAGGTCATTTGCTTGATAGAAACAGTGAAAGGTAAGGCATTCTTAATACAGTCCGTTTCAGCTGTTTTCTCCTTCTGCAAAAGCTTTGAAAGTAACAATATTGGTCAAAACGTAGTTGAGTGAATCAGGTTCTAAAACTAGACCTTATCCTTCATACCATAATGATAATGATGAAAAAGGGTCATTTGCTTGATAGAAAACGTAGTTGAGTGAATCGGGTTCTACAACAACACCTAATCCTTCATACCATAATGAAAATGATGAAAAAAGGTCATTTGCTTGATAGAAACAGTGAAAGGTAAGGCATTCTTAATACAGTCCGTTTCAGCTGTTTTCTCCTTCTGCAAAAGCTTTGAAAGTAACAATATTGGTCAAAACGTAGTTGAGTGAATCAGGTTCTAAAACTAGACCTTATCCTTCATACCATAATGATAATGATGAAAAAAGGTCATTTGCTTGATAGAAAACATAGTTGAGTGATTCAGGTTCTATAACAACATCTAATCCTTCATACCATAATGATAATGATGAAAAAAGATCATTTGCTTGATAGAAACAGTGAAAGCTAAAGCATTCTTAATACAGTCCGTTTTAGCTGTTTTCTCCTTCTGCAAAAGCTTTGAAAGTAACAATATGGGTCAAAACGTAGTTGAGTTAATCAGGTTCTAAAACTAGACCTTATCCTTCATACCATAATGATAATGATGAAAAAGGGTCATTTGCTTGACAGAAAACGTAGTTGAGTGAATCAGGTTCTACAACAACACCTAATCCTTCATACCATAATGATAATGATGAAAAAGGGTCATTTGCTTGATAGAAAACGTAGTTGAGTGAATCGGGTTCTACAACAACACCTAATCCTTCATACCATAATGAAAATGATGAAAAAAGGTCATTTGCTTGATAGAAACAGTGAAAGCTAAGGCATTCTTAATACAGTCCGTTTTAGCTGTTTTCTCCTTCTGCAAAAGCTTTGAAAGTAACAATATTGGTCAAAACGTAGTTGAGTGAATCAGGTTCTAAAACTAGACCTTATCCTTCATACCATAATGATAATGATGAAAAAAGGTCATTTGCTTGATAGAAAACATAGTTGAGTGATTCAGGTTCCACAACAACATCTAATCCTTCATACCATAATGATAATGATGAAAAAGGGTCATTTGCTTGATAGAAAACGTAGTTGAGTGAATCAGGTTCTAAATCTAGACCTAATCCTTAATACCATAATGATAATGATGAAAAAGGGTCATTTGCTTGATAGAAACAGTGAAAGCTAAGGCATTCTTCATACAGTCCGTTTTAGCTGTTTTCTCTTTCTTCAAAAGCTTTGAAAGTAATAATATTGGTCAAAACGTAGTTGAGTGAATCAGGTTCTAAAACTAGACCTAATCCTTCTTTCCATAATGATAATGATGAAAAAGGGTCATTTGCTTGATAGAAAACGTAGTTGAGTGAATCGGGTTCTACAACAACACCTAATCCTTCATACCATAATGAAAATGATGAAAAAAGGTCATTTGCTTGATAGAAACAGTGAAAGCTAAGGCATTCTTAATACAGTCCGTTTTAGCTGTTTTCTCCTTCTGCAAAAGCTGTGAAAGTAACAATATTGGTCAAAACGTAGTTGAGTGAATCAGGTTCTAAAACTAGACCTTATCCTTCATACCATAATGATAATGATGAAAAAAGGTCATTTGCTTGATAGAAAACATAGTTGAGTGATTCAGGTTCTACAACAACATCTAATCCTTCATACCATAATGATAATGATGAAAAAAGATAATTTGCTTGATAGAAACAGTGAAAGCTAAAGCATTCTTCATATAGTCCGTTTTAGCTGTTTTCTCCTTCTGCAAAAGCTTTGAAAGTAACAATATTGGTCAAAACGTAGTTGAGTGAATCAGGTTCTAAAACTAGACCTTATCCTTCATACCATAATGATAATGATGAAAAAGGGTCATTTGCTTGATAGAAAACATAGTTGAGTGAATCAGGTTCTAGAACAACGCCTAATCCTTCTTTCCATAATGATAATGATGAAAAAGGGTCATTTGCTTGATAGAAAACGTAGTTGAGTGAATCAGGTTCTAAATCTAGACCTAATCCTTCATACCATAATGATAATGATGAAAAAGGGTCATTTGCTTGATAGAAACAGTGAAAGCTAAGGCATTCTTCATACAGTCCGTTTTAGCTGTTTTCTCTTTCTTCAAAAGCTTTGAAAGTAATAATATTGGTCAAAACATAGTTGAGTGAATCAGGTTCTAAAACTAGACCTAATCCTTCTTTCCATAATGATAATGATGAAAAAGGGTCATTTGCTTGATAGAAAACGTAGTTGAGTGAATCGGGTTCTACAACAACACCTAATCCTTCATACCATAATGAAAATGATGAAAAAAGGTCATTTGCTTGATAGAAACAGTGAAAGCTAAGGCATTCTTAATACAGTCCGTTTTAGCTGTTTTCTCCTTCTGCAAAAGCTTTGAAAGTAACAATATGGGTCAAAACGTAGTTGAGTGAATCAGGTTCTAAAACTAGACCTTATCCTTCATACCATAATGATAATCATGAAAAAAGGTCATTTGCTTGATAGAAAACATAGTTGAGTGATTCAGGTTCTACAACAACATCTAATCCTTCATACCATAATGATAATGATGAAAAAAGATCATTTGCTTGATAGAAACAGTGAAAGCTAAAGCATTCTTCATACAGTCCGTTTTAGCTGTTTTCTCTTTCTGCAAAAGCTTTAAAAGTAACAATATGGGTCAAAACGAAGTTGAGTGAATCAGGTTCTAAAACTAGACCTTATCCTTCATACCATAATGATAATGATGAAAAGGGGTCATTTGCTTGATAGAAAACGTAGTTGAGTGAATCGGGTTCTACAACAACACCTAATCCTTCATACCATAATGAAAATGATGAAAAAAGGTCATTTGCTTGATAGAAACAGTGAAAGGTAAGGCATTCTTAATACAGTCCGTTTCAGCTGTTTTCTCCTTCTGCAAAAGCTTTTAAAGTAACAATATTGGTCAAAACGTAGTTGAGTGAATCAGGTTCTAAAACTAGACCTTATCCTTCATACCATAATGATAATGATGAAAAAAGGTCATTTGCTTGATAGAAAACATAGTTGAGTGATTCAGGTTCTATAACAACATCTAATCCTTCATACCATAATGATAATGATGAAAAAAGATCATTTGCTTGATAGAAACAGTGAAAGCTAAAGCATTCTTAATACAGTCCGTTTTAGCTGTTTTCTCCTTCTGCAAAAGCTTTGAAAGTAACAATATGGGTCAAAACGTAGTTGAGTTAATCAGGTTCTAAAACTAGACCTTATCCTTCATACCATAATGATAATGATGAAAAAGGGTCATTTGCTTGACAGAAAACGTAGTTGAGTGAATCAGGTTCTACAACAACACCTAATCCTTCATACCATAATGATAATGATGAAAAAAGATCATTCGCTTGATAGAAACAGTGAAACCTAAAGCATTCTTCATATAGTCCGTTTTAGCTGTTTTCTCCTTCTGCAAAAGCTTTGAAAGTAACAATATTGGTCAAAACGTAGTTGAGTGAATTAGGTTCTAAAACTAGACCTTATCCTTCATACCATAATGATAATGATGAAAAAGGGTCATTTGCTTGATAGAAAACGTAGTTGAGTGAATCTGGTTCTAAAACTAGACCTAATCCTTCTTTCCATAATGATAATGATGAAAAAGGGTCATTTGCTTGATAGAAAACGTAGTTGAGTGAATCGGGTTCTACAACAACACCTAATCCTTCATACCATAATGAAAATTATGAAAAAAGGTCATTTGCTTGATAGAAACAGTGAAAGCTAAGGCATTCTTAATACAGTCCGTTTTAGCTGTTTTCTCCTTCTGCAAAAGCTTTGAAAGTAACAATATTGGTCAAAACGAAGTTGAGTGAATCAGGTTCTACAACAACACCTAATCCTTCATACCATAATGATAATGATGAAAAAAGATCATTCGCTTGATAGAAACAGTGAAACCTAAAGCATTCTTCATATAGTCCGTTTTAGCTGTTTTCTCCTTCTGCAAAAGCTTTGAAAGTAACAATATTGGTCAAAACGTAGTTGAGTGAATCAGGTTCTACAACAACACCTAATCCTTCATACCATAATGATAATGATGAAAAAAGATCATTTGCTTGATAGAAACAGTGAAAGCTAAAGCATTCTTCATACAGTCCGTTTTAGCTGTTTTCTCTTTCTGCAAAAGCTTTGAAAGTAACAATATGGGTCAAAACGAAGTTGAGTGAATCAGGTTCTAAAACTAGACCTTATCCTTCATACCATAATGATAATGATGAAAAAAGGTCATTTGCTTGATAGAAAACATAGTTGAGTGATTCAGGTTCCACAACAACATCTAATCCTTCATACCATAATGATAATGATGAAAAAGGGTCATTTGCTTGATAGAAAACGTAGTTGAGTGAATCAGGTTCTAAATCTAGACCTAATCCTTAATACCATAATGATAATGATGAAAAAGGGTCATTTGCTTGATAGAAACAGTGAAAGCTAAGGCATTCTTCATACAGTCCGTTTTAGCTGTTTTCTCTTTCTTCAAAAGCTTTGAAAGTAATAATATTGGTCAAAACGTAGTTGAGTGAATCAGGTTCTAAAACTAGACCTAATCCTTCTTTCCATAATGATAATGATGAAAAAGGGTCATTTGTTTGATAGAAAACGTAGTTGAGTGAATCGGGTTCTACAACAACACCTAATCCTTCATACCATAATGAAAATGATGAAAAAAGGTCATTTGCTTGATAGAAACAGTGAAAGCTAAGGCATTCTTAATACAGTCCGTTTTAGCTGTTTTCTCCTTCTGCAAAAGCTGTGAAAGTAACAATATTGGTCAAAACGTAGTTGAGTGAATCAGGTTCTAAAACTAGACCTTATCCTTCATACCATAATGATAATGATGAAAAAAGGTCATTTGCTTGATAGAAAACATAGTTGAGTGATTCAGGTTCTACAACAACATCTAATCCTTCATACCATAATGATAATGATGAAAAAAGATAATTTGCTTGATAGAAACAGTGAAAGCTAAAGCATTCTTCATATAGTCCGTTTTAGCTGTTTTCTCCTTCTGCAAAAGCTTTGAAAGTAACAATATTGGTCAAAACGTAGTTGAGTGAATCAGGTTCTAAAACTAGACCTTATCCTTCATACCATAATGATAATGATGAAAAAGGGTCATTTGCTTGATAGAAAACATAGTTGAGTGAATCAGGTTCTAGAACAACGCCTAATCCTTCTTTCCATAATGATAATGATGAAAAAGGGTCATTTGCTTGATAGAAAACGTAGTTGAGTGAATCAGGTTCTAAATCTAGACCTAATCCTTCATACCATAATGATAATGATGAAAAAGGGTCATTTGCTTGATAGAAACAGTGAAAGCTAAGGCATTCTTCATACAGTCCGTTTTAGCTGTTTTCTCTTTCTTCAAAAGCTTTGAAAGTAATAATATTGGTCAAAACGTAGTTGAGTGAATCAGGTTCTAAAACTAGACCTAATCCTTCTTTCCATAATGATAATGATGAAAAAGGGTCATTTGCTTGATAGAAAACGTAGTTGAGTGAATCTGGTTCTAAAACTAGACCTAATCCTTCTTTCCATAATGATAATGATGAAAAAGGGTCATTTGCTTGATAGAAAACGTAGTTGAGTGAATCGGGTTCTACAACAACACCTAATCCTTCATACCATAATGAAAATTATGAAAAAAGGTCATTTGCTTGATAGAAACAGTGAAAGCTAAGGCATTCTTAATACAGTCCGTTTTAGCTGTTTTCTCCTTCTGCAAAAGCTTTGAAAGTAACAATATTGGTCAAAACGAAGTTGAGTGAATCAGGTTCTACAACAACACCTAATCCTTCATACCATAATGATAATGATGAAAAAAGATCATTCGCTTGATAGAAACAGTGAAACCTAAAGCATTCTTCATATAGTCCGTTTTAGCTGTTTTCTCCTTCTGCAAAAGCTTTGAAAGTAACAATATTGGTCAAAACGTAGTTGAGTGAATCAGGTTCTACAACAACACCTAATCCTTCATACCATAATGATAATGATGAAAAAAGATCATTTGCTTGATAGAAACAGTGAAAGCTAAAGCATTCTTCATACAGTCCGTTTTAGCTGTTTTCTCTTTCTGCAAAAGCTTTGAAAGTAACAATATGGGTCAAAACGAAGTTGAGTGAATCAGGTTCTAAAACTAGACCTTATCCTTCATACCATAATGATAATGATGAAAAAGGGTCATTTGCTTGATAGAAAACGTAGTTGAGTGAATCGGGTTCTACAACAACACCTAATCCTTCATACCATAATGAAAATGATGAAAAAAGGTCATTTGCTTGATAGAAACAGTGAAAGCTAAGGCATTCTTAATACAGTCCGTTTTAGCTGTTTTCTCCTTCTGCAAAAGCTTTGAAAGTAACAATATTGGTCAAAACGTAGTTGAGTGAATCAGGTTCTAAAACTAGACCTTATCCTTCATACCATAATGATAATGATGAAAAAAGGTCATTTGCTTGATAGAAAACATAGTTGAGTGATTCAGGTTCCACAACAACATCTAATCCTTCATACCATAATGATAATGATGAAAAAGGGTCATTTGCTTGATAGAAAACGTAGTTGAGTGAATCAGGTTCTAAATCTAGACCTAATCCTTAATACCATAATGATAATGATGAAAAAGGGTCATTTGCTTGATAGAAACAGTGAAAGCTAAGGCATTCTTCATACAGTCCGTTTTAGCTGTTTTCTCTTTCTTCAAAAGCTTTGAAAGTAATAATATTGGTCAAAACGTAGTTGAGTGAATCAGGTTCTAAAACTAGACCTAATCCTTCTTTCCATAATGATAATGATGAAAAAGGGTCATTTGCTTGATAGAAAACGTAGTTGAGTGAATCGGGTTCTACAACAACACCTAATCCTTCATACCATAATGAAAATGATGAAAAAAGGTCATTTGCTTGATAGAAACAGTGAAAGCTAAGGCATTCTTAATACAGTCCGTTTTAGCTGTTTTCTCCTTCTGCAAAAGCTGTGAAAGTAACAATATTGGTCAAAACGTAGTTGAGTGAATCAGGTTCTAAAACTAGACCTTATCCTTCATACCATAATGATAATGATGAAAAAAGGTCATTTGCTTGATAGAAAACATAGTTGAGTGATTCAGGTTCTACAACAACATCTAATCCTTCATACCATAATGATAATGATGAAAAAAGATAATTTGCTTGATAGAAACAGTGAAAGCTAAAGCATTCTTCATATAGTCCGTTTTAGCTGTTTTCTCCTTCTGCAAAAGCTTTGAAAGTAACAATATTGGTCAAAACGTAGTTGAGTGAATCAGGTTCTAAAACTAGACCTTATCCTTCATACCATAATGATAATGATGAAAAAGGGTCATTTGCTTGATAGAAAACATAGTTGAGTGAATCAGGTTCTAGAACAACGCCTAATCCTTCTTTCCATAATGATAATGATGAAAAAGGGTCATTTGCTTGATAGAAAACGTAGTTGAGTGAATCAGGTTCTAAATCTAGACCTAATCCTTCATACCATAATGATAATGATGAAAAAGGGTCATTTGCTTGATAGAAACAGTGAAAGCTAAGGCATTCTTCATACAGTCCGTTTTAGCTGTTTTCTCTTTCTTCAAAAGCTTTGAAAGTAATAATATTGGTCAAAACGTAGTTGAGTGAATCAGGTTCTAAAACTAGACCTAATCCTTCTTTCCATAATGATAATGATGAAAAAGGGTCATTTGCTTGATAGAAAACGTAGTTGAGTGAATCGGGTTCTACAACAACACCTAATCCTTCATACCATAATGAAAATGATGAAAAAAGGTCATTTGCTTGATAGAAACAGTGAAAGCTAAGGCATTCTTAATACAGTCCGTTTTAGCTGTTTTCTCCTTCTGCAAAAGCTTTGAAAGTAACAATATGGGTCAAAACGTAGTTGAGTGAATCAGGTTCTAAAACTAGACCTTATCCTTCATACCATAATGATAATCATGAAAAAAGGTCATTTGCTTGATAGAAAACATAGTTGAGTGATTCAGGTTCTACAACAACATCTAATCCTTCATACCATAATGATAATGATGAAAAAAGATCATTTGCTTGATAGAAACAGTGAAAGCTAAAGCATTCTTCATACAGTCCGTTTTAGCTGTTTTCTCTTTCTGCAAAAGCTTTAAAAGTAACAATATGGGTCAAAACGAAGTTGAGTGAATCAGGTTCTAAAACTAGACCTTATCCTTCATACCATAATGATAATGATGAAAAGGGGTCATTTGCTTGATAGAAAACATAGTTGAGTGAATCAGGTTCTAGAAAAACGCCTAATCCTTCTTTCCATAATGATAATGATGAAAAAGGGTCATTTGCTTGATAGAAAACGTAGTTGAGTGAATCGGGTTCTACAACAACACCTAATCCTTCATACCATAATGAAAATGATGAAAAAAGGTCATTTGCTTGATAGAAACAGTGAAAGGTAAGGCATTCTTAATACAGTCCGTTTTAGCTGTTTTCTCCTTCTGCAAAAGCTTTGAAAGTAACAATATGGGTCAAAACGTAGTTGAGTTAATCAGGTTCTAAAACTAGACCTTATCCTTCATACCATAATGATAATGATGAAAAAGGGTCATTTGCTTGATAGAAAACGTAGTTGAGTGAATCAGGTTCTACAACAACACCTAATCCTTCATACCATAATGATAATGATGAAAAAAGATCATTCGCTTGATAGAAACAGTGAAACCTAAAGCATTCTTCATATAGTCCGTTTTAGCTGTTTTCTCCTTCTGCAAAAGCTTTGAAAGTAACAATATTGGTCAAAACGTAGTTGAGTGAATTAGGTTCTAAAACTAGACCTTATCCTTCATACCATAATGATAATGATGAAAAAGGGTCATTTGCTTGATATAAAACGTAGTTGAGTGAATCTGGTTCTAAAACTAGACCTAATCCTTCTTTCCATAATGATAATGATGAAAAAGGGTCATTTGCTTGATAGAAAACGTAGTTGAGTGAATCGGGTTCTACAACAACACCTAATCCTTCATACCATAATGAAAATTATGAAAAAAGGTCATTTGCTTGATAGAAACAGTGAAAGCTAAGGCATTCTTAATACAGTCCGTTTTAGCTGTTTTCTCCTTCTGCAAAAGCTTTGAAAGTAACAATATTGGTCAAAACGTAGTTGAGTGAATCAGGTTCTAAAACTAGACCTTATCCTTCATACCATAATGATAATGATGAAAAAAGGTCATTTGCTTTATAGAAAACATAGTTGAGTGATTCAGGTTCTACAACAACATCTAATCCTTCATACCATAATGATAATGATGAAAAAAGATCATTTGCTTGATAGAAACAGTGAAAGCTAAAGCATTCTTCATATAGTCCGTTTTAGCTGTTTTCTCCTTCTGCAAAAGCTTTGAAAGTAACAATATTGGTCAAAACGTAGTTGAGTGAATCAGGTTCTACAACAACACCTAATCCTTCATACCATAATGATAATGATGAAAAAAGATCATTTGCTTGATAGAAACAGTGAAAGCTAAAGCATTCTTCATACAGTCCGTTTTAGCTGTTTTCTCTTTCTGCAAAAGCTTTGAAAGTAACAATATGGGTCAAAACGAAGTTGAGTGAATCAGGTTCTAAAACTAGACCTTATCCTTCATACCATAATGATAATGATGAAAAGGGGTCATTTGCTTGATAGAAAACATAGTTGAGTGAATCGGGTTCTACAACAACACCTAATCCTTCATACCATAATGAAAATGATGAAAAAAGGTCATTTGCTTGATAGAAACAGTGAAAGCTAAGGCATTCTTAATACAGTCCGTTTTAGCTGTTTTCTCCTTCTGCAAAAGCTTTGAAAGTAACAATATTGGTCAAAACGTAGTTGAGTGAATCAGGTTCTAAAACTAGACCTTATCCTTCATACCATAATGATAATGATGAAAAAAGGTCATTTGCTTGATAGAAAACATAGTTGAGTGATTCAGGTTCTACAACAACATCTAATCCTTCATACCATAATGATAATGATGAAAAAAGATCATTTGCTTGATAGAAACAGTGAAAGCTAAAGCATTCTTCATATAGTCCGTTTTAGCTGTTTTCTCCTTCTGCAAAAGCTTTGAAAGTAACAATATTGGTCAAAACGTAGTTGAGTGAATCAGGTTCTACAACAACACCTAATCCTTCATACCATAATGATAATGATGAAAAAAGATCATTTGCTTGATAGAAACAGTGAAACCTAAAGCATTCTTCATATAGTCCGTTTTAGCTGTTTTCTCCTTCTGCAAAAGCTTTGAAAGTAACAATATTGGTCAAAACGTAGTTGAGTGAATTAGGTTCTAAAACTAGACCTTATCCTTCATACCATAATGATAATGATGAAAAAGGGTCATTTGCTTGATATAAAACGTAGTTGAGTGAATCTGGTTCTAAAACTAGACCTAATCCTTCTTTCCATAATGATAATGATGAAAAAGGGTCATTTGCTTGATAGAAAACGTAGTTGAGTGAATCGGGTTCTACAACAACACCTAATCCTTCATACCATAATGAAAATTATGAAAAAAGGTCATTTGCTTGATAGAAACAGTGAAAGCTAAGGCATTCTTAATACAGTCCGTTTTAGCTGTTTTCTCCTTCTGCAAAAGCTTTGAAAGTAACAATATTGGTCAAAACGTAGTTGAGTGAATCAGGTTCTAAAACTAGACCTTATCCTTCATACCATAATGATAATGATGAAAAAAGGTCATTTGCTTTATAGAAAACATAGTTGAGTGATTCAGGTTCTACAACAACATCTAATCCTTCATACCATAATGATAATGATGAAAAAAGATCATTTGCTTGATAGAAACAGTGAAAGCTAAAGCATTCTTCATATAGTCCGTTTTAGCTGTTTTCTCCTTCTGCAAAAGCTTTGAAAGTAACAATATTGGTCAAAACGTAGTTGAGTGAATCAGGTTCTACAACAACACCTAATCCTTCATACCATAATGATAATGATGAAAAAAGATCATTTGCTTGATAGAAACAGTGAAAGCTAAAGCATTCTTCATACAGTCCGTTTTAGCTGTTTTCTCTTTCTGCAAAAGCTTTGAAAGTAACAATATGGGTCAAAACGAAGTTGAGTGAATCAGGTTCTAAAACTAGACCTTATCCTTCATACCATAATGATAATGATGAAAAGGGGTCATTTGCTTTATAGAAAACATAGTTGAGTGAATCGGGTTCTACAACAACACCTAATCCTTCATACCATAATGAAAATGATGAAAAAAGGTCATTTGCTTGATAGAAACAGTGAAAGCTAAGGCATTCTTAATACAGTCCGTTTTAGCTGTTTTCTCCTTCTGCAAAAGCTTTGAAAGTAACAATATTGGTCAAAACGTAGTTGAGTGAATCAGGTTCTAAAACTAGACCTTATCCTTCATACCATAATGATAATGATGAAAAAAGGTCATTTGCTTGATAGAAAACATAGTTGAGTGATTCAGGTTCTACAACAACATCTAATCCTTCATACCATAATGATAATGATGAAAAAAGATCATTTGCTTGATAGAAACAGTGAAAGCTAAAGCATTCTTCATATAGTCCGTTTTAGCTGTTTTCTCCTTCTGCAAAAGCTTTGAAAGTAACAATATTGGTCAAAACGTAGTTGAGTGAATCAGGTTCTACAACAACACCTAATCCTTCATACCATAATGATAATGATGAAAAAAGATCATTTGCTTGATAGAAACAGTGAAAGCTAAAGCATTCTTCATACAGTCCGTTTTAGCTGTTTTCTCTTTCTGCAAAAGCTTTGAAAGTAACAATATGGGTCAAAACGAAGTTGAGTGAATCAGGTTCTAAAACTAGACCTTATCCTTCATACCATAATGATAATGATGAAAAGGGGTCATTTGCTTGATAGAAAACATAGTTGAGTGAATCAGGTTCTAGAAAAACGCCTAATCCTTCTTTCCATAATGATAATGATGAAAAAGGGTCATTTGCTTGATAGAAAACGTAGTTGAGTGAATCGGGTTCTACAACAACACCTAATCCTTCATACCATAATGATAATGATGAAAAAAGATCATTTGCTTGATAGAAACAGTGAAAGCTAAAGCATTCTTCATACAGTCCGTTTTAGCTGTTTTCTCTTTCTGCAAAAGCTTTGAAAGTAACAATATGGGTCAAAACGAAGTTGAGTGAATCAGGTTCTAAAACTAGACCTTATCCTTCATACCATAATGATAATGATGAAAAAGGGTCATTTGCTTGATAGAAAACGTAGTTGAGTGAATCGGGTTCTACAACAACACCTAATCCTTCATACCATAATGAAAATGATGAAAAAAGGTCATTTGCTTGATAGAAACAGTGAAAGCTAAGGCATTCTTAATACAGTCCGTTTTAGCTGTTTTCTCCTTCTGCAAAAGCTTTGAAAGTAACAATATTGGTCAAAACGTAGTTGAGTGAATCAGGTTCTAAAACTAGACCTTATCCTTCATACCATAATGATAATGATGAAAAAAGGTCATTTGCTTGATAGAAAACATAGTTGAGTGATTCAGGTTCTACAACAACATCTAATCCTTCATACCATAATGATAATGATGAAAAAAGATCATTTGCTTGATAGAAACAGTGAAAGCTAAAGCATTCTTCATATAGTCCGTTTTAGCTGTTTTCTCCTTCTGCAAAAGCTTTGAAAGTAACAATATTGGTCAAAACGTAGTTGAGTGAATCAGGTTCTACAACAACACCTAATCCTTCATACCATAATGATAATGATGAAAAAAGATCATTTGCTTGATAGAAACAGTGAAAGCTAAAGCATTCTTCATACAGTCCGTTTTAGCTGTTTTCTCTTTCTGCAAAAGCTTTGAAAGTAACAATATGGGTCAAAACGAAGTTGAGTGAATCAGGTTCTAAAACTAGACCTTATCCTTCATACCATAATGATAATGATGAAAAGGGGTCATTTGCTTGATAGAAAACATAGTTGAGTGAATCAGGTTCTAGAAAAACGCCTAATCCTTCTTTCCATAATGATAATGATGAAAAAGGGTCATTTGCTTGATAGAAAACGTAGTTGAGTGAATCAGGTTCTAAAACTAGACCTTATCCTTCATACCATAATGATAATGATGAAATTGGGTCATTTGCTTGATAGAAAACGTAGTTGAGTGAATCGGGTTCTACAACAACACCTAATCCTTCATACCATAATGAAAATGATGAAAAAAGATCATTTGCTTGATAGAAACAGTGAAAGCTAAAGCATTCTTAATACAGTCCGTTTTAGCTGTTTTCTCCTTCTGCAAAAGCTTTGAAAGTAACAATATGGGTCAAAACGTAGTTGATTAATCAGGTTCTAAAACTAGACCTTATCCTTCATACCATAATGATAATGATGAAAAAGGGTCATTTGCTTGATAGAAAACGTAGTTGAGTGAATCAGGTTCTACAACAACACCTAATCCTTCATACCATAATGATAATGATGAAAAAAGATCATTCGCTTGATAGAAACAGTGAAACCTAAAGCATTCTTCATATAGTCCGTTTTAGCTGTTTTCTCCTTCTGCAAAAGCTTTGAAAGTAACAATATTGGTCAAAACGTAGTTGAGTGAATTAGGTTCTAAAACTAGACCTTATCCTTCATACCATAATGATAATGATGAAAAAGGGTCATTTGCTTGATAGAAAACGTAGTTGAGTGAATCTGGTTCTAAAACTAGACCTAATCCTTCTTTCCATAATGATAATGATGAAAAAGGGTCATTTGCTTGATAGAAAACGTAGTTGAGTGAATCGGGTTCTACAACAACACCTAATCCTTCATACCATAATGAAAATTATGAAAAAAGGTCATTTGCTTGATAGAAACAGTGAAAGCTAAGGCATTCTTAATACAGTCCGTTTTAGCTGTTTTCTCCTTCTGCAAAAGCTTTGAAAGTAACAATATTGGTCAAAACGTAGTTGAGTGAATCAGGTTCTACAACAACATCTAATCCTTCATACCATAATGATAATGATGAAAAAGGGTCATTTGCTTGATATAAAACGTAGTTGAGTGAATCTGGTTCTAAAACTAGACCTAATCCTTCTTTCCATAATGATAATGATGAAAAAGGGTCATTTGCTTGATAGAAAACGTAGTTGAGTGAATCGGGTTCTACAACAACACCTAATCCTTCATACCATAATGAAAATTATGAAAAAAGGTCATTTGCTTGATAGAAACAGTGAAAGCTAAGGCATTCTTAATACAGTCCGTTTTAGCTGTTTTCTCCTTCTGCAAAAGCTTTGAAAGTAACAATATTGGTCAAAACGTAGTTGAGTGAATCAGGTTCTAAAACTAGACCTTATCCTTCATACCATAATGATAATGATGAAAAAAGGTCATTTGCTTTATAGAAAACATAGTTGAGTGATTCAGGTTCTACAACAACATCTAATCCTTCATACCATAATGATAATGATGAAAAAAGATCATTTGCTTGATAGAAACAGTGAAAGCTAAAGCATTCTTCATATAGTCCGTTTTAGCTGTTTTCTCCTTCTGCAAAAGCTTTGAAAGTAACAATATTGGTCAAAACGTAGTTGAGTGAATCAGGTTCTACAACAACACCTAATCCTTCATACCATAATGATAATGATGAAAAAAGATCATTTGCTTGATAGAAACAGTGAAAGCTAAAGCATTCTTCATACAGTCCGTTTTAGCTGTTTTCTCTTTCTGCAAAAGCTTTGAAAGTAACAATATGGGTCAAAACGAAGTTGAGTGAATCAGGTTCTAAAACTAGACCTTATCCTTCATACCATAATGATAATGATGAAAAGGGGTCATTTGCTTGATAGAAAACATAGTTGAGTGAATCGGGTTCTACAACAACACCTAATCCTTCATACCATAATGAAAATGATGAAAAAAGGTCATTTGCTTGATAGAAACAGTGAAAGCTAAGGCATTCTTAATACAGTCCGTTTTAGCTGTTTTCTCCTTCTGCAAAAGCTTTGAAAGTAACAATATTGGTCAAAACGTAGTTGAGTGAATCAGGTTCTAAAACTAGACCTTATCCTTCATACCATAATGATAATGATGAAAAAAGGTCATTTGCTTGATAGAAAACATAGTTGAGTGATTCAGGTTCTACAACAACATCTAATCCTTCATACCATAATGATAATGATGAAAAAAGATCATTTGCTTGATAGAAACAGTGAAAGCTAAAGCATTCTTCATATAGTCCGTTTTAGCTGTTTTCTCCTTCTGCAAAAGCTTTGAAAGTAACAATATTGGTCAAAACGTAGTTGAGTGAATCAGGTTCTACAACAACACCTAATCCTTCATACCATAATGATAATGATGAAAAAAGATCATTTGCTTGATAGAAACAGTGAAAGCTAAAGCATTCTTCATACAGTCCGTTTTAGCTGTTTTCTCTTTCTGCAAAAGCTTTGAAAGTAACAATATGGGTCAAAACGAAGTTGAGTGAATCAGGTTCTAAAACTAGACCTTATCCTTCATACCATAATGATAATGATGAAAAGGGGTCATTTGCTTGATAGAAAACATAGTTGAGTGAATCAGGTTCTAGAAAAACGCCTAATCCTTCTTTCCATAATGATAATGATGAAAAAGGGTCATTTGCTTGATAGAAAACGTAGTTGAGTGAATCGGGTTCTACAACAACACCTAATCCTTCATACCATAATGATAATGATGAAAAAAGATCATTTGCTTGATAGAAACAGTGAAAGCTAAAGCATTCTTCATACAGTCCGTTTTAGCTGTTTTCTCTTTCTGCAAAAGCTTTGAAAGTAACAATATGGGTCAAAACGAAGTTGAGTGAATCAGGTTCTAAAACTAGACCTTATCCTTCATACCATAATGATAATGATGAAAAAGGGTCATTTGCTTGATAGAAAACGTAGTTGAGTGAATCGGGTTCTACAACAACACCTAATCCTTCATACCATAATGAAAATGATGAAAAAAGGTCATTTGCTTGATAGAAACAGTGAAAGCTAAGGCATTCTTAATACAGTCCGTTTTAGCTGTTTTCTCCTTCTGCAAAAGCTTTGAAAGTAACAATATTGGTCAAAACGTAGTTGAGTGAATCAGGTTCTAAAACTAGACCTTATCCTTCATACCATAATGATAATGATGAAAAAAGGTCATTTGCTTGATAGAAAACATAGTTGAGTGATTCAGGTTCTACAACAACATCTAATCCTTCATACCATAATGATAATGATGAAAAAAGATCATTTGCTTGATAGAAACAGTGAAAGCTAAAGCATTCTTCATATAGTCCGTTTTAGCTGTTTTCTCCTTCTGCAAAAGCTTTGAAAGTAACAATATTGGTCAAAACGTAGTTGAGTGAATCAGGTTCTACAACAACACCTAATCCTTCATACCATAATGATAATGATGAAAAAAGATCATTTGCTTGATAGAAACAGTGAAAGCTAAAGCATTCTTCATACAGTCCGTTTTAGCTGTTTTCTCTTTCTGCAAAAGCTTTGAAAGTAACAATATGGGTCAAAACGAAGTTGAGTGAATCAGGTTCTAAAACTAGACCTTATCCTTCATACCATAATGATAATGATGAAAAGGGGTCATTTGCTTGATAGAAAACATAGTTGAGTGAATCAGGTTCTAGAAAAACGCCTAATCCTTCTTTCCATAATGATAATGATGAAAAAGGGTCATTTGCTTGATAGAAAACGTAGTTGAGTGAATCGGGTTCTACAACAACACCTAATCCTTCATACCATAATGATAATGATGAAAAAAGATCATTTGCTTGATAGAAACAGTGAAAGCTAAAGCATTCTTCATACAGTCCGTTTTAGCTGTTTTCTCTTTCTGCAAAAGCTTTGAAAGTAACAATATGGGTCAAAACGAAGTTGAGTGAATCAGGTTCTAAAACTAGACCTTATCCTTCATACCATAATGATAATGATGAAAAAGGGTCATTTGCTTGATAGAAAACGTAGTTGAGTGAATCGGGTTCTACAACAACACCTAATCCTTCATACCATAATGAAAATGATGAAAAAAGGTCATTTGCTTGATAGAAACAGTGAAAGCTAAGGCATTCCTAATACAGTCCGTTTTAGCTGTTTTCTCCTTCTGCAAAAGCTTTGAAAGTAACAATATTGGTCAAAACGTAGTTGAGTGAATCAGGTTCTAAAACTAGACCTTATCCTTCATACCATAATGATAATGATGAAAAAAGGTCATTTGCTTGATAGAAAACATAGTTGAGTGATTCAGGTTCTACAACAACATCTAATCCTTCATACCATAATGATAATGATGAAAAAAGATCATTTGCTTGATAGAAACAGTGAAAGCTAAAGCATTCTTCATATAGTCCGTTTTAGCTGTTTTCTCCTTCTGCAAAAGCTTTGAAAGTAACAATATTGGTCAAAACGTAGTTGAGTGAATCAGGTTCTACAACAACACCTAATCCTTCATACCATAATGATAATGATGAAAAAAGATCATTTGCTTGATAGAAACAGTGAAAGCTAAAGCATTCTTCATACAGTCCGTTTTAGCTGTTTTCTCTTTCTGCAAAAGCTTTGAAAGTAACAATATGGGTCAAAACGAAGTTGAGTGAATCAGGTTCTAAAACTAGACCTTATCCTTCATACCATAATGATAATGATGAAAAGGGGTCATTTGCTTGATAGAAAACATAGTTGAGTGAATCAGGTTCTAGAAAAACGCCTAATCCTTCTTTCCATAATGATAATGATGAAAAAGGGTCATTTGCTTGATAGAAAACGTAGTTGAGTGAATCGGGTTCTACAACAACACCTAATCCTTCATACCATAATGAAAATGATCAAAAAGGGTCATTTGCTTGATAGAAACAGTGAAAGCTAAGGCATTCTTCATACAGTCCATTTTAGCTGTTTTCTCTTTCTGCAAAAGCTTTGAAAGTAACAATATGGGTCAAAACGTAGTTGAGTGAATCAGGTTCTAAAACTAGACCTTATCCTTCATACCATAATGATAATGATGAAATTGGGTCATTTGCTTGATAGAAAACGTAGTTGAGTGAATCGGGTTCTACAACAACACCTAATCCTTCATACCATAATGAAAATGATGAAAAAAGATCATTTGCTTGATAGAAACAGTGAAAGCTAAAGCATTCTTAATACAGTCCGTTTTAGCTGTTTTCTCCTTCTGCAAAAGCTTTGAAAGTAACAATATGGGTCAAAACGTAGTTGATTAATCAGGTTCTAAAACTAGACCTTATCCTTCATACCATAATGATAATGATGAAAAAGGGTCATTTGCTTGATAGAAAACGTAGTTGAGTGAATCAGGTTCTACAAAAACACCTAATCCTTCATACCATAATGATAATGATGAAAAAAGATCATTCGCTTGATAGAAACAGTGAAACCTAAAGCATTCTTCATATAGTCCGTTTTAGCTGTTTTCTCCTTCTGCAAAAGCTTTGAAAGTAACAATATTGGTCAAAACGTAGTTGAGTGAATTAGGTTCTAAAACTAGACCTTATCCTTCATACCATAATGATAATGATGAAAAAGGGTCATTTGCTTGATAGAAAACGTAGTTGAGTGAATCTGGTTCTAAAACTAGACCTAATCCTTCTTTCCATAATGATAATGATGAAAAAGGGTCATTTGCTTGATAGAAAACGTAGTTGAGTGAATCGGGTTCTACAACAACACCTAATCCTTCATACCATAATGAAAATTATGAAAAAAGGTCATTTGCTTGATAGAAACAGTGAAAGCTAAGGCATTCTTAATACAGTCCGTTTTAGCTGTTTTCTCCTTCTGCAAAAGCTTTGAAAGTAACAATATTGGTCAAAACGTAGTTGAGTGAATCAGGTTCTACAACAACATCTAATCCTTCATACCATAATGATAATGATGAAAAAAGGTCATTTGCTTGATAGAAACAGTGAAAGCTAAAGCATTCTTCATATAGTCCGTTTTAGCTGTTTTCTCCTTCTGCAAAAGCTTTGAAAGTAACAATATTGGTCAAAACGTAGTTGAGTGAATCAGGTTCTACAACAACACCTAATCCTTCATACCATAATGATAATGATGAAAAAAGATCATTTGCTTGATAGAAACAGTGAAAGCTAAAGCATTCTTCATACAGTCCGTTTTAGCTGTTTTCTCTTTCTGCAAAAGCTTTGAAAGTAACAATATTGGTCAAAACGTAGTTGAGTGAATCAGGTTCTAAAACTAGACCTTATCCTTCATACCATAATGATAATGATGAAAAAAGGTCATTTGCTTGATAGAAAACATAGTTGAGTGATTCAGGTTCTATAACAACACCTAATCCTTCATACCATAATGATAATGATGAAAAAAGATCATTTGCTTGATAGAAACAGTGAAAGCTAAAGCATTCTTCATATAGTCCGTTTTAGCTGTTTTCTCCTTCTGCAAAAGCTTTGAAAGTAACAATATTGGTCAAAACGTAGTTGAGTGAATCATGAAAAAAGGTCATTTGCTTGATAGAAAACATAGTTGAGTGAATCAGGTTCTACAACAACACCTAATCCTTCATACCATAATGAAAATTATGAAAAAAGGTCATTTGCTTGATAGAAACAGTGAAAGCTAAGGCATTCTTAATACAGTCCGTTTTAGCTGTTTTCTCCTTCTGCAAAAGCTTTGAAAGTAACAATATTGGTCAAAACGTAGTTGAGTGAATCAGGTTCTAAAACTAGACCTTATCCTTCATACCATAATGATAATGATGAAAAAAGGTCATTTGCTTGATAGAAAACATAGTTGAGTGATTCAGGTTCTACAACAACATCTAATCCTTCATACCATAATGATAATGATGAAAAAAGATCATTTGCTTGATAGAAACAGTGAAAGCTAAAGCATTCTTCATATAGTCCGTTTTAGCTGTTTTCTCCTTCTGCAAAAGCTTTGAAAGTAACAATATTGGTCAAAACGTAGTTGAGTGAATCAGGTTCTACAACAACACCTAATCCTTCATACCATAATGATAATGATGAAAAAAGATCATTTGCTTGATAGAAACAGTGAAAGCTAAAGCATTCTTCATACAGTCCGTTTTAGCTGTTTTCTCTTTCTGCAAAAGCTTTGAAAGTAACAATATGGGTCAAAACGAAGTTGAGTGAATCAGGTTCTAAAACTAGACCTTATCCTTCATACCATAATGATAATGATGAAAAGGGGTCATTTGCTTGATAGAAAACATAGTTGAGTGAATCAGGTTCTAGAAAAACGCCTAATCCTTCTTTCCATAATGATAATGATGAAAAAGGGTCATTTGCTTGATAGAAAACGTAGTTGAGTGAATCGGGTTCTACAACAACACCTAATCCTTCATACCATAATGATAATGATGAAAAAAGATCATTTGCTTGATAGAAACAGTGAAAGCTAAAGCATTCTTCATACAGTCCGTTTTAGCTGTTTTCTCTTTCTGCAAAAGCTTTGAAAGTAACAATATGGGTCAAAACGAAGTTGAGTGAATCAGGTTCTAAAACTAGACCTTATCCTTCATACCATAATGATAATGATGAAAAAGGGTCATTTGCTTGATAGAAAACGTAGTTGAGTGAATCGGGTTCTACAACAACACCTAATCCTTCATACCATAATGAAAATGATGAAAAAAGGTCATTTGCTTGATAGAAACAGTGAAAGCTAAGGCATTCTTAATACAGTCCGTTTTAGCTGTTTTCTCCTTCTGCAAAAGCTTTGAAAGTAACAATATTGGTCAAAACGTAGTTGAGTGAATCAGGTTCTAAAACTAGACCTTATCCTTCATACCATAATGATAATGATGAAAAAAGGTCATTTGCTTGATAGAAAACATAGTTGAGTGATTCAGGTTCTACAACAACATCTAATCCTTCATACCATAATGATAATGATGAAAAAAGATCATTTGCTTGATAGAAACAGTGAAAGCTAAAGCATTCTTCATATAGTCCGTTTTAGCTGTTTTCTCCTTCTGCAAAAGCTTTGAAAGTAACAATATTGGTCAAAACGTAGTTGAGTGAATCAGGTTCTACAACAACACCTAATCCTTCATACCATAATGATAATGATGAAAAAAGATAATTTGCTTGATAGAAACAGTGAAAGCTAAAGCATTCTTAATACAGTCCGTTTTAGCTGTTTTCTCCTTCTGCAAAAGCTTTGAAAGTAACAATATGGGTCAAAACGTAGTTGATTAATCAGGTTCTAAAACTAGACCTTATCCTTCATACCATAATGATAATGATGAAAAAGGGTCATTTGCTTGATAGAAAACGTAGTTGAGTGAATCAGGTTCTACAACAACACCTAATCCTTCATACCATAATGATAATGATGAAAAAAGATCATTCGCTTGATAGAAACAGTGAAACCTAAAGCATTCTTCATATAGTCCGTTTTAGCTGTTTTCTCCTTCTGCAAAAGCTTTGAAAGTAACAATATTGGTCAAAACGTAGTTGAGTGAATCAGGTTCTAAAACTAGACCTTATCCTTCATACCATAATGATAATGATGAAAAAAGGTCATTTGCTTGATAGAAAACATAGTTGAGTGATTCAGGTTCTACAACAACATCTAATCCTTCATACCATAATGATAATGATGAAAAAAGATCATTTGCTTGATAGAAACAGTGAAAGCTAAAGCATTCTTCATATAGTCCGTTTTAGCTGTTTTCTCCTTCTGCAAAAGCTTTGAAAGTAACAATATTGGTCAAAACGTAGTTGAGTGAATCAGGTTCTAAAACTAGACCTTATCCTTCATACCATAATGATAATGATGAAAAAAGGTCATTTGCTTGATAGAAAACATAGTTGAGTGATTCAGGTTCTACAACAACATCTAATCCTTCATACCATAATGATAATGATGAAAAAAGATCATTTGCTTGATAGAAACAGTGAAAGCTAAAGCATTCTTCATATAGTCCGTTTTAGCTGTTTTCTCCTTCTGCAAAAGCTTTGAAAGTAACAATATTGGTCAAAACGTAGTTGAGTGAATCAGGTTCTACAACAACACCTAATCCTTCATACCATAATGATAATGATGAAAAAAGATCATTTGCTTGATAGAAACAGTGAAAGCTAAAGCATTCTTCATACAGTCCGTTTTAGCTGTTTTCTCTTTCTGCAAAAGCTTTGAAAGTAACAATATGGGTCAAAACGAAGTTGAGTGAATCAGGTTCTAAAACTAGACCTTATCCTTCATACCATAATGATAATGATGAAAAGGGGTCATTTGCTTGATAGAAAACATAGTTGAGTGAATCAGGTTCTAGAAAAACGCCTAATCCTTCTTTCCATAATGATAATGATGAAAAAGGGTCATTTGCTTGATAGAAAACGTAGTTGAGTGAATCGGGTTCTACAACAACACCTAATCCTTCATACCATAATGATAATGATGAAAAAAGATCATTTGCTTGATAGAAACAGTGAAAGCTAAAGCATTCTTCATACAGTCCGTTTTAGCTGTTTTCTCTTTCTGCAAAAGCTTTGAAAGTAACAATATGGGTCAAAACGAAGTTGAGTGAATCAGGTTCTAAAACTAGACCTTATCCTTCATACCATAATGATAATGATGAAAAAGGGTCATTTGCTTGATAGAAAACGTAGTTGAGTGAATCGGGTTCTACAACAACACCTAATCCTTCATACCATAATGAAAATGATGAAAAAAGGTCATTTGCTTGATAGAAACAGTGAAAGCTAAGGCATTCTTAATACAGTCCGTTTTAGCTGTTTTCTCCTTCTGCAAAAGCTTTGAAAGTAACAATATTGGTCAAAACGTAGTTGAGTGAATCAGGTTCTAAAACTAGACCTTATCCTTCATACCATAATGATAATGATGAAAAAAGGTCATTTGCTTGATAGAAAACATAGTTGAGTGATTCAGGTTCTACAACAACATCTAATCCTTCATACCATAATGATAATGATGAAAAAAGATCATTTGCTTGATAGAAACAGTGAAAGCTAAAGCATTCTTCATATAGTCCGTTTTAGCTGTTTTCTCCTTCTGCAAAAGCTTTGAAAGTAACAATATTGGTCAAAACGTAGTTGAGTGAATCATGAAAAAAGGTCATTTGCTTGATAGAAAACATAGTTGAGTGAATCAGGTTCTACAACAACACCTAATCCTTCATACCATAATGAAAATTATGAAAAAAGGTCATTTGCTTGATAGAAACAGTGAAAGCTAAGGCATTCTTAATACAGTCCGTTTTAGCTGTTTTCTCCTTCTGCAAAAGCTTTGAAAGTAACAATATTGGTCAAAACGTAGTTGAGTGAATCAGGTTCTAAAACTAGACCTTATCCTTCATACCATAATGATAATGATGAAAAAAGGTCATTTGCTTGATAGAAAACATAGTTGAGTGATTCAGGTTCTACAACAACATCTAATCCTTCATACCATAATGATAATGATGAAAAAAGATCATTTGCTTGATAGAAACAGTGAAAGCTAAAGCATTCTTCATATAGTCCGTTTTAGCTGTTTTCTCCTTCTGCAAAAGCTTTGAAAGTAACAATATTGGTCAAAACGTAGTTGAGTGAATCAGGTTCTACAACAACACCTAATCCTTCATACCATAATGATAATGATGAAAAAAGATCATTTGCTTGATAGAAACAGTGAAAGCTAAAGCATTCTTCATACAGTCCGTTTTAGCTGTTTTCTCTTTCTGCAAAAGCTTTGAAAGTAACAATATGGGTCAAAACGAAGTTGAGTGAATCAGGTTCTAAAACTAGACCTTATCCTTCATACCATAATGATAATGATGAAAAGGGGTCATTTGCTTGATAGAAAACATAGTTGAGTGAATCAGGTTCTAGAAAAACGCCTAATCCTTCTTTCCATAATGATAATGATGAAAAAGGGTCATTTGCTTGATAGAAAACGTAGTTGAGTGAATCGGGTTCTACAACAACACCTAATCCTTCATACCATAATGATAATGATGAAAAAAGATCATTTGCTTGATAGAAACAGTGAAAGCTAAAGCATTCTTCATACAGTCCGTTTTAGCTGTTTTCTCTTTCTGCAAAAGCTTTGAAAGTAACAATATGGGTCAAAACGAAGTTGAGTGAATCAGGTTCTAAAACTAGACCTTATCCTTCATACCATAATGATAATGATGAAAAAGGGTCATTTGCTTGATAGAAAACGTAGTTGAGTGAATCGGGTTCTACAACAACACCTAATCCTTCATACCATAATGAAAATGATGAAAAAAGGTCATTTGCTTGATAGAAACAGTGAAAGCTAAGGCATTCTTAATACAGTCCGTTTTAGCTGTTTTCTCCTTCTGCAAAAGCTTTGAAAGTAACAATATTGGTCAAAACGTAGTTGAGTGAATCAGGTTCTAAAACTAGACCTTATCCTTCATACCATAATGATAATGATGAAAAAAGGTCATTTGCTTGATAGAAAACATAGTTGAGTGATTCAGGTTCTACAACAACATCTAATCCTTCATACCATAATGATAATGATGAAAAAAGATCATTTGCTTGATAGAAACAGTGAAAGCTAAAGCATTCTTCATATAGTCCGTTTTAGCTGTTTTCTCCTTCTGCAAAAGCTTTGAAAGTAACAATATTGGTCAAAACGTAGTTGAGTGAATCAGGTTCTACAACAACACCTAATCCTTCATACCATAATGATAATGATGAAAAAAGATCATTTGCTTGATAGAAACAGTGAAAGCTAAAGCATTCTTAATACAGTCCGTTTTAGCTGTTTTCTCCTTCTGCAAAAGCTTTGAAAGTAACAATATGGGTCAAAACGTAGTTGATTAATCAGGTTCTAAAACTAGACCTTATCCTTCATACCATAATGATAATGATGAAAAAGGGTCATTTGCTTGATAGAAAACGTAGTTGAGTGAATCAGGTTCTACAACAACACCTAATCCTTCATACCATAATGATAATGATGAAAAAAGATCATTCGCTTGATAGAAACAGTGAAACCTAAAGCATTCTTCATATAGTCCGTTTTAGCTGTTTTCTCCTTCTGCAAAAGCTTTGAAAGTAACAATATTGGTCAAAACGTAGTTGAGTGAATCAGGTTCTAAAACTAGACCTTATCCTTCATACCATAATGATAATGATAAAAAAAGGTCATTTGCTTGATAGAAAACATAGTTGAGTGATTCAGGTTCTACAACAACATCTAATCCTTCATACCATAATGATAATGATGAAAAAAGATCATTTGCTTGATAGAAACAGTGAAAGCTAAAGCATTCTTCATATAGTCCGTTTTAGCTGTTTTCTCCTTCTGCAAAAGCTTTGAAAGTAACAATATTGGTCAAAACGTAGTTGAGTGAATCAGGTTCTAAAACTAGACCTTATCCTTCATACCATAATGATAATGATGAAAAAAGGTCATTTGCTTGATAGAAAACATAGTTGAGTGATTCAGGTTCTACAACAACATCTAATCTTTCATACCATAATGATAATGATGAAAAAAGATCATTTGCTTGATAGAAACAGTGAAAGCTAAAGCATTCTTCATATAGTCCGTTTTAGCTGTTTTCTCCTTCTGCAAAAGCTTTGAAAGTAACAATATTGGTCAAAACGTAGTTGAGTGAATCAGGTTCTACAACAACACCTAATCCTTCATACCATAATGATAATGATGAAAAAAGATCATTTGCTTGATAGAAACAGTGAAAGCTAAAGCATTCTTCATACAGTCCGTTTTAGCTGTTTTCTCTTTCTGCAAAAGCTTTGAAAGTAACAATATGGGTCAAAACGAAGTTGAGTGAATCAGGTTCTAAAACTAGACCTTATCCTTCATACCATAATGATAATGATGAAAAGGGGTCATTTGCTTGATAGAAAACATAGTTGAGTGAATCAGGTTCTAGAAAAACGCCTAATCCTTCTTTCCATAATGATAATGATGAAAAAGGGTCATTTGCTTGATAGAAAACGTAGTTGAGTGAATCGGGTTCTACAACAACACCTAATCCTTCATACCATAATGATAATGATGAAAAAAGATCATTTGCTTGATAGAAACAGTGAAAGCTAAAGCATTCTTCATACAGTCCGTTTTAGCTGTTTTCTCTTTCTGCAAAAGCTTTGAAAGTAACAATATGGGTCAAAACGAAGTTGAGTGAATCAGGTTCTAAAACTAGACCTTATCCTTCATACCATAATGATAATGATGAAAAAGAGTCATTTGCTTGATAGAAAACGTAGTTGAGTGAATCGGGTTCTACAACAACACCTAATCCTTCATACCATAATGAAAATGATGAAAAAAGGTCATTTGCTTGATAGAAACAGTGAAAGCTAAGGCATTCTTAATACAGTCCGTTTTAGCTGTTTTCTCCTTCTGCAAAAGCTTTGAAAGTAACAATATTGGTCAAAACGTAGTTGAGTGAATCAGGTTCTAAAACTAGACCTTATCCTTCATACCATAATGATAATGATGAAAAAAGGTCATTTGCTTGATAGAAAACATAGTTGAGTGATTCAGGTTCTACAACAACATCTAATCCTTCATACCATAATGATAATGATGAAAAAAGATCATTTGCTTGATAGAAACAGTGAAAGCTAAAGCATTCTTCATATAGTCCGTTTTAGCTGTTTTCTCCTTCTGCAAAAGCTTTGAAAGTAACAATATTGGTCAAAACGTAGTTGAGTGAATCAGGTTCTACAACAACACCTAATCCTTCATACCATAATGATAATGATGAAAAAAGATCATTTGCTTGATAGAAACAGTGAAAGCTAAAGCATTCTTAATACAGTCCGTTTTAGCTGTTTTCTCCTTCTGCAAAAGCTTTGAAAGTAACAATATGGGTCAAAACGTAGTTGATTAATCAGGTTCTAAAACTAGACCTTATCCTTCATACCATAATGATAATGATGAAAAAGGGTCATTTGCTTGATAGAAAACGTAGTTGAGTGAATCAGGTTCTACAACAACACCTAATCCTTCATACCATAATGATAATGATGAAAAAAGATCATTCGCTTGATAGAAACAGTGAAACCTAAAGCATTCTTCATATAGTCCGTTTTAGCTGTTTTCTCCTTCTGCAAAAGCTTTGAAAGTAACAATATTGGTCAAAACGTAGTTGAGTGAATCAGGTTCTAAAACTAGACCTTATCCTTCATACCATAATGATAATGATGAAAAAAGGTCATTTGCTTGATAGAAAACATAGTTGAGTGATTCAGGTTCTACAACAACATCTAATCCTTCATACCATAATGATAATGATGAAAAAAGATCATTTGCTTGATAGAAACAGTGAAAGCTAAAGCATTCTTCATATAGTCCGTTTTAGCTGTTTTCTCCTTCTGCAAAAGCTTTGAAAGTAACAATATTGGTCAAAACGTAGTTGAGTGAATCAGGTTCTACAACAACACCTAATCCTTCATACCATAATGATAATGATGAAAAAAGATCATTTGCTTGATAGAAACAGTGAAAGCTAAAGCATTCTTCATACAGTCCGTTTTAGCTGTTTTCTCTTTCTGCAAAAGCTTTGAAAGTAACAATATTGGTCAAAACGTAGTTGAGTGAATCAGGTTCTAAAACTAGACCTTATCCTTCATACCATAATGATAATGATGAAAAAAGGTCATTTCCTTGATAGAAAACATAGTTGAGTGATTCAGGTTCTACAACAACATCTAATCCTTCATACCATAATGATAATGATGAAAAAAGATCATTTGCTTGATAGAAACAGTGAAAGCTAAAGCATTCTTCATATAGTCCGTTTTAGCTGTTTTCTCCTTCTGCAAAAGCTTTGAAAGTAACAATATTGGTCAAAACGTAGTTGAGTGAATCATGAAAAAAGGTCGTTTGCTTGATAGAAAACATAGTTGAGTGATTCAGGTTCTACAACAACATCTAATCCTTCATACCATAATGATAATGATGAAAAAAGATCATTTGCTTGATAGAAACAGTGAAAGCTAAAGCATTCTTCATATAGTCCGTTTTAGCTGTTTTCTCCTTCTGCAAAAGCTTTGAAAGTAACAATATTGGTCAAAACGTAGTTGAGTGAATCAGGTTCTACAACAACACCTAATCCTTCATACCATAATGATAATGATGAAAAAAGATCATTTGCTTGATAGAAACAGTGTAAGTTAAGGCATTCTTCATACAATCTGTTTTAGCTGTTTTCTCCTTCTGCAAAAGCTTTGAAAGTAACAATATTGGTCAAAACGTAGTTGAGTGAATCAGGTTCTAAATCTAGACCTAATCCTTCATACCATAATGATAATGATGAAAAAGGGTCATTTGCTTGATAGAAACAGTGAAAGCTAAGGCATTCTTCATACAGTCCGTTTTAGCTGTTTTCTCTTTCTTCAAAAGCTTTGAAAGTAATAATATTGGTCAAAACGTAGTTGAGTGAATGAGGTTCTAAAACTAGACCTAATCCTTCTTTCCATAATGATAATGATGAAAAAGGGTCATTTGCTTGATAGAAAACGTAGTTGAGTGAATCAGGTTCTAAAACTAGACCTAATCCTTCTTTCCATAATGATAATGATGAAAAAGGGTCATTTGCTTGATAGAAAACGTAGTTGAGTGAATCGGGTTCTACAACAACACCTAATCCTTCATACCATAATGAAAATGATGAAAAAGGGTCATTTGCTTGATAGAAACAGTGAAAGCTAAGGCATTCTTCATACAGTCCATTTTAGCTGTTTTCTATTTCTGCAAAAGCTTTGAAAGTAACAATATGGGTCAAAACGTAGTTGAGTGAATCAGGTTCTAAAACTAGACCTTATCCTTCATACCATAATGATAATGATGAAAAAGGGTCATTTGCTTGATAGAAAACGTAGTTGAGTGAATCGGGTTCTACAACAACACCTAATCCTTCATACCATAATGAAAATGATGAAAAAAGGTCATTTGCTTGATAGAAACAGTGAAAGGTAAGGCATTCTTAATACAGTCCGTTTCAGCTGTTTTCTCCTTCTGCAAAAGCTTTGAAAGTAACAATATTGGTCAAAACGTAGTTGAGTGAATCAGGTTCTAAAACTAGACCTTATCCTTCATACCATAATGATAATGATGAAAAAAGGTCATTTGCTTGATAGAAAACATAGTTGAGTGATTCAGGTTCTATAACAACATCTAATCCTTCATACCATAATGATAATGATGAAAAAAGATCATTTGCTTGATAGAAACAGTGAAAGCTAAAGCATTCTTAATACAGTCCGTTTTAGCTGTTTTCTCCTTCTGCAAAAGCTTTGAAAGTAACAATATGGGTCAAAACGTAGTTGAGTTAATCAGGTTCTAAAACTAGACCTTATCCTTCATACCATAATGATAATGATGAAAAAGGGTCATTTGCTTGATAGAAAACGTAGTTGAGTGAATCAGGTTCTACAACAACACCTAATCCTTCATACCATAATGATAATGATGAAAAAAGATCATTCGCTTGATAGAAACAGTGAAACCTAAAGCATTCTTCATATAGTCCGTTTTAGCTGTTTTCTCCTTCTGCAAAAGCTTTGAAAGTAACAATATTGGTCAAAACGTAGTTGAGTGAATTGGGTTCTAAAACTAGACCTTATCCTTCATACCATAATGATAATGATGAAAAAGGGTCATTTGCTTGATAGAAAACGTAGTTGAGTGAATCTGGTTCTAAAACTAGACCTAATCCTTCTTTCCATAATGATAATGATGAAAAAGGGTCATTTGCTTGATAGAAAACGTAGTTGAGTGAATCGGGTTCTACAACAACACCTAATCCTTCATACCATAATGAAAATTATGAAAAAAGGTCATTTGCTTGATAGAAACAGTGAAAGCTAAGGCATTCTTAATACAGTCCGTTTTAGCTGTTTTCTCCTTCTGCAAAAGCTTTGAAAGTAACAATATTGGTCAAAACGTAGTTGAGTGAATCAGGTTCTAAAACTAGACCTTATCCTTCATACCATAATGATAACGATGAAAAAAGGTCATTTGCTTGATAGAAAACATAGTTGAGTGATTCAGGTTCTACAACAACATCTAATCCTTCATACCATAATGATAATGATGAAAAAAGATCATTTGCTTGATAGAAACAGTGAAAGCTAAGGCATTCTTCATACAGTCCATTTTAGCTGTTTTCTCTTTCTGCAAAAGCTTTGAAAGTAACAATATGGGTCAAAACGTAGTTGAGTGAATCAGGTTCTAAAACTAGACCTTATCCTTCATACCATAATGATAATGATGAAAAAGGGTCATTTGCTTGATAGAAAACGTAGTTGAGTGAATCGGGTTCTACAACAACACCTAATCCTTCATACCATAATGAAAATGATGAAAAAAGGTCATTTGCTTGATAGAAACAGTGAAAGGTAAGGCATTCTTAATACAGTCCGTTTCAGCTGTTTTCTCCTTCTGCAAAAGCTTTGAAAGTAACAATATTGGTCAAAACGTAGTTGAGTGAATCAGGTTCTAAAACTAGACCTTATCCTTCATACCATAATGATAATGATGAAAAAAGGTCATTTGCTTGATAGAAAACATAGTTGAGTGATTCAGGTTCTATAACAACATCTAATCCTTCATACCATAATGATAATGATGAAAAAAGATCATTTGCTTGATAGAAACAGTGAAAGCTAAAGCATTCTTAATACAGTCCGTTTTAGCTGTTTTCTCCTTCTGCAAAAGCTTTGAAAGTAACAATATGGGTCAAAACGTAGTTGAGTTAATCAGGTTCTAAAACTAGACCTTATCCTTCATACCATAATGATAATGATGAAAAAGGGTCATTTGCTTGACAGAAAACGTAGTTGAGTGAATCAGGTTCTACAACAACACCTAATCCTTCATACCTTAATGATAATGATGAAAAAAGATCATTCGCTTGATAGAAACAGTGAAACCTAAAGCATTCTTCATATAGTCCGTTTTAGCTGTTTTCTCCTTCTGCAAAAGCTTTGAAAGTAACAATATTGGTCAAAACGTAGTTGAGTGAATTAGGTTCTAAAACTAGACCTTATCCTTCATACCATAATGATAATGATGAAAAAGGGTCATTTGCTTGATAGAAAACGTAGTTGAGTGAATCTGGTTCTAAAACTAGACCTAATCCTTCTTTCCATAATGATAATGATGAAAAAGGGTCATTTGCTTGATAGAAAACGTAGTTGAGTGAATCGGGTTCTACAACAACACCTAATCCTTCATACCATAATGAAAATGATGAAAAAAGGTCATTTGCTTGATAGAAAACATAGTTGAGTGATTCAGGTTCTACAACAACATCTAATCCTTCATACCATAATGATAATGATGAAAAAGGGTCATTTGCTTGATAGAAAACGTAGTTGAGTGAATCAGGTTCTAAATCTAGACCTAATCCTTAATACCATAATGATAATGATGAAAAAGGGTCATTTGCTTGATAGAAACAGTGAAAGCTAAGGCATTCTTCATACAGTCCGTTTTAGCTGTTTTCTCTTTCTTCAAAAGCTTTGAAAGTAATAATATTGGTCAAAACGTAGTTGAGTGAATCAGGTTCTAAAACTAGACCTAATCCTTCTTTCCATAATGATAATGATGAAAAAGGGTCCTTTGCTTGATAGAAAACGTAGTTGAGTGAATCGGGTTCTACAACAACACCTAATCCTTCATACCATAATGATAATGATGAAAAAAGATCATTTGCTTGATAGAAACAGTGAAAGCTAAAGCATTCTTCATACAGTCCGTTTTAGCTGTTTTCTCTTTCTGCAAAAGCTTTGAAAGTAACAATATGGGTCAAAACGAAGTTGAGTGAATCAGGTTCTAAAACTAGACCTTATCCTTCATACCATAATGATAATGATGAAAAAGGGTCATTTGCTTGATAGAAAACGTAGTTGAGTGAATCGGGTTCTACAACAACACCTAATCCTTCATACCATAATGAAAATGATGAAAAAAGGTCATTTGCTTGATAGAAACAGTGAAAGCTAAGGCATTCTTAATACAGTCCGTTTTAGCTGTTTTCTCCTTCTGCAAAAGCTTTGAAAGTAACAATATTGGTCAAAACGTAGTTGAGTGAATCAGGTTCTAAAACTAGACCTTATCCTTCATACCATAATGATAATGATGAAAAAAGGTCATTTGCTTGATAGAAAACATAGTTGAGTGATTCAGGTTCTACAACAACATCTAATCCTTCATACCATAATGATAATGATGAAAAAAGATCATTTGCTTGATAGAAACAGTGAAAGCTAAAGCATTCTTCATATAGTCCGTTTTAGCTGTTTTCTCCTTCTGAAAAAGCTTTGAAAGTAACAATATTGGTCAAAACGTAGTTGAGTGAATCAGGTTCTACAACAACACCTAATCCTTCATACCATAATGATAATGATGAAAAAAGATCATTTGCTTGATAGAAACAGTGAAAGCTAAAGCATTCTTCATACAGTCCGTTTTAGCTGTTTTCTCTTTCTGCAAAAGCTTTGAAAGTAACAATATGGGTCAAAACGAAGTTGAGTGAATCAGGTTCTAAAACTAGACCTTATCCTTCATACCATAATGATAATGATGAAAAGGGGTCATTTGCTTGATAGAAAACATAGTTGAGTGAATCAGGTTCTAGAAAAACGCCTAATCCTTCTTTCCATAATGATAATGATGAAAAAGGGTCATTTGCTTGATAGAAAACGTAGTTGAGTGAATCGGGTTCTACAACAACACCTAATCCTTCATACCATAATGAAAATGATGAAAAAGGGTCATTTGCTTGATAGAAACAGTGAAAGCTAAGGCATTCTTCATACAGTCCATTTTAGCTGTTTTCTCTTTCTGCAAAAGCTTTGAAAGTAACAATATGGGTCAAAACGTAGTTGAGTGAATCAGGTTCTAAAACTAGACCTTATCCTTCATACCATAATGATAATGATGAAAAAGGGTCATTTGCTTGATAGAAAACGTAGTTGAGTGAATCGGGTTCTACAACAACACCTAATCCTTCATACCATAATGAAAATGATGAAAAAAGATCATTTGCTTGATAGAAACAGTGAAAGCTAAAGCATTCTTAATACAGTCCGTTTTAGCTGTTTTCTCCTTTTGCAAAAGCTTTGAAAGTAACAATATGGGTCAAAACGTAGTTGAGTGAATCAGGTTCTAAAACTAGACCTTATCCTTCATACCATAATGATAATGATGAAAAAGGGTCATTTGCTTGATAGAAAACGTAGTTGAGTGAATCTGGTTCTAAAACTAGACCTAATCCTTCTTTCCATAATGATAATGATGAAAAAGGGTCATTTGCTTGATAGAAAACGTAGTTGAGTGAATCGGGTTCTACAACAACACCTAATCCTTCATACCATAATGAAAATTATGAAAAAAGGTCATTTGCTTGATAGAAACAGTGAAAGCTAAGGCATTCTTAATACAGTCCGTTTTAGCTGTTTTCTCCTTCTGCAAAAGCTTTGAAAGTAACAATATTGGTCAAAACGTAGTTGAGTGAATCAGGTTCTAAAACTAGACCTTATCCTTCATACCATAATGATAATGATGAAAAAAGGTCATTTGCTTGATAGAAAACATAGTTGAGTGATTCAGGTTCTACAACAACATCTAATCCTTCATACCATAATGATAATGATGAAAAAAGATCATTTGCTTGATAGAAACAGTGAAAGCTAAAGCATTCTTCATATAGTCCGTTTTAGCTGTTTTCTCCTTCTGCAAAAGCTTTGAAAGTAACAATATTGGTCAAAACATAGTTGAGTGATTCAGGTTCTACAACAACATCTAATCCTTCATACCATAATGATAATGATGAAAAAAGATCATTTGCTTGATAGAAACAGTGAAAGCTAAAGCATTCTTCATATAGTCCGTTTTAGCTGTTTTCTCCTTCTGCAAAAGCTTTGAAAGTAACAATATTGGTCAAAACGTAGTTGAGTGAATCAGGTTCTACAACAACACCTAATCCTTCATACCATAATGATAATGATGAAAAAAGATCATTTGCTTGATAGAAACAGTGTAAGTTAAGGCATTCTTCATACAATCTGTTTTAGCTGTTTTCTCCTTCTGCAAAAGCTTTGAAAGTAACAATATTGGTCAAAACGTAGTTGAGTGAATCAGGTTCTAAATCTAGACCTAATCCTTCATACCATAATGATAATGATGAAAAAGGGTCATTTGCTTGATAGAAACAGTGAAAGCTAAGGCATTCTTCATACAGTCCGTTTTAGCTGTTTTCTCTTTCTTCAAAAGCTTTGAAAGTAATAATATTGGTCAAAACGTAGTTGAGTGAATGAGGTTCTAAAACTAGACCTAATCCTTCTTTCCATAATGATAATGATGAAAAAGGGTCATTTGCTTGATAGAAAACGTAGTTGAGTGAATCAGGTTCTAAAACTAGACCTAATCCTTCTTTCCATAATGATAATGATGAAAAAGGGTCATTTGCTTGATAGAAAACGTAGTTGAGTGAATCGGGTTCTACAACAACACCTAATCCTTCATACCATAATGAAAATGATGAAAAAGGGTCATTTGCTTGATAGAAACAGTGAAAGCTAAGGCATTCTTCATACAGTCCATTTTAGCTGTTTTCTATTTCTGCAAAAGCTTTGAAAGTAACAATATGGGTCAAAACGTAGTTGAGTGAATCAGGTTCTAAAACTAGACCTTATCCTTCATACCATAATGATAATGATGAAAAAGGGTCATTTGCTTGATAGAAAACGTAGTTGAGTGAATCTGGTTCTAAAACTAGACCTAATCCTTCTTTCCATAATGATAATGATGAAAAAGGGTCATTTGCTTGATAGAAAACGTAGTTGAGTGAATCGGGTTCTACAACAACACCTAATCCTTCATACCATAATGAAAATTATGAAAAAAGGTCATTTGCTTGATAGAAACAGTGAAAGTTAAGGCATTCTTAATACAGTCCGTTTTAGCTGTTTTCTCCTTCTGCAAAAGCTTTGAAAGTAACAATATTGGTCAAAACGTAGTTGAGTGAATCAGGTTCTAAAACTAGACCTTATCCTTCATACCATAATGATAACGATGAAAAAAGGTCATTTGCTTGATAGAAAACATAGTTGAGTGATTCAGGTTCTACAACAACATCTAATCCTTCATACCATAATGATAATGATGAAAAAAGATCATTTGCTTGATAGAAACAGTGAAAGCTAAGGCATTCTTCATACAGTCCATTTTAGCTGTTTTCTCTTTCTGCAAAAGCTTTGAAAGTAACAATATGGGTCAAAACGTAGTTGAGTGAATCAGGTTCTAAAACTAGACCTTATCCTTCATACCATAATGATAATGATGAAAAAGGGTCATTTGCTTGATAGAAAACGTAGTTGAGTGAATCGGGTTCTACAACAACACCTAATCCTTCATACCATAATGAAAATGATGAAAAAAGGTCATTTGCTTGATAGAAACAGTGAAAGGTAAGGCATTCTTAATACAGTCCGTTTCAGCTGTTTTCTCCTTCTGCAAAAGCTTTGAAAGTAACAATATTGGTCAAAACGTAGTTGAGTGAATCAGGTTCTAAAACTAGACCTTATCCTTCATACCATAATGATAATGATGAAAAAAGGTCATTTGCTTGATAGAAAACATAGTTGAGTGATTCAGGTTCTATAACAACATCTAATCCTTCATACCATAATGATAATGATGAAAAAAGATCATTTGCTTGATAGAAACAGTGAAAGCTAAAGCATTCTTAATACAGTCCGTTTTAGCTGTTTTCTCCTTCTGCAAAAGCTTTGAAAGTAACAATATGGGTCAAAACGTAGTTGAGTTAATCAGGTTCTAAAACTAGACCTTATCCTTCATACCATAATGATAATGATGAAAAAGGGTCATTTGCTTGACAGAAAACGTAGTTGAGTGAATCAGGTTCTACAACAACACCTAATCCTTCATACCATAATGATAATGATGAAAAAAGATCATTCGCTTGATAGAAACAGTGAAACCTAAAGCATTCTTCATATAGTCCGTTTTAGCTGTTTTCTCCTTCTGCAAAAGCTTTGAAAGTAACAATATTGGTCAAAACGTAGTTGAGTGAATTAGGTTCTAAAACTAGACCTTATCCTTCATACCATAATGATAATGATGAAAAAGGGTCATTTGCTTGATAGAAAACGTAGTTGAGTGAATCTGGTTCTAAAACTAGACCTAATCCTTCTTTCCATAATGATAATGATGAAAAAGGGTCATTTGCTTGATAGAAAACGTAGTTGAGTGAATCGGGTTCTACAACAACACCTAATCCTTCATACCATAATGAAAATTATGAAAAAAGGTCATTTGCTTGATAGAAACAGTGAAAGCTAAGGCATTCTTAATACAGTCCGTTTTAGCTGTTTTCTCCTTCTGCAAAAGCTTTGAAAGTAACAATATTGGTCAAAACGAAGTTGAGTGAATCAGGTTCTACAACAACACCTAATCCTTCATACCATAATGATAATGATGAAAAAAGATCATTCGCTTGATAGAAACAGTGAAACCTAAAGCATTCTTCATATAGTCCGTTTTAGCTGTTTTCTCCTTCTGCAAAAGCTTTGAAAGTAACAATATTGGTCAAAACGTAGTTGAGTGAATCAGGTTCTACAACAACACCTAATCCTTCATACCATAATGATAATGATGAAAAAAGATCATTTGCTTGATAGAAACAGTGAAAGCTAAGGCATTCTTCATACAGTCCATTTTAGCTGTTTTCTCTTTCTGCAAAAGCTTTGAAAGTAACAATATGGGTCAAAACGTAGTTGAGTGAATCAGGTTCTAAAACTAGACCTTATCCTTCATACCATAATGATAATGATGAAAAAGGGTCATTTGCTTGATAGAAAACGTAGTTGAGTGAATCGGGTTCTACAACAACACCTAATCCTTCATACCATAATGAAAATGATGAAAAAAGATCATTTGCTTGATAGAAACAGTGAAAGCTAAAGCATTCTTAATACAGTCCGTTTTAGCTGTTTTCTCCTTTTGCAAAAGCTTTGAAAGTAACAATATGGGTCAAAACGTAGTTGAGTGAATCGGGTTCTAAAACTAGACCTTATCCTTCATACCATAATGATAATGATGAAAAAGGGTCATTTGCTTGATAGAAAACGTAGTTGAGTGAATCTGGTTCTAAAACTAGACCTAATCCTTCTTTCCATAATGATAATGATGAAAAAGGGTCATTTGCTTGATAGAAAACGTAGTTGAGTGAATCGGGTTCTACAACAACACCTAATCCTTCATACCATAATGAAAATTATGAAAAAAGGTCATTTGCTTGATAGAAACAGTGAAAGCTAAGGCATTCTTAATACAGTCCGTTTTAGCTGTTTTCTCCTTCTGCAAAAGCTTTGAAAGTAACAATATTGGTCAAAACGTAGTTGAGTGAATCAGGTTCTAAAACTAGACCTTATCCTTCATACCATAATGATAATGATGAAAAAAGGTCATTTGCTTGATAGAAAACATAGTTGAGTGATTCAGGTTCTACAACAACATCTAATCCTTCATACCATAATGATAATGATGAAAAAAGATCATTTGCTTGATAGAAACAGTGAAAGCTAAAGCATTCTTCATATAGTCCGTTTTAGCTGTTTTCTCCTTCTGCAAAAGCTTTGAAAGTAACAATATTGGTCAAAACGTAGTTGAGTGAATCAGGTTCTACAACAACACCTAATCCTTCATACCATAATGATAATGATGAAAAAAGATCATTTGCTTGATAGAAACAGTGAAAGCTAAAGCATTCTTCATACAGTCCGTTTTAGCTGTTTTCTCTTTCTGCAAAAGCTTTGAAAGTAACAATATTGGTCAAAACGTAGTTGAGTGAATCAGGTTCTAAAACTAGACCTTATCCTTCATACCATAATGATAATGATGAAAAAAGGTCATTTGCTTGATAGAAAACATAGTTGAGTGATTCAGGTTCTATAACAACACCTAATCCTTCATACCATAATGATAATGATGAAAAAAGATCATTTGCTTGATAGAAACAGTGAAAGCTAAGGCATTCTTAATACAGTCCGTTTTAGCTGTTTTCTCCTTCTGCAAAAGCTTTGAAAGTAACAATATTGGTCAAAACGTAGTTGAGTGAATCAGGTTCTAAAACTAGACCTTATCCTTCATACCATAATGATAATGATGAAAAAAGGTCATTTGCTTGATAGAAAACATAGTTGAGTGATTCAGGTTCTACAACAACATCTAATCCTTCATACCATAATGATAATGATGAAAAAAGATCATTTGCTTGATAGAAACAGTGAAAGCTAAAGCATTCTTCATATAGTCCGTTTTAGCTGTTTTCTCCTTCTGAAAAAGCTTTGAAAGTAACAATATTGGTCAAAACGTAGTTGAGTGAATCAGGTTCTACAACAACACCTAATCCTTCATACCATAATGATAATGATGAAAAAAGATCATTTGCTTGATAGAAACAGTGAAAGCTAAAGCATTCTTCATACAGTCCGTTTTAGCTGTTTTCTCTTTCTGCAAAAGCTTTGAAAGTAACAATATGGGTCAAAACGAAGTTGAGTGAATCAGGTTCTAAAACTAGACCTTATCCTTCATACCATAATGATAATGATGAAAAGGGGTCATTTGCTTGATAGAAAACATAGTTGAGTGAATCAGGTTCTAGAAAAACGCCTAATCCTTCTTTCCATAATGATAATGATGAAAAAGGGTCATTTGCTTGATAGAAAACGTAGTTGAGTGAATCGGGTTCTACAACAACACCTAATCCTTCATACCATAATGAAAATGATGAAAAAGGGTCATTTGCTTGATAGAAACAGTGAAAGCTAAGGCATTCTTCATACAGTCCATTTTAGCTGTTTTCTCTTTCTGCAAAAGCTTTGAAAGTAACAATATGGGTCAAAACGTAGTTGAGTGAATCAGGTTCTAAAACTAGACCTTATCCTTCATACCATAATGATAATGATGAAAAAAGGTCATTTGCTTGATAGAAAACATAGTTGAGTGATTCAGGTTCTATAACAACATCTAATCCTTCATACCATAATGATAATGATGAAAAAAGATCATTTGCTTGATAGAAACAGTGAAAGCTAAAGCATTCTTAATACAGTCCGTTTTAGCTGTTTTCTCCTTCTGCAAAAGCTTTGAAAGTAACAATATGGGTCAAAACGTAGTTGAGTTAATCAGGTTCTAAAACTAGACCTTATCCTTCATACCATAATGATAATGATGAAAAAGGGTCATTTGCTTGATAGAAAACGTAGTTGAGTGAATCAGGTTCTACAACAACACCTAATCCTTCATACCATAATGATAATGATGAAAAAAGATCATTCGCTTGATAGAAACAGTGAAACCTAAAGCATTCTTCATATAGTCCGTTTTAGCTGTTTTCTCCTTCTGCAAAAGCTTTGAAAGTAACAATATTGGTCAAAACGTAGTTGAGTGAATTGGGTTCTAAAACTAGACCTTATCCTTCATACCATAATGATAATGATGAAAAAGGGTCATTTGCTTGATAGAAAACGTAGTTGAGTGAATCTGGTTCTAAAACTAGACCTAATCCTTCTTTCCATAATGATAATGATGAAAAAGGGTCATTTGCTTGATAGAAAACGTAGTTGAGTGAATCGGGTTCTACAACAACACCTAATCCTTCATACCATAATGAAAATTATGAAAAAAGGTCATTTGCTTGATAGAAACAGTGAAAGCTAAGGCATTCTTAATACAGTCCGTTTTAGCTGTTTTCTCCTTCTGCAAAAGCTTTGAAAGTAACAATATTGGTCAAAACGTAGTTGAGTGAATCAGGTTCTAAAACTAGACCTTATCCTTCATACCATAATGATAACGATGAAAAAAGGTCATTTGCTTGATAGAAAACATAGTTGAGTGATTCAGGTTCTACAACAACATCTAATCCTTCATACCATAATGATAATGATGAAAAAAGATCATTTGCTTGATAGAAACAGTGAAAGCTAAGGCATTCTTCATACAGTCCATTTTAGCTGTTTTCTCTTTCTGCAAAAGCTTTGAAAGTAACAATATGGGTCAAAACGTAGTTGAGTGAATCAGGTTCTAAAACTAGACCTTATCCTTCATACCATAATGATAATGATGAAAAAGGGTCATTTGCTTGATAGAAAACGTAGTTGAGTGAATCGGGTTCTACAACAACACCTAATCCTTCATACCATAATGAAAATGATGAAAAAAGGTCATTTGCTTGATAGAAACAGTGAAAGGTAAGGCATTCTTAATACAGTCCGTTTCAGCTGTTTTCTCCTTCTGCAAAAGCTTTGAAAGTAACAATATTGGTCAAAACGTAGTTGAGTGAATCAGGTTCTAAAACTAGACCTTATCCTTCATACCATAATGATAATGATGAAAAAAGGTCATTTGCTTGATAGAAAACATAGTTGAGTGATTCAGGTTCTATAACAACATCTAATCCTTCATACCATAATGATAATGATGAAAAAAGATCATTTGCTTGATAGAAACAGTGAAAGCTAAAGCATTCTTAATACAGTCCGTTTTAGCTGTTTTCTCCTTCTGCAAAAGCTTTGAAAGTAACAATATGGGTCAAAACGTAGTTGAGTTAATCAGGTTCTAAAACTAGACCTTATCCTTCATACCATAATGATAATGATGAAAAAGGGTCATTTGCTTGACAGAAAACGTAGTTGAGTGAATCAGGTTCTACAACAACACCTAATCCTTCATACCTTAATGATAATGATGAAAAAAGATCATTCGCTTGATAGAAACAGTGAAACCTAAAGCATTCTTCATATAGTCCGTTTTAGCTGTTTTCTCCTTCTGCAAAAGCTTTGAAAGTAACAATATTGGTCAAAACGTAGTTGAGTGAATTAGGTTCTAAAACTAGACCTTATCCTTCATACCATAATGATAATGATGAAAAAGGGTCATTTGCTTGATAGAAAACGTAGTTGAGTGAATCTGGTTCTAAAACTAGACCTAATCCTTCTTTCCATAATGATAATGATGAAAAAGGGTCATTTGCTTGATAGAAAACGTAGTTGAGTGAATCGGGTTCTACAACAACACCTAATCCTTCATACCATAATGAAAATGATGAAAAAAGGTCATTTGCTTGATAGAAAACATAGTTGAGTGATTCAGGTTCTACAACAACATCTAATCCTTCATACCATAATGATAATGATGAAAAAGGGTCATTTGCTTGATAGAAAACGTAGTTGAGTGAATCAGGTTCTAAATCTAGACCTAATCCTTAATACCATAATGATAATGATGAAAAAGGGTCATTTGCTTGATAGAAACAGTGAAAGCTAAGGCATTCTTCATACAGTCCGTTTTAGCTGTTTTCTCTTTCTTCAAAAGCTTTGAAAGTAATAATATTGGTCAAAACGTAGTTGAGTGAATCAGGTTCTAAAACTAGACCTAATCCTTCTTTCCATAATGATAATGATGAAAAAGGGTCCTTTGCTTGATAGAAAACGTAGTTGAGTGAATCGGGTTCTACAACAACACCTAATCCTTCATACCATAATGATAATGATGAAAAAAGATCATTTGCTTGATAGAAACAGTGAAAGCTAAAGCATTCTTCATACAGTCCGTTTTAGCTGTTTTCTCTTTCTGCAAAAGCTTTGAAAGTAACAATATGGGTCAAAACGAAGTTGAGTGAATCAGGTTCTAAAACTAGACCTTATCCTTCATACCATAATGATAATGATGAAAAAGGGTCATTTGCTTGATAGAAAACGTAGTTGAGTGAATCGGGTTCTACAACAACACCTAATCCTTCATACCATAATGAAAATGATGAAAAAAGGTCATTTGCTTGATAGAAACAGTGAAAGCTAAGGCATTCTTAATACAGTCCGTTTTAGCTGTTTTCTCCTTCTGCAAAAGCTTTGAAAGTAACAATATTGGTCAAAACGTAGTTGAGTGAATCAGGTTCTAAAACTAGACCTTATCCTTCATACCATAATGATAATGATGAAAAAAGGTCATTTGCTTGATAGAAAACATAGTTGAGTGATTCAGGTTCTACAACAACATCTAATCCTTCATACCATAATGATAATGATGAAAAAAGATCATTTGCTTGATAGAAACAGTGAAAGCTAAAGCATTCTTCATATAGTCCGTTTTAGCTGTTTTCTCCTTCTGAAAAAGCTTTGAAAGTAACAATATTGGTCAAAACGTAGTTGAGTGAATCAGGTTCTACAACAACACCTAATCCTTCATACCATAATGATAATGATGAAAAAAGATCATTTGCTTGATAGAAACAGTGAAAGCTAAAGCATTCTTCATACAGTCCGTTTTAGCTGTTTTCTCTTTCTGCAAAAGCTTTGAAAGTAACAATATGGGTCAAAACGAAGTTGAGTGAATCAGGTTCTAAAACTAGACCTTATCCTTCATACCATAATGATAATGATGAAAAGGGGTCATTTGCTTGATAGAAAACATAGTTGAGTGAATCAGGTTCTAGAAAAACGCCTAATCCTTCTTTCCATAATGATAATGATGAAAAAGGGTCATTTGCTTGATAGAAAACGTAGTTGAGTGAATCGGGTTCTACAACAACACCTAATCCTTCATACCATAATGAAAATGATGAAAAAGGGTCATTTGCTTGATAGAAACAGTGAAAGCTAAGGCATTCTTCATACAGTCCATTTTAGCTGTTTTCTCTTTCTGCAAAAGCTTTGAAAGTAACAATATGGGTCAAAACGTAGTTGAGTGAATCAGGTTCTAAAACTAGACCTTATCCTTCATACCATAATGATAATGATGAAAAAGGGTCATTTGCTTGATAGAAAACGTAGTTGAGTGAATCGGGTTCTACAACAACACCTAATCCTTCATACCATAATGAAAATGATGAAAAAAGATCATTTGCTTGATAGAAACAGTGAAAGCTAAAGCATTCTTAATACAGTCCGTTTTAGCTGTTTTCTCCTTTTGCAAAAGCTTTGAAAGTAACAATATGGGTCAAAACGTAGTTGAGTGAATCAGGTTCTAAAACTAGACCTTATCCTTCATACCATAATGATAATGATGAAAAAGGGTCATTTGCTTGATAGAAAACGTAGTTGAGTGAATCTGGTTCTAAAACTAGACCTAATCCTTCTTTCCATAATGATAATGATGAAAAAGGGTCATTTGCTTGATAGAAAACGTAGTTGAGTGAATCGGGTTCTACAACAACACCTAATCCTTCATACCATAATGAAAATTATGAAAAAAGGTCATTTGCTTGATAGAAACAGTGAAAGCTAAGGCATTCTTAATACAGTCCGTTTTAGCTGTTTTCTCCTTCTGCAAAAGCTTTGAAAGTAACAATATTGGTCAAAACGTAGTTGAGTGAATCAGGTTCTAAAACTAGACCTTATCCTTCATACCATAATGATAATGATGAAAAAAGGTCATTTGCTTGATAGAAAACATAGTTGAGTGATTCAGGTTCTACAACAACATCTAATCCTTCATACCATAATGATAATGATGAAAAAAGATCATTTGCTTGATAGAAACAGTGAAAGCTAAAGCATTCTTCATATAGTCCGTTTTAGCTGTTTTCTCCTTCTGCAAAAGCTTTGAAAGTAACAATATTGGTCAAAACATAGTTGAGTGATTCAGGTTCTACAACAACATCTAATCCTTCATACCATAATGATAATGATGAAAAAAGATCATTTGCTTGATAGAAACAGTGAAAGCTAAAGCATTCTTCATATAGTCCGTTTTAGCTGTTTTCTCCTTCTGCAAAAGCTTTGAAAGTAACAATATTGGTCAAAACGTAGTTGAGTGAATCAGGTTCTACAACAACACCTAATCCTTCATACCATAATGATAATGATGAAAAAAGATCATTTGCTTGATAGAAACAGTGTAAGTTAAGGCATTCTTCATACAATCTGTTTTAGCTGTTTTCTCCTTCTGCAAAAGCTTTGAAAGTAACAATATTGGTCAAAACGTAGTTGAGTGAATCAGGTTCTAAATCTAGACCTAATCCTTCATACCATAATGATAATGATGAAAAAGGGTCATTTGCTTGATAGAAACAGTGAAAGCTAAGGCATTCTTCATACAGTCCGTTTTAGCTGTTTTCTCTTTCTTCAAAAGCTTTGAAAGTAATAATATTGGTCAAAACGTAGTTGAGTGAATGAGGTTCTAAAACTAGACCTAATCCTTCTTTCCATAATGATAATGATGAAAAAGGGTCATTTGCTTGATAGAAAACGTAGTTGAGTGAATCAGGTTCTAAAACTAGACCTAATCCTTCTTTCCATAATGATAATGATGAAAAAGGGTCATTTGCTTGATAGAAAACGTAGTTGAGTGAATCGGGTTCTACAACAACACCTAATCCTTCATACCATAATGAAAATGATGAAAAAGGGTCATTTGCTTGATAGAAACAGTGAAAGCTAAGGCATTCTTCATACAGTCCATTTTAGCTGTTTTCTATTTCTGCAAAAGCTTTGAAAGTAACAATATGGGTCAAAACGTAGTTGAGTGAATCAGGTTCTAAAACTAGACCTTATCCTTCATACCATAATGATAATGATGAAAAAGGGTCATTTGCTTGATAGAAAACGTAGTTGAGTGAATCTGGTTCTAAAACTAGACCTAATCCTTCTTTCCATAATGATAATGATGAAAAAGGGTCATTTGCTTGATAGAAAACGTAGTTGAGTGAATCGGGTTCTACAACAACACCTAATCCTTCATACCATAATGAAAATTATGAAAAAAGGTCATTTGCTTGATAGAAACAGTGAAAGTTAAGGCATTCTTAATACAGTCCGTTTTAGCTGTTTTCTCCTTCTGCAAAAGCTTTGAAAGTAACAATATTGGTCAAAACGTAGTTGAGTGAATCAGGTTCTAAAACTAGACCTTATCCTTCATACCATAATGATAACGATGAAAAAAGGTCATTTGCTTGATAGAAAACATAGTTGAGTGATTCAGGTTCTACAACAACATCTAATCCTTCATACCATAATGATAATGATGAAAAAAGATCATTTGCTTGATAGAAACAGTGAAAGCTAAGGCATTCTTCATACAGTCCATTTTAGCTGTTTTCTCTTTCTGCAAAAGCTTTGAAAGTAACAATATGGGTCAAAACGTAGTTGAGTGAATCAGGTTCTAAAACTAGACCTTATCCTTCATACCATAATGATAATGATGAAAAAGGGTCATTTGCTTGATAGAAAACGTAGTTGAGTGAATCGGGTTCTACAACAACACCTAATCCTTCATACCATAATGAAAATGATGAAAAAAGGTCATTTGCTTGATAGAAACAGTGAAAGGTAAGGCATTCTTAATACAGTCCGTTTCAGCTGTTTTCTCCTTCTGCAAAAGCTTTGAAAGTAACAATATTGGTCAAAACGTAGTTGAGTGAATCAGGTTCTAAAACTAGACCTTATCCTTCATACCATAATGATAATGATGAAAAAAGGTCATTTGCTTGATAGAAAACATAGTTGAGTGATTCAGGTTCTATAACAACATCTAATCCTTCATACCATAATGATAATGATGAAAAAAGATCATTTGCTTGATAGAAACAGTGAAAGCTAAAGCATTCTTAATACAGTCCGTTTTAGCTGTTTTCTCCTTCTGCAAAAGCTTTGAAAGTAACAATATGGGTCAAAACGTAGTTGAGTTAATCAGGTTCTAAAACTAGACCTTATCCTTCATACCATAATGATAATGATGAAAAAGGGTCATTTGCTTGACAGAAAACGTAGTTGAGTGAATCAGGTTCTACAACAACACCTAATCCTTCATACCATAATGATAATGATGAAAAAAGATCATTCGCTTGATAGAAACAGTGAAACCTAAAGCATTCTTCATATAGTCCGTTTTAGCTGTTTTCTCCTTCTGCAAAAGCTTTGAAAGTAACAATATTGGTCAAAACGTAGTTGAGTGAATTAGGTTCTAAAACTAGACCTTATCCTTCATACCATAATGATAATGATGAAAAAGGGTCATTTGCTTGATAGAAAACGTAGTTGAGTGAATCTGGTTCTAAAACTAGACCTAATCCTTCTTTCCATAATGATAATGATGAAAAAGGGTCATTTGCTTGATAGAAAACGTAGTTGAGTGAATCGGGTTCTACAACAACACCTAATCCTTCATACCATAATGAAAATTATGAAAAAAGGTCATTTGCTTGATAGAAACAGTGAAAGCTAAGGCATTCTTAATACAGTCCGTTTTAGCTGTTTTCTCCTTCTGCAAAAGCTTTGAAAGTAACAATATTGGTCAAAACGAAGTTGAGTGAATCAGGTTCTACAACAACACCTAATCCTTCATACCATAATGATAATGATGAAAAAAGATCATTCGCTTGATAGAAACAGTGAAACCTAAAGCATTCTTCATATAGTCCGTTTTAGCTGTTTTCTCCTTCTGCAAAAGCTTTGAAAGTAACAATATTGGTCAAAACGTAGTTGAGTGAATCAGGTTCTACAACAACACCTAATCCTTCATACCATAATGATAATGATGAAAAAAGATCATTTGCTTGATAGAAACAGTGAAAGCTAAGGCATTCTTCATACAGTCCATTTTAGCTGTTTTCTCTTTCTGCAAAAGCTTTGAAAGTAACAATATGGGTCAAAACGTAGTTGAGTGAATCAGGTTCTAAAACTAGACCTTATCCTTCATACCATAATGATAATGATGAAAAAGGGTCATTTGCTTGATAGAAAACGTAGTTGAGTGAATCGGGTTCTACAACAACACCTAATCCTTCATACCATAATGAAAATGATGAAAAAAGATCATTTGCTTGATAGAAACAGTGAAAGCTAAAGCATTCTTAATACAGTCCGTTTTAGCTGTTTTCTCCTTTTGCAAAAGCTTTGAAAGTAACAATATGGGTCAAAACGTAGTTGAGTGAATCGGGTTCTAAAACTAGACCTTATCCTTCATACCATAATGATAATGATGAAAAAGGGTCATTTGCTTGATAGAAAACGTAGTTGAGTGAATCTGGTTCTAAAACTAGACCTAATCCTTCTTTCCATAATGATAATGATGAAAAAGGGTCATTTGCTTGATAGAAAACGTAGTTGAGTGAATCGGGTTCTACAACAACACCTAATCCTTCATACCATAATGAAAATTATGAAAAAAGGTCATTTGCTTGATAGAAACAGTGAAAGCTAAGGCATTCTTAATACAGTCCGTTTTAGCTGTTTTCTCCTTCTGCAAAAGCTTTGAAAGTAACAATATTGGTCAAAACGTAGTTGAGTGAATCAGGTTCTAAAACTAGACCTTATCCTTCATACCATAATGATAATGATGAAAAAAGGTCATTTGCTTGATAGAAAACATAGTTGAGTGATTCAGGTTCTACAACAACATCTAATCCTTCATACCATAATGATAATGATGAAAAAAGATCATTTGCTTGATAGAAACAGTGAAAGCTAAAGCATTCTTCATATAGTCCGTTTTAGCTGTTTTCTCCTTCTGCAAAAGCTTTGAAAGTAACAATATTGGTCAAAACGTAGTTGAGTGAATCAGGTTCTACAACAACACCTAATCCTTCATACCATAATGATAATGATGAAAAAAGATCATTTGCTTGATAGAAACAGTGAAAGCTAAAGCATTCTTCATACAGTCCGTTTTAGCTGTTTTCTCTTTCTGCAAAAGCTTTGAAAGTAACAATATTGGTCAAAACGTAGTTGAGTGAATCAGGTTCTAAAACTAGACCTTATCCTTCATACCATAATGATAATGATGAAAAAAGGTCATTTGCTTGATAGAAAACATAGTTGAGTGATTCAGGTTCTATAACAACACCTAATCCTTCATACCATAATGATAATGATGAAAAAAGATCATTTGCTTGATAGAAACAGTGAAAGCTAAGGCATTCTTAATACAGTCCGTTTTAGCTGTTTTCTCCTTCTGCAAAAGCTTTGAAAGTAACAATATTGGTCAAAACGTAGTTGAGTGAATCAGGTTCTAAAACTAGACCTTATCCTTCATACCATAATGATAATGATGAAAAAAGGTCATTTGCTTGATAGAAAACATAGTTGAGTGATTCAGGTTCTACAACAACATCTAATCCTTCATACCATAATGATAATGATGAAAAAAGATCATTTGCTTGATAGAAACAGTGAAAGCTAAAGCATTCTTCATATAGTCCGTTTTAGCTGTTTTCTCCTTCTGAAAAAGCTTTGAAAGTAACAATATTGGTCAAAACGTAGTTGAGTGAATCAGGTTCTACAACAACACCTAATCCTTCATACCATAATGATAATGATGAAAAAAGATCATTTGCTTGATAGAAACAGTGAAAGCTAAAGCATTCTTCATACAGTCCGTTTTAGCTGTTTTCTCTTTCTGCAAAAGCTTTGAAAGTAACAATATGGGTCAAAACGAAGTTGAGTGAATCAGGTTCTAAAACTAGACCTTATCCTTCATACCATAATGATAATGATGAAAAGGGGTCATTTGCTTGATAGAAAACATAGTTGAGTGAATCAGGTTCTAGAAAAACGCCTAATCCTTCTTTCCATAATGATAATGATGAAAAAGGGTCATTTGCTTGATAGAAAACGTAGTTGAGTGAATCGGGTTCTACAACAACACCTAATCCTTCATACCATAATGAAAATGATGAAAAAGGGTCATTTGCTTGATAGAAACAGTGAAAGCTAAGGCATTCTTCATACAGTCCATTTTAGCTGTTTTCTCTTTCTGCAAAAGCTTTGAAAGTAACAATATGGGTCAAAACGTAGTTGAGTGAATCAGGTTCTAAAACTAGACCTTATCCTTCATACCATAATGATAATGATGAAAAAGGGTCATTTGCTTGATAGAAAACGTAGTTGAGTGAATCGGGTTCTACAACAACACCTAATCCTTCATACCATAATGAAAATGATGAAAAAAGATCATTTGCTTGATAGAAACAGTGAAAGCTAAAGCATTCTTAATACAGTCCGTTTTAGCTGTTTTCTCCTTTTGCAAAAGCTTTGAAAGTAACAATATGGGTCAAAACGTAGTTGAGTGAATCAGGTTCTAAAACTAGACCTTATCCTTCATACCATAATGATAATGATGAAAAAGGGTCATTTGCTTGATAGAAAACGTAGTTGAGTGAATCTGGTTCTAAAACTAGACCTAATCCTTCTTTCCATAATGATAATGATGAAAAAGGGTCATTTGCTTGATAGAAAACGTAGTTGAGTGAATCGGGTTCTACAACAACACCTAATCCTTCATACCATAATGAAAATTATGAAAAAAGGTCATTTGCTTGATAGAAACAGTGAAAGCTAAGGCATTCTTAATACAGTCCGTTTTAGCTGTTTTCTCCTTCTGCAAAAGCTTTGAAAGTAACAATATTGGTCAAAACGTAGTTGAGTGAATCAGGTTCTAAAACTAGACCTTATCCTTCATACCATAATGATAATGATGAAAAAAGGTCATTTGCTTGATAGAAAACATAGTTGAGTGATTCAGGTTCTACAACAACATCTAATCCTTCATACCATAATGATAATGATGAAAAAAGATCATTTGCTTGATAGAAACAGTGAAAGCTAAAGCATTCTTCATATAGTCCGTTTTAGCTGTTTTCTCCTTCTGCAAAAGCTTTGAAAGTAACAATATTGGTCAAAACGTAGTTGAGTGAATCAGGTTCTACAACAACACCTAATCCTTCATACCATAATGATAATGATGAAAAAAGATCATTTGCTTGATAGAAACAGTGAAAGCTAAAGCATTCTTCATACAGTCCGTTTTAGCTGTTTTCTCTTTCTGCAAAAGCTTTGAAAGTAACAATATTGGTCAAAACGTAGTTGAGTGAATCAGGTTCTAAAACTAGACCTTATCCTTCATACCATAATGTTAATGATGAAAAAAGGTCATTTGCTTGATAGAAAACATAGTTGAGTGATTCAGGTTCTATAACAACACCTAATCCTTCATACCATAATGATAATGATGAAAAAAGATCATTTGCTTGATAGAAAAAGTGAAAGCTAAAGCATTCTTCATACAGTCCGTTTTAGCTGTTTTCTCTTTCTGCAAAAGCTTTGAAAGTAACAATATGGGTCAAAACGAAGTTGAGTGAATCAGGTTCTAAAACTAGACCTTATCCTTCATACCATAATGATAATGATGAAAAAGGGTCATTTGCTTGATAGAAAACGTAGTTGAGTGAATCGGGTTCTACAACAACACCTAATCCTTCATACCATAATGAAAATGATGAAAAAAGGTCATTTGCTTGATAGAAACAGTGAAAGCTAAGGCATTCTTAATACAGTCCGTTTTAGCTGTTTTCTCCTTCTGCAAAAGTTTTGAAAGTAACAATATTGGTCAAAACGTAGTTGAGTGAATCAGGTTCTAAAACTAGACCTTATCCTTCATACCATAATGATAATGATGAAAAAAGGTCATTTGCTTGATAGAAAACATAGTTGAGTGATTCAGGTTCTACAACAACATCTAATCCTTCATACCATAATGATAATGATGAAAAAAGATCATTTGCTTGATAGAAACAGTGAAAGCTAAAGCATTCTTCATATAGTCCGTTTTAGCTGTTTTCTCCTTCTGCAAAAGCTTTGAAAGTAACAATATTGGTCAAAACGTAGTTGAGTGAATCATGAAAAAAGGTCATTTGCTTGATAGAAAACATAGTTGAGTGATTCAGGTTCTACAACAACATCTAATCCTTCATACCATAATGATAATGATGAAAAAAGATCATTTGCTTGATAGAAACAGTGAAAGCTAAAGCATTCTTCATATAGTCCGTTTTAGCTGTTTTCTCCTTCTGCAAAAGCTTTGAAAGTAACAATATTGGTCAAAACGTAGTTGAGTGAATCAGGTTCTACAACAACACCTAATCCTTCATACCATAATGATAATGATGAAAAAAGATCATTTGCTTGATAGAAACAGTGTAAGTTAAGGCATTCTTCATACAATCTGTTTTAGCTGTTTTCTCCTTCTGCAAAAGCTTTGAAAGTAACAATATTGGTCAAAACGTAGTTGAGTGAATCAGGTTCTAAATCTAGACCTAATCCTTCATACCATAATGATAATGATGAAAAAGGGTCATTTGCTTGATAGAAACAGTGAAAGCTAAGGCATTCTTCATACAGTCCGTTTTAGCTGTTTTCTCTTTCTTCAAAAGCTTTGAAAGTAATAATATTGGTCAAAACGTAGTTGAGTGAATGAGGTTCTAAAACTAGACCTAATCCTTCTTTCCATAATGATAATGATGAAAAAGGGTCATTTGCTTGATAGAAAACGTAGTTGAGTGAATCAGGTTCTAAAACTAGACCTAATCCTTCTTTCCATAATGATAATGATGAAAAAGGGTCATTTGCTTGATAGAAAACGTAGTTGAGTGAATCGGGTTCTACAACAACACCTAATCCTTCATACCATAATGAAAATGATGAAAAAGGGTCATTTGCTTGATAGAAACAGTGAAAGCTAAGGCATTCTTCATACAGTCCATTTTAGCTGTTTTCTATTTCTGCAAAAGCTTTGAAAGTAACAATATGGGTCAAAACGTAGTTGAGTGAATCAGGTTCTAAAACTAGACCTTATCCTTCATACCATAATGATAATGATGAAAAAGGGTCATTTGCTTGATAGAAAACGTAGTTGAGTGAATCTGGTTCTAAAACTAGACCTAATCCTTCTTTCCATAATGATAATGATGAAAAAGGGTCATTTGCTTGATAGAAAACGTAGTTGAGTGAATCGGGTTCTACAACAACACCTAATCCTTCATACCATAATGAAAATTATGAAAAAAGGTCATTTGCTTGATAGAAACAGTGAAAGTTAAGGCATTCTTAATACAGTCCGTTTTAGCTGTTTTCTCCTTCTGCAAAAGCTTTGAAAGTAACAATATTGGTCAAAACGTAGTTGAGTGAATCAGGTTCTAAAACTAGACCTTATCCTTCATACCATAATGATAACGATGAAAAAAGGTCATTTGCTTGATAGAAAACATAGTTGAGTGATTCAGGTTCTACAACAACATCTAATCCTTCATACCATAATGATAATGATGAAAAAAGATCATTTGCTTGATAGAAACAGTGAAAGCTAAGGCATTCTTCATACAGTCCATTTTAGCTGTTTTCTCTTTCTGCAAAAGCTTTGAAAGTAACAATATGGGTCAAAACGTAGTTGAGTGAATCAGGTTCTAAAACTAGACCTTATCCTTCATACCATAATGATAATGATGAAAAAGGGTCATTTGCTTGATAGAAAACGTAGTTGAGTGAATCGGGTTCTACAACAACACCTAATCCTTCATACCATAATGAAAATGATGAAAAAAGGTCATTTGCTTGATAGAAACAGTGAAAGGTAAGGCATTCTTAATACAGTCCGTTTCAGCTGTTTTCTCCTTCTGCAAAAGCTTTGAAAGTAACAATATTGGTCAAAACGTAGTTGAGTGAATCAGGTTCTAAAACTAGACCTTATCCTTCATACCATAATGATAATGATGAAAAAAGGTCATTTGCTTGATAGAAAACATAGTTGAGTGATTCAGGTTCTATAACAACATCTAATCCTTCATACCATAATGATAATGATGAAAAAAGATCATTTGCTTGATAGAAACAGTGAAAGCTAAAGCATTCTTAATACAGTCCGTTTTAGCTGTTTTCTCCTTCTGCAAAAGCTTTGAAAGTAACAATATGGGTCAAAACGTAGTTGAGTTAATCAGGTTCTAAAACTAGACCTTATCCTTCATACCATAATGATAATGATGAAAAAGGGTCATTTGCTTGACAGAAAACGTAGTTGAGTGAATCAGGTTCTACAACAACACCTAATCCTTCATACCATAATGATAATGATGAAAAAAGATCATTCGCTTGATAGAAACAGTGAAACCTAAAGCATTCTTCATATAGTCCGTTTTAGCTGTTTTCTCCTTCTGCAAAAGCTTTGAAAGTAACAATATTGGTCAAAACGTAGTTGAGTGAATTAGGTTCTAAAACTAGACCTTATCCTTCATACCATAATGATAATGATGAAAAAGGGTCATTTGCTTGATAGAAAACGTAGTTGAGTGAATCTGGTTCTAAAACTAGACCTAATCCTTCTTTCCATAATGATAATGATGAAAAAGGGTCATTTGCTTGATAGAAAACGTAGTTGAGTGAATCGGGTTCTACAACAACACCTAATCCTTCATACCATAATGAAAATGATGAAAAAAGGTCATTTGCTTGATAGAAACAGTGAAAGCTAAGGCATTCTTAATACAGTCCGTTTTAGCTGTTTTCTCCTTCTGCAAAAGCTTTGAAAGTAACAATATTGGTCAAAACGAAGTTGAGTGAATCAGGTTCTACAACAACACCTAATCCTTCATACCATAATGATAATGATGAAAAAAGATCATTCGCTTGATAGAAACAGTGAAACCTAAAGCATTCTTCATATAGTCCGTTTTAGCTGTTTTCTCCTTCTGCAAAAGCTTTGAAAGTAACAATATTGGTCAAAACGTAGTTGAGTGAATCAGGTTCTACAACAACACCTAATCCTTCATACCATAATGATAATGATGAAAAAAGATCATTTGCTTGATAGAAACAGTGAAAGCTAAGGCATTCTTCATACAGTCCATTTTAGCTGTTTTCTCTTTCTGCAAAAGCTTTGAAAGTAACAATATGGGTCAAAACGTAGTTGAGTGAATCAGGTTCTAAAACTAGACCTTATCCTTCATACCATAATGATAATGATGAAAAAGGGTCATTTGCTTGATAGAAAACGTAGTTGAGTGAATCGGGTTCTACAACAACACCTAATCCTTCATACCATAATGAAAATGATGAAAAAAGATCATTTGCTTGATAGAAACAGTGAAAGCTAAAGCATTCTTAATACAGTCCGTTTTAGCTGTTTTCTCCTTTTGCAAAAGCTTTGAAAGTAACAATATGGGTCAAAACGTAGTTGAGTGAATCAGGTTCTAAAACTAGACCTTATCCTTCATACCATAATGATAATGATGAAAAAGGGTCATTTGCTTGATAGAAAACGTAGTTGAGTGAATCTGGTTCTAAAACTAGACCTAATCCTTCTTTCCATAATGATAATGATGAAAAAGGGTCATTTGCTTGATAGAAAACGTAGTTGAGTGAATCGGGTTCTACAACAACACCTAATCCTTCATACCATAATGAAAATTATGAAAAAAGGTCATTTGCTTGATAGAAACAGTGAAAGCTAAGGCATTCTTAATACAGTCCGTTTTAGCTGTTTTCTCCTTCTGCAAAAGCTTTGAAAGTAACAATATTGGTCAAAACGTAGTTGAGTGAATCAGGTTCTAAAACTAGACCTTATCCTTCATACCATAATGATAATGATGAAAAAAGGTCATTTGCTTGATAGAAAACATAGTTGAGTGATTCAGGTTCTACAACAACATCTAATCCTTCATACCATAATGATAATGATGAAAAAAGATCATTTGCTTGATAGAAACAGTGAAAGCTAAAGCATTCTTCATATAGTCCGTTTTAGCTGTTTTCTCCTTCTGCAAAAGCTTTGAAAGTAACAATATTGGTCAAAACGTAGTTGAGTGAATCAGGTTCTACAACAACACCTAATCCTTCATACCATAATGATAATGATGAAAAAAGATCATTTGCTTGATAGAAACAGTGAAAGCTAAAGCATTCTTCATACAGTCCGTTTTAGCTGTTTTCTCTTTCTGCAAAAGCTTTGAAAGTAACAATATTGGTCAAAACGTAGTTGAGTGAATCAGGTTCTAAAACTAGACCTTATCCTTCATACCATAATGATAATGATGAAAAAAGGTCATTTGCTTGATAGAAAACATAGTTGAGTGATTCAGGTTCTATAACAACACCTAATCCTTCATACCATAATGATAATGATGAAAAAAGATCATTTGCTTGATAGAAACAGTGAAAGCTAAAGCATTCTTCATACAGTCCGTTTTAGCTGTTTTCTCTTTCTGCAAAAGCTTTGAAAGTAACAATATGGGTCAAAACGAAGTTGAGTGAATCAGGTTCTAAAACTAGACCTTATCCTTCATACCATAATGATAATGATGAAAAAGGGTCATTTGCTTGATAGAAAACGTAGTTGAGTGAATCGGGTTCTACAACAACACCTAATCCTTCATACCATAATGAAAATGATGAAAAAAGGTCATTTGCTTGATAGAAACAGTGAAAGCTAAGGCATTCTTAATACAGTCCGTTTTAGCTGTTTTCTCCTTCTGCAAAAGTTTTGAAAGTAACAATATTGGTCAAAACGTAGTTGAGTGAATCAGGTTCTAAAACTAGACCTTATCCTTCATACCATAATGATAATGATGAAAAAAGGTCATTTGCTTGATAGAAAACATAGTTGAGTGATTCAGGTTCTACAACAACATCTAATCCTTCATACCATAATGATAATGATGAAAAAAGATCATTTGCTTGATAGAAACAGTGAAAGCTAAAGCATTCTTCATATAGTCCGTTTTAGCTGTTTTCTCCTTCTGCAAAAGCTTTGAAAGTAACAATATTGGTCAAAACGTAGTTGAGTGAATCATGAAAAAAGGTCATTTGCTTGATAGAAAACATAGTTGAGTGATTCAGGTTCTACAACAACATCTAATCCTTCATACCATAATGATAATGATGAAAAAAGATCATTTGCTTGATAGAAACAGTGAAAGCTAAAGCATTCTTCATATAGTCCGTTTTAGCTGTTTTCTCCTTCTGCAAAAGCTTTGAAAGTAACAATATTGGTCAAAACGTAGTTGAGTGAATCAGGTTCTACAACAACACCTAATCCTTCATACCATAATGATAATGATGAAAAAAGATCATTTGCTTGATAGAAACAGTGTAAGTTAAGGCATTCTTCATACAATCTGTTTTAGCTGTTTTCTCCTTCTGCAAAAGCTTTGAAAGTAACAATATTGGTCAAAACGTAGTTGAGTGAATCAGGTTCTAAATCTAGACCTAATCCTTCATACCATAATGATAATGATGAAAAAGGGTCATTTGCTTGATAGAAACAGTGAAAGCTAAGGCATTCTTCATACAGTCCGTTTTAGCTGTTTTCTCTTTCTTCAAAAGCTTTGAAAGTAATAATATTGGTCAAAACGTAGTTGAGTGAATGAGGTTCTAAAACTAGACCTAATCCTTCTTTCCATAATGATAATGATGAAAAAGGGTCATTTGCTTGATAGAAAACGTAGTTGAGTGAATCAGGTTCTAAAACTAGACCTAATCCTTCTTTCCATAATGATAATGATGAAAAAGGGTCATTTGCTTGATAGAAAACGTAGTTGAGTGAATCGGGTTCTACAACAACACCTAATCCTTCATACCATAATGAAAATGATGAAAAAGGGTCATTTGCTTGATAGAAACAGTGAAAGCTAAGGCATTCTTCATACAGTCCATTTTAGCTGTTTTCTATTTCTGCAAAAGCTTTGAAAGTAACAATATGGGTCAAAACGTAGTTGAGTGAATCAGGTTCTAAAACTAGACCTTATCCTTCATACCATAATGATAATGATGAAAAAGGGTCATTTGCTTGATAGAAAACGTAGTTGAGTGAATCTGGTTCTAAAACTAGACCTAATCCTTCTTTCCATAATGATAATGATGAAAAAGGGTCATTTGCTTGATAGAAAACGTAGTTGAGTGAATCGGGTTCTACAACAACACCTAATCCTTCATACCATAATGAAAATTATGAAAAAAGGTCATTTGCTTGATAGAAACAGTGAAAGTTAAGGCATTCTTAATACAGTCCGTTTTAGCTGTTTTCTCCTTCTGCAAAAGCTTTGAAAGTAACAATATTGGTCAAAACGTAGTTGAGTGAATCAGGTTCTAAAACTAGACCTTATCCTTCATACCATAATGATAACGATGAAAAAAGGTCATTTGCTTGATAGAAAACATAGTTGAGTGATTCAGGTTCTACAACAACATCTAATCCTTCATACCATAATGATAATGATGAAAAAAGATCATTTGCTTGATAGAAACAGTGAAAGCTAAGGCATTCTTCATACAGTCCATTTTAGCTGTTTTCTCTTTCTGCAAAAGCTTTGAAAGTAACAATATGGGTCAAAACGTAGTTGAGTGAATCAGGTTCTAAAACTAGACCTTATCCTTCATACCATAATGATAATGATGAAAAAGGGTCATTTGCTTGATAGAAAACGTAGTTGAGTGAATCGGGTTCTACAACAACACCTAATCCTTCATACCATAATGAAAATGATGAAAAAAGGTCATTTGCTTGATAGAAACAGTGAAAGGTAAGGCATTCTTAATACAGTCCGTTTCAGCTGTTTTCTCCTTCTGCAAAAGCTTTGAAAGTAACAATATTGGTCAAAACGTAGTTGAGTGAATCAGGTTCTAAAACTAGACCTTATCCTTCATACCATAATGATAATGATGAAAAAAGGTCATTTGCTTGATAGAAAACATAGTTGAGTGATTCAGGTTCTATAACAACATCTAATCCTTCATACCATAATGATAATGATGAAAAAAGATCATTTGCTTGATAGAAACAGTGAAAGCTAAAGCATTCTTAATACAGTCCGTTTTAGCTGTTTTCTCCTTCTGCAAAAGCTTTGAAAGTAACAATATGGGTCAAAACGTAGTTGAGTTAATCAGGTTCTAAAACTAGACCTTATCCTTCATACCATAATGATAATGATGAAAAAGGGTCATTTGCTTGACAGAAAACGTAGTTGAGTGAATCAGGTTCTACAACAACACCTAATCCTTCATACCATAATGATAATGATGAAAAAAGATCATTCGCTTGATAGAAACAGTGAAACCTAAAGCATTCTTCATATAGTCCGTTTTAGCTGTTTTCTCCTTCTGCAAAAGCTTTGAAAGTAACAATATTGGTCAAAACGTAGTTGAGTGAATTAGGTTCTAAAACTAGACCTTATCCTTCATACCATAATGATAATGATGAAAAAGGGTCATTTGCTTGATAGAAAACGTAGTTGAGTGAATCTGGTTCTAAAACTAGACCTAATCCTTCTTTCCATAATGATAATGATGAAAAAGGGTCATTTGCTTGATAGAAAACGTAGTTGAGTGAATCGGGTTCTACAACAACACCTAATCCTTCATACCATAATGAAAATTATGAAAAAAGGTCATTTGCTTGATAGAAACAGTGAAAGCTAAGGCATTCTTAATACAGTCCGTTTTAGCTGTTTTCTCCTTCTGCAAAAGCTTTGAAAGTAACAATATTGGTCAAAACGAAGTTGAGTGAATCAGGTTCTACAACAACACCTAATCCTTCATACCATAATGATAATGATGAAAAAAGATCATTCGCTTGATAGAAACAGTGAAACCTAAAGCATTCTTCATATAGTCCGTTTTAGCTGTTTTCTCCTTCTGCAAAAGCTTTGAAAGTAACAATATTGGTCAAAACGTAGTTGAGTGAATCAGGTTCTACAACAACACCTAATCCTTCATACCATAATGATAATGATGAAAAAAGATCATTTGCTTGATAGAAACAGTGAAAGCTAAAGCATTCTTCATACAGTCCGTTTTAGCTGTTTTCTCTTTCTGCAAAAGCTTTGAAAGTAACAATATGGGTCAAAACGAAGTTGAGTGAATCAGGTTCTAAAACTAGACCTTATCCTTCATACCATAATGATAATGATGAAAAAGGGTCATTTGCTTGATAGAAAACGTAGTTGAGTGAATCGGGTTCTACAACAACACCTAATCCTTCATACCATAATGAAAATGATGAAAAAAGGTCATTTGCTTGATAGAAACAGTGAAAGCTAAGGCATTCTTAATACAGTCCGTTTTAGCTGTTTTCTCCTTCTGCAAAAGCTTTGAAAGTAACAATATTGGTCTAAACGTAGTTGAGTGAATCAGGTTCTAAAACTAGACCTTATCCTTCATACCATAATGATAATGATGAAAAAAGGTCATTTGCTTGATAGAAAACATAGTTGAGTGATTCAGGTTCTACAACAACATCTAATCCTTCATACCATAATGATAATGATGAAAAAGGGTCATTTGCTTGATAGAAAACGTAGTTGAGTGAATCAGGTTCTAAATCTAGACCTAATCCTTAATACCATAATGATAATGATGAAAAAGGGTCATTTGCTTGATAGAAACAGTGAAAGCTAAGGCATTCTTCATACAGTCCGTTTTAGCTGTTTTCTCTTTCTTCAAAAGCTTTGAAAGTTATAATATTGGTCAAAACGTAGTTGAGTGAATCAGGTTCTAAAACTAGACCTAATCCTTCTTTCCATAATGATAATGATGAAAAAGGGTCATTTGCTTGATAGAAAACGTAGTTGAGTGAATCGGGTTCTACAACAACACCTAATCCTTCATACCATAATGAAAATGATGAAAAAAGGTCATTTGCTTGATAGAAACAGTGAAAGCTAAGGCATTCTTAATACAGTCCGTTTTAGCTGTTTTCTCCTTCTGCAAAAGCTGTGAAAGTAACAATATTGGTCAAAATGTAGTTGATTTAATCAGGTTCTAAAACTAGACCTTATCCTTCATACCATAATGATAATGATGAAAAAAGGTCATTTGCTTGATAGAAAACATAGTTGAGTGATTCAGGTTCTACAACAACATCTAATCCTTCATACCATAATGATAATGATGAAAAAAGATCATTTGCTTGATAGAAACAGTGAAAGCTAAAGCATTCTTCATATAGTCCGTTTTAGCTGTTTTCTCCTTCTGCAAAAGCTTTGAAAGTAACAATATTGGTCAAAACGTAGTTGAGTGAATCAGGTTCTAAAACTAGACCTTATCCTTCATACCATAATGATAATGATGAAAAAGGGTCATTTGCTTGATAGAAAACATAGTTGAGTGAATCAGGTTCTAGAACAACGCCTAATCCTTCTTTCCATAATGATAATGATGAAAAAGGGTCATTTGCTTGATAGAAAACGTAGTTGAGTGAATCAGGTTCTAAATCTAGACCTAATCCTTCATACCATAATGATAATGATGAAAAAGGGTCATTTGCTTGATATAAACAGTGAAAGCTAAGGCATTCTTCATACAGTCCGTTTTAGCTGTTTTCTCTTTCTTCAAAAGCTTTGAAAGTAATAATATTGGTCAAAACGTAGTTGAGTGAATCAGGTTCTAAAACTAGACCTAATCCTTCTTTCCATAATGATAATGATGAAAAAGGGTCATTTGCTTGATAGAAAACGTAGTTGAGTGAATCGGGTTCTACAACAACACCTAATCCTTCATACCATAATGAAAATGATGAAAAAAGGTCATTTGCTTGATAGAAACAGTGAAAGCTAAGGCATTCTTAATACAGTCCGTTTTAGCTGTTTTCTCCTTCTGCAAAAGCTTTGAAAGTAACAATATGGGTCAAAACGTAGTTGAGTGAATCAGGTTCTAAAACTAGACCTTATCCTTCATACCATAATGATAATGATGAAAAAAGGTCATTTGCTTGATAGAAAACATAGTTGAGTGATTCAGGTTCTACAACAACATCTAATCCTTCATACCATAATGATAATGATGAAAAAAGATCATTTGCTTGATAGAAACAGTGAAAGCTAAAGCATTCTTCATACAGTCCGTTTTAGCTGTTTTCTCCTTCTGCAAAAGCTTTGAAAGTAACAATATTGGTCAAAACGTAGTTGAGTGAATCAGGTTCTACAACAACACCTAATCCTTCATACCATAATGATAATGATGAAAAAAGATCATTTGCTTGATAGAAACAGTGAAAGCTAAAGCATTCTTCATACAGTCCGTTTTAGCTGTTTTCTCTTTCTGCAAAAGCTTTGAAAGTAACAATATGGGTCAAAACGAAGTTGAGTGAATCAGGTTCTAAAACTAGACCTTATCCTTCATACCATAATGATAATGATGAAAAAGGGTCATTTGCTTGATAGAAAACGTAGTTGAGTGAATCGGGTTCTACAACAACACCTAATCCTTCATACCATAATGAAAATGATGAAAAAAGGTCATTTGCTTGATAGAAACAGTGAAAGCTAAGGCATTCTTAATACAGTCCGTTTTAGCTGTTTTCTCCTTCTGCAAAAGCTTTGAAAGTAACAATATTGGTCAAAACGTAGTTGAGTGAATCAGGTTCTAAAACTAGACCTTATCCTTCATACCATAATGATAATGATGAAAAAAGGTCATTTGCTTGATAGAAAACATAGTTGAGTGATTCAGGTTCTACAACAACATCTAATCCTTCATACCATAATGATAATGATGAAAAAGGGTCATTTGCTTGATAGAAAACGTAGTTGAGTGAATCAGGTTCTAAATCTAGACCTAATCCTTAATACCATAATGATAATGATGAAAAAGGGTCATTTGCTTGATAGAAACAGTGAAAGCTAAGGCATTCTTCATACAGTCCGTTTTAGCTGTTTTCTCTTTCTTCAAAAGCTTTGAAAGTTATAATATTGGTCAAAACGTAGTTGAGTGAATCAGGTTCTAAAACTAGACCTAATCCTTCTTTCCATAATGATAATGATGAAAAAGGGTCATTTGCTTGATAGAAAACGTAGTTGAGTGAATCGGGTTCTACAACAACACCTAATCCTTCATACCATAATGAAAATGATGAAAAAAGGTCATTTGCTTGATAGAAACAGTGAAAGCTAAGGCATTCTTAATACAGTCCGTTTTAGCTGTTTTCTCCTTCTGCAAAAGCTGTGAAAGTAACAATATTGGTCAAAATGTAGTTGATTTAATCAGGTTCTAAAACTAGACCTTATCCTTCATACCATAATGATAATGATGAAAAAAGGTCATTTGCTTGATAGAAAACATAGTTGAGTGATTCAGGTTCTACAACAACATCTAATCCTTCATACCATAATGATAATGATGAAAAAAGATCATTTGCTTGATAGAAACAGTGAAAGCTAAAGCATTCTTCATATAGTCCGTTTTAGCTGTTTTCTCCTTCTGCAAAAGCTTTGAAAGTAACAATATTGGTCAAAACGTAGTTGAGTGAATCAGGTTCTAAAACTAGACCTTATCCTTCATACCATAATGATAATGATGAAAAAGGGTCATTTGCTTGATAGAAAACATAGTTGAGTGAATCAGGTTCTAGAACAACGCCTAATCCTTCTTTCCATAATGATAATGATGAAAAAGGGTCATTTGCTTGATAGAAAACGTAGTTGAGTGAATCAGGTTCTAAATCTAGACCTAATCCTTCATACCATAATGATAATGATGAAAAAGGGTCATTTGCTTGATAGAAAACGTAGTTGAGTGAATCGGGTTCTACAACAACACCTAATCCTTCATACCATAATGAAAATGATGAAAAAAGGTCATTTGCTTGATAGAAACAGTGAAAGCTAAGGCATTCTTAATACAGTCCGTTTTAGCTGTTTTCTCCTTCTGCAAAAGTTTTGAAAGTAACAATATTGGTCAAAACGTAGTTGAGTGAATCAGGTTCTAAAACTAGACCTTATCCTTCATACCATAATGATAATGATGAAAAAAGGTCATTTGCTTGATAGAAAACATAGTTGAGTGATTCAGGTTCTACAACAACATCTAATCCTTCATACCATAATGATAATGATGAAAAAAGATCATTTGCTTGATAGAAACAGTGAAAGCTAAAGCATTCTTCATATAGTCCGTTTTAGCTGTTTTCTCCTTCTGCAAAAGCTTTGAAAGTAACAATATTGGTCAAAACGTAGTTGAGTGAATCAGGTTCTAAAACTAGACCTTATCCTTCATACCATAATGATAATGATGAAAAAGGGTCATTTGCTTGATAGAAAACATAGTTGAGTGAATCAGGTTCTAGAACAACGCCTAATCCTTCTTTCCATAATGATAATGATGAAAAAGGGTCATTTGCTTGATAGAAAACGTAGTTGAGTGAATCAGGTTCTAAATCTAGACCTAATCCTTCATACCATAATGATAATGATGAAAAAGGGTCATTTGCTTGATAGAAAACGTAGTTGAGTGAATCGGGTTCTACAACAACACCTAATCCTTCATACCATAATGAAAATGATGAAAAAAGGTCATTTGCTTGATAGAAACAGTGAAAGCTAAGGCATTCTTAATACAGTCCGTTTTAGCTGTTTTCTCCTTCTGCAAAAGTTTTGAAAGTAACAATATTGGTCAAAACGTAGTTGAGTGAATCAGGTTCTAAAACTAGACCTTATCCTTCATACCATAATGATAATGATGAAAAAAGGTCATTTGCTTGATAGAAAACATAGTTGAGTGATTCAGGTTCTACAACAACATCTAATCCTTCATACCATAATGATAATGATGAAAAAAGATCATTTGCTTGATAGAAACAGTGAAAGCTAAAGCATTCTTCATATAGTCCGTTTTAGCTGTTTTCTCCTTCTGCAAAAGCTTTGAAAGTAACAATATTGGTCAAAACGTAGTTGAGTGAATCATGAAAAAAGGTCATTTGCTTGATAGAAAACATAGTTGAGTGATTCAGGTTCTACAACAACATCTAATCCTTCATACCATAATGATAATGATGAAAAAAGATCATTTGCTTGATAGAAACAGTGAAAGCTAAAGCATTCTTCATATAGTCCGTTTTAGCTGTTTTCTCCTTCTGCAAAAGCTTTGAAAGTAACAATATTGGTCAAAACGTAGTTGAGTGAATCAGGTTCTACAACAACACCTAATCCTTCATACCATAATGATAATGATGAAAAAGGGTCATTTGCTTGATAGAAACAGTGAAAGCTAAGGCATTCTTCATACAGTCCGTTTTAGCTGTTTTCTCTTTCTTCAAAAGCTTTGAAAGTAATAATATTGGTCAAAACGTAGTTGAGTGAATGAGGTTCTAAAACTAGACCTAATCCTTCTTTCCATAATGATAATGATGAAAAAGGGTCATTTGCTTGATAGAAAACGTAGTTGAGTGAATCAGGTTCTAAAACTAGACCTAATCCTTCTTTCCATAATGATAATGATGAAAAAGGGTCATTTGCTTGATAGAAAACGTAGTTGAGTGAATCGGGTTCTACAACAACACCTAATCCTTCATACCATAATGAAAATGATGAAAAAGGGTCATTTGCTTGATAGAAACAGTGAAAGCTAAGGCATTCTTCATACAGTCCATTTTAGCTGTTTTCTATTTCTGCAAAAGCTTTGAAAGTAACAATATGGGTCAAAACGTAGTTGAGTGAATCAGGTTCTAAAACTAGACCTTATCCTTCATACCATAATGATAATGATGAAAAAGGGTCATTTGCTTGATAGAAAACGTAGTTGAGTGAATCTGGTTCTAAAACTAGACCTAATCCTTCTTTCCATAATGATAATGATGAAAAAGGGTCATTTGCTTGATAGAAAACGTAGTTGAGTGAATCGGGTTCTACAACAACACCTAATCCTTCATACCATAATGAAAATTATGAAAAAAGGTCATTTGCTTGATAGAAACAGTGAAAGTTAAGGCATTCTTAATACAGTCCGTTTTAGCTGTTTTCTCCTTCTGCAAAAGCTTTGAAAGTAACAATATTGGTCAAAACGTAGTTGAGTGAATCAGGTTCTAAAACTAGACCTTATCCTTCATACCATAATGATAACGATGAAAAAAGGTCATTTGCTTGATAGAAAACATAGTTGAGTGATTCAGGTTCTACAACAACATCTAATCCTTCATACCATAATGATAATGATGAAAAAAGATCATTTGCTTGATAGAAACAGTGAAAGCTAAGGCATTCTTCATACAGTCCATTTTAGCTGTTTTCTCTTTCTGCAAAAGCTTTGAAAGTAACAATATGGGTCAAAACGTAGTTGAGTGAATCAGGTTCTAAAACTAGACCTTATCCTTCATACCATAATGATAATGATGAAAAAGGGTCATTTGCTTGATAGAAAACGTAGTTGAGTGAATCGGGTTCTACAACAACACCTAATCCTTCATACCATAATGAAAATGATGAAAAAAGGTCATTTGCTTGATAGAAACAGTGAAAGGTAAGGCATTCTTAATACAGTCCGTTTCAGCTGTTTTCTCCTTCTGCAAAAGCTTTGAAAGTAACAATATTGGTCAAAACGTAGTTGAGTGAATCAGGTTCTAAAACTAGACCTTATCCTTCATACCATAATGATAATGATGAAAAAAGGTCATTTGCTTGATAGAAAACATAGTTGAGTGATTCAGGTTCTATAACAACATCTAATCCTTCATACCATAATGATAATGATGAAAAAAGATCATTTGCTTGATAGAAACAGTGAAAGCTAAAGCATTCTTAATACAGTCCGTTTTAGCTGTTTTCTCCTTCTGCAAAAGCTTTGAAAGTAACAATATGGGTCAAAACGTAGTTGAGTTAATCAGGTTCTAAAACTAGACCTTATCCTTCATACCATAATGATAATGATGAAAAAGGGTCATTTGCTTGACAGAAAACGTAGTTGAGTGAATCAGGTTCTACAACAACACCTAATCCTTCATACCATAATGATAATGATGAAAAAAGATCATTCGCTTGATAGAAACAGTGAAACCTAAAGCATTCTTCATATAGTCCGTTTTAGCTGTTTTCTCCTTCTGCAAAAGCTTTGAAAGTAACAATATTGGTCAAAACGTAGTTGAGTGAATTAGGTTCTAAAACTAGACCTTATCCTTCATACCATAATGATAATGATGAAAAAGGGTCATTTGCTTGATAGAAAACGTAGTTGAGTGAATCTGGTTCTAAAACTAGACCTAATCCTTCTTTCCATAATGATAATGATGAAAAAGGGTCATTTGCTTGATAGAAAACGTAGTTGAGTGAATCGGGTTCTACAACAACACCTAATCCTTCATACCATAATGAAAATTATGAAAAAAGGTCATTTGCTTGATAGAAACAGTGAAAGCTAAGGCATTCTTAATACAGTCCGTTTTAGCTGTTTTCTCCTTCTGCAAAAGCTTTGAAAGTAACAATATTGGTCAAAACGAAGTTGAGTGAATCAGGTTCTACAACAACACCTAATCCTTCATACCATAATGATAATGATGAAAAAAGATCATTCGCTTGATAGAAACAGTGAAACCTAAAGCATTCTTCATATAGTCCGTTTTAGCTGTTTTCTCCTTCTGCAAAAGCTTTGAAAGTAACAATATTGGTCAAAACGTAGTTGAGTGAATCAGGTTCTACAACAACACCTAATCCTTCATACCATAATGATAATGATGAAAAAAGATCATTTGCTTGATAGAAACAGTGAAAGCTAAAGCATTCTTCATACAGTCCGTTTTAGCTGTTTTCTCTTTCTGCAAAAGCTTTGAAAGTAACAATATGGGTCAAAACGAAGTTGAGTGAATCAGGTTCTAAAACTAGACCTTATCCTTCATACCATAATGATAATGATGAAAAAGGGTCATTTGCTTGATAGAAAACGTAGTTGAGTGAATCGGGTTCTACAACAACACCTAATCCTTCATACCATAATGAAAATGATGAAAAAAGGTCATTTGCTTGATAGAAACAGTGAAAGCTAAGGCATTCTTAATACAGTCCGTTTTAGCTGTTTTCTCCTTCTGCAAAAGCTTTGAAAGTAACAATATTGGTCAAAACGTAGTTGAGTGAATCAGGTTCTAAAACTAGACCTTATCCTTCATACCATAATGATAATGATGAAAAAAGGTCATTTGCTTGATAGAAAACATAGTTGAGTGATTCAGGTTCTACAACAACATCTAATCCTTCATACCATAATGATAATGATGAAAAAGGGTCATTTGCTTGATAGAAAACGTAGTTGAGTGAATCAGGTTCTAAATCTAGACCTAATCCTTAATACCATAATGATAATGATGAAAAAGGGTCATTTGCTTGATAGAAACAGTGAAAGCTAAGGCATTCTTCATACAGTCCGTTTTAGCTGTTTTCTCTTTCTTCAAAAGCTTTGAAAGTTATAATATTGGTCAAAACGTAGTTGAGTGAATCAGGTTCTAAAACTAGACCTAATCCTTCTTTCCATAATGATAATGATGAAAAAGGGTCATTTGCTTGATAGAAAACGTAGTTGAGTGAATCGGGTTCTACAACAACACCTAATCCTTCATACCATAATGAAAATGATGAAAAAAGGTCATTTGCTTGATAGAAACAGTGAAAGCTAAGGCATTCTTAATACAGTCCGTTTTAGCTGTTTTCTCCTTCTGCAAAAGCTGTGAAAGTAACAATATTGGTCAAAATGTAGTTGATTTAATCAGGTTCTAAAACTAGACCTTATCCTTCATACCATAATGATAATGATGAAAAAAGGTCATTTGCTTGATAGAAAACATAGTTGAGTGATTCAGGTTCTACAACAACATCTAATCCTTCATACCATAATGATAATGATGAAAAAAGATCATTTGCTTGATAGAAACAGTGAAAGCTAAAGCATTCTTCATATAGTCCGTTTTAGCTGTTTTCTCCTTCTGCAAAAGCTTTGAAAGTAACAATATTGGTCAAAACGTAGTTGAGTGAATCAGGTTCTAAAACTAGACCTTATCCTTCATACCATAATGATAATGATGAAAAAGGGTCATTTGCTTGATAGAAAACATAGTTGAGTGAATCAGGTTCTAGAACAACGCCTAATCCTTCTTTCCATAATGATAATGATGAAAAAGGGTCATTTGCTTGATAGAAAACGTAGTTGAGTGAATCAGGTTCTAAATCTAGACCTAATCCTTCATACCATAATGATAATGATGAAAAAGGGTCATTTGCTTGATATAAACAGTGAAAGCTAAGGCATTCTTCATACAGTCCGTTTTAGCTGTTTTCTCTTTCTTCAAAAGCTTTGAAAGTAATAATATTGGTCAAAACGTAGTTGAGTGAATCAGGTTCTAAAACTAGACCTAATCCTTCATTCCATAATGATAATGATGAAAAAGGGTCATTTGCTTGATAGAAAACGTAGTTGAGTGAATCGGGTTCTACAACAACACCTAATCCTTCATACCATAATGAAAATGATGAAAAAAGGTCATTTTCTTGATAGAAACAGTGAAAGCTAAGGCATTCTTAATACAGTCCGTTTTAGCTGTTTTCTCCTTCTGCAAAAGCTTTGAAAGTAACAATATGGGTCAAAACGTAGTTGAGTGAATCAGGTTCTAAAACTAGACCTTATCCTTCATACCACAATGATAATGATGAAAAAAGGTCATTTGCTTGATAGAAAACATAGTTGAGTGATTCAGGTTCTACAACAACATCTAATCCTTCATACCATAATGATAATGATGAAAAAAGATCATTTGCTTGATAGAAACAGTGAAAGCTAAAGCATTCTTCATACAGTCCGTTTTAGCTGTTTTCTCCTTCTGCAAAAGCTTTGAAAGTAACAATATTGGTCAAAACGTAGTTGAGTGAATCAGGTTCTACAACAACACCTAATCCTTCATACCATAATGATAATGATGAAAAAAGATCATTTGCTTGATAGAAACAGTGAAAGCTAAAGCATTCTTCATACAGTCCGTTTTAGCTGTTTTCTCTTTCTGCAAAAGCTTTGAAAGTAACAATATGGGTCAAAACGAAGTTGAGTGAATCAGGTTCTAAAACTAGACCTTATCCTTCATACCATAATGATAATGATGAAAAAGGGTCATTTGCTTGATAGAAAACGTAGTTGAGTGAATCGGGTTCTACAACAACACCTAATCCTTCATACCATAATGAAAATGATGAAAAAAGGTCATTTGCTTGATAGAAACAGTGAAAGCTAAGGCATTCTTAATACAGTCCGTTTTAGCTGTTTTCTCCTTCTGCAAAAGCTTTGAAAGTAACAATATTGGTCAAAACGTAGTTGAGTGAATCAGGTTCTAAAACTAGACCTTATCCTTCATACCATAATGATAATGATGAAAAAAGGTCATTTGCTTGATAGAAAACATAGTTGAGTGATTCAGGTTCTACAACAACATCTAATCCTTCATACCATAATGATAATGATGAAAAAGGGTCATTTGCTTGATAGAAAACGTAGTTGAGTGAATCAGGTTCTAAATCTAGACCTAATCCTTAATACCATAATGATAATGATGAAAAAGGGTCATTTGCTTGATAGAAACAGTGAAAGCTAAGGCATTCTTCATACAGTCCGTTTTAGCTGTTTTCTCTTTCTTCAAAAGCTTTGAAAGTTATAATATTGGTCAAAACGTAGTTGAGTGAATCAGGTTCTAAAACTAGACCTAATCCTTCTTTCCATAATGATAATGATGAAAAAGGGTCATTTGCTTGATAGAAAACGTAGTTGAGTGAATCGGGTTCTACAACAACACCTAATCCTTCATACCATAATGAAAATGATGAAAAAAGGTCATTTGCTTGATAGAAACAGTGAAAGCTAAGGCATTCTTAATACAGTCCGTTTTAGCTGTTTTCTCCTTCTGCAAAAGCTGTGAAAGTAACAATATTGGTCAAAATGTAGTTGATTTAATCAGGTTCTAAAACTAGACCTTATCCTTCATACCATAATGATAATGATGAAAAAAGGTCATTTGCTTGATAGAAAACATAGTTGAGTGATTCAGGTTCTACAACAACATCTAATCCTTCATACCATAATGATAATGATGAAAAAAGATCATTTGCTTGATAGAAACAGTGAAAGCTAAAGCATTCTTCATATAGTCCGTTTTAGCTGTTTTCTCCTTCTGCAAAAGCTTTGAAAGTAACAATATTGGTCAAAACGTAGTTGAGTGAATCAGGTTCTAAAACTAGACCTTATCCTTCATACCATAATGATAATGATGAAAAAGGGTCATTTGCTTGATAGAAAACATAGTTGAGTGAATCAGGTTCTAGAACAACGCCTAATCCTTCTTTCCATAATGATAATGATGAAAAAGGGTCATTTGCTTGATAGAAAACGTAGTTGAGTGAATCAGGTTCTAAATCTAGACCTAATCCTTCATACCATAATGATAATGATGAAAAAGGGTCATTTGCTTGATAGAAAACGTAGTTGAGTGAATCGGGTTCTACAACAACACCTAATCCTTCATACCATAATGAAAATGATGAAAAAAGGTCATTTGCTTGATAGAAACAGTGAAAGCTAAGGCATTCTTAATACAGTCCGTTTTAGCTGTTTTCTCCTTCTGCAAAAGTTTTGAAAGTAACAATATTGGTCAAAACGTAGTTGAGTGAATCAGGTTCTAAAACTAGACCTTATCCTTCATACCATAATGATAATGATGAAAAAAGGTCATTTGCTTGATAGAAAACATAGTTGAGTGATTCAGGTTCTACAACAACATCTAATCCTTCATACCATAATGATAATGATGAAAAAAGATCATTTGCTTGATAGAAACAGTGAAAGCTAAAGCATTCTTCATATAGTCCGTTTTAGCTGTTTTCTCCTTCTGCAAAAGCTTTGAAAGTAACAATATTGGTCAAAACGTAGTTGAGTGAATCATGAAAAAAGGTCATTTGCTTGATAGAAAACATAGTTGAGTGATTCAGGTTCTACAACAACATCTAATCCTTCATACCATAATGATAATGATGAAAAAAGATCATTTGCTTGATAGAAACAGTGAAAGCTAAAGCATTCTTCATATAGTCCGTTTTAGCTGTTTTCTCCTTCTGCAAAAGCTTTGAAAGTAACAATATTGGTCAAAACGTAGTTGAGTGAATCAGGTTCTACAACAACACCTAATCCTTCATACCATAATGATAATGATGAAAAAAGATCATTTGCTTGATAGAAACAGTGTAAGTTAAGGCATTCTTCATACAATCTGTTTTAGCTGTTTTCTCCTTCTGCAAAAGCTTTGAAAGTAACAATATTGGTCAAAACGTAGTTGAGTGAATCAGGTTCTAAATCTAGACCTAATCCTTCATACCATAATGATAATGATGAAAAAGGGTCATTTGCTTGATAGAAACAGTGAAAGCTAAGGCATTCTTCATACAGTCCGTTTTAGCTGTTTTCTCTTTCTTCAAAAGCTTTGAAAGTAATAATATTGGTCAAAACGTAGTTGAGTGAATGAGGTTCTAAAACTAGACCTAATCCTTCTTTCCATAATGATAATGATGAAAAAGGGTCATTTGCTTGATAGAAAACGTAGTTGAGTGAATCAGGTTCTAAAACTAGACCTAATCCTTCTTTCCATAATGATAATGATGAAAAAGGGTCATTTGCTTGATAGAAAACGTAGTTGAGTGAATCGGGTTCTACAACAACACCTAATCCTTCATACCATAATGAAAATGATGAAAAAGGGTCATTTGCTTGATAGAAACAGTGAAAGCTAAGGCATTCTTCATACAGTCCATTTTAGCTGTTTTCTATTTCTGCAAAAGCTTTGAAAGTAACAATATGGGTCAAAACGTAGTTGAGTGAATCAGGTTCTAAAACTAGACCTTATCCTTCATACCATAATGATAATGATGAAAAAGGGTCATTTGCTTGATAGAAAACGTAGTTGAGTGAATCTGGTTCTAAAACTAGACCTAATCCTTCTTTCCATAATGATAATGATGAAAAAGGGTCATTTGCTTGATAGAAAACGTAGTTGAGTGAATCGGGTTCTACAACAACACCTAATCCTTCATACCATAATGAAAATTATGAAAAAAGGTCATTTGCTTGATAGAAACAGTGAAAGTTAAGGCATTCTTAATACAGTCCGTTTTAGCTGTTTTCTCCTTCTGCAAAAGCTTTGAAAGTAACAATATTGGTCAAAACGTAGTTGAGTGAATCAGGTTCTAAAACTAGACCTTATCCTTCATACCATAATGATAACGATGAAAAAAGGTCATTTGCTTGATAGAAAACATAGTTGAGTGATTCAGGTTCTACAACAACATCTAATCCTTCATACCATAATGATAATGATGAAAAAAGATCATTTGCTTGATAGAAACAGTGAAAGCTAAGGCATTCTTCATACAGTCCATTTTAGCTGTTTTCTCTTTCTGCAAAAGCTTTGAAAGTAACAATATGGGTCAAAACGTAGTTGAGTGAATCAGGTTCTAAAACTAGACCTTATCCTTCATACCATAATGATAATGATGAAAAAGGGTCATTTGCTTGATAGAAAACGTAGTTGAGTGAATCGGGTTCTACAACAACACCTAATCCTTCATACCATAATGAAAATGATGAAAAAAGGTCATTTGCTTGATAGAAACAGTGAAAGGTAAGGCATTCTTAATACAGTCCGTTTCAGCTGTTTTCTCCTTCTGCAAAAGCTTTGAAAGTAACAATATTGGTCAAAACGTAGTTGAGTGAATCAGGTTCTAAAACTAGACCTTATCCTTCATACCATAATGATAATGATGAAAAAAGGTCATTTGCTTGATAGAAAACATAGTTGAGTGATTCAGGTTCTATAACAACATCTAATCCTTCATACCATAATGATAATGATGAAAAAAGATCATTTGCTTGATAGAAACAGTGAAAGCTAAAGCATTCTTAATACAGTCCGTTTTAGCTGTTTTCTCCTTCTGCAAAAGCTTTGAAAGTAACAATATGGGTCAAAACGTAGTTGAGTTAATCAGGTTCTAAAACTAGACCTTATCCTTCATACCATAATGATAATGATGAAAAAGGGTCATTTGCTTGACAGAAAACGTAGTTGAGTGAATCAGGTTCTACAACAACACCTAATCCTTCATACCATAATGATAATGATGAAAAAAGATCATTCGCTTGATAGAAACAGTGAAACCTAAAGCATTCTTCATATAGTCCGTTTTAGCTGTTTTCTCCTTCTGCAAAAGCTTTGAAAGTAACAATATTGGTCAAAACGTAGTTGAGTGAATTAGGTTCTAAAACTAGACCTTATCCTTCATACCATAATGATAATGATGAAAAAGGGTCATTTGCTTGATAGAAAACGTAGTTGAGTGAATCTGGTTCTAAAACTAGACCTAATCCTTCTTTCCATAATGATAATGATGAAAAAGGGTCATTTGCTTGATAGAAAACGTAGTTGAGTGAATCGGGTTCTACAACAACACCTAATCCTTCATACCATAATGAAAATTATGAAAAAAGGTCATTTGCTTGATAGAAACAGTGAAAGCTAAGGCATTCTTAATACAGTCCGTTTTAGCTGTTTTCTCCTTCTGCAAAAGCTTTGAAAGTAACAATATTGGTCAAAACGAAGTTGAGTGAATCAGGTTCTACAACAACACCTAATCCTTCATACCATAATGATAATGATGAAAAAAGATCATTCGCTTGATAGAAACAGTGAAACCTAAAGCATTCTTCATATAGTCCGTTTTAGCTGTTTTCTCCTTCTGCAAAAGCTTTGAAAGTAACAATATTGGTCAAAACGTAGTTGAGTGAATCAGGTTCTACAACAACACCTAATCCTTCATACCATAATGATAATGATGAAAAAAGATCATTCGCTTGATAGAAACAGTGAAACCTAAAGCATTCTTCATATAGTCCGTTTTAGCTGTTTTCTCCTTCTGCAAAAGCTTTGAAAGTAACAATATGGGTCAAAACGAAGTTGAGTGAATCAGGTTCTAAAACTAGACCTTATCCTTCATACCATAATGATAATGATGAAAAAGGGTCATTTGCTTGATAGAAAACGTAGTTGAGTGAATCGGGTTCTACAACAACACCTAATCCTTCATACCATAATGAAAATGATGAAAAAAGGTCATTTGCTTGATAGAAACAGTGAAAGCTAAGGCATTCTTAATACAGTCCGTTTTAGCTGTTTTCTCCTTCTGCAAAAGCTTTGAAAGTAACAATATTGGTCAAAACGTAGTTGAGTGAATCAGGTTCTAAAACTAGACCTTATCCTTCATACCATAATGATAATGATGAAAAAAGGTCATTTGCTTGATAGAAAACATAGTTGAGTGATTCAGGTTCTACAACAACATCTAATCCTTCATACCATAATGATAATGATGAAAAAGGGTCATTTGCTTGATAGAAAACGTAGTTGAGTGAATCAGGTTCTAAATCTAGACCTAATCCTTAATACCATAATGATAATGATGAAAAAGGGTCATTTGCTTGATAGAAACAGTGAAAGCTAAGGCATTCTTCATACAGTCCGTTTTAGCTGTTTTCTCTTTCTTCAAAAGCTTTGAAAGTTATAATATTGGTCAAAACGTAGTTGAGTGAATCAGGTTCTAAAACTAGACCTAATCCTTCTTTCCATAATGATAATGATGAAAAAGGGTCATTTGCTTGATAGAAAACGTAGTTGAGTGAATCGGGTTCTACAACAACACCTAATCCTTCATACCATAATGAAAATGATGAAAAAAGGTCATTTGCTTGATAGAAACAGTGAAAGCTAAGGCATTCTTAATACAGTCCGTTTTAGCTGTTTTCTCCTTCTGCAAAAGCTGTGAAAGTAACAATATTGGTCAAAATGTAGTTGATTTAATCAGGTTCTAAAACTAGACCTTATCCTTCATACCATAATGATAATGATGAAAAAAGGTCATTTGCTTGATAGAAAACATAGTTGAGTGATTCAGGTTCTACAACAACATCTAATCCTTCATACCATAATGATAATGATGAAAAAAGATCATTTGCTTGATAGAAACAGTGAAAGCTAAAGCATTCTTCATATAGTCCGTTTTAGCTGTTTTCTCCTTCTGCAAAAGCTTTGAAAGTAACAATATTGGTCAAAACGTAGTTGAGTGAATCAGGTTCTAAAACTAGACCTTATCCTTCATACCATAATGATAATGATGAAAAAGGGTCATTTGCTTGATAGAAAACATAGTTGAGTGAATCAGGTTCTAGAACAACGCCTAATCCTTCTTTCCATAATGATAATGATGAAAAAGGGTCATTTGCTTGATAGAAAACGTAGTTGAGTGAATCAGGTTCTAAATCTAGACCTAATCCTTCATACCATAATGATAATGATGAAAAAGGGTCATTTGCTTGATAGAAAACGTAGTTGAGTGAATCGGGTTCTACAACAACACCTAATCCTTCATACCATAATGAAAATGATGAAAAAAGGTCATTTGCTTGATAGAAACAGTGAAAGCTAAGGCATTCTTAATACAGTCCGTTTTAGCTGTTTTCTCCTTCTGCAAAAGTTTTGAAAGTAACAATATTGGTCAAAACGTAGTTGAGTGAATCAGGTTCTAAAACTAGACCTTATCCTTCATACCATAATGATAATGATGAAAAAAGGTCATTTGCTTGATAGAAAACATAGTTGAGTGATTCAGGTTCTACAACAACATCTAATCCTTCATACCATAATGATAATGATGAAAAAAGATCATTTGCTTGATAGAAACAGTGAAAGCTAAAGCATTCTTCATATAGTCCGTTTTAGCTGTTTTCTCCTTCTGCAAAAGCTTTGAAAGTAACAATATTGGTCAAAACGTAGTTGAGTGAATCATGAAAAAAGGTCATTTGCTTGATAGAAAACATAGTTGAGTGATTCAGGTTCTACAACAACATCTAATCCTTCATACCATAATGATAATGATGAAAAAAGATCATTTGCTTGATAGAAACAGTGAAAGCTAAAGCATTCTTCATATAGTCCGTTTTAGCTGTTTTCTCCTTCTGCAAAAGCTTTGAAAGTAACAATATTGGTCAAAACGTAGTTGAGTGAATCAGGTTCTACAACAACACCTAATCCTTCATACCATAATGATAATGATGAAAAAAGATCATTTGCTTGATAGAAACAGTGTAAGTTAAGGCATTCTTCATACAATCTGTTTTAGCTGTTTTCTCCTTCTGCAAAAGCTTTGAAAGTAACAATATTGGTCAAAACGTAGTTGAGTGAATCAGGTTCTAAATCTAGACCTAATCCTTCATACCATAATGATAATGATGAAAAAGGGTCATTTGCTTGATAGAAACAGTGAAAGCTAAGGCATTCTTCATACAGTCCGTTTTAGCTGTTTTCTCTTTCTTCAAAAGCTTTGAAAGTAATAATATTGGTCAAAACGTAGTTGAGTGAATGAGGTTCTAAAACTAGACCTAATCCTTCTTTCCATAATGATAATGATGAAAAAGGGTCATTTGCTTGATAGAAAACGTAGTTGAGTGAATCAGGTTCTAAAACTAGACCTAATCCTTCTTTCCATAATGATAATGATGAAAAAGGGTCATTTGCTTGATAGAAAACGTAGTTGAGTGAATCGGGTTCTACAACAACACCTAATCCTTCATACCATAATGAAAATGATGAAAAAGGGTCATTTGCTTGATAGAAACAGTGAAAGCTAAGGCATTCTTCATACAGTCCATTTTAGCTGTTTTCTATTTCTGCAAAAGCTTTGAAAGTAACAATATGGGTCAAAACGTAGTTGAGTGAATCAGGTTCTAAAACTAGACCTTATCCTTCATACCATAATGATAATGATGAAAAAGGGTCATTTGCTTGATAGAAAACGTAGTTGAGTGAATCTGGTTCTAAAACTAGACCTAATCCTTCTTTCCATAATGATAATGATGAAAAAGGGTCATTTGCTTGATAGAAAACGTAGTTGAGTGAATCGGGTTCTACAACAACACCTAATCCTTCATACCATAATGAAAATTATGAAAAAAGGTCATTTGCTTGATAGAAACAGTGAAAGTTAAGGCATTCTTAATACAGTCCGTTTTAGCTGTTTTCTCCTTCTGCAAAAGCTTTGAAAGTAACAATATTGGTCAAAACGTAGTTGAGTGAATCAGGTTCTAAAACTAGACCTTATCCTTCATACCATAATGATAACGATGAAAAAAGGTCATTTGCTTGATAGAAAACATAGTTGAGTGATTCAGGTTCTACAACAACATCTAATCCTTCATACCATAATGATAATGATGAAAAAAGATCATTTGCTTGATAGAAACAGTGAAAGCTAAGGCATTCTTCATACAGTCCATTTTAGCTGTTTTCTCTTTCTGCAAAAGCTTTGAAAGTAACAATATGGGTCAAAACGTAGTTGAGTGAATCAGGTTCTAAAACTAGACCTTATCCTTCATACCATAATGATAATGATGAAAAAGGGTCATTTGCTTGATAGAAAACGTAGTTGAGTGAATCGGGTTCTACAACAACACCTAATCCTTCATACCATAATGAAAATGATGAAAAAAGGTCATTTGCTTGATAGAAACAGTGAAAGGTAAGGCATTCTTAATACAGTCCGTTTCAGCTGTTTTCTCCTTCTGCAAAAGCTTTGAAAGTAACAATATTGGTCAAAACGTAGTTGAGTGAATCAGGTTCTAAAACTAGACCTTATCCTTCATACCATAATGATAATGATGAAAAAAGGTCATTTGCTTGATAGAAAACATAGTTGAGTGATTCAGGTTCTATAACAACATCTAATCCTTCATACCATAATGATAATGATGAAAAAAGATCATTTGCTTGATAGAAACAGTGAAAGCTAAAGCATTCTTAATACAGTCCGTTTTAGCTGTTTTCTCCTTCTGCAAAAGCTTTGAAAGTAACAATATGGGTCAAAACGTAGTTGAGTTAATCAGGTTCTAAAACTAGACCTTATCCTTCATACCATAATGATAATGATGAAAAAGGGTCATTTGCTTGACAGAAAACGTAGTTGAGTGAATCAGGTTCTACAACAACACCTAATCCTTCATACCATAATGATAATGATGAAAAAAGATCATTCGCTTGATAGAAACAGTGAAACCTAAAGCATTCTTCATATAGTCCGTTTTAGCTGTTTTCTCCTTCTGCAAAAGCTTTGAAAGTAACAATATTGGTCAAAACGTAGTTGAGTGAATTAGGTTCTAAAACTAGACCTTATCCTTCATACCATAATGATAATGATGAAAAAGGGTCATTTGCTTGATAGAAAACGTAGTTGAGTGAATCTGGTTCTAAAACTAGACCTAATCCTTCTTTCCATAATGATAATGATGAAAAAGGGTCATTTGCTTGATAGAAAACGTAGTTGAGTGAATCGGGTTCTACAACAACACCTAATCCTTCATACCATAATGAAAATTATGAAAAAAGGTCATTTGCTTGATAGAAACAGTGAAAGCTAAGGCATTCTTAATACAGTCCGTTTTAGCTGTTTTCTCCTTCTGCAAAAGCTTTGAAAGTAACAATATTGGTCAAAACGAAGTTGAGTGAATCAGGTTCTACAACAACACCTAATCCTTCATACCATAATGATAATGATGAAAAAAGATCATTCGCTTGATAGAAACAGTGAAACCTAAAGCATTCTTCATATAGTCCGTTTTAGCTGTTTTCTCCTTCTGCAAAAGCTTTGAAAGTAACAATATTGGTCAAAACGTAGTTGAGTGAATCGGGTTCTACAACAACACCTAATCCTTCATACCATAATGAAAATTATGAAAAAAGGTCATTTGCTTGATAGAAACAGTGAAAGTTAAGGCATTCTTAATACAGTCCGTTTTAGCTGTTTTCTCCTTCTGCAAAAGCTTTGAAAGTAACAATATTGGTCAAAACGTAGTTGAGTGAATCAGGTTCTAAAACTAGACCTTATCCTTCATACCATAATGATAATGATGAAAAAGGGTCATTTGCTTGATAGAAAACGTAGTTGAGTGAATCGGGTTCTACAACAACACCTAATCCTTCATACCATAATGAAAATGATGAAAAAAGGTCATTTGCTTGATAGAAACAGTGAAAGGTAAGGCATTCTTAATACAGTCCGTTTCAGCTGTTTTCTCCTTCTGCAAAAGCTTTGAAAGTAACAATATTGGTCAAAACGTAGTTGAGTGAATCAGGTTCTAAAACTAGACCTTATCCTTCATACCATAATGATAATGATGAAAAAAGGTCATTTGCTTGATAGAAAACATAGTTGAGTGATTCAGGTTCTATAACAACATCTAATCCTTCATACCATAATGATAATGATGAAAAAAGATCATTTGCTTGATAGAAACAGTGAAAGCTAAAGCATTCTTAATACAGTCCGTTTTAGCTGTTTTCTCCTTCTGCAAAAGCTTTGAAAGTAACAATATGGGTCAAAACGTAGTTGAGTTAATCAGGTTCTAAAACTAGACCTTATCCTTCATACCATAATGATAATGATGAAAAAGGGTCATTTGCTTGACAGAAAACGTAGTTGAGTGAATCAGGTTCTACAACAACACCTAATCCTTCATACCATAATGATAATGATGAAAAAAGATCATTCGCTTGATAGAAACAGTGAAACCTAAAGCATTCTTCATATAGTCCGTTTTAGCTGTTTTCTCCTTCTGCAAAAGCTTTGAAAGTAACAATATTGGTCAAAACGTAGTTGAGTGAATTAGGTTCTAAAACTAGACCTTATCCTTCATACCATAATGATAATGATGAAAAAGGGTCATTTGCTTGATAGAAAACGTAGTTGAGTGAATCTGGTTCTAAAACTAGACCTAATCCTTCTTTCCATAATGATAATGATGAAAAAGGGTCATTTGCTTGATAGAAAACGTAGTTGAGTGAATCGGGTTCTACAACAACACCTAATCCTTCATACCATAATGAAAATTATGAAAAAAGGTCATTTGCTTGATAGAAACAGTGAAAGCTAAGGCATTCTTAATACAGTCCGTTTTAGCTGTTTTCTCCTTCTGCAAAAGCTTTGAAAGTAACAATATTGGTCAAAACGAAGTTGAGTGAATCAGGTTCTACAACAACACCTAATCCTTCATACCATAATGATAATGATGAAAAAAGATCATTCGCTTGATAGAAACAGTGAAACCTAAAGCATTCTTCATATAGTCCGTTTTAGCTGTTTTCTCCTTCTGCAAAAGCTTTGAAAGTAACAATATTGGTCAAAACGTAGTTGAGTGAATCAGGTTCTACAACAACACCTAATCCTTCATACCATAATGATAATGATGAAAAAAGATCATTTGCTTGATAGAAACAGTGAAAGCTAAAGCATTCTTCATACAGTCCGTTTTAGCTGTTTTCTCTTTCTGCAAAAGCTTTGAAAGTAACAATATGGGTCAAAACGAAGTTGAGTGAATCAGGTTCTAAAACTAGACCTTATCCTTCATACCATAATGATAATGATGAAAAAGGGTCATTTGCTTGATAGAAAACGTAGTTGAGTGAATCGGGTTCTACAACAACACCTAATCCTTCATACCATAATGAAAATGATGAAAAAAGGTCATTTGCTTGATAGAAACAGTGAAAGCTAAGGCATTCTTAATACAGTCCGTTTTAGCTGTTTTCTCTTTCTGCAAAAGCTTTGAAAGTAACAATATGGGTCAAAACGAAGTTGAGTGAATCAGGTTCTAAAACTAGACCTTATCCTTCATACCATAATGATAATGATGAAAAAGGGTCATTTGCTTGATAGAAAACGTAGTTGAGTGAATCGGGTTCTACAACAACACCTAATCCTTCATACCATAATGAAAATGATGAAAAAAGGTCATTTGCTTGATAGAAACAGTGAAAGCTAAGGCATTCTTAATACAGTCCGTTTTAGCTGTTTTCTCCTTCTGCAAAAGCTTTGAAAGTAACAATATTGGTCAAAACGTAGTTGAGTGAATCAGGTTCTAAAACTAGACCTTATCCTTCATACCATAATGATAATGATGAAAAAAGGTCATTTGCTTGATAGAAAACATAGTTGAGTGATTCAGGTTCTACAACAACATCTAATCCTTCATACCATAATGATAATGATGAAAAAGGGTCATTTGCTTGATAGAAAACGTAGTTGAGTGAATCAGGTTCTAAATCTAGACCTAATCCTTAATACCATAATGATAATGATGAAAAAGGGTCATTTGCTTGATAGAAACAGTGAAAGCTAAGGCATTCTTCATACAGTCCGTTTTAGCTGTTTTCTCTTTCTTCAAAAGCTTTGAAAGTTATAATATTGGTCAAAACGTAGTTGAGTGAATCAGGTTCTAAAACTAGACCTAATCCTTCTTTCCATAATGATAATGATGAAAAAGGGTCATTTGCTTGATAGAAAACGTAGTTGAGTGAATCGGGTTCTACAACAACACCTAATCCTTCATACCATAATGAAAATGATGAAAAAAGGTCATTTGCTTGATAGAAACAGTGAAAGCTAAGGCATTCTTAATACAGTCCGTTTTAGCTGTTTTCTCCTTCTGCAAAAGCTGTGAAAGTAACAATATTGGTCAAAATGTAGTTGATTTAATCAGGTTCTAAAACTAGACCTTATCCTTCATACCATAATGATAATGATGAAAAAAGGTCATTTGCTTGATAGAAAACATAGTTGAGTGATTCAGGTTCTACAACAACATCTAATCCTTCATACCATAATGATAATGATGAAAAAAGATCATTTGCTTGATAGAAACAGTGAAAGCTAAAGCATTCTTCATATAGTCCGTTTTAGCTGTTTTCTCCTTCTGCAAAAGCTTTGAAAGTAACAATATTGGTCAAAACGTAGTTGAGTGAATCAGGTTCTAAAACTAGACCTTATCCTTCATACCATAATGATAATGATGAAAAAGGGTCATTTGCTTGATAGAAAACATAGTTGAGTGAATCAGGTTCTAGAACAACGCCTAATCCTTCTTTCCATAATGATAATGATGAAAAAGGGTCATTTGCTTGATAGAAAACGTAGTTGAGTGAATCAGGTTCTAAATCTAGACCTAATCCTTCATACCATAATGATAATGATGAAAAAGGGTCATTTGCTTGATATAAACAGTGAAAGCTAAGGCATTCTTCATACAGTCCGTTTTAGCTGTTTTCTCTTTCTTCAAAAGCTTTGAAAGTAATAATATTGGTCAAAACGTAGTTGAGTGAATCAGGTTCTAAAACTAGACCTAATCCTTCTTTCCATAATGATAATGATGAAAAAGGGTCATTTGCTTGATAGAAAACGTAGTTGAGTGAATCGGGTTCTACAACAACACCTAATCCTTCATACCATAATGAAAATGATGAAAAAAGGTCATTTGCTTGATAGAAACAGTGAAAGCTAAGGCATTCTTAATACAGTCCGTTTTAGCTGTTTTCTCCTTCTGCAAAAGCTTTGAAAGTAACAATATGGGTCAAAACGTAGTTGAGTGAATCAGGTTCTAAAACTAGACCTTATCCTTCATACCATAATGATAATGATGAAAAAAGGTCATTTGCTTGATAGAAAACATAGTTGAGTGATTCAGGTTCTACAACAACATCTAATCCTTCATACCATAATGATAATGATGAAAAAAGATCATTTGCTTGATAGAAACAGTGAAAGCTAAAGCATTCTTCATACAGTCCGTTTTAGCTGTTTTCTCCTTCTGCAAAAGCTTTGAAAGTAACAATATTGGTCAAAACGTAGTTGAGTGAATCAGGTTCTACAACAACACCTAATCCTTCATACCATAATGATAATGATGAAAAAAGATCATTTGCTTGATAGAAACAGTGAAAGCTAAAGCATTCTTCATACAGTCCGTTTTAGCTGTTTTCTCTTTCTGCAAAAGCTTTGAAAGTAACAATATGGGTCAAAACGAAGTTGAGTGAATCAGGTTCTAAAACTAGACCTTATCCTTCATACCATAATGATAATGATGAAAAAGGGTCATTTGCTTGATAGAAAACGTAGTTGAGTGAATCGGGTTCTACAACAACACCTAATCCTTCATACCATAATGAAAATGATGAAAAAAGGTCATTTGCTTGATAGAAACAGTGAAAGCTAAGGCATTCTTAATACAGTCCGTTTTAGCTGTTTTCTCCTTCTGCAAAAGCTTTGAAAGTAACAATATTGGTCAAAACGTAGTTGAGTGAATCAGGTTCTAAAACTAGACCTTATCCTTCATACCATAATGATAATGATGAAAAAAGGTCATTTGCTTGATAGAAAACATAGTTGAGTGATTCAGGTTCTACAACAACATCTAATCCTTCATACCATAATGATAATGATGAAAAAGGGTCATTTGCTTGATAGAAAACGTAGTTGAGTGAATCAGGTTCTAAATCTAGACCTAATCCTTAATACCATAATGATAATGATGAAAAAGGGTCATTTGCTTGATAGAAACAGTGAAAGCTAAGGCATTCTTCATACAGTCCGTTTTAGCTGTTTTCTCTTTCTTCAAAAGCTTTGAAAGTTATAATATTGGTCAAAACGTAGTTGAGTGAATCAGGTTCTAAAACTAGACCTAATCCTTCTTTCCATAATGATAATGATGAAAAAGGGTCATTTGCTTGATAGAAAACGTAGTTGAGTGAATCGGGTTCTACAACAACACCTAATCCTTCATACCATAATGAAAATGATGAAAAAAGGTCATTTGCTTGATAGAAACAGTGAAAGCTAAGGCATTCTTAATACAGTCCGTTTTAGCTGTTTTCTCCTTCTGCAAAAGCTGTGAAAGTAACAATATTGGTCAAAATGTAGTTGATTTAATCAGGTTCTAAAACTAGACCTTATCCTTCATACCATAATGATAATGATGAAAAAAGGTCATTTGCTTGATAGAAAACATAGTTGAGTGATTCAGGTTCTACAACAACATCTAATCCTTCATACCATAATGATAATGATGAAAAAAGATCATTTGCTTGATAGAAACAGTGAAAGCTAAAGCATTCTTCATATAGTCCGTTTTAGCTGTTTTCTCCTTCTGCAAAAGCTTTGAAAGTAACAATATTGGTCAAAACGTAGTTGAGTGAATCAGGTTCTAAAACTAGACCTTATCCTTCATACCATAATGATAATGATGAAAAAGGGTCATTTGCTTGATAGAAAACATAGTTGAGTGAATCAGGTTCTAGAACAACGCCTAATCCTTCTTTCCATAATGATAATGATGAAAAAGGGTCATTTGCTTGATAGAAAACGTAGTTGAGTGAATCAGGTTCTAAATCTAGACCTAATCCTTCATACCATAATGATAATGATGAAAAAGGGTCATTTGCTTGATAGAAAACGTAGTTGAGTGAATCGGGTTCTACAACAACACCTAATCCTTCATACCATAATGAAAATGATGAAAAAAGGTCATTTGCTTGATAGAAACAGTGAAAGCTAAGGCATTCTTAATACAGTCCGTTTTAGCTGTTTTCTCCTTCTGCAAAAGTTTTGAAAGTAACAATATTGGTCAAAACGTAGTTGAGTGAATCAGGTTCTAAAACTAGACCTTATCCTTCATACCATAATGATAATGATGAAAAAAGGTCATTTGCTTGATAGAAAACATAGTTGAGTGATTCAGGTTCTACAACAACATCTAATCCTTCATACCATAATGATAATGATGAAAAAAGATCATTTGCTTGATAGAAACAGTGAAAGCTAAAGCATTCTTCATATAGTCCGTTTTAGCTGTTTTCTCCTTCTGCAAAAGCTTTGAAAGTAACAATATTGGTCAAAACGTAGTTGAGTGAATCATGAAAAAAGGTCATTTGCTTGATAGAAAACATAGTTGAGTGATTCAGGTTCTACAACAACATCTAATCCTTCATACCATAATGATAATGATGAAAAAAGATCATTTGCTTGATAGAAACAGTGAAAGCTAAAGCATTCTTCATATAGTCCGTTTTAGCTGTTTTCTCCTTCTGCAAAAGCTTTGAAAGTAACAATATTGGTCAAAACGTAGTTGAGTGAATCAGGTTCTACAACAACACCTAATCCTTCATACCATAATGATAATGATGAAAAAAGATCATTTGCTTGATAGAAACAGTGTAAGTTAAGGCATTCTTCATACAATCTGTTTTAGCTGTTTTCTCCTTCTGCAAAAGCTTTGAAAGTAACAATATTGGTCAAAACGTAGTTGAGTGAATCAGGTTCTAAATCTAGACCTAATCCTTCATACCATAATGATAATGATGAAAAAGGGTCATTTGCTTGATAGAAACAGTGAAAGCTAAGGCATTCTTCATACAGTCCGTTTTAGCTGTTTTCTCTTTCTTCAAAAGCTTTGAAAGTAATAATATTGGTCAAAACGTAGTTGAGTGAATGAGGTTCTAAAACTAGACCTAATCCTTCTTTCCATAATGATAATGATGAAAAAGGGTCATTTGCTTGATAGAAAACGTAGTTGAGTGAATCAGGTTCTAAAACTAGACCTAATCCTTCTTTCCATAATGATAATGATGAAAAAGGGTCATTTGCTTGATAGAAAACGTAGTTGAGTGAATCGGGTTCTACAACAACACCTAATCCTTCATACCATAATGAAAATGATGAAAAAGGGTCATTTGCTTGATAGAAACAGTGAAAGCTAAGGCATTCTTCATACAGTCCATTTTAGCTGTTTTCTATTTCTGCAAAAGCTTTGAAAGTAACAATATGGGTCAAAACGTAGTTGAGTGAATCAGGTTCTAAAACTAGACCTTATCCTTCATACCATAATGATAATGATGAAAAAGGGTCATTTGCTTGATAGAAAACGTAGTTGAGTGAATCTGGTTCTAAAACTAGACCTAATCCTTCTTTCCATAATGATAATGATGAAAAAGGGTCATTTGCTTGATAGAAAACGTAGTTGAGTGAATCGGGTTCTACAACAACACCTAATCCTTCATACCATAATGAAAATTATGAAAAAAGGTCATTTGCTTGATAGAAACAGTGAAAGTTAAGGCATTCTTAATACAGTCCGTTTTAGCTGTTTTCTCCTTCTGCAAAAGCTTTGAAAGTAACAATATTGGTCAAAACGTAGTTGAGTGAATCAGGTTCTAAAACTAGACCTTATCCTTCATACCATAATGATAACGATGAAAAAAGGTCATTTGCTTGATAGAAAACATAGTTGAGTGATTCAGGTTCTACAACAACATCTAATCCTTCATACCATAATGATAATGATGAAAAAAGATCATTTGCTTGATAGAAACAGTGAAAGCTAAGGCATTCTTCATACAGTCCATTTTAGCTGTTTTCTCTTTCTGCAAAAGCTTTGAAAGTAACAATATGGGTCAAAACGTAGTTGAGTGAATCAGGTTCTAAAACTAGACCTTATCCTTCATACCATAATGATAATGATGAAAAAGGGTCATTTGCTTGATAGAAAACGTAGTTGAGTGAATCGGGTTCTACAACAACACCTAATCCTTCATACCATAATGAAAATGATGAAAAAAGGTCATTTGCTTGATAGAAACAGTGAAAGGTAAGGCATTCTTAATACAGTCCGTTTCAGCTGTTTTCTCCTTCTGCAAAAGCTTTGAAAGTAACAATATTGGTCAAAACGTAGTTGAGTGAATCAGGTTCTAAAACTAGACCTTATCCTTCATACCATAATGATAATGATGAAAAAAGGTCATTTGCTTGATAGAAAACATAGTTGAGTGATTCAGGTTCTATAACAACATCTAATCCTTCATACCATAATGATAATGATGAAAAAAGATCATTTGCTTGATAGAAACAGTGAAAGCTAAAGCATTCTTAATACAGTCCGTTTTAGCTGTTTTCTCCTTCTGCAAAAGCTTTGAAAGTAACAATATGGGTCAAAACGTAGTTGAGTTAATCAGGTTCTAAAACTAGACCTTATCCTTCATACCATAATGATAATGATGAAAAAGGGTCATTTGCTTGACAGAAAACGTAGTTGAGTGAATCAGGTTCTACAACAACACCTAATCCTTCATACCATAATGATAATGATGAAAAAAGATCATTCGCTTGATAGAAACAGTGAAACCTAAAGCATTCTTCATATAGTCCGTTTTAGCTGTTTTCTCCTTCTGCAAAAGCTTTGAAAGTAACAATATTGGTCAAAACGTAGTTGAGTGAATTAGGTTCTAAAACTAGACCTTATCCTTCATACCATAATGATAATGATGAAAAAGGGTCATTTGCTTGATAGAAAACGTAGTTGAGTGAATCTGGTTCTAAAACTAGACCTAATCCTTCTTTCCATAATGATAATGATGAAAAAGGGTCATTTGCTTGATAGAAAACGTAGTTGAGTGAATCGGGTTCTACAACAACACCTAATCCTTCATACCATAATGAAAATTATGAAAAAAGGTCATTTGCTTGATAGAAACAGTGAAAGCTAAGGCATTCTTAATACAGTCCGTTTTAGCTGTTTTCTCCTTCTGCAAAAGCTTTGAAAGTAACAATATTGGTCAAAACGAAGTTGAGTGAATCAGGTTCTACAACAACACCTAATCCTTCATACCATAATGATAATGATGAAAAAAGATCATTCGCTTGATAGAAACAGTGAAACCTAAAGCATTCTTCATATAGTCCGTTTTAGCTGTTTTCTCCTTCTGCAAAAGCTTTGAAAGTAACAATATTGGTCAAAACGTAGTTGAGTGAATCAGGTTCTACAACAACACCTAATCCTTCATACCATAATGATAATGATGAAAAAAGATCATTTGCTTGATAGAAACAGTGAAAGCTAAAGCATTCTTCATACAGTCCGTTTTAGCTGTTTTCTCTTTCTGCAAAAGCTTTGAAAGTAACAATATGGGTCAAAACGAAGTTGAGTGAATCAGGTTCTAAAACTAGACCTTATCCTTCATACCATAATGATAATGATGAAAAAGGGTCATTTGCTTGATAGAAAACGTAGTTGAGTGAATCGGGTTCTACAACAACACCTAATCCTTCATACCATAATGAAAATGATGAAAAAAGGTCATTTGCTTGATAGAAACAGTGAAAGCTAAGGCATTCTTAATACAGTCCGTTTTAGCTGTTTTCTCCTTCTGCAAAAGCTTTGAAAGTAACAATATTGGTCAAAACGTAGTTGAGTGAATCAGGTTCTAAAACTAGACCTTATCCTTCATACCATAATGATAATGATGAAAAAAGGTCATTTGCTTGATAGAAAACATAGTTGAGTGATTCAGGTTCTACAACAACATCTAATCCTTCATACCATAATGATAATGATGAAAAAGGGTCATTTGCTTGATAGAAAACGTAGTTGAGTGAATCAGGTTCTAAATCTAGACCTAATCCTTAATACCATAATGATAATGATGAAAAAGGGTCATTTGCTTGATAGAAACAGTGAAAGCTAAGGCATTCTTCATACAGTCCGTTTTAGCTGTTTTCTCTTTCTTCAAAAGCTTTGAAAGTTATAATATTGGTCAAAACGTAGTTGAGTGAATCAGGTTCTAAAACTAGACCTAATCCTTCTTTCCATAATGATAATGATGAAAAAGGGTCATTTGCTTGATAGAAAACGTAGTTGAGTGAATCGGGTTCTACAACAACACCTAATCCTTCATACCATAATGAAAATGATGAAAAAAGGTCATTTGCTTGATAGAAACAGTGAAAGCTAAGGCATTCTTAATACAGTCCGTTTTAGCTGTTTTCTCCTTCTGCAAAAGCTGTGAAAGTAACAATATTGGTCAAAATGTAGTTGATTTAATCAGGTTCTAAAACTAGACCTTATCCTTCATACCATAATGATAATGATGAAAAAAGGTCATTTGCTTGATAGAAAACATAGTTGAGTGATTCAGGTTCTACAACAACATCTAATCCTTCATACCATAATGATAATGATGAAAAAAGATCATTTGCTTGATAGAAACAGTGAAAGCTAAAGCATTCTTCATATAGTCCGTTTTAGCTGTTTTCTCCTTCTGCAAAAGCTTTGAAAGTAACAATATTGGTCAAAACGTAGTTGAGTGAATCAGGTTCTAAAACTAGACCTTATCCTTCATACCATAATGATAATGATGAAAAAGGGTCATTTGCTTGATAGAAAACATAGTTGAGTGAATCAGGTTCTAGAACAACGCCTAATCCTTCTTTCCATAATGATAATGATGAAAAAGGGTCATTTGCTTGATAGAAAACGTAGTTGAGTGAATCAGGTTCTAAATCTAGACCTAATCCTTCATACCATAATGATAATGATGAAAAAGGGTCATTTGCTTGATATAAACAGTGAAAGCTAAGGCATTCTTCATACAGTCCGTTTTAGCTGTTTTCTCTTTCTTCAAAAGCTTTGAAAGTAATAATATTGGTCAAAACGTAGTTGAGTGAATCAGGTTCTAAAACTAGACCTAATCCTTCTTTCCATAATGATAATGATGAAAAAGGGTCATTTGCTTGATAGAAAACGTAGTTGAGTGAATCGGGTTCTACAACAACACCTAATCCTTCATACCATAATGAAAATGATGAAAAAAGGTCATTTGCTTGATAGAAACAGTGAAAGCTAAGGCATTCTTAATACAGTCCGTTTTAGCTGTTTTCTCCTTCTGCAAAAGCTTTGAAAGTAACAATATGGGTCAAAACGTAGTTGAGTGAATCAGGTTCTAAAACTAGACCTTATCCTTCATACCATAATGATAATGATGAAAAAAGGTCATTTGCTTGATAGAAAACATAGTTGAGTGATTCAGGTTCTACAACAACATCTAATCCTTCATACCATAATGATAATGATGAAAAAAGATCATTTGCTTGATAGAAACAGTGAAAGCTAAAGCATTCTTCATACAGTCCGTTTTAGCTGTTTTCTCCTTCTGCAAAAGCTTTGAAAGTAACAATATTGGTCAAAACGTAGTTGAGTGAATCAGGTTCTACAACAACACCTAATCCTTCATACCATAATGATAATGATGAAAAAAGATCATTTGCTTGATAGAAACAGTGAAAGCTAAAGCATTCTTCATACAGTCCGTTTTAGCTGTTTTCTCTTTCTGCAAAAGCTTTGAAAGTAACAATATGGGTCAAAACGAAGTTGAGTGAATCAGGTTCTAAAACTAGACCTTATCCTTCATACCATAATGATAATGATGAAAAAGGGTCATTTGCTTGATAGAAAACGTAGTTGAGTGAATCGGGTTCTACAACAACACCTAATCCTTCATACCATAATGAAAATGATGAAAAAAGGTCATTTGCTTGATAGAAACAGTGAAAGCTAAGGCATTCTTAATACAGTCCGTTTTAGCTGTTTTCTCCTTCTGCAAAAGCTTTGAAAGTAACAATATTGGTCAAAACGTAGTTGAGTGAATCAGGTTCTAAAACTAGACCTTATCCTTCATACCATAATGATAATGATGAAAAAAGGTCATTTGCTTGATAGAAAACATAGTTGAGTGATTCAGGTTCTACAACAACATCTAATCCTTCATACCATAATGATAATGATGAAAAAGGGTCATTTGCTTGATAGAAAACGTAGTTGAGTGAATCAGGTTCTAAATCTAGACCTAATCCTTAATACCATAATGATAATGATGAAAAAGGGTCATTTGCTTGATAGAAACAGTGAAAGCTAAGGCATTCTTCATACAGTCCGTTTTAGCTGTTTTCTCTTTCTTCAAAAGCTTTGAAAGTTATAATATTGGTCAAAACGTAGTTGAGTGAATCAGGTTCTAAAACTAGACCTAATCCTTCTTTCCATAATGATAATGATGAAAAAGGGTCATTTGCTTGATAGAAAACGTAGTTGAGTGAATCGGGTTCTACAACAACACCTAATCCTTCATACCATAATGAAAATGATGAAAAAAGGTCATTTGCTTGATAGAAACAGTGAAAGCTAAGGCATTCTTAATACAGTCCGTTTTAGCTGTTTTCTCCTTCTGCAAAAGCTGTGAAAGTAACAATATTGGTCAAAATGTAGTTGATTTAATCAGGTTCTAAAACTAGACCTTATCCTTCATACCATAATGATAATGATGAAAAAAGGTCATTTGCTTGATAGAAAACATAGTTGAGTGATTCAGGTTCTACAACAACATCTAATCCTTCATACCATAATGATAATGATGAAAAAAGATCATTTGCTTGATAGAAACAGTGAAAGCTAAAGCATTCTTCATATAGTCCGTTTTAGCTGTTTTCTCCTTCTGCAAAAGCTTTGAAAGTAACAATATTGGTCAAAACGTAGTTGAGTGAATCAGGTTCTAAAACTAGACCTTATCCTTCATACCATAATGATAATGATGAAAAAGGGTCATTTGCTTGATAGAAAACATAGTTGAGTGAATCAGGTTCTAGAACAACGCCTAATCCTTCTTTCCATAATGATAATGATGAAAAAGGGTCATTTGCTTGATAGAAAACGTAGTTGAGTGAATCAGGTTCTAAATCTAGACCTAATCCTTCATACCATAATGATAATGATGAAAAAGGGTCATTTGCTTGATATAAACAGTGAAAGCTAAGGCATTCTTCATACAGTCCGTTTTAGCTGTTTTCTCTTTCTTCAAAAGCTTTGAAAGTAATAATATTGGTCAAAACGTAGTTGAGTGAATCAGGTTCTAAAACTAGACCTAATCCTTCTTTCCATAATGATAATGATGAAAAAGGGTCATTTGCTTGATAGAAAACGTAGTTGAGTGAATCGGGTTCTACAACAACACCTAATCCTTCATACCATAATGAAAATGATGAAAAAAGGTCATTTGCTTGATAGAAACAGTGAAAGCTAAGGCATTCTTAATACAGTCCGTTTTAGCTGTTTTCTCCTTCTGCAAAAGCTTTGAAAGTAACAATATGGGTCAAAACGTAGTTGAGTGAATCAGGTTCTAAAACTAGACCTTATCCTTCATACCATAATGATAATGATGAAAAAAGGTCATTTGCTTGATAGAAAACATAGTTGAGTGATTCAGGTTCTACAACAACATCTAATCCTTCATACCATAATGATAATGATGAAAAAAGATCATTTGCTTGATAGAAACAGTGAAAGCTAAAGCATTCTTCATACAGTCCGTTTTAGCTGTTTTCTCTTTCTGAAAAAGCTTTGAAAGTAACAATATGGGTCAAAACGAAGTTGAGTGAATCAGGTTCTAAAACTAGACCTTATCCTTCATACCATAATGATAATGATGAAAAAGGGTCATTTGCTTGATAGAAAACGTAGTTGAGTGAATCAGGTTCTACAACAACACCTAATCCTTCATACCATAATGATAATGATGAAAAAAGATCATTCGCTTGATAGAAACAGTGAAACCTAAAGCATTCTTCATATAGTCCGTTTTAGCTGTTTTCTCCTTCTGCAAAAGCTTTGAAAGTAACAATATTGGTCAAAACGTAGTTGAGTGAATTAGGTTCTAAAACTAGACCTTATCCTTCATACCATAATGATAATGATGAAAAAGGGTCATTTGCTTGATATAAAACGTAGTTGAGTGAATCTGGTTCTAAAACTAGACCTAATCCTTCTTTCCATAATGATAATGATGAAAAAGGGTCATTTGCTTGATAGAAAACGTAGTTGAGTGAATCGGGTTCTACAACAACACCTAATCCTTCATACCATAATGAAAATTATGAAAAAAGGTCATTTGCTTGATAGAAACAGTGAAAGCTAAGGCATTCTTAATACAGTCCGTTTTAGCTGTTTTCTCCTTCTGCAAAAGCTTTGAAAGTAACAATATTGGTCAAAACGTAGTTGAGTGAATCAGGTTCTAAAACTAGACCTAATCCTTCTTTCCATAATGATAATGATGAAAAAGGGTCATTTGCTTGATAGAAAACGTAGTTGAGTGAATCGGGTTCTACAACAACACCTAATCCTTCATACCATAATGAAAATGATGAAAAAAGGTCATTTGCTTGATAGAAAACATAGTTGAGTGATTCAGGTTCTACAACAACATCTAATCCTTCATACCATAATGATAATGATGAAAAAGGGTCATTTGCTTGATAGAAAACGTAGTTGAGTGAATCAGGTTCTAAATCTAGACCTAATCCTTAATACCATAATGATAATGATGAAAAAGGGTCATTTGCTTGATAGAAACAGTGAAAGCTAAGGCATTCTTCATACAGTCCGTTTTAGCTGTTTTCTCTTTCTTCAAAAGCTTTGAAAGTAATAATATTGGTCAAAACGTAGTTGAGTGAATCAGGTTCTAAAACTAGACCTAATCCTTCTTTCCATAATGATAATGATGAAAAAGGGTCATTTGCTTGATAGAAAACGTAGTTGAGTGAATCGGGTTCTACAACAACACCTAATCCTTCATACCATAATGATAATGATGAAAAAAGATCATTTGCTTGATAGAAACAGTGAAAGCTAAAACATTCTTCATACAGTCCGTTTTAGCTGTTTTCTCTTTCTGCAAAAGCTTTGAAAGTAACAATATGGGTCAAAACGAAGTTGAGTGAATCAGGTTCTAAAACTAGACCTTATCCTTCATACCATAATGATAATGATGAAAAAGGGTCATTTGCTTGATAGAAAACATAGTTGAGTGATTCAGGTTCTACAACAACATCTAATCCTTCATACCATAATGATAATGATGAAAAAAGATCATTTGCTTGATAGAAACAGTGAAAGCTAAAGCATTCTTCATATAGTCCGTTTTAGCTGTTTTCTCCTTCTGAAAAAGCTTTGAAAGTAACAATATTGGTCAAAACGTAGTTGAGTGAATCAGGTTCTACAACAACACCTAATCCTTCATACCATAATGATAATGATGAAAAAAGATCATTTGCTTGATAGAAACAGTGAAAGCTAAAGCATTCTTCATACAGTCCGTTTTAGCTGTTTTCTCTTTCTGCAAAAGCTTTGAAAGTAACAATATGGGTCAAAACGAAGTTGAGTGAATCAGGTTCTAAAACTAGACCTTATCCTTCATACCATAATGATAATGATGAAAAGGGGTCATTTGCTTGATAGAAAACATAGTTGAGTGAATCAGGTTCTAGAAAAACGCCTAATCCTTCTTTCCATAATGATAATGATGAAAAAGGGTCATTTGCTTGATAGAAAACGTAGTTGAGTGAATCGGGTTCTACAACAACACCTAATCCTTCATACCATAATGAAAATGATGAAAAAGGGTCATTTGCTTGATAGAAACAGTGAAAGCTAAGGCATTCTTCATACAGTCCATTTTAGCTGTTTTCTCTTTCTGCAAAAGCTTTGAAAGTAACAATATGGGTCAAAACGTAGTTGAGTGAATCAGGTTCTAAAACTAGACCTTATCCTTCATACCATAATGATAATGATGAAAAAGGGTCATTTGCTTGATAGAAAACGTAGTTGAGTGAATCGGGTTCTACAACAACACCTAATCCTTCATACCATAATGAAAATGATGAAAAAAGATCATTTGCTTGATAGAAACAGTGAAAGCTAAAGCATTCTTAATACAGTCCGTTTTAGCTGTTTTCTCCTTTTGCAAAAGCTTTGAAAGTAACAATATGGGTCAAAACGTAGTTGAGTGAATCAGGTTCTAAAACTAGACCTTATCCTTCATACCATAATGATAATGATGAAAAAGGGTCATTTGCTTGATAGAAAACGTAGTTGAGTGAATCTGGTTCTAAAACTAGACCTAATCCTTCTTTCCATAATGATAATGATGAAAAAGGGTCATTTGCTTGATAGAAAACGTAGTTGAGTGAATCGGGTTCTACAACAACACCTAATCCTTCATACCATAATGAAAATTATGAAAAAAGGTCATTTGCTTGATAGAAACAGTGAAAGCTAAGGCATTCTTAATACAGTCCGTTTTAGCTGTTTTCTCCTTCTGCAAAAGCTTTGAAAGTAACAATATTGGTCAAAACGTAGTTGAGTGAATCAGGTTCTAAAACTAGACCTTATCCTTCATACCATAATGATAATGATGAAAAAAGGTCATTTGCTTGATAGAAAACATAGTTGAGTGATTCAGGTTCTACAACAACATCTAATCCTTCATACCATAATGATAATGATGAAAAAAGATCATTTGCTTGATAGAAACAGTGAAAGCTAAAGCATTCTTCATATAGTCCGTTTTAGCTGTTTTCTCCTTCTGCAAAAGCTTTGAAAGTAACAATATTGGTCAAAACGTAGTTGAGTGAATCAGGTTCTACAACAACACCTAATCCTTCATACCATAATGATAATGATGAAAAAAGATCATTTGCTTGATAGAAACAGTGAAAGCTAAAGCATTCTTCATACAGTCCGTTTTAGCTGTTTTCTCTTTCTGCAAAAGCTTTGAAAGTAACAATATTGGTCAAAACGTAGTTGAGTGAATCAGGTTCTAAAACTAGACCTTATCCTTCATACCATAATGTTAATGATGAAAAAAGGTCATTTGCTTGATAGAAAACATAGTTGAGTGATTCAGGTTCTATAACAACACCTAATCCTTCATACCATAATGATAATGATGAAAAAAGATCATTTGCTTGATAGAAACAGTGAAAGCTAAAGCATTCTTCATACAGTCCGTTTTAGCTGTTTTCTCTTTCTGCAAAAGCTTTGAAAGTAACAATATGGGTCAAAACGAAGTTGAGTGAATCAGGTTCTAAAACTAGACCTTATCCTTCATACCATAATGATAATGATGAAAAAGGGTCATTTGCTTGATAGAAAACGTAGTTGAGTGAATCGGGTTCTACAACAACACCTAATCCTTCATACCATAATGAAAATGATGAAAAAAGGTCATTTGCTTGATAGAAACAGTGAAAGCTAAGGCATTCTTAATACAGTCCGTTTTAGCTGTTTTCTCCTTCTGCAAAAGTTTTGAAAGTAACAATATTGGTCAAAACGTAGTTGAGTGAATCAGGTTCTAAAACTAGACCTTATCCTTCATACCATAATGATAATGATGAAAAAAGGTCATTTGCTTGATAGAAAACATAGTTGAGTGATTCAGGTTCTACAACAACATCTAATCCTTCATACCATAATGATAATGATGAAAAAAGATCATTTGCTTGATAGAAACAGTGAAAGCTAAAGCATTCTTCATATAGTCTGTTTTAGCTGTTTTCTCCTTCTGCAAAAGCTTTGAAAGTAACAATATTGGTCAAAACGTAGTTGAGTGAATCATGAAAAAAGGTCATTTGCTTGATAGAAAACATAGTTGAGTGATTCAGGTTCTACAACAACATCTAATCCTTCATACCATAATGATAATGATGAAAAAAGATCATTTGCTTGATAGAAACAGTGAAAGCTAAAGCATTCTTCATATAGTCCGTTTTAGCTGTTTTCTCCTTCTGCAAAAGCTTTGAAAGTAACAATATTGGTCAAAACGTAGTTGAGTGAATCAGGTTCTACAACAACACCTAATCCTTCATACCATAATGATAATGATGAAAAAAGATCATTTGCTTGATAGAAACAGTGTAAGTTAAGGCATTCTTCATACAATCTGTTTTAGCTGTTTTCTCCTTCTGCAAAAGCTTTGAAAGTAACAATATTGGTCAAAACGTAGTTGAGTGAATCAGGTTCTAAATCTAGACCTAATCCTTCATACCATAATGATAATGATGAAAAAGGGTCATTTGCTTGATAGAAACAGTGAAAGCTAAGGCATTCTTCATACAGTCCGTTTTAGCTGTTTTCTCTTTCTTTAAAAGCTTTGAAAGTAATAATATTGGTCAAAACGTAGTTGAGTGAATGAGGTTCTAAAACTAGACCTAATCCTTCTTTCCATAATGATAATGATGAAAAAGGGTCATTTGCTTGATAGAAAACGTAGTTGAGTGAATCAGGTTCTAAAACTAGACCTAATCCTTCTTTCCATAATGATAATGATGAAAAAGGGTCATTTGCTTGATAGAAAACGTAGTTGAGTGAATCGGGTTCTACAACAACACCTAATCCTTCATACCATAATGAAAATGATGAAAAAGGGTCATTTGCTTGATAGAAACAGTGAAAGCTAAGGCATTCTTCATACAGTCCATTTTAGCTGTTTTCTATTTCTGCAAAAGCTTTGAAAGTAACAATATGGGTCAAAACGTAGTTGAGTGAATCAGGTTCTAAAACTAGACCTTATCCTTCATACCATAATGATAATGATGAAAAAGGGTCATTTGCTTGATAGAAAACGTAGTTGAGTGAATCTGGTTCTAAAACTAGACCTAATCCTTCTTTCCATAATGATAATGATGAAAAAGGGTCATTTGCTTGATAGAAAACGTAGTTGAGTGAATCGGGTTCTACAACAACACCTAATCCTTCATACCATAATGAAAATTATGAAAAAAGGTCATTTGCTTGATAGAAACAGTGAAAGTTAAGGCATTCTTAATACAGTCCGTTTTAGCTGTTTTCTCCTTCTGCAAAAGCTTTGAAAGTAACAATATTGGTCAAAACGTAGTTGAGTGAATCAGGTTCTAAAACTAGACCTTATCCTTCATACCATAATGATAACGATGAAAAAAGGTCATTTGCTTGATAGAAAACATAGTTGAGTGATTCAGGTTCTACAACAACATCTAATCCTTCATACCATAATGATAATGATGAAAAAAGATCATTTGCTTGATAGAAACAGTGAAAGCTAAGGCATTCTTCATACAGTCCATTTTAGCTGTTTTCTCTTTCTGCAAAAGCTTTGAAAGTAACAATATGGGTCAAAACGTAGTTGAGTGAATCAGGTTCTAAAACTAGACCTTATCCTTCATACCATAATGATAATGATGAAAAAGGGTCATTTGCTTGATAGAAAACGTAGTTGAGTGAATCGGGTTCTACAACAACACCTAATCCTTCATACCATAATGAAAATGATGAAAAAAGGTCATTTGCTTGATAGAAACAGTGAAAGGTAAGGCATTCTTAATACAGTCCGTTTCAGCTGTTTTCTCCTTCTGCAAAAGCTTTGAAAGTAACAATATTGGTCAAAACGTAGTTGAGTGAATCAGGTTCTAAAACTAGACCTTATCCTTCATACCATAATGATAATGATGAAAAAAGGTCATTTGCTTGATAGAAAACATAGTTGAGTGATTCAGGTTCTATAACAACATCTAATCCTTCATACCATAATGATAATGATGAAAAAAGATCATTTGCTTGATAGAAACAGTGAAAGCTAAAGCATTCTTAATACAGTCCGTTTTAGCTGTTTTCTCCTTCTGCAAAAGCTTTGAAAGTAACAATATGGGTCAAAACGTAGTTGAGTTAATCAGGTTCTAAAACTAGACCTTATCCTTCATACCATAATGATAATGATGAAAAAGGGTCATTTGCTTGACAGAAAACGTAGTTGAGTGAATCAGGTTCTACAACAACACCTAATCCTTCATACCATAATGATAATGATGAAAAAAGATCATTCGCTTGATAGAAACAGTGAAACCTAAAGCATTCTTCATATAGTCCGTTTTAGCTGTTTTCTCCTTCTGCAAAAGCTTTGAAAGTAACAATATTGGTCAAAACGTAGTTGAGTGAATTAGGTTCTAAAACTAGACCTTATCCTTCATACCATAATGATAATGATGAAAAAGGGTCATTTGCTTGATAGAAAACGTAGTTGAGTGAATCTGGTTCTAAAACTAGACCTAATCCTTCTTTCCATAATGATAATGATGAAAAAGGGTCATTTGCTTGATAGAAAACGTAGTTGAGTGAATCGGGTTCTACAACAACACCTAATCCTTCATACCATAATGAAAATTATGAAAAAAGGTCATTTGCTTGATAGAAACAGTGAAAGCTAAGGCATTCTTAATACAGTCCGTTTTAGCTGTTTTCTCCTTCTGCAAAAGCTTTGAAAGTAACAATATTGGTCAAAACGAAGTTGAGTGAATCAGGTTCTACAACAACACCTAATCCTTCATACCATAATGATAATGATGAAAAAAGATCATTCGCTTGATAGAAACAGTGAAACCTAAAGCATTCTTCATATAGTCCGTTTTAGCTGTTTTCTCCTTCTGCAAAAGCTTTGAAAGTAACAATATTGGTCAAAACGTAGTTGAGTGAATCAGGTTCTACAACAACACCTAATCCTTCATACCATAATGATAATGATGAAAAAAGATCATTTGCTTGATAGAAACAGTGAAAGCTAAGGCATTCTTCATACAGTCCATTTTAGCTGTTTTCTCTTTCTGCAAAAGCTTTGAAAGTAACAATATGGGTCAAAACGTAGTTGAGTGAATCAGGTTCTAAAACTAGACCTTATCCTTCATACCATAATGATAATGATGAAAAAGGGTCATTTGCTTGATAGAAAACGTAGTTGAGTGAATCGGGTTCTACAACAACACCTAATCCTTCATACCATAATGAAAATGATGAAAAAAGATCATTTGCTTGATAGAAACAGTGAAAGCTAAAGCATTCTTAATACAGTCCGTTTTAGCTGTTTTCTCCTTTTGCAAAAGCTTTGAAAGTAACAATATGGGTCAAAACGTAGTTGAGTGAATCAGGTTCTAAAACTAGACCTTATCCTTCATACCATAATGATAATGATGAAAAAGGGTCATTTGCTTGATAGAAAACGTAGTTGAGTGAATCTGGTTCTAAAACTAGACCTAATCCTTCTTTCCATAATGATAATGATGAAAAAGGGTCATTTGCTTGATAGAAAACGTAGTTGAGTGAATCGGGTTCTACAACAACACCTAATCCTTCATACCATAATGAAAATGATGAAAAAGGGTCATTTGCTTGATAGAAACAGTGAAAGCTAAGGCATTCTTCATACAGTCCATTTTAGCTGTTTTCTATTTCTGCAAAAGCTTTGAAAGTAACAATATGGGTCAAAACGTAGTTGAGTGAATCAGGTTCTAAAACTAGACCTTATCCTTCATACCATAATGATAATGATGAAAAAGGGTCATTTGCTTGATAGAAAACGTAGTTGAGTGAATCTGGTTCTAAAACTAGACCTAATCCTTCTTTCCATAATGATAATGATGAAAAAGGGTCATTTGCTTGATAGAAAACGTAGTTGAGTGAATCGGGTTCTACAACAACACCTAATCCTTCATACCATAATGAAAATTATGAAAAAAGGTCATTTGCTTGATAGAAACAGTGAAAGTTAAGGCATTCTTAATACAGTCCGTTTTAGCTGTTTTCTCCTTCTGCAAAAGCTTTGAAAGTAACAATATTGGTCAAAACGTAGTTGAGTGAATCAGGTTCTAAAACTAGACCTTATCCTTCATACCATAATGATAACGATGAAAAAAGGTCATTTGCTTGATAGAAAACATAGTTGAGTGATTCAGGTTCTACAACAACATCTAATCCTTCATACCATAATGATAATGATGAAAAAAGATCATTTGCTTGATAGAAACAGTGAAAGCTAAGGCATTCTTCATACAGTCCATTTTAGCTGTTTTCTCTTTCTGCAAAAGCTTTGAAAGTAACAATATGGGTCAAAACGTAGTTGAGTGAATCAGGTTCTAAAACTAGACCTTATCCTTCATACCATAATGATAATGATGAAAAAGGGTCATTTGCTTGATAGAAAACGTAGTTGAGTGAATCGGGTTCTACAACAACACCTAATCCTTCATACCATAATGAAAATGATGAAAAAAGGTCATTTGCTTGATAGAAACAGTGAAAGGTAAGGCATTCTTAATACAGTCCGTTTCAGCTGTTTTCTCCTTCTGCAAAAGCTTTGAAAGTAACAATATTGGTCAAAACGTAGTTGAGTGAATCAGGTTCTAAAACTAGACCTTATCCTTCATACCATAATGATAATGATGAAAAAAGGTCATTTGCTTGATAGAAAACATAGTTGAGTGATTCAGGTTCTATAACAACATCTAATCCTTCATACCATAATGATAATGATGAAAAAAGATCATTTGCTTGATAGAAACAGTGAAAGCTAAAGCATTCTTAATACAGTCCGTTTTAGCTGTTTTCTCCTTCTGCAAAAGCTTTGAAAGTAACAATATGGGTCAAAACGTAGTTGAGTTAATCAGGTTCTAAAACTAGACCTTATCCTTCATACCATAATGATAATGATGAAAAAGGGTCATTTGCTTGACAGAAAACGTAGTTGAGTGAATCAGGTTCTACAACAACACCTAATCCTTCATACCATAATGATAATGATGAAAAAAGATCATTCGCTTGATAGAAACAGTGAAACCTAAAGCATTCTTCATATAGTCCGTTTTAGCTGTTTTCTCCTTCTGCAAAAGCTTTGAAAGTAACAATATTGGTCAAAACGTAGTTGAGTGAATTAGGTTCTAAAACTAGACCTTATCCTTCATACCATAATGATAATGATGAAAAAGGGTCATTTGCTTGATAGAAAACGTAGTTGAGTGAATCTGGTTCTAAAACTAGACCTAATCCTTCTTTCCATAATGATAATGATGAAAAAGGGTCATTTGCTTGATAGAAAACGTAGTTGAGTGAATCGGGTTCTACAACAACACCTAATCCTTCATACCATAATGAAAATTATGAAAAAAGGTCATTTGCTTGATAGAAACAGTGAAAGCTAAGGCATTCTTAATACAGTCCGTTTTAGCTGTTTTCTCCTTCTGCAAAAGCTTTGAAAGTAACAATATTGGTCAAAACGAAGTTGAGTGAATCAGGTTCTACAACAACACCTAATCCTTCATACCATAATGATAATGATGAAAAAAGATCATTCGCTTGATAGAAACAGTGAAACCTAAAGCATTCTTCATATAGTCCGTTTTAGCTGTTTTCTCCTTCTGCAAAAGCTTTGAAAGTAACAATATTGGTCAAAACGTAGTTGAGTGAATCAGGTTCTACAACAACACCTAATCCTTCATACCATAATGATAATGATGAAAAAAGATCATTTGCTTGATAGAAACAGTGAAAGCTAAGGCATTCTTCATACAGTCCATTTTAGCTGTTTTCTCTTTCTGCAAAAGCTTTGAAAGTAACAATATGGGTCAAAACGTAGTTGAGTGAATCAGGTTCTAAAACTAGACCTTATCCTTCATACCATAATGATAATGATGAAAAAGGGTCATTTGCTTGATAGAAAACGTAGTTGAGTGAATCGGGTTCTACAACAACACCTAATCCTTCATACCATAATGAAAATGATGAAAAAAGATCATTTGCTTGATAGAAACAGTGAAAGCTAAAGCATTCTTAATACAGTCCGTTTTAGCTGTTTTCTCCTTTTGCAAAAGCTTTGAAAGTAACAATATGGGTCAAAACGTAGTTGAGTGAATCAGGTTCTAAAACTAGACCTTATCCTTCATACCATAATGATAATGATGAAAAAGGGTCATTTGCTTGATAGAAAACGTAGTTGAGTGAATCTGGTTCTAAAACTAGACCTAATCCTTCTTTCCATAATGATAATGATGAAAAAGGGTCATTTGCTTGATAGAAAACGTAGTTGAGTGAATCGGGTTCTACAACAACACCTAATCCTTCATACCATAATGAAAATTATGAAAAAAGGTCATTTGCTTGATAGAAACAGTGAAAGCTAAGGCATTCTTAATACAGTCCGTTTTAGCTGTTTTCTCCTTCTGCAAAAGCTTTGAAAGTAACAATATTGGTCAAAACGTAGTTGAGTGAATCAGGTTCTAAAACTAGACCTTATCCTTCATACCATAATGATAATGATGAAAAAAGGTCATTTGCTTGATAGAAAACATAGTTGAGTGATTCAGGTTCTACAACAACATCTAATCCTTCATACCATAATGATAATGATGAAAAAAGATCATTTGCTTGATAGAAACAGTGAAAGCTAAAGCATTCTTCATATAGTCCGTTTTAGCTGTTTTCTCCTTCTGCAAAAGCTTTGAAAGTAACAATATTGGTCAAAACGTAGTTGAGTGAATCAGGTTCTACAACAACACCTAATCCTTCATACCATAATGATAATGATGAAAAAAGATCATTTGCTTGATAGAAACAGTGAAAGCTAAAGCATTCTTCATACAGTCCGTTTTAGCTGTTTTCTCTTTCTGCAAAAGCTTTGAAAGTAACAATATTGGTCAAAACGTAGTTGAGTGAATCAGGTTCTAAAACTAGACCTTATCCTTCATACCATAATGATAATGATGAAAAAAGGTCATTTGCTTGATAGAAAACATAGTTGAGTGATTCAGGTTCTGTAACAACACCTAATCCTTCATACCATAATGATAATGATGAAAAAAGATCATTTGCTTGATAGAAACAGTGAAAGCTAAAGCATTCTTCATACAGTCCGTTTTAGCTGTTTTCTCTTTCTGCAAAAGCTTTGAAAGTAACAATATGGGTCAAAACGAAGTTGAGTGAATCAGGTTCTAAAACTAGACCTTATCCTTCATACCATAATGATAATGATGAAAAAGGGTCATTTGCTTGATAGAAAACGTAGTTGAGTGAATCGGGTTCTACAACAACACCTAATCCTTCATACCATAATGAAAATGATGAAAAAAGGTCATTTGCTTGATAGAAACAGTGAAAGCTAAGGCATTCTTAATACAGTCCGTTTTAGCTGTTTTCTCCTTCTGCAAAAGTTTTGAAAGTAACAATATTGGTCAAAACGTAGTTGAGTGAATCAGGTTCTAAAACTAGACCTTATCCTTCATACCATAATGATAATGATGAAAAAAGGTCATTTGCTTGATAGAAAACATAGTTGAGTGATTCAGGTTCTACAACAACATCTAATCCTTCATACCATAATGATAATGATGAAAAAAGATCATTTGCTTGATAGAAACAGTGAAAGCTAAAGCATTCTTCATATAGTCCGTTTTAGCTGTTTTCTCCTTCTGCAAAAGCTTTGAAAGTAACAATATTGGTCAAAACGTAGTTGAGTGAATCATGAAAAAAGGTCATTTGCTTGATAGAAAACATAGTTGAGTGATTCAGGTTCTACAACAACATCTAATCCTTCATACCATAATGATAATGATGAAAAAAGATCATTTGCTTGATAGAAACAGTGAAAGCTAAAGCATTCTTCATATAGTCCGTTTTAGCTGTTTTCTCCTTCTGCAAAAGCTTTGAAAGTAACAATATTGGTCAAAACGTAGTTGAGTGAATCAGGTTCTACAACAACACCTAATCCTTCATACCATAATGATAATGATGAAAAAAGATCATTTGCTTGATAGAAACAGTGTAAGTTAAGGCATTCTTCATACAATCTGTTTTAGCTGTTTTCTCCTTCTGCAAAAGCTTTGAAAGTAACAATATTGGTCAAAACGTAGTTGAGTGAATCAGGTTCTAAATCTAGACCTAATCCTTCATACCATAATGATAATGATGAAAAAGGGTCATTTGCTTGATAGAAACAGTGAAAGCTAAGGCATTCTTCATACAGTCCGTTTTAGCTGTTTTCTCTTTCTTCAAAAGCTTTGAAAGTAATAATATTGGTCAAAACGTAGTTGAGTGAATGAGGTTCTAAAACTAGACCTAATCCTTCTTTCCATAATGATAATGATGAAAAAGGGTCATTTGCTTGATAGAAAACGTAGTTGAGTGAATCAGGTTCTAAAACTAGACCTAATCCTTCTTTCCATAATGATAATGATGAAAAAGGGTCATTTGCTTGATAGAAAACGTAGTTGAGTGAATCGGGTTCTACAACAACACCTAATCCTTCATACCATAATGAAAATGATGAAAAAGGGTCATTTGCTTGATAGAAACAGTGAAAGCTAAGGCATTCTTCATACAGTCCATTTTAGCTGTTTTCTATTTCTGCAAAAGCTTTGAAAGTAACAATATGGGTCAAAACGTAGTTGAGTGAATCAGGTTCTAAAACTAGACCTTATCCTTCATACCATAATGATAATGATGAAAAAGGGTCATTTGCTTGATAGAAAACGTAGTTGAGTGAATCTGGTTCTAAAACTAGACCTAATCCTTCTTTCCATAATGATAATGATGAAAAAGGGTCATTTGCTTGATAGAAAACGTAGTTGAGTGAATCGGGTTCTACAACAACACCTAATCCTTCATACCATAATGAAAATTATGAAAAAAGGTCATTTGCTTGATAGAAACAGTGAAAGTTAAGGCATTCTTAATACAGTCCGTTTTAGCTGTTTTCTCCTTCTGCAAAAGCTTTGAAAGTAACAATATTGGTCAAAACGTAGTTGAGTGAATCAGGTTCTAAAACTAGACCTTATCCTTCATACCATAATGATAACGATGAAAAAAGGTCATTTGCTTGATAGAAAACATAGTTGAGTGATTCAGGTTCTACAACAACATCTAATCCTTCATACCATAATGATAATGATGAAAAAAGATCATTTGCTTGATAGAAACAGTGAAAGCTAAGGCATTCTTCATACAGTCCATTTTAGCTGTTTTCTCTTTCTGCAAAAGCTTTGAAAGTAACAATATGGGTCAAAACGTAGTTGAGTGAATCAGGTTCTAAAACTAGACCTTATCCTTCATACCATAATGATAATGATGAAAAAGGGTCATTTGCTTGATAGAAAACGTAGTTGAGTGAATCGGGTTCTACAACAACACCTAATCCTTCATACCATAATGAAAATGATGAAAAAAGGTCATTTGCTTGATAGAAACAGTGAAAGGTAAGGCATTCTTAATACAGTCCGTTTCAGCTGTTTTCTCCTTCTGCAAAAGCTTTGAAAGTAACAATATTGGTCAAAACGTAGTTGAGTGAATCAGGTTCTAAAACTAGACCTTATCCTTCATACCATAATGATAATGATGAAAAAAGGTCATTTGCTTGATAGAAAACATAGTTGAGTGATTCAGGTTCTATAACAACATCTAATCCTTCATACCATAATGATAATGATGAAAAAAGATCATTTGCTTGATAGAAACAGTGAAAGCTAAAGCATTCTTAATACAGTCCGTTTTAGCTGTTTTCTCCTTCTGCAAAAGCTTTGAAAGTAACAATATGGGTCAAAACGTAGTTGAGTTAATCAGGTTCTAAAACTAGACCTTATCCTTCATACCATAATGATAATGATGAAAAAGGGTCATTTGCTTGACAGAAAACGTAGTTGAGTGAATCAGGTTCTACAACAACACCTAATCCTTCATACCATAATGATAATGATGAAAAAAGATCATTCGCTTGATAGAAACAGTGAAACCTAAAGCATTCTTCATATAGTCCGTTTTAGCTGTTTTCTCCTTCTGCAAAAGTTTTGAAAGTAACAATATGGGTCAAAACGTAGTTGAGTGAATCAGGTTCTAAAACTAGACCTTATCCTTCATACCATAATGATAATGATGAAAAAGGGTCATTTGCTTGATAGAAAACGTAGTTGAGTGAATCTGGTTCTAAAACTAGACCTAATCCTTCTTTCCATAATGATAATGATGAAAAAGGGTCATTTGCTTGATAGAAAACGTAGTTGAGTGAATCGGGTTCTACAACAACACCTAATCCTTCATACCATAATGAAAATTATGAAAAAAGGTCATTTGCTTGATAGAAACAGTGAAAGCTAAGGCATTCTTAATACAGTCCGTTTTAGCTGTTTTCTCCTTCTGCAAAAGCTTTGAAAGTAACAATATTGGTCAAAACGTAGTTGAGTGAATCAGGTTCTAAAACTAGACCTTATCCTTCATACCATAATGATAATGATGAAAAAAGGTCATTTGCTTGATAGAAAACATAGTTGAGTGATTCAGGTTCTACAACAACATCTAATCCTTCATACCATAATGATAATGATGAAAAAAGATCATTTGCTTGATAGAAACAGTGAAAGCTAAAGCATTCTTCATATAGTCCGTTTTAGCTGTTTTCTCCTTCTGCAAAAGCTTTGAAAGTAACAATATTGGTCAAAACGTAGTTGAGTGAATCATGAAAAAAGGTCATTTGCTTGATAGAAAACATAGTTGAGTGATTCAGGTTCTACAACAACATCTAATCCTTCATACCATAATGATAATGATGAAAAAAGATCATTTGCTTGATAGAAACAGTGAAAGCTAAAGCATTCTTCATATAGTCCGTTTTAGCTGTTTTCTCCTTCTGCAAAAGCTTTGAAAGTAACAATATTGGTCAAAACGTAGTTGAGTGAATCAGGTTCTACAACAACACCTAATCCTTCATACCATAATGATAATGATGAAAAAAGATCATTTGCTTGATAGAAACAGTGTAAGTTAAGGCATTCTTCATACAATCTGTTTTAGCTGTTTTCTCCTTCTGCAAAAGCTTTGAAAGTAACAATATTGGTCAAAACGTAGTTGAGTGAATCAGGTTCTAAATCTAGACCTAATCCTTCATACCATAATGATAATGATGAAAAAGGGTCATTTGCTTGATAGAAACAGTGAAAGCTAAGGCATTCTTCATACAGTCCGTTTTAGCTGTTTTCTCTTTCTTCAAAAGCTTTGAAAGTAATAATATTGGTCAAAACGTAGTTGAGTGAATGAGGTTCTAAAACTAGACCTAATCCTTCTTTCCATAATGATAATGATGAAAAAGGGTCATTTGCTTGATAGAAAACGTAGTTGAGTGAATCAGGTTCTAAAACTAGACCTAATCCTTCTTTCCATAATGATAATGATGAAAAAGGGTCATTTGCTTGATAGAAAACGTAGTTGAGTGAATCGGGTTCTACAACAACACCTAATCCTTCATACCATAATGAAAATGATGAAAAAGGGTCATTTGCTTGATAGAAACAGTGAAAGCTAAGGCATTCTTCATACAGTCCATTTTAGCTGTTTTCTATTTCTGCAAAAGCTTTGAAAGTAACAATATGGGTCAAAACGTAGTTGAGTGAATCAGGTTCTAAAACTAGACCTTATCCTTCATACCATAATGATAATGATGAAAAAGGGTCATTTGCTTGATAGAAAACGTAGTTGAGTGAATCTGGTTCTAAAACTAGACCTAATCCTTCTTTCCATAATGATAATGATGAAAAAGGGTCATTTGCTTGATAGAAAACGTAGTTGAGTGAATCGGGTTCTACAACAACACCTAATCCTTCATACCATAATGAAAATTATGAAAAAAGGTCATTTGCTTGATAGAAACAGTGAAAGTTAAGGCATTCTTAATACAGTCCGTTTTAGCTGTTTTCTCCTTCTGCAAAAGCTTTGAAAGTAACAATATTGGTCAAAACGTAGTTGAGTGAATCAGGTTCTAAAACTAGACCTTATCCTTCATACCATAATGATAACGATGAAAAAAGGTCATTTGCTTGATAGAAAACATAGTTGAGTGATTCAGGTTCTACAACAACATCTAATCCTTCATACCATAATGATAATGATGAAAAAAGATCATTTGCTTGATAGAAACAGTGAAAGCTAAGGCATTCTTCATACAGTCCATTTTAGCTGTTTTCTCTTTCTGCAAAAGCTTTGAAAGTAACAATATGGGTCAAAACGTAGTTGAGTGAATCAGGTTCTAAAACTAGACCTTATCCTTCATACCATAATGATAATGATGAAAAAGGGTCATTTGCTTGATAGAAAACGTAGTTGAGTGAATCGGGTTCTACAACAACACCTAATCCTTCATACCATAATGAAAATGATGAAAAAAGGTCATTTGCTTGATAGAAACAGTGAAAGGTAAGGCATTCTTAATACAGTCCGTTTCAGCTGTTTTCTCCTTCTGCAAAAGCTTTGAAAGTAACAATATTGGTCAAAACGTAGTTGAGTGAATCAGGTTCTAAAACTAGACCTTATCCTTCATACCATAATGATAATGATGAAAAAAGGTCATTTGCTTGATAGAAAACATAGTTGAGTGATTCAGGTTCTATAACAACATCTAATCCTTCATACCATAATGATAATGATGAAAAAAGATCATTTGCTTGATAGAAACAGTGAAAGCTAAAGCATTCTTAATACAGTCCGTTTTAGCTGTTTTCTCCTTCTGCAAAAGCTTTGAAAGTAACAATATGGGTCAAAACGTAGTTGAGTTAATCAGGTTCTAAAACTAGACCTTATCCTTCATACCATAATGATAATGATGAAAAAGGGTCATTTGCTTGACAGAAAACGTAGTTGAGTGAATCAGGTTCTACAACAACACCTAATCCTTCATACCATAATGATAATGATGAAAAAAGATCATTCGCTTGATAGAAACAGTGAAACCTAAAGCATTCTTCATATAGTCCGTTTTAGCTGTTTTCTCCTTCTGCAAAAGTTTTGAAAGTAACAATATGGGTCAAAACGTAGTTGAGTGAATCAGGTTCTAAAACTAGACCTTATCCTTCATACCATAATGATAATGATGAAAAAGGGTCATTTGCTTGATAGAAAACGTAGTTGAGTGAATCTGGTTCTAAAACTAGACCTAATCCTTCTTTCCATAATGATAATGATGAAAAAGGGTCATTTGCTTGATAGAAAACGTAGTTGAGTGAATCGGGTTCTACAACAACACCTAATCCTTCATACCATAATGAAAATTATGAAAAAAGGTCATTTGCTTGATAGAAACAGTGAAAGCTAAGGCATTCTTAATACAGTCCGTTTTAGCTGTTTTCTCCTTCTGCAAAAGCTTTGAAAGTAACAATATTGGTCAAAACGTAGTTGAGTGAATCAGGTTCTAAAACTAGACCTTATCCTTCATACCATAATGATAATGATGAAAAAAGGTCATTTGCTTGATAGAAAACATAGTTGAGTGATTCAGGTTCTACAACAACATCTAATCCTTCATACCATAATGATAATGATGAAAAAAGATCATTTGCTTGATAGAAACAGTGAAAGCTAAAGCATTCTTCATATAGTCCGTTTTAGCTGTTTTCTCCTTCTGCAAAAGCTTTGAAAGTAACAATATTGGTCAAAACGTAGTTGAGTGAATCATGAAAAAAGGTCATTTGCTTGATAGAAAACATAGTTGAGTGATTCAGGTTCTACAACAACATCTAATCCTTCATACCATAATGATAATGATGAAAAAAGATCATTTGCTTGATAGAAACAGTGAAAGCTAAAGCATTCTTCATATAGTCCGTTTTAGCTGTTTTCTCCTTCTGCAAAAGCTTTGAAAGTAACAATATTGGTCAAAACGTAGTTGAGTGAATCAGGTTCTACAACAACACCTAATCCTTCATACCATAATGATAATGATGAAAAAAGATCATTTGCTTGATAGAAACAGTGTAAGTTAAGGCATTCTTCATACAATCTGTTTTAGCTGTTTTCTCCTTCTGCAAAAGCTTTGAAAGTAACAATATTGGTCAAAACGTAGTTGAGTGAATCAGGTTCTAAATCTAGACCTAATCCTTCATACCATAATGATAATGATGAAAAAGGGTCATTTGCTTGATAGAAACAGTGAAAGCTAAGGCATTCTTCATACAGTCCGTTTTAGCTGTTTTCTCTTTCTTCAAAAGCTTTGAAAGTAATAATATTGGTCAAAACGTAGTTGAGTGAATGAGGTTCTAAAACTAGACCTAATCCTTCTTTCCATAATGATAATGATGAAAAAGGGTCATTTGCTTGATAGAAAACGTAGTTGAGTGAATCAGGTTCTAAAACTAGACCTAATCCTTCTTTCCATAATGATAATGATGAAAAAGGGTCATTTGCTTGATAGAAAACGTAGTTGAGTGAATCGGGTTCTACAACAACACCTAATCCTTCATACCATAATGAAAATGATGAAAAAGGGTCATTTGCTTGATAGAAACAGTGAAAGCTAAGGCATTCTTCATACAGTCCATTTTAGCTGTTTTCTATTTCTGCAAAAGCTTTGAAAGTAACAATATGGGTCAAAACGTAGTTGAGTGAATCAGGTTCTAAAACTAGACCTTATCCTTCATACCATAATGATAATGATGAAAAAGGGTCATTTGCTTGATAGAAAACGTAGTTGAGTGAATCTGGTTCTAAAACTAGACCTAATCCTTCTTTCCATAATGATAATGATGAAAAAGGGTCATTTGCTTGATAGAAAACGTAGTTGAGTGAATCGGGTTCTACAACAACACCTAATCCTTCATACCATAATGAAAATTATGAAAAAAGGTCATTTGCTTGATAGAAACAGTGAAAGTTAAGGCATTCTTAATACAGTCCGTTTTAGCTGTTTTCTCCTTCTGCAAAAGCTTTGAAAGTAACAATATTGGTCAAAACGTAGTTGAGTGAATCAGGTTCTAAAACTAGACCTTATCCTTCATACCATAATGATAACGATGAAAAAAGGTCATTTGCTTGATAGAAAACATAGTTGAGTGATTCAGGTTCTACAACAACATCTAATCCTTCATACCATAATGATAATGATGAAAAAAGATCATTTGCTTGATAGAAACAGTGAAAGCTAAGGCATTCTTCATACAGTCCATTTTAGCTGTTTTCTCTTTCTGCAAAAGCTTTGAAAGTAACAATATGGGTCAAAACGTAGTTGAGTGAATCAGGTTCTAAAACTAGACCTTATCCTTCATACCATAATGATAATGATGAAAAAGGGTCATTTGCTTGATAGAAAACGTAGTTGAGTGAATCGGGTTCTACAACAACACCTAATCCTTCATACCATAATGAAAATGATGAAAAAAGGTCATTTGCTTGATAGAAACAGTGAAAGGTAAGGCATTCTTAATACAGTCCGTTTCAGCTGTTTTCTCCTTCTGCAAAAGCTTTGAAAGTAACAATATTGGTCAAAACGTAGTTGAGTGAATCAGGTTCTAAAACTAGACCTTATCCTTCATACCATAATGATAATGATGAAAAAAGGTCATTTGCTTGATAGAAAACATAGTTGAGTGATTCAGGTTCTATAACAACATCTAATCCTTCATACCATAATGATAATGATGAAAAAAGATCATTTGCTTGATAGAAACAGTGAAAGCTAAAGCATTCTTAATACAGTCCGTTTTAGCTGTTTTCTCCTTCTGCAAAAGCTTTGAAAGTAACAATATGGGTCAAAACGTAGTTGAGTTAATCAGGTTCTAAAACTAGACCTTATCCTTCATACCATAATGATAATGATGAAAAAGGGTCATTTGCTTGACAGAAAACGTAGTTGAGTGAATCAGGTTCTACAACAACACCTAATCCTTCATACCATAATGATAATGATGAAAAAAGATCATTCGCTTGATAGAAACAGTGAAACCTAAAGCATTCTTCATATAGTCCGTTTTAGCTGTTTTCTCCTTCTGCAAAAGCTTTGAAAGTAACAATATTGGTCAAAACGTAGTTGAGTGAATTAGGTTCTAAAACTAGACCTTATCCTTCATACCATAATGATAATGATGAAAAAGGGTCATTTGCTTGACAGAAAACGTAGTTGAGTGAATCAGGTTCTACAACAACACCTAATCCTTCATACCATAATGATAATGATGAAAAAAGATCATTCGCTTGATAGAAACAGTGAAACCTAAAGCATTCTTCATATAGTCCGTTTTAGCTGTTTTCTCCTTCTGCAAAAGCTTTGAAAGTAACAATATTGGTCAAAACGTAGTTGAGTGAATTAGGTTCTAAAACTAGACCTTATCCTTCATACCATAATGATAATGATGAAAAAAGGTCATTTGCTTGATAGAAACAGTGAAAGCTAAGGCATTCTTAATACAGTCCGTTTTAGCTGTTTTCTCCTTCTGCAAAAGCTTTGAAAGTAACAATATTGGTCAAAACGAAGTTGAGTGAATCAGGTTCTACAACAACACCTAATCCTTCATACCATAATGATAATGATGAAAAAAGATCATTCGCTTGATAGAAACAGTGAAACCTAAAGCATTCTTCATATAGTCCGTTTTAGCTGTTTTCTCCTTCTGCAAAAGCTTTGAAAGTAACAATATTGGTCAAAACGTAGTTGAGTGAATCAGGTTCTACAACAACACCTAATCCTTCATACCATAATGATAATGATGAAAAAAGATCATTTGCTTGATAGAAACAGTGAAAGCTAAAGCATTCTTCATACAGTCCGTTTTAGCTGTTTTCTCTTTCTGCAAAAGCTTTGAAAGTAACAATATGGGTCAAAACGAAGTTGAGTGAATCAGGTTCTAAAACTAGACCTTATCCTTCATACCATAATGATAATGATGAAAAAGGGTCATTTGCTTGATAGAAAACGTAGTTGAGTGAATCGGGTTCTACAACAACACCTAATCCTTCATACCATAATGAAAATGATGAAAAAAGGTCATTTGCTTGATAGAAACAGTGAAAGCTAAGGCATTCTTAATACAGTCCGTTTTAGCTGTTTTCTCCTTCTGCAAAAGCTTTGAAAGTAACAATATTGGTCAAAACGTAGTTGAGTGAATCAGGTTCTAAAACTAGACCTTATCCTTCATACCATAATGATAATGATGAAAAAAGGTCATTTGCTTGATAGAAAACATAGTTGAGTGATTCAGGTTCTACAACAACATCTAATCCTTCATACCATAATGATAATGATGAAAAAGGGTCATTTGCTTGATAGAAAACGTAGTTGAGTGAATCAGGTTCTAAATCTAGACCTAATCCTTAATACCATAATGATAATGATGAAAAAGGGTCATTTGCTTGATAGAAACAGTGAAAGCTAAGGCATTCTTCATACAGTCCGTTTTAGCTGTTTTCTCTTTCTTCAAAAGCTTTGAAAGTTATAATATTGGTCAAAACGTAGTTGAGTGAATCAGGTTCTAAAACTAGACCTAATCCTTCTTTCCATAATGATAATGATGAAAAAGGGTCATTTGCTTGATAGAAAACGTAGTTGAGTGAATCGGGTTCTACAACAACACCTAATCCTTCATACCATAATGAAAATGATGAAAAAAGGTCATTTGCTTGATAGAAACAGTGAAAGCTAAGGCATTCTTAATACAGTCCGTTTTAGCTGTTTTCTCCTTCTGCAAAAGCTGTGAAAGTAACAATATTGGTCAAAATGTAGTTGATTTAATCAGGTTCTAAAACTAGACCTTATCCTTCATACCATAATGATAATGATGAAAAAAGGTCATTTGCTTGATAGAAAACATAGTTGAGTGATTCAGGTTCTACAACAACATCTAATCCTTCATACCATAATGATAATGATGAAAAAAGATCATTTGCTTGATAGAAACAGTGAAAGCTAAAGCATTCTTCATATAGTCCGTTTTAGCTGTTTTCTCCTTCTGCAAAAGCTTTGAAAGTAACAATATTGGTCAAAACGTAGTTGAGTGAATCAGGTTCTAAAACTAGACCTTATCCTTCATACCATAATGATAATGATGAAAAAGGGTCATTTGCTTGATAGAAAACATAGTTGAGTGAATCAGGTTCTAGAACAACGCCTAATCCTTCTTTCCATAATGATAATGATGAAAAAGGGTCATTTGCTTGATAGAAAACGTAGTTGAGTGAATCAGGTTCTAAATCTAGACCTAATCCTTCATACCATAATGATAATGATGAAAAAGGGTCATTTGCTTGATATAAACAGTGAAAGCTAAGGCATTCTTCATACAGTCCGTTTTAGCTGTTTTCTCTTTCTTCAAAAGCTTTGAAAGTAATAATATTGGTCAAAACGTAGTTGAGTGAATCAGGTTCTAAAACTAGACCTAATCCTTCTTTCCATAATGATAATGATGAAAAAGGGTCATTTGCTTGATAGAAAACGTAGTTGAGTGAATCGGGTTCTACAACAACACCTAATCCTTCATACCATAATGAAAATGATGAAAAAAGGTCATTTGCTTGATAGAAACAGTGAAAGCTAAGGCATTCTTAATACAGTCCGTTTTAGCTGTTTTCTCCTTCTGCAAAAGCTTTGAAAGTAACAATATGGGTCAAAACGTAGTTGAGTGAATCAGGTTCTAAAACTAGACCTTATCCTTCATACCATAATGATAATGATGAAAAAAGGTCATTTGCTTGATAGAAAACATAGTTGAGTGATTCAGGTTCTACAACAACATCTAATCCTTCATACCATAATGATAATGATGAAAAAAGATCATTTGCTTGATAGAAACAGTGAAAGCTAAAGCATTCTTCATACAGTCCGTTTTAGCTGTTTTCTCTTTCTGCAAAAGCTTTGAAAGTAACAATATGGGTCAAAACGAAGTTGAGTGAATCAGGTTCTAAAACTAGACCTTATCCTTCATACCATAATGATAATGATGAAAAGGGGTCATTTGCTTGATAGAAAACATAGTTGAGTGAATCAGGTTCTAGAAAAACGCCTAATCCTTCTTTCCATAATGATAATGATGAAAAAGGGTCATTTGCTTGATAGAAAACGTAGTTGAGTGAATCGGGTTCTACAACAACACCTAATCCTTCATACCATAATGAAAATGATGAAAAAAGGTCATTTGCTTGATAGAAACAGTGAAAGCTAAGGCATTCTTAATACAGTCCGTTTTAGCTGTTTTCTCCTTCTGCAAAAGCTGTGAAAGTAACAATATTGGTCAAAATGTAGTTGATTTAATCAGGTTCTAAAACTAGACCTTATCCTTCATACCATAATGATAATGATGAAAAAAGGTCATTTGCTTGATAGAAAACATAGTTGAGTGATTCAGGTTCTACAACAACATCTAATCCTTCATACCATAATGATAATGATGAAAAAAGATCATTTGCTTGATAGAAACAGTGAAAGCTAAAGCATTCTTCATATAGTCCGTTTTAGCTGTTTTCTCCTTCTGCAAAAGCTTTGAAAGTAACAATATTGGTCAAAACGTAGTTGAGTGAATCAGGTTCTAAAACTAGACCTTATCCTTCATACCATAATGATAATGATGAAAAAGGGTCATTTGCTTGATAGAAAACATAGTTGAGTGAATCAGGTTCTAGAACAACGCCTAATCCTTCTTTCCATAATGATAATGATGAAAAAGGGTCATTTGCTTGATAGAAAACGTAGTTGAGTGAATCAGGTTCTAAATCTAGACCTAATCCTTCATACCATAATGATAATGATGAAAAAGGGTCATTTGCTTGATATAAACAGTGAAAGCTAAGGCATTCTTCATACAGTCCGTTTTAGCTGTTTTCTCTTTCTTCAAAAGCTTTGAAAGTAATAATATTGGTCAAAACGTAGTTGAGTGAATCAGGTTCTAAAACTAGACCTAATCCTTCTTTCCATAATGATAATGATGAAAAAGGGTCATTTGCTTGATAGAAAACGTAGTTGAGTGAATCGGGTTCTACAACAACACCTAATCCTTCATACCATAATGAAAATGATGAAAAAAGGTCATTTGCTTGATAGAAACAGTGAAAGCTAAGGCATTCTTAATACAGTCCGTTTTAGCTGTTTTCTCCTTCTGCAAAAGCTTTGAAAGTAACAATATGGGTCAAAACGTAGTTGAGTGAATCAGGTTCTAAAACTAGACCTTATCCTTCATACCATAATGATAATGATGAAAAAAGGTCATTTGCTTGATAGAAAACATAGTTGAGTGATTCAGGTTCTACAACAACATCTAATCCTTCATACCATAATGATAATGATGAAAAAAGATCATTTGCTTGATAGAAACAGTGAAAGCTAAAGCATTCTTCATACAGTCCGTTTTAGCTGTTTTCTCTTTCTGCAAAAGCTTTGAAAGTAACAATATGGGTCAAAACGAAGTTGAGTGAATCAGGTTCTAAAACTAGACCTAATCCTTCATACCATAATGATAATGATGAAAAAAGATCATTTGCTTGATAGAAACAGTGTAAGTTAAGGCATTCTTCATACAATCTGTTTTAGCTGTTTTCTCCTTCTGCAAAAGCTTTGAAAGTAACAATATTGGTCAAAACGTAGTTGAGTGAATCAGGTTCTAAATCTAGACCTAATCCTTCATACCATAATGATAATGATGAAAAAGGGTCATTTGCTTGATAGAAACAGTGAAAGCTAAGGCATTCTTCATACAGTCCGTTTTAGCTGTTTTCTCTTTCTTCAAAAGCTTTGAAAGTAATAATATTGGTCAAAACGTAGTTGAGTGAATGAGGTTCTAAAACTAGACCTAATCCTTCTTTCCATAATGATAATGATGAAAAAGGGTCATTTGCTTGATAGAAAACGTAGTTGAGTGAATCAGGTTCTAAAACTAGACCTAATCCTTCTTTCCATAATGATAATGATGAAAAAGGGTCATTTGCTTGATAGAAAACGTAGTTGAGTGAATCGGGTTCTACAACAACACCTAATCCTTCATACCATAATGAAAATGATGAAAAAGGGTCATTTGCTTGATAGAAACAGTGAAAGCTAAGGCATTCTTCATACAGTCCATTTTAGCTGTTTTCTATTTCTGCAAAAGCTTTGAAAGTAACAATATGGGTCAAAACGTAGTTGAGTGAATCAGGTTCTAAAACTAGACCTTATCCTTCATACCATAATGATAATGATGAAAAAGGGTCATTTGCTTGATAGAAAACGTAGTTGAGTGAATCTGGTTCTAAAACTAGACCTAATCCTTCTTTCCATAATGATAATGATGAAAAAGGGTCATTTGCTTGATAGAAAACGTAGTTGAGTGAATCGGGTTCTACAACAACACCTAATCCTTCATACCATAATGAAAATTATGAAAAAAGGTCATTTGCTTGATAGAAACAGTGAAAGTTAAGGCATTCTTAATACAGTCCGTTTTAGCTGTTTTCTCCTTCTGCAAAAGCTTTGAAAGTAACAATATTGGTCAAAACGTAGTTGAGTGAATCAGGTTCTAAAACTAGACCTTATCCTTCATACCATAATGATAACGATGAAAAAAGGTCATTTGCTTGATAGAAAACATAGTTGAGTGATTCAGGTTCTACAACAACATCTAATCCTTCATACCATAATGATAATGATGAAAAAAGATCATTTGCTTGATAGAAACAGTGAAAGCTAAGGCATTCTTCATACAGTCCATTTTAGCTGTTTTCTCTTTCTGCAAAAGCTTTGAAAGTAACAATATGGGTCAAAACGTAGTTGAGTGAATCAGGTTCTAAAACTAGACCTTATCCTTCATACCATAATGATAATGATGAAAAAGGGTCATTTGCTTGATAGAAAACGTAGTTGAGTGAATCGGGTTCTACAACAACACCTAATCCTTCATACCATAATGAAAATGATGAAAAAAGGTCATTTGCTTGATAGAAACAGTGAAAGGTAAGGCATTCTTAATACAGTCCGTTTCAGCTGTTTTCTCCTTCTGCAAAAGCTTTGAAAGTAACAATATTGGTCAAAACGTAGTTGAGTGAATCAGGTTCTAAAACTAGACCTTATCCTTCATACCATAATGATAATGATGAAAAAAGGTCATTTGCTTGATAGAAAACATAGTTGAGTGATTCAGGTTCTATAACAACATCTAATCCTTCATACCATAATGATAATGATGAAAAAAGATCATTTGCTTGATAGAAACAGTGAAAGCTAAAGCATTCTTAATACAGTCCGTTTTAGCTGTTTTCTCCTTCTGCAAAAGCTTTGAAAGTAACAATATGGGTCAAAACGTAGTTGAGTTAATCAGGTTCTAAAACTAGACCTTATCCTTCATACCATAATGATAATGATGAAAAAGGGTCATTTGCTTGACAGAAAACGTAGTTGAGTGAATCAGGTTCTACAACAACACCTAATCCTTCATACCATAATGATAATGATGAAAAAAGATCATTCGCTTGATAGAAACAGTGAAACCTAAAGCATTCTTCATATAGTCCGTTTTAGCTGTTTTCTCCTTCTGCAAAAGTTTTGAAAGTAACAATATGGGTCAAAACGTAGTTGAGTGAATCAGGTTCTAAAACTAGACCTTATCCTTCATACCATAATGATAATGATGAAAAAGGGTCATTTGCTTGATAGAAAACGTAGTTGAGTGAATCTGGTTCTAAAACTAGACCTAATCCTTCTTTCCATAATGATAATGATGAAAAAGGGTCATTTGCTTGATAGAAAACGTAGTTGAGTGAATCGGGTTCTACAACAACACCTAATCCTTCATACCATAATGAAAATTATGAAAAAAGGTCATTTGCTTGATAGAAACAGTGAAAGCTAAGGCATTCTTAATACAGTCCGTTTTAGCTGTTTTCTCCTTCTGCAAAAGCTTTGAAAGTAACAATATTGGTCAAAACGTAGTTGAGTGAATCAGGTTCTAAAACTAGACCTTATCCTTCATACCATAATGATAATGATGAAAAAAGGTCATTTGCTTGATAGAAAACATAGTTGAGTGATTCAGGTTCTACAACAACATCTAATCCTTCATACCATAATGATAATGATGAAAAAAGATCATTTGCTTGATAGAAACAGTGAAAGCTAAAGCATTCTTCATATAGTCCGTTTTAGCTGTTTTCTCCTTCTGCAAAAGCTTTGAAAGTAACAATATTGGTCAAAACGTAGTTGAGTGAATCATGAAAAAAGGTCATTTGCTTGATAGAAAACATAGTTGAGTGATTCAGGTTCTACAACAACATCTAATCCTTCATACCATAATGATAATGATGAAAAAAGATCATTTGCTTGATAGAAACAGTGAAAGCTAAAGCATTCTTCATATAGTCCGTTTTAGCTGTTTTCTCCTTCTGCAAAAGCTTTGAAAGTAACAATATTGGTCAAAACGTAGTTGAGTGAATCAGGTTCTACAACAACACCTAATCCTTCATACCATAATGATAATGATGAAAAAAGATCATTTGCTTGATAGAAACAGTGTAAGTTAAGGCATTCTTCATACAATCTGTTTTAGCTGTTTTCTCCTTCTGCAAAAGCTTTGAAAGTAACAATATTGGTCAAAACGTAGTTGAGTGAATCAGGTTCTAAATCTAGACCTAATCCTTCATACCATAATGATAATGATGAAAAAGGGTCATTTGCTTGATAGAAACAGTGAAAGCTAAGGCATTCTTCATACAGTCCGTTTTAGCTGTTTTCTCTTTCTTCAAAAGCTTTGAAAGTAATAATATTGGTCAAAACGTAGTTGAGTGAATGAGGTTCTAAAACTAGACCTAATCCTTCTTTCCATAATGATAATGATGAAAAAGGGTCATTTGCTTGATAGAAAACGTAGTTGAGTGAATCAGGTTCTAAAACTAGACCTAATCCTTCTTTCCATAATGATAATGATGAAAAAGGGTCATTTGCTTGATAGAAAACGTAGTTGAGTGAATCGGGTTCTACAACAACACCTAATCCTTCATACCATAATGAAAATGATGAAAAAGGGTCATTTGCTTGATAGAAACAGTGAAAGCTAAGGCATTCTTCATACAGTCCATTTTAGCTGTTTTCTATTTCTGCAAAAGCTTTGAAAGTAACAATATGGGTCAAAACGTAGTTGAGTGAATCAGGTTCTAAAACTAGACCTTATCCTTCATACCATAATGATAATGATGAAAAAGGGTCATTTGCTTGATAGAAAACGTAGTTGAGTGAATCTGGTTCTAAAACTAGACCTAATCCTTCTTTCCATAATGATAATGATGAAAAAGGGTCATTTGCTTGATAGAAAACGTAGTTGAGTGAATCGGGTTCTACAACAACACCTAATCCTTCATACCATAATGAAAATTATGAAAAAAGGTCATTTGCTTGATAGAAACAGTGAAAGTTAAGGCATTCTTAATACAGTCCGTTTTAGCTGTTTTCTCCTTCTGCAAAAGCTTTGAAAGTAACAATATTGGTCAAAACGTAGTTGAGTGAATCAGGTTCTAAAACTAGACCTTATCCTTCATACCATAATGATAACGATGAAAAAAGGTCATTTGCTTGATAGAAAACATAGTTGAGTGATTCAGGTTCTACAACAACATCTAATCCTTCATACCATAATGATAATGATGAAAAAAGATCATTTGCTTGATAGAAACAGTGAAAGCTAAGGCATTCTTCATACAGTCCATTTTAGCTGTTTTCTCTTTCTGCAAAAGCTTTGAAAGTAACAATATGGGTCAAAACGTAGTTGAGTGAATCAGGTTCTAAAACTAGACCTTATCCTTCATACCATAATGATAATGATGAAAAAGGGTCATTTGCTTGATAGAAAACGTAGTTGAGTGAATCGGGTTCTACAACAACACCTAATCCTTCATACCATAATGAAAATGATGAAAAAAGGTCATTTGCTTGATAGAAACAGTGAAAGGTAAGGCATTCTTAATACAGTCCGTTTCAGCTGTTTTCTCCTTCTGCAAAAGCTTTGAAAGTAACAATATTGGTCAAAACGTAGTTGAGTGAATCAGGTTCTAAAACTAGACCTTATCCTTCATACCATAATGATAATGATGAAAAAAGGTCATTTGCTTGATAGAAAACATAGTTGAGTGATTCAGGTTCTATAACAACATCTAATCCTTCATACCATAATGATAATGATGAAAAAAGATCATTTGCTTGATAGAAACAGTGAAAGCTAAAGCATTCTTAATACAGTCCGTTTTAGCTGTTTTCTCCTTCTGCAAAAGCTTTGAAAGTAACAATATGGGTCAAAACGTAGTTGAGTTAATCAGGTTCTAAAACTAGACCTTATCCTTCATACCATAATGATAATGATGAAAAAGGGTCATTTGCTTGACAGAAAACGTAGTTGAGTGAATCAGGTTCTACAACAACACCTAATCCTTCATACCATAATGATAATGATGAAAAAAGATCATTCGCTTGATAGAAACAGTGAAACCTAAAGCATTCTTCATATAGTCCGTTTTAGCTGTTTTCTCCTTCTGCAAAAGCTTTGAAAGTAACAATATTGGTCAAAACGTAGTTGAGTGAATTAGGTTCTAAAACTAGACCTTATCCTTCATACCATAATGATAATGATGAAAAAGGGTCATTTGCTTGACAGAAAACGTAGTTGAGTGAATCAGGTTCTACAACAACACCTAATCCTTCATACCATAATGATAATGATGAAAAAAGATCATTCGCTTGATAGAAACAGTGAAACCTAAAGCATTCTTCATATAGTCCGTTTTAGCTGTTTTCTCCTTCTGCAAAAGCTTTGAAAGTAACAATATTGGTCAAAACGTAGTTGAGTGAATTAGGTTCTAAAACTAGACCTTATCCTTCATACCATAATGATAATGATGAAAAAAGGTCATTTGCTTGATAGAAACAGTGAAAGCTAAGGCATTCTTAATACAGTCCGTTTTAGCTGTTTTCTCCTTCTGCAAAAGCTTTGAAAGTAACAATATTGGTCAAAACGAAGTTGAGTGAATCAGGTTCTACAACAACACCTAATCCTTCATACCATAATGATAATGATGAAAAAAGATCATTCGCTTGATAGAAACAGTGAAACCTAAAGCATTCTTCATATAGTCCGTTTTAGCTGTTTTCTCCTTCTGCAAAAGCTTTGAAAGTAACAATATTGGTCAAAACGTAGTTGAGTGAATCAGGTTCTACAACAACACCTAATCCTTCATACCATAATGATAATGATGAAAAAAGATCATTTGCTTGATAGAAACAGTGAAAGCTAAAGCATTCTTCATACAGTCCGTTTTAGCTGTTTTCTCTTTCTGCAAAAGCTTTGAAAGTAACAATATGGGTCAAAACGAAGTTGAGTGAATCAGGTTCTAAAACTAGACCTTATCCTTCATACCATAATGATAATGATGAAAAAGGGTCATTTGCTTGATAGAAAACGTAGTTGAGTGAATCGGGTTCTACAACAACACCTAATCCTTCATACCATAATGAAAATGATGAAAAAAGGTCATTTGCTTGATAGAAACAGTGAAAGCTAAGGCATTCTTAATACAGTCCGTTTTAGCTGTTTTCTCCTTCTGCAAAAGCTTTGAAAGTAACAATATTGGTCAAAACGTAGTTGAGTGAATCAGGTTCTAAAACTAGACCTTATCCTTCATACCATAATGATAATGATGAAAAAAGGTCATTTGCTTGATAGAAAACATAGTTGAGTGATTCAGGTTCTACAACAACATCTAATCCTTCATACCATAATGATAATGATGAAAAAGGGTCATTTGCTTGATAGAAAACGTAGTTGAGTGAATCAGGTTCTAAATCTAGACCTAATCCTTAATACCATAATGATAATGATGAAAAAGGGTCATTTGCTTGATAGAAACAGTGAAAGCTAAGGCATTCTTCATACAGTCCGTTTTAGCTGTTTTCTCTTTCTTCAAAAGCTTTGAAAGTTATAATATTGGTCAAAACGTAGTTGAGTGAATCAGGTTCTAAAACTAGACCTAATCCTTCTTTCCATAATGATAATGATGAAAAAGGGTCATTTGCTTGATAGAAAACGTAGTTGAGTGAATCGGGTTCTACAACAACACCTAATCCTTCATACCATAATGAAAATGATGAAAAAAGGTCATTTGCTTGATAGAAACAGTGAAAGCTAAGGCATTCTTAATACAGTCCGTTTTAGCTGTTTTCTCCTTCTGCAAAAGCTGTGAAAGTAACAATATTGGTCAAAATGTAGTTGATTTAATCAGGTTCTAAAACTAGACCTTATCCTTCATACCATAATGATAATGATGAAAAAAGGTCATTTGCTTGATAGAAAACATAGTTGAGTGATTCAGGTTCTACAACAACATCTAATCCTTCATACCATAATGATAATGATGAAAAAAGATCATTTGCTTGATAGAAACAGTGAAAGCTAAAGCATTCTTCATATAGTCCGTTTTAGCTGTTTTCTCCTTCTGCAAAAGCTTTGAAAGTAACAATATTGGTCAAAACGTAGTTGAGTGAATCAGGTTCTAAAACTAGACCTTATCCTTCATACCATAATGATAATGATGAAAAAGGGTCATTTGCTTGATAGAAAACATAGTTGAGTGAATCAGGTTCTAGAACAACGCCTAATCCTTCTTTCCATAATGATAATGATGAAAAAGGGTCATTTGCTTGATAGAAAACGTAGTTGAGTGAATCAGGTTCTAAATCTAGACCTAATCCTTCATACCATAATGATAATGATGAAAAAGGGTCATTTGCTTGATATAAACAGTGAAAGCTAAGGCATTCTTCATACAGTCCGTTTTAGCTGTTTTCTCTTTCTTCAAAAGCTTTGAAAGTAATAATATTGGTCAAAACGTAGTTGAGTGAATCAGGTTCTAAAACTAGACCTAATCCTTCTTTCCATAATGATAATGATGAAAAAGGGTCATTTGCTTGATAGAAAACGTAGTTGAGTGAATCGGGTTCTACAACAACACCTAATCCTTCATACCATAATGAAAATGATGAAAAAAGGTCATTTGCTTGATAGAAACAGTGAAAGCTAAGGCATTCTTAATACAGTCCGTTTTAGCTGTTTTCTCCTTCTGCAAAAGCTTTGAAAGTAACAATATGGGTCAAAACGTAGTTGAGTGAATCAGGTTCTAAAACTAGACCTTATCCTTCATACCATAATGATAATGATGAAAAAAGGTCATTTGCTTGATAGAAAACATAGTTGAGTGATTCAGGTTCTACAACAACATCTAATCCTTCATACCATAATGATAATGATGAAAAAAGATCATTTGCTTGATAGAAACAGTGAAAGCTAAAGCATTCTTCATACAGTCCGTTTTAGCTGTTTTCTCTTTCTGCAAAAGCTTTGAAAGTAACAATATGGGTCAAAACGAAGTTGAGTGAATCAGGTTCTAAAACTAGACCTTATCCTTCATACCATAATGATAATGATGAAAAGGGGTCATTTGCTTGATAGAAAACATAGTTGAGTGAATCAGGTTCTAGAAAAACGCCTAATCCTTCTTTCCATAATGATAATGATGAAAAAGGGTCATTTGCTTGATAGAAAACGTAGTTGAGTGAATCGGGTTCTACAACAACACCTAATCCTTCATACCATAATGAAAATGATGAAAAAAGGTCATTTGCTTGATAGAAACAGTGAAAGCTAAGGCATTCTTAATACAGTCCGTTTTAGCTGTTTTCTCCTTCTGCAAAAGCTGTGAAAGTAACAATATTGGTCAAAATGTAGTTGATTTAATCAGGTTCTAAAACTAGACCTTATCCTTCATACCATAATGATAATGATGAAAAAAGGTCATTTGCTTGATAGAAAACATAGTTGAGTGATTCAGGTTCTACAACAACATCTAATCCTTCATACCATAATGATAATGATGAAAAAAGATCATTTGCTTGATAGAAACAGTGAAAGCTAAAGCATTCTTCATATAGTCCGTTTTAGCTGTTTTCTCCTTCTGCAAAAGCTTTGAAAGTAACAATATTGGTCAAAACGTAGTTGAGTGAATCAGGTTCTAAAACTAGACCTTATCCTTCATACCATAATGATAATGATGAAAAAGGGTCATTTGCTTGATAGAAAACATAGTTGAGTGAATCAGGTTCTAGAACAACGCCTAATCCTTCTTTCCATAATGATAATGATGAAAAAGGGTCATTTGCTTGATAGAAAACGTAGTTGAGTGAATCAGGTTCTAAATCTAGACCTAATCCTTCATACCATAATGATAATGATGAAAAAGGGTCATTTGCTTGATATAAACAGTGAAAGCTAAGGCATTCTTCATACAGTCCGTTTTAGCTGTTTTCTCTTTCTTCAAAAGCTTTGAAAGTAATAATATTGGTCAAAACGTAGTTGAGTGAATCAGGTTCTAAAACTAGACCTAATCCTTCTTTCCATAATGATAATGATGAAAAAGGGTCATTTGCTTGATAGAAAACGTAGTTGAGTGAATCGGGTTCTACAACAACACCTAATCCTTCATACCATAATGAAAATGATGAAAAAAGGTCATTTGCTTGATAGAAACAGTGAAAGCTAAGGCATTCTTAATACAGTCCGTTTTAGCTGTTTTCTCCTTCTGCAAAAGCTTTGAAAGTAACAATATGGGTCAAAACGTAGTTGAGTGAATCAGGTTCTAAAACTAGACCTTATCCTTCATACCATAATGATAATGATGAAAAAAGGTCATTTGCTTGATAGAAAACATAGTTGAGTGATTCAGGTTCTACAACAACATCTAATCCTTCATACCATAATGATAATGATGAAAAAAGATCATTTGCTTGATAGAAACAGTGAAAGCTAAAGCATTCTTCATACAGTCCGTTTTAGCTGTTTTCTCTTTCTGCAAAAGCTTTGAAAGTAACAATATGGGTCAAAACGAAGTTGAGTGAATCAGGTTCTAAAACTAGACCTTATCCTTCATACCATAATGATAATGATGAAAAGGGGTCATTTGCTTGATAGAAAACATAGTTGAGTGAATCAGGTTCTAGAAAAACGCCTAATCCTTCTTTCCATAATGATAATGATGAAAAAGGGTCATTTGCTTGATAGAAAACGTAGTTGAGTGAATCGGGTTCTACAACAACACCTAATCCTTCATACCATAATGAAAATGATGAAAAAAGGTCATTTGCTTGATAGAAACAGTGAAAGGTAAGGCATTCTTAATACAGTCCGTTTTAGCTGTTTTCTCCTTCTGCAAAAGCTTTGAAAGTAACAATATGGGTCAAAACGTAGTTGAGTTAATCAGGTTCTAAAACTAGACCTTATCCTTCATACCATAATGATAATGATGAAAAAGGGTCATTTGCTTGATAGAAAACGTAGTTGAGTGAATCAGGTTCTACAACAACACCTAATCCTTCATACCATAATGATAATGATGAAAAAAGATCATTCGCTTGATAGAAACAGTGAAACCTAAAGCATTCTTCATATAGTCCGTTTTAGCTGTTTTCTCCTTCTGCAAAAGCTTTGAAAGTAACAATATTGGTCAAAACGTAGTTGAGTGAATTAGGTTCTAAAACTAGACCTTATCCTTCATACCATAATGATAATGATGAAAAAGGGTCATTTGCTTGATATAAAACGTAGTTGAGTGAATCTGGTTCTACAACAACACCTAATCCTTCATACCATAATGAAAATTATGAAAAAAGGTCATTTGCTTGATAGAAACAGTGAAAGCTAAGGCATTCTTAATACAGTCCGTTTTAGCTGTTTTCTCCTTCTGCAAAAGCTTTGAAAGTAACAATATTGGTCAAAACGTAGTTGAGTGAATCAGGTTCTAAAACTAGACCTTATCCTTCATACCATTATGATAATGATGAAAAAAGGTCATTTGCTTGATAGAAAACATAGTTGAGTGATTCAGGTTCTACAACAACATCTAATCCTTCATACCATAATGATAATGATGAAAAAAGATCATTTGCTTGATAGAAACAGTGAAAGCTAAAGCATTCTTCATATAGTCCGTTTTAGCTGTTTTCTCCTTCTGCAAAAGCTTTGAAAGTAACAATATTGGTCAAAACGTAGTTGAGTGAATCAGGTTCTACAACAACACCTAATCCTTCATACCATAATGATAATGATGAAAAAAGATCATTTGCTTGATAGAAACAGTGAAAGCTAAAGCATTCTTCATACAGTCCGTTTTAGCTGTTTTCTCTTTCTGCAAAAGCTTTGAAAGTAACAATATGGGTCAAAACGAAGTTGAGTGAATCAGGTTCTAAAACTAGACCTTATCCTTCATACCATAATGATAATGATGAAAAGGGGTCATTTGCTTGATAGAAAACATAGTTGAGTGAATCGGGTTCTACAACAACACCTAATCCTTCATACCATAATGAAAATGATGAAAAAAGGTCATTTGCTTGATAGAAACAGTGAAAGCTAAGGCATTCTTAATACAGTCCGTTTTAGCTGTTTTCTCCTTCTGCAAAAGCTTTGAAAGTAACAATATTGGTCAAAACGTAGTTGAGTGAATCAGGTTCTAAAACTAGACCTTATCCTTCATACCATAATGATAATGATGAAAAAAGGTCATTTGCTTGATAGAAAACATAGTTGAGTGATTCAGGTTCTACAACAACATCTAATCCTTCATACCATAATGATAATGATGAAAAAAGATCATTTGCTTGATAGAAACAGTGAAAGCTAAAGCATTCTTCATATAGTCCGTTTTAGCTGTTTTCTCCTTCTGCAAAAGCTTTGAAAGTAACAATATTGGTCAAAACGTAGTTGAGTGAATCAGGTTCTACAACAACACCTAATCCTTCATACCATAATGATAATGATGAAAAAAGATCATTTGCTTGATAGAAACAGTGAAAGCTAAAGCATTCTTCATACAGTCCGTTTTAGCTGTTTTCTCTTTCTGCAAAAGCTTTGAAAGTAACAATATGGGTCAAAACGAAGTTGAGTGAATCAGGTTCTAAAACTAGACCTTATCCTTCATACCATAATGATAATGATGAAAAGGGGTCATTTGCTTGATAGAAAACATAGTTGAGTGAATCAGGTTCTAGAAAAACGCCTAATCCTTCTTTCCATAATGATAATGATGAAAAAGGGTCATTTGCTTGATAGAAAACGTAGTTGAGTGAATCGGGTTCTACAACAACACCTAATCCTTCATACCATAATGATAATGATGAAAAAAGATCATTTGCTTGATAGAAACAGTGAAAGCTAAAGCATTCTTCATACAGTCCGTTTTAGCTGTTTTCTCTTTCTGCAAAAGCTTTGAAAGTAACAATATGGGTCAAAACGAAGTTGAGTGAATCAGGTTCTAAAACTAGACCTTATCCTTCATACCATAATGATAATGATGAAAAAGGGTCATTTGCTTGATAGAAAACGTAGTTGAGTGAATCGGGTTCTACAACAACACCTAATCCTTCATACCATAATGAAAATGATGAAAAAAGGTCATTTGCTTGATAGAAACAGTGAAAGCTAAGGCATTCTTAATACAGTCCGTTTTAGCTGTTTTCTCCTTCTGCAAAAGCTTTGAAAGTAACAATATTGGTCAAAACGTAGTTGAGTGAATCAGGTTCTAAAACTAGACCTTATCCTTCATACCATAATGATAATGATGAAAAAAGGTCATTTGCTTGATAGAAAACATAGTTGAGTGATTCAGGTTCTACAACAACATCTAATCCTTCATACCATAATGATAATGATGAAAAAAGATCATTTGCTTGATAGAAACAGTGAAAGCTAAAGCATTCTTCATATAGTCCGTTTTAGCTGTTTTCTCCTTCTGCAAAAGCTTTGAAAGTAACAATATTGGTCAAAACGTAGTTGAGTGAATCAGGTTCTACAACAACACCTAATCCTTCATACCATAATGATAATGATGAAAAAAGATCATTTGCTTGATAGAAACAGTGAAAGCTAAAGCATTCTTCATACAGTCCGTTTTAGCTGTTTTCTCTTTCTGCAAAAGCTTTGAAAGTAAAAATATGGGTCAAAACGAAGTTGAGTGAATCAGGTTCTAAAACTAGACCTTATCCTTCATACCATAATGATAATGATGAAAAGGGGTCATTTGCTTGATAGAAAACATAGTTGAGTGAATCAGGTTCTAGAAAAACGCCTAATCCTTCTTTCCATAATGATAATGATGAAAAAGGGTCATTTGCTTGATAGAAAACGTAGTTGAGTGAATCGGGTTCTACAACAACACCTAATCCTTCATACCATAATGATAATGATGAAAAAAGATCATTTGCTTGATAGAAACAGTGAAAGCTAAAGCATTCTTCATACAGTCCGTTTTAGCTGTTTTCTCTTTCTGCAAAAGCTTTGAAAGTAACAATATGGGTCAAAACGAAGTTGAGTGAATCAGGTTCTAAAACTAGACCTTATCCTTCATACCATAATGATAATGATGAAAAAGGGTCATTTGCTTGATAGAAAACGTAGTTGAGTGAATCGGGTTCTACAACAACACCTAATCCTTCATACCATAATGAAAATGATGAAAAAAGGTCATTTGCTTGATAGAAACAGTGAAAGCTAAGGCATTCTTAATACAGTCCGTTTTAGCTGTTTTCTCCTTCTGCAAAAGCTTTGAAAGTAACAATATTGGTCAAAACGTAGTTGAGTGAATCAGGTTCTAAAACTAGACCTTATCCTTCATACCATAATGATAATGATGAAAAAAGGTCATTTGCTTGATAGAAAACATAGTTGAGTGATTCAGGTTCTACAACAACATCTAATCCTTCATACCATAATGATAATGATGAAAAAAGATCATTTGCTTGATAGAAACAGTGAAAGCTAAAGCATTCTTCATATAGTCCGTTTTAGCTGTTTTCTCCTTCTGCAAAAGCTTTGAAAGTAACAATATTGGTCAAAACGTAGTTGAGTGAATCAGGTTCTACAACAACACCTAATCCTTCATACCATAATGATAATGATGAAAAAAGATCATTTGCTTGATAGAAACAGTGAAAGCTAAAGCATTCTTCATACAGTCCGTTTTAGCTGTTTTCTCTTTCTGCAAAAGCTTTGAAAGTAACAATATGGGTCAAAACGAAGTTGAGTGAATCAGGTTCTAAAACTAGACCTTATCCTTCATACCATAATGATAATGATGAAAAGGGGTCATTTGCTTGATAGAAAACATAGTTGAGTGAATCAGGTTCTAGAAAAACGCCTAATCCTTCTTTCCATAATGATAATGATGAAAAAGGGTCATTTGCTTGATAGAAAACGTAGTTGAGTGAATCGGGTTCTACAACAACACCTAATCCTTCATACCATAATGAAAATGATGAAAAAGGGTCATTTGCTTGATAGAAACAGTGAAAGCTAAGGCATTCTTAATACAGTCCGTTTTAGCTGTTTTCTCCTTCTGCAAAAGCTTTGAAAGTAACAATATTGGTCAAAACGTAGTTGAGTGAATCAGGTTCTAAAACTAGACCTTATCCTTCATACCATAATGATAATGATGAAAAAAGGTCATTTGCTTGATAGAAAACATAGTTGAGTGATTCAGGTTCTACAACAACATCTAATCCTTCATACCATAATGATAATGATGAAAAAAGATCATTTGCTTGATAGAAACAGTGAAAGCTAAAGCATTCTTCATATAGTCCGTTTTAGCTGTTTTCTCCTTCTGCAAAAGCTTTGAAAGTAACAATATTGGTCAAAACGTAGTTGAGTGAATCAGGTTCTACAACAACACCTAATCCTTCATACCATAATGATAATGATGAAAAAAGATCATTTGCTTGATAGAAACAGTGAAAGCTAAAGCATTCTTCATACAGTCCGTTTTAGCTGTTTTCTCTTTCTGCAAAAGCTTTGAAAGTAACAATATGGGTCAAAACGAAGTTGAGTGAATCAGGTTCTAAAACTAGACCTTATCCTTCATACCATAATGATAATGATGAAAAGGGGTCATTTGCTTGATAGAAAACATAGTTGAGTGAATCAGGTTCTAGAAAAACGCCTAATCCTTCTTTCCATAATGATAATGATGAAAAAGGGTCATTTGCTTGATAGAAAACGTAGTTGAGTGAATCGGGTTCTACAACAACACCTAATCCTTCATACCATAATGAAAATGATGAAAAAGGGTCATTTGCTTGATAGAAACAGTGAAAGCTAAGGCATTCTTCATACAGTCCATTTTAGCTGTTTTCTCTTTCTGCAAAAGCTTTGAAAGTAACAATATGGGTCAAAACGTAGTTGAGTGAATCAGGTTCTAAAACTAGACCTTATCCTTCATACCATAATGATAATGATGAAAAAGGGTCATTTGCTTGATAGAAAACGTAGTTGAGTGAATCGGGTTCTACAACAACACCTAATCCTTCATACCATAATGATAATGATGAAAAAAGATCATTTGCTTGATAGAAACAGTGAAAGCTAAAGCATTCTTAATACAGTCCGTTTTAGCTGTTTTCTCTTTCTGCAAAAGCTTTGAAAGTAACAATATGGGTCAAAACGTAGTTGATTAATCAGGTTCTAAAACTAGACCTTATCCTTCATACCATAATGATAATGATGAAAAAGGGTCATTTGCTTGATAGAAAACGTAGTTGAGTGAATCTGGTTCTACAACAACACCTAATCCTTCATACCATAATGATAATGATGAAAAAAGATCATTCGCTTGATAGAAACAGTGAAACCTAAAGCATTCTTCATATAGTCCGTTTTAGCTGTTTTCTCCTTCTGCAAAAGCTTTGAAAGTAACAATATTGGTCAAAACGTAGTTGAGTGAATTAGGTTCTAAAACTAGACCTTATCCTTCATACCATAATGATAATGATGAAAAAGGGTCATTTGCTTGATAGAAAACGTAGTTGAGTGAATCTGGTTCTAAAACTAGACCTAATCCTTCTTTCCATAATGATAATGATGAAAAAGGGTCATTTGCTTGATAGAAAACGTAGTTGAGTGAATCGGGTTCTACAACAACACCTAATCCTTCATACCATAATGAAAATTATGAAAAAAGGTCATTTGCTTGATAGAAACAGTGAAAGCTAAGGCATTCTTAATACAGTCCGTTTTAGCTGTTTTCTCCTTCTGCAAAAGCTTTGAAAGTAACAATATTGGTCAAAACGTAGTTGAGTGAATCAGGTTCTACAACAACATCTAATCCTTCATACCATAATGATAATGATGAAAAAAGGTCATTTGCTTGATAGAAACAGTGAAAGCTAAAGCATTCTTCATATAGTCCGTTTTAGCTGTTTTCTCCTTCTGCAAAAGCTTTGAAAGTAACAATATTGGTCAAAACGTAGTTGAGTGAATCAGGTTCTACAACAACACCTAATCCTTCATACCATAATGATAATGATGAAAAAAGATCATTTGCTTGATAGAAACAGTGAAAGCTAAAGCATTCTTCATACAGTCCGTTTTAGCTGTTTTCTCTTTCTGCAAAAGCTTTGAAAGTAACAATATTGGTCAAAACGTAGTTGAGTGAATCAGGTTCTAAAACTAGACCTTATCCTTCATACCATAATGATAATGATGAAAAAAGGTCATTTGCTTGATAGAAAACATAGTTGAGTGATTCAGGTTCTATAACAACACCTAATCCTTCATACCATAATGATAATGATGAAAAAAGATCATTTGCTTGATAGAAACAGTGAAAGCTAAAGCATTCTTCATACAGTCCGTTTTAGCTGTTTTCTCTTTCTGCAAAAGCTTTGAAAGTAACAATATGGGTCAAAACGAAGTTGAGTGAATCAGGTTCTAAAACTAGACCTTATCCTTCATACCATAATGATAATGATGAAAAAGGGTCATTTGCTTGATAGAAAACGTAGTTGAGTGAATCGGGTTCTACAACAACACCTAATCCTTCATACCATAATGTAAATGATGAAAAAAGGTCATTTGCTTGATAGAAACAGTGAAAGCTAAGGCATTCTTAATACAGTCCGTTTTAGCTGTTTTCTCCTTCTGCAAAAGTTTTGAAAGTAACAATATTGGTCAAAACGTAGTTGAGTGAATCAGGTTCTAAAACTAGACCTTATCCTTCATACCATAATGATAATGATGAAAAAAGGTCATTTGCTTGATAGAAAACATAGTTGAGTGATTCAGGTTCTACAACAACATCTAATCCTTCATACCATAATGATAATGATGAAAAAAGATCATTTGCTTGATAGAAACAGTGAAAGCTAAAGCATTCTTCATATAGTCCGTTTTAGCTGTTTTCTCCTTCTGCAAAAGCTTTGAAAGTAACAATATTGGTCAAAACGTAGTTGAGTGAATCATGAAAAAAGGTCATTTGCTTGATAGAAAACATAGTTGAGTGAATCAGGTTCTACAACAACACCTAATCCTTCATACCATAATGAAAATTATGAAAAAAGGTCATTTGCTTGATAGAAACAGTGAAAGCTAAGGCATTCTTAATACAGTCCGTTTTAGCTGTTTTCTCCTTCTGCAAAAGCTTTGAAAGTAACAATATTGGTCAAAACGTAGTTGAGTGAATCAGGTTCTAAAACTAGACCTTATCCTTCATACCATAATGATAATGATGAAAAAAGGTCATTTGCTTGATAGAAAACATAGTTGAGTGATTCAGGTTCTACAACAACATCTAATCCTTCATACCATAATGATAATGATGAAAAAAGATCATTTGCTTGATAGAAACAGTGAAAGCTAAAGCATTCTTCATATAGTCCGTTTTAGCTGTTTTCTCCTTCTGCAAAAGCTTTGAAAGTAACAATATTGGTCAAAACGTAGTTGAGTGAATCAGGTTCTACAACAACACCTAATCCTTCATACCATAATGATAATGATGAAAAAAGATCATTTGCTTGATAGAAACAGTGAAAGCTAAAGCATTCTTCATACAGTCCGTTTTAGCTGTTTTCTCTTTCTGCAAAAGCTTTGAAAGTAACAATATGGGTCAAAACGAAGTTGAGTGAATCAGGTTCTAAAACTAGACCTTATCCTTCATACCATAATGATAATGATGAAAAGGGGTCATTTGCTTGATAGAAAACATAGTTGAGTGAATCAGGTTCTAGAAAAACGCCTAATCCTTCTTTCCATAATGATAATGATGAAAAAGGGTAATTTGCTTGATAGAAAACGTAGTTGAGTGAATCGGGTTCTACAACAACACCTAATCCTTCATACCATAATGAAAATGATGAAAAAGGGTCATTTGCTTGATAGAAACAGTGAAAGCTAAGGCATTCTTCATACAGTCCATTTTAGCTGTTTTCTCTTTCTGCAAAAGCTTTGAAAGTAACAATATGGGTCAAAACGTAGTTGAGTGAATCAGGTTCTAAAACTAGACCTTATCCTTCATACCATAATGATAATGATGAAAAAGGGTCATTTGCTTGATAGAAAACGTAGTTGAGTGAATCGGGTTCTACAACAACACCTAATCCTTCATACCATAATGAAAATGATGAAAAAAGATCATTTGCTTGATAGAAACAGTGAAAGCTAAAGCATTCTTAATACAGTCCGTTTTAGCTGTTTTCTCCTTCTGCAAAAGCTTTGAAAGTAACAATATGGGTCAAAACGTAGTTGATTAATCAGGTTCTAAAACTAGACCTTATCCTTCATACCATAATGATAATGATGAAAAAGGGTCATTTGCTTGATAGAAAACGTAGTTGAGTGAATCAGGTTCTACAACAACACCTAATCCTTCATACCATAATGATAATGATGAAAAAAGATCATTCGCTTGATAGAAACAGTGAAACCTAAAGCATTCTTCATATAGTCCGTTTTAGCTGTTTTCTCCTTCTGCAAAAGCTTTGAAAGTAACAATATTGGTCAAAACGTAGTTGAGTGAATCAGGTTCTAAAACTAGACCTTATCCTTCATACCATAATGATAATGATGAAAAAAGGTCATTTGCTTGATAGAAAACATAGTTGAGTGATTCAGGTTCTACAACAACATCTAATCCTTCATACCATAATGATAATGATGAAAAAAGATCATTTGCTTGATAGAAACAGTGAAAGCTAAAGCATTCTTCATATAGTCCGTTTTAGCTGTTTTCTCCTTCTGCAAAAGCTTTGAAAGTAACAATATTGGTCAAAACGTAGTTGAGTGAATCAGGTTCTACAACAACACCTAATCCTTCATACCATAATGATAATGATGAAAAAAGATCATTTGCTTGATAGAAACAGTGAAAGCTAAAGCATTCTTCATACAGTCCGTTTTAGCTGTTTTCTCTTTCTGCAAAAGCTTTGAAAGTAACAATATTGGTCAAAACGTAGTTGAGTGAATCAGGTTCTAAAACTAGACCTTATCCTTCATACCATAATGATAATGATGAAAAAAGGTCATTTCCTTGATAGAAAACATAGTTGAGTGATTCAGGTTCTACAACAACATCTAATCCTTCATACCATAATGATAATGATGAAAAAAGATCATTTGCTTGATAGAAACAGTGAAAGCTAAAGCATTCTTCATATAGTCCGTTTTAGCTGTTTTCTCCTTCTGCAAAAGCTTTGAAAGTAACAATATTGGTCAAAACGTAGTTGATTGAATCATGAAAAAAGGTCGTTTGCTTGATAGAAAACATAGTTGAGTGATTCAGGTTCTACAACAACATCTAATCCTTCATACCATAATGATAATGATGAAAAAAGATCATTTGCTTGATAGAAACAGTGAAAGCTAAAGCATTCTTCATATAGTCCGTTTTAGCTGTTTTCTCCTTCTGCAAAAGCTTTGAAAGTAACAATATTGGTCAAAACGTAGTTGAGTGAATCAGGTTCTACAACAACACCTAATCCTTCATACCATAATGATAATGATGAAAAAAGATCATTTGCTTGATAGAAACAGTGTAAGTTAAGGCATTCTTCATACAATCTGTTTTAGCTGTTTTCTCCTTCTGCAAAAGCTTTGAAAGTAACAATATTGGTCAAAACGTAGTTGAGTGAATCAGGTTCTAAATCTAGACCTAATCCTTCATACCATAATGATAATGATGAAAAAGGGTCATTTGCTTGATAGAAACAGTGAAAGCTAAGGCATTCTTCATACAGTCCGTTTTAGCTGTTTTCTCTTTCTTCAAAAGCTTTGAAAGTAATAATATTGGTCAAAACGTAGTTGAGTGAATGAGGTTCTAAAACTAGACCTAATCCTTCTTTCCATAATGATAATGATGAAAAAGGGTCATTTGCTTGATAGAAAACGTAGTTGAGTGAATCAGGTTCTAAAACTAGACCTAATCCTTCTTTCCATAATGATAATGATGAAAAAGGGTCATTTGCTTGATAGAAAACGTAGTTGAGTGAATCGGGTTCTACAACAACACCTAATCCTTCATACCATAATGAAAATGATGAAAAAGGGTCATTTGCTTGATAGAAACAGTGAAAGCTAAGGCATTCTTCATACAGTCATTTTTAGCTGTTTTCTATTTCTGCAAAAGCTTTGAAAGTAACAATATGGGTCAAAACGTAGTTGAGTGAATCAGGTTCTAAAACTAGACCTTATCCTTCATACCATAATGATAATGATGAAAAAGGGTCATTTGCTTGATAGAAAACGTAGTTGAGTGAATCGGGTTCTACAACAACACCTAATCCTTCATACCATAATGAAAATGATGAAAAAAGGTCATTTGCTTGATAGAAACAGTGAAAGGTAAGGCATTCTTAATACAGTCCGTTTCAGCTGTTTTCTCATTCTGCAAAAGCTTTGAAAGTAACAATATTGGTCAAAACGTAGTTGAGTGAATCAGGTTCTAAAACTAGACCTTATCCTTCATACCATAATGATAATGATGAAAAAAGGTCATTTGCTTGATAGAAAACATAGTTGAGTGATTCAGGTTCTATAACAACATCTAATCCTTCATACCATAATGATAATGATGAAAAAAGATCATTTGCTTGATAGAAACAGTGAAAGCTAAAGCATTCTTCATATAGTCCGTTTTAGCTGTTTTCTCCTTCTGCAAAAGCTTTGAAAGTAACAATATTGGTCAAAACGTAGTTGAGTGAATCAGGTTCTACAACAACACCTAATCCTTCATACCATAATGATAATAATGAAAAAAGATCATTTGCTTGATAGAAACAGTGAAAGCTAAAGCATTCTTCATACAGTCCGTTTTAGCTGTTTTCTCTTTCTGCAAAAGCTTTGAAAGTAACAATATGGGTCAAAACGAAGTTGAGTGAATCAGGTTCTAAAACTAGACCTTATCCTTCATACCATAATGATAATGATGAAAAGGGGTCATTTGCTTGATAGAAAACATAGTTGAGTGAATCAGGTTCTAGAAAAACGCCTAATCCTTCTTTCCATAATGATAATGATGAAAAAGGGTCATTTGCTTGATAGAAAACGTAGTTGAGTGAATCGGGTTCTACAACAACACCTAATCCTTCATACCATAATGATAATGATGAAAAAAGATCATTTGCTTGATAGAAACAGTGAAAGCTAAAGCATTCTTCATACAGTCCGTTTTAGCTGTTTTCTCTTTCTGCAAAAGCTTTGAAAGTAACAATATGGGTCAAAACGAAGTTGAGTGAATCAGGTTCTAAAACTAGACCTTATCCTTCATACCATAATGATAATGATGAAAAAGGGTCATTTGCTTGATAGAAAACGTAGTTGAGTGAATCGGGTTCTACAACAACACCTAATCCTTCATACCATAATGAAAATGATGAAAAAAGGTCATTTGCTTGATAGAAACAGTGAAAGCTAAGGCATTCTTAATACAGTCCGTTTTAGCTGTTTTCTCCTTCTGCAAAAGCTTTGAAAGTAACAATATTGGTCAAAACGTAGTTGAGTGAATCAGGTTCTAAAACTAGACCTTATCCTTCATACCATAATGATAATGATGAAAAAAGGTCATTTGCTTGATAGAAAACATAGTTGAGTGATTCAGGTTCTACAACAACATCTAATCCTTCATACCATAATGATAATGATGAAAAAAGATCATTTGCTTGATAGAAACAGTGAAAGCTAAAGCATTCTTCATATAGTCCGTTTTAGCTGTTTTCTCCTTCTGCAAAAGCTTTGAAAGTAACAATATTGGTCAAAACGTAGTTGAGTGAATCAGGTTCTACAACAACACCTAATCCTTCATACCATAATGATAATGATGAAAAAAGATCATTTGCTTGATAGAAACAGTGAAAGCTAAAGCATTCTTCATACAGTCCGTTTTAGCTGTTTTCTCTTTCTGCAAAAGCTTTGAAAGTAACAATATGGGTCAAAACGAAGTTGAGTGAATCAGGTTCTAAAACTAGACCTTATCCTTCATACCATAATGATAATGATGAAAAGGGGTCATTTGCTTGATAGAAAACATAGTTGAGTGAATCAGGTTCTAGAAAAACGCCTAATCCTTCTTTCCATAATGATAATGATGAAAAAGGGTCATTTGCTTGATAGAAAACGTAGTTGAGTGAATCGGGTTCTACAACAACACCTAATCCTTCATACCATAATGATAATGATGAAAAAAGATCATTTGCTTGATAGAAACAGTGAAAGCTAAAGCATTCTTCATATAGTCCGTTTTAGCTGTTTTCTCCTTCTGCAAAAGCTTTGAAAGTAACAATATTGGTCAAAACGTAGTTGAGTGAATCATGAAAAAAGGTCATTTGCTTGATAGAAAACATAGTTGAGTGAATCAGGTTCTACAACAACACCTAATCCTTCATACCATAATGAAAATTATGAAAAAAGGTCATTTGCTTGATAGAAACAGTGAAAGCTAAGGCATTCTTAATACAGTCCGTTTTAGCTGTTTTCTCCTTCTGCAAAAGCTTTGAAAGTAACAATATTGGTCAAAACGTAGTTGAGTGAATCAGGTTCTAAAACTAGACCTTATCCTTCATACCATAATGATAATGATGAAAAAAGGTCATTTGCTTGATAGAAAACATAGTTGAGTGATTCAGGTTCTACAACAACATCTAATCCTTCATACCATAATGATAATGATGAAAAAAGATCATTTGCTTGATAGAAACAGTGAAAGCTAAAGCATTCTTCATATAGTCCGTTTTAGCTGTTTTCTCCTTCTGCAAAAGCTTTGAAAGTAACAATATTGGTCAAAACGTAGTTGAGTGAATCAGGTTCTACAACAACACCTAATCCTTCATACCATAATGATAATGATGAAAAAAGATCATTTGCTTGATAGAAACAGTGAAAGCTAAAGCATTCTTCATACAGTCCGTTTTAGCTGTTTTCTCTTTCTGCAAAAGCTTTGAAAGTAACAATATGGGTCAAAACGAAGTTGAGTGAATCAGGTTCTAAAACTAGACCTTATCCTTCATACCATAATGATAATGATGAAAAGGGGTCATTTGCTTGATAGAAAACATAGTTGAGTGAATCAGGTTCTAGAAAAACGCCTAATCCTTCTTTCCATAATGATAATGATGAAAAAGGGTAATTTGCTTGATAGAAAACGTAGTTGAGTGAATCGGGTTCTACAACAACACCTAATCCTTCATACCATAATGAAAATGATGAAAAAGGGTCATTTGCTTGATAGAAACAGTGAAAGCTAAGGCATTCTTCATACAGTCCATTTTAGCTGTTTTCTCTTTCTGCAAAAGCTTTGAAAGTAACAATATGGGTCAAAACGTAGTTGAGTGAATCAGGTTCTAAAACTAGACCTTATCCTTCATACCATAATGATAATGATGAAAAAGGGTCATTTGCTTGATAGAAAACGTAGTTGAGTGAATCGGGTTCTACAACAACACCTAATCCTTCATACCATAATGAAAATGATGAAAAAAGATCATTTGCTTGATAGAAACAGTGAAAGCTAAAGCATTCTTAATACAGTCCGTTTTAGCTGTTTTCTCCTTCTGCAAAAGCTTTGAAAGTAACAATATGGGTCAAAACGTAGTTGATTAATCAGGTTCTAAAACTAGACCTTATCCTTCATACCATAATGATAATGATGAAAAAGGGTCATTTGCTTGATAGAAAACGTAGTTGAGTGAATCAGGTTCTACAACAACACCTAATCCTTCATACCATAATGATAATGATGAAAAAAGATCATTCGCTTGATAGAAACAGTGAAACCTAAAGCATTCTTCATATAGTCCGTTTTAGCTGTTTTCTCCTTCTGCAAAAGCTTTGAAAGTAACAATATTGGTCAAAACGTAGTTGAGTGAATCAGGTTCTAAAACTAGACCTTATCCTTCATACCATAATGATAATGATGAAAAAAGGTCATTTGCTTGATAGAAAACATAGTTGAGTGATTCAGGTTCTACAACAACATCTAATCCTTCATACCATAATGATAATGATGAAAAAAGATCATTTGCTTGATAGAAACAGTGAAAGCTAAAGCATTCTTCATATAGTCCGTTTTAGCTGTTTTCTCCTTCTGCAAAAGCTTTGAAAGTAACAATATTGGTCAAAACGTAGTTGATTGAATCATGAAAAAAGGTCGTTTGCTTGATAGAAAACATAGTTGAGTGATTCAGGTTCTACAACAACATCTAATCCTTCATACCATAATGATAATGATGAAAAAAGATCATTTGCTTGATAGAAACAGTGAAAGCTAAAGCATTCTTCATATAGTCCGTTTTAGCTGTTTTCTCCTTCTGCAAAAGCTTTGAAAGTAACAATATTGGTCAAAACGTAGTTGAGTGAATCAGGTTCTACAACAACACCTAATCCTTCATACCATAATGATAATGATGAAAAAAGATCATTTGCTTGATAGAAACAGTGTAAGTTAAGGCATTCTTCATACAATCTGTTTTAGCTGTTTTCTCCTTCTGCAAAAGCTTTGAAAGTAACAATATTGGTCAAAACGTAGTTGAGTGAATCAGGTTCTAAATCTAGACCTAATCCTTCATACCATAATGATAATGATGAAAAAGGGTCATTTGCTTGATAGAAACAGTGAAAGCTAAGGCATTCTTCATACAGTCCGTTTTAGCTGTTTTCTCTTTCTTCAAAAGCTTTGAAAGTAATAATATTGGTCAAAACGTAGTTGAGTGAATGAGGTTCTAAAACTAGACCTAATCCTTCTTTCCATAATGATAATGATGAAAAAGGGTCATTTGCTTGATAGAAAACGTAGTTGAGTGAATCAGGTTCTAAAACTAGACCTAATCCTTCTTTCCATAATGATAATGATGAAAAAGGGTCATTTGCTTGATAGAAAACGTAGTTGAGTGAATCGGGTTCTACAACAACACCTAATCCTTCATACCATAATGAAAATGATGAAAAAGGGTCATTTGCTTGATAGAAACAGTGAAAGCTAAGGCATTCTTCATACAGTCATTTTTAGCTGTTTTCTATTTCTGCAAAAGCTTTGAAAGTAACAATATGGGTCAAAACGTAGTTGAGTGAATCAGGTTCTAAAACTAGACCTTATCCTTCATACCATAATGATAATGATGAAAAAGGGTCATTTGCTTGATAGAAAACGTAGTTGAGTGAATCGGGTTCTACAACAACACCTAATCCTTCATACCATAATGAAAATGATGAAAAAAGGTCATTTGCTTGATAGAAACAGTGAAAGGTAAGGCATTCTTAATACAGTCCGTTTCAGCTGTTTTCTCATTCTGCAAAAGCTTTGAAAGTAACAATATTGGTCAAAACGTAGTTGAGTGAATCAGGTTCTAAAACTAGACCTTATCCTTCATACCATAATGATAATGATGAAAAAAGGTCATTTGCTTGATAGAAAACATAGTTGAGTGATTCAGGTTCTATAACAACATCTAATCCTTCATACCATAATGATAATGATGAAAAAAGATCATTTGCTTGATAGAAACAGTGAAAGCTAAAGCATTCTTCATATAGTCCGTTTTAGCTGTTTTCTCCTTCTGCAAAAGCTTTGAAAGTAACAATATTGGTCAAAACGTAGTTGAGTGAATCAGGTTCTACAACAACACCTAATCCTTCATACCATAATGATAATAATGAAAAAAGATCATTTGCTTGATAGAAACAGTGAAAGCTAAAGCATTCTTCATACAGTCCGTTTTAGCTGTTTTCTCTTTCTGCAAAAGCTTTGAAAGTAACAATATGGGTCAAAACGAAGTTGAGTGAATCAGGTTCTAAAACTAGACCTTATCCTTCATACCATAATGATAATGATGAAAAGGGGTCATTTGCTTGATAGAAAACATAGTTGAGTGAATCAGGTTCTAGAAAAACGCCTAATCCTTCTTTCCATAATGATAATGATGAAAAAGGGTCATTTGCTTGATAGAAAACGTAGTTGAGTGAATCGGGTTCTACAACAACACCTAATCCTTCATACCATAATGATAATGATGAAAAAAGATCATTTGCTTGATAGAAACAGTGAAAGCTAAAGCATTCTTCATACAGTCCGTTTTAGCTGTTTTCTCTTTCTGCAAAAGCTTTGAAAGTAACAATATGGGTCAAAACGAAGTTGAGTGAATCAGGTTCTAAAACTAGACCTTATCCTTCATACCATAATGATAATGATGAAAAAGGGTCATTTGCTTGATAGAAAACGTAGTTGAGTGAATCGGGTTCTACAACAACACCTAATCCTTCATACCATAATGAAAATGATGAAAAAAGGTCATTTGCTTGATAGAAACAGTGAAAGCTAAGGCATTCTTAATACAGTCCGTTTTAGCTGTTTTCTCCTTCTGCAAAAGCTTTGAAAGTAACAATATTGGTCAAAACGTAGTTGAGTGAATCAGGTTCTAAAACTAGACCTTATCCTTCATACCATAATGATAATGATGAAAAAAGGTCATTTGCTTGATAGAAAACATAGTTGAGTGATTCAGGTTCTACAACAACATCTAATCCTTCATACCATAATGATAATGATGAAAAAAGATCATTTGCTTGATAGAAACAGTGAAAGCTAAAGCATTCTTCATATAGTCCGTTTTAGCTGTTTTCTCCTTCTGCAAAAGCTTTGAAAGTAACAATATTGGTCAAAACGTAGTTGAGTGAATCAGGTTCTACAACAACACCTAATCCTTCATACCATAATGATAATGATGAAAAAAGATCATTTGCTTGATAGAAACAGTGAAAGCTAAAGCATTCTTCATACAGTCCGTTTTAGCTGTTTTCTCTTTCTGCAAAAGCTTTGAAAGTAACAATATGGGTCAAAACGAAGTTGAGTGAATCAGGTTCTAAAACTAGACCTTATCCTTCATACCATAATGATAATGATGAAAAGGGGTCATTTGCTTGATAGAAAACATAGTTGAGTGAATCAGGTTCTAGAAAAACGCCTAATCCTTCTTTCCATAATGATAATGATGAAAAAGGGTCATTTGCTTGATAGAAAACGTAGTTGAGTGAATCGGGTTCTACAACAACACCTAATCCTTCATACCATAATGATAATGATGAAAAAAGATCATTTGCTTGATAGAAACAGTGAAAGCTAAAGCATTCTTCATATAGTCCGTTTTAGCTGTTTTCTCCTTCTGCAAAAGCTTTGAAAGTAACAATATTGGTCAAAACGTAGTTGAGTGAATCATGAAAAAAGGTCATTTGCTTGATAGAAAACGTAGTTGAGTGAATCGGGTTCTACAACAACACCTAATCCTTCATACCATAATGAAAATGATGAAAAAAGATCATTTGCTTGATAGAAACAGTGAAAGCTAAAGCATTCTTAATACAGTCCGTTTTAGCTGTTTTCTCCTTCTGCAAAAGCTTTGAAAGTAACAATATGGGTCAAAACGTAGTTGATTAATCAGGTTCTAAAACTAGACCTTATCCTTCATACCATAATGATAATGATGAAAAAGGGTCATTTGCTTGATAGAAAACGTAGTTGAGTGAATCAGGTTCTACAACAACACCTAATCCTTCATACCATAATGATAATGATGAAAAAAGATCATTCGCTTGATAGAAACAGTGAAACCTAAAGCATTCTTCATATAGTCCGTTTTAGCTGTTTTCTCCTTCTGCAAAAGCTTTGAAAGTAACAATATTGGTCAAAACGTAGTTGAGTGAATCAGGTTCTAAAACTAGACCTTATCCTTCATACCATAATGATAATGATGAAAAAAGGTAATTTGCTTGATAGAAAACATAGTTGAGTGATTCAGGTTCTACAACAACATCTAATCCTTCATACCATAATGATAATGATGAAAAAAGATCATTTGCTTGATAGAAACAGTGAAAGCTAAAGCATTCTTCATATAGTCCGTTTTAGCTGTTTTCTCCTTCTGCAAAAGCTTTGAAAGTAACAATATTGGTCAAAACGTAGTTGAGTGAATCAGGTTCTACAACAACACCTAATCCTTCATACCATAATGATAATGATGAAAAAAGATCATTTGCTTGATAGAAACAGTGAAAGCTAAAGCATTCTTCATACAGTCCGTTTTAGCTGTTTTCTCTTTCTGCAAAAGCTTTGAAAGTAACAATATTGGTCAAAACGTAGTTGAGTGAATCAGGTTCTAAAACTAGACCTTATCCTTCATACCATAATGATAATGATGAAAAAAGGTCATTTCCTTGATAGAAAACATAGTTGAGTGATTCAGGTTCTACAACAACATCTAATCCTTCATACCATAATGATAATGATGAAAAAAGATCATTTGCTTGATAGAAACAGTGAAAGCTAAAGCATTCTTCATATAGTCCGTTTTAGCTGTTTTCTCCTTCTGCAAAAGCTTTGAAAGTAACAATATTGGTCAAAACGTAGTTGATTGAATCATGAAAAAAGGTCGTTTGCTTGATAGAAAACATAGTTGAGTGATTCAGGTTCTACAACAACATCTAATCCTTCATACCATAATGATAATGATGAAAAAAGATCATTTGCTTGATAGAAACAGTGAAAGCTAAAGCATTCTTCATATAGTCCGTTTTAGCTGTTTTCTCCTTCTGCAAAAGCTTTGAAAGTAACAATATTGGTCAAAACGTAGTTGAGTGAATCAGGTTCTACAACAACACCTAATCCTTCATACCATAATGATAATGATGAAAAAAGATCATTTGCTTGATAGAAACAGTGTAAGTTAAGGCATTCTTCATACAATCTGTTTTAGCTGTTTTCTCCTTCTGCAAAAGCTTTGAAAGTAACAATATTGGTCAAAACGTAGTTGAGTGAATCAGGTTCTAAATCTAGACCTAATCCTTCATACCATAATGATAATGATGAAAAAGGGTCATTTGCTTGATAGAAACAGTGAAAGCTAAGGCATTCTTCATACAGTCCGTTTTAGCTGTTTTCTCTTTCTTCAAAAGCTTTGAAAGTAATAATATTGGTCAAAACGTAGTTGAGTGAATGAGGTTCTAAAACTAGACCTAATCCTTCTTTCCATAATGATAATGATGAAAAAGGGTCATTTGCTTGATAGAAAACGTAGTTGAGTGAATCAGGTTCTAAAACTAGACCTAATCCTTCTTTCCATAATGATAATGATGAAAAAGGGTCATTTGCTTGATAGAAAACGTAGTTGAGTGAATCGGGTTCTACAACAACACCTAATCCTTCATACCATAATGAAAATGATGAAAAAGGGTCATTTGCTTGATAGAAACAGTGAAAGCTAAGGCATTCTTCATACAGTCATTTTTAGCTGTTTTCTATTTCTGCAAAAGCTTTGAAAGTAACAATATGGGTCAAAACGTAGTTGAGTGAATCAGGTTCTAAAACTAGACCTTATCCTTCATACCATAATGATAATGATGAAAAAGGGTCATTTGCTTGATAGAAAACGTAGTTGAGTGAATCGGGTTCTACAACAACACCTAATCCTTCATACCATAATGAAAATGATGAAAAAAGGTCATTTGCTTGATAGAAACAGTGAAAGGTAAGGCATTCTTAATACAGTCCGTTTCAGCTGTTTTCTCATTCTGCAAAAGCTTTGAAAGTAACAATATTGGTCAAAACGTAGTTGAGTGAATCAGGTTCTAAAACTAGACCTTATCCTTCATACCATAATGATAATGATGAAAAAAGGTCATTTGCTTGATAGAAAACATAGTTGAGTGATTCAGGTTCTATAACAACATCTAATCCTTCATACCATAATGATAATGATGAAAAAAGATCATTTGCTTGATAGAAACAGTGAAAGCTAAAGCATTCTTCATATAGTCCGTTTTAGCTGTTTTCTCCTTCTGCAAAAGCTTTGAAAGTAACAATATTGGTCAAAACGTAGTTGAGTGAATCAGGTTCTACAACAACACCTAATCCTTCATACCATAATGATAATGATGAAAAAAGATCATTTGCTTGATAGAAACAGTGAAAGCTAAAGCATTCTTCATACAGTCCGTTTTAGCTGTTTTCTCTTTCTGCAAAAGCTTTGAAAGTAACAATATGGGTCAAAACGAAGTTGAGTGAATCAGGTTCTAAAACTAGACCTTATCCTTCATACCATAATGATAATGATGAAAAGGGGTCATTTGCTTGATAGAAAACATAGTTGAGTGAATCAGGTTCTAGAAAAACGCCTAATCCTTCTTTCCATAATGATAATGATGAAAAAGGGTCATTTGCTTGATAGAAAACGTAGTTGAGTGAATCGGGTTCTACAACAACACCTAATCCTTCATACCATAATGATAATGATGAAAAAAGATCATTTGCTTGATAGAAACAGTGAAAGCTAAAGCATTCTTCATACAGTCCGTTTTAGCTGTTTTCTCTTTCTGCAAAAGCTTTGAAAGTAACAATATGGGTCAAAACGAAGTTGAGTGAATCAGGTTCTAAAACTAGACCTTATCCTTCATACCATAATGATAATGATGAAAAAGGGTCATTTGCTTGATAGAAAACGTAGTTGAGTGAATCGGGTTCTACAACAACACCTAATCCTTCATACCATAATGAAAATGATGAAAAAAGGTCATTTGCTTGATAGAAACAGTGAAAGCTAAGGCATTCTTAATACAGTCCGTTTTAGCTGTTTTCTCCTTCTGCAAAAGCTTTGAAAGTAACAATATTGGTCAAAACGTAGTTGAGTGAATCAGGTTCTAAAACTAGACCTTATCCTTCATACCATAATGATAATGATGAAAAAAGGTCATTTGCTTGATAGAAAACATAGTTGAGTGATTCAGGTTCTACAACAACATCTAATCCTTCATACCATAATGATAATGATGAAAAAAGATCATTTGCTTGATAGAAACAGTGAAAGCTAAAGCATTCTTCATATAGTCCGTTTTAGCTGTTTTCTCCTTCTGCAAAAGCTTTGAAAGTAACAATATTGGTCAAAACGTAGTTGAGTGAATCAGGTTCTACAACAACACCTAATCCTTCATACCATAATGATAATGATGAAAAAAGATCATTTGCTTGATAGAAACAGTGAAAGCTAAAGCATTCTTCATACAGTCCGTTTTAGCTGTTTTCTCTTTCTGCAAAAGCTTTGAAAGTAACAATATGGGTCAAAACGAAGTTGAGTGAATCAGGTTCTAAAACTAGACCTTATCCTTCATACCATAATGATAATGATGAAAAGGGGTCATTTGCTTGATAGAAAACATAGTTGAGTGAATCAGGTTCTAGAAAAACGCCTAATCCTTCTTTCCATAATGATAATGATGAAAAAGGGTCATTTGCTTGATAGAAAACGTAGTTGAGTGAATCGGGTTCTACAACAACACCTAATCCTTCATACCATAATGAAAATGATGAAAAAGGGTCATTTGCTTGATAGAAACAGTGAAAGCTAAGGCATTCTTCATACAGTCCATTTTAGCTGTTTTCTCTTTCTGCAAAAGCTTTGAAAGTAACAATATGGGTCAAAACGTAGTTGAGTGAATCAGGTTCTAAAACTAGACCTTATCCTTCATACCATAATGATAATGATGAAAAAGGGTCATTTGCTTGATAGAAAACGTAGTTGAGTGAATCGGGTTCTACAACAACACCTAATCCTTCATACCATAATGAAAATGATGAAAAAAGATCATTTGATTGATAGAAACAGTGAAAGCTAAAGCATTCTTAATACAGTCCGTTTTAGCTGTTTTCTCCTTCTGCAAAAGCTTTGAAAGTAACAATATGGGTCAAAACGTAGTTGATTAATCAGGTTCTAAAACTAGACCTTATCCTTCATACCATAATGATAATGATGAAAAAGGGTCATTTGCTTGATAGAAAACGTAGTTGAGTGAATCAGGTTCTACAACAACACCTAATCCTTCATACCATAATGATAATGATGAAAAAAGATCATTCGCTTGATAGAAACAGTGAAACCTAAAGCATTCTTCATATAGTCCGTTTTAGCTGTTTTCTCCTTCTGCAAAAGCTTTGAAAGTAACAATATTGGTCAAAACGTAGTTGAGTGAATCAGGTTCTAAAACTAGACCTTATCCTTCATACCATAATGATAATGATGAAAAAAGGTAATTTGCTTGATAGAAAACATAGTTGAGTGATTCAGGTTCTACAACAACATCTAATCCTTCATACCATAATGATAATGATGAAAAAAGATCATTTGCTTGATAGAAACAGTGAAAGCTAAAGCATTCTTCATATAGTCCGTTTTAGCTGTTTTCTCCTTCTGCAAAAGCTTTGAAAGTAACAATATTGGTCAAAACGTAGTTGAGTGAATCAGGTTCTACAACAACACCTAATCCTTCATACCATAATGATAATGATGAAAAAAGATCATTTGCTTGATAGAAACAGTGAAAGCTAAAGCATTCTTCATACAGTCCGTTTTAGCTGTTTTCTCTTTCTGCAAAAGCTTTGAAAGTAACAATATTGGTCAAAACGTAGTTGAGTGAATCAGGTTCTAAAACTAGACCTTATCCTTCATACCATAATGATAATGATGAAAAAAGGTCATTTCCTTGATAGAAAACATAGTTGAGTGATTCAGGTTCTACAACAACATCTAATCCTTCATACCATAATGATAATGATGAAAAAAGATCATTTGCTTGATAGAAACAGTGAAAGCTAAAGCATTCTTCATATAGTCCGTTTTAGCTGTTTTCTCCTTCTGCAAAAGCTTTGAAAGTAACAATATTGGTCAAAACGTAGTTGAGTGAATCATGAAAAAAGGTTGTTTGCTTGATAGAAAACATAGTTGAGTGATTCAGGTTCTACAACAACATCTAATCCTTCATACCATAATGATAATGATGAAAAAAGATCATTTGCTTGATAGAAACAGTGAAAGCTAAAGCATTCTTCATATAGTCCGTTTTAGCTGTTTTCTCCTTCTGCAAAAGCTTTGAAAGTAACAATATTGGTCAAAACGTAGTTGAGTGAATCAGGTTCTACAACAACACCTAATCCTTCATACCATAATGATAATGATGAAAAAAGATCATTTGCTTGATAGAAACAGTGTAAGTTAACGCATTCTTCATACAATCTGTTTTAGCTGTTTTCTCCTTCTGCAAAAGCTTTGAAAGTAACAATATTGGTCAAAACGTAGTTGAGTGAATCAGGTTCTAAATCTAGACCTAATCCTTCATACCATAATGATAATGATGAAAAAGGGTCATTTGCTTGATAGAAACAGTGAAAGCTAAGGCATTCTTCATACAGTCCGTTTTAGCTGTTTTCTCTTTCTTCAAAAGCTTTGAAAGTAATAATATTGGTCAAAACGTAGTTGAGTGAATGAGGTTCTAAAACTAGACCTAATCCTTCTTTCCATAATGATAATGATGAAAAAGGGTCATTTGCTTGATAGAAAACGTAGTTGAGTGAATCAGGTTCTAAAACTAGACCTAATCCTTCTTTCCATAATGATAATGATGAAAAAGGGTCATTTGCTTGATAGAAAACGTAGTTGAGTGAATCGGGTTCTACAACAACACCTAATCCTTCATACCATAATGAAAATGATGAAAAAGGGTCATTTGCTTGATAGAAACAGTGAAAGCTAAGGCATTCTTCATACAGTCATTTTTAGCTGTTTTCTATTTCTGCAAAAGCTTTGAAAGTAACAATATGGGTCAAAACGTAGTTGAGTGAATCAGGTTCTAAAACTAGACCTTATCCTTCATACCATAATGATAATGATGAAAAAGGGTCATTTGCTTGATAGAAAACGTAGTTGAGTGAATCGGGTTCTACAACAACACCTAATCCTTCATACCATAATGAAAATGATGAAAAAAGGTCATTTGCTTGATAGAAACAGTGAAAGGTAAGGCATTCTTAATACAGTCCGTTTCAGCTGTTTTCTCCTTCTGCAAAAGCTTTGAAAGTAACAATATTGGTCAAAACGTAGTTGAGTGAATCAGGTTCTAAAACTAGACCTTATCCTTCATACCATAATGATAATGATGAAAAAAGGTCATTTGCTTGATAGAAAACATAGTTGAGTGATTCAGGTTCTATAACAACATCTAATCCTTCATACCATAATGATAATGATGAAAAAAGATCATTTGCTTGATAGAAACAGTGAAAGCTAAAGCATTCTTAATACAGTCCGTTTTAGCTGTTTTCTCCTCCTGCAAAAGCTTTGAAAGTAACAATATGGGTCAAAACGTAGTTGAGTTAATCAGGTTCTAAAACTAGACCTTATCCTTCATACCATAATGATAATGATGAAAAAGGGTCATTTGCTTGATAGAAAACGTAGTTGAGTGAATCAGGTTCTACAACAACACCTAATCCTTCATACCATAATGATAATGATGAAAAAAGATCATTCGCTTGATAGAAACAGTGAAACCTAAAGCATTCTTCATATAGTCCGTTTTAGCTGTTTTCTCCTTCTGCAAAAGCTTTGAAAGTAACAATATTGGTCAAAACGTAGTTGAGTGAATTGGGTTCTAAAACTAGACCTTATCCTTCATACCATAATGATAATGATGAAAAAGGGTCATTTGCTTGATAGAAAACGTAGTTGAGTGAATCTGGTTCTAAAACTAGACCTAATCCTTCTTTCCATAATGATAATGATGAAAAAGGCTCATTTGCTTGATAGAAAACGTAGTTGAGTGAATCGGGTTCTACAACAACACCTAATCCTTCATACCATAATGAAAATTATGAAAAAAGGTCATTTGCTTGATAGAAACAGTGAAAGCTAAGGCATTCTTAATACAGTCCGTTTTAGCTGTTTTCTCCTTCTGCAAAAGCTTTGAAAGTAACAATATTGGTCAAAACGTAGTTGAGTGAATCAGGTTCTAAAACTAGACCTTATCCTTCATACCATAATGATAACGATGAAAAAAGGTCATTTGCTTGATAGAAAACATAGTTGAGTGATTCAGGTTCTACAACAACATCTAATCCTTCATACCATAATGATAATGATGAAAAAAGATCATTTGCTTGATAGAAACAGTGAAAGCTAAGGCATTCTTCATACAGTCCATTTTAGCTGTTTTCTCTTTCTGCAAAAGCTTTGAAAGTAACAATATGGGTCAAAACGTAGTTGAGTGAATCAGGTTCTAAAACTAGACCTTATCCTTCATACCATAATGATAATGATGAAAAAGGGTCATTTGCTTGATAGAAAACGTAGTTGAGTGAATCGGGTTCTACAACAACACCTAATCCTTCATACCATAATGAAAATGATGAAAAAAGGTCATTTGCTTGATAGAAACAGTGAAAGCTAAGGCATTCTTCATACAGTCCGTTTTAGCTGTTTTCTCCTTCTGCAAAAGCTTTGAAAGTAACAATATGGGTCAAAACGTAGTTGAGTTAATCAGGTTCTAAAACAAGACCTTATCCTTCATACCATAATGATAATGATGAAAAAGGGTCATTTGCTTGACAGAAAACGTAGTTGAGTGAATCAGGTTCTACAACAACACCTAATCCTTCATACCTTAATGATAATGATGAAAAAAGATCATTCGCTTGATAGAAACAGTGAAACCTAAAGCATTCTTCATATAGTCCGTTTTAGCTGTTTTCTCCTTCTGCAAAAGCTTTGAAAGTAACAATATTGGTCAAAACGTAGTTGAGTGAATTAGGTTCTAAAACTAGACCTTATCCTTCATACCATAATGATAATGATGAAAAAGGGTCATTTGCTTGATAGAAAACGTAGTTGAGTGAATCTGGTTCTAAAACTAGACCTAATCCTTCTTTCCATAATGATAATGATGAAAAAGGGTCATTTGCTTGATAGAAAACGTAGTTGAGTGAATCGGGTTCTACAACAACACCTAATCCTTCATACCATAATGAAAATTATGAAAAAAGGTCATTTGCTTGATAGAAACAGTGAAAGCTAAGGCATTCTTAATACAGTCCGTTTTAGCTGTTTTCTCCTTCTGCAAAAGCTTTGAAAGTAACAATATTGGTCAAAACGAAGTTGAGTGAATCAGGTTCTACAACAACACCTAATCCTTCATACCATAATGATAATGATGAAAAAAGATCATTCGCTTGATAGAAACAGTGAAACCTAAAGCATTCTTCATATAGTCCGTTTTAGCTGTTTTCTCCTTCTGCAAAAGCTTTGAAAGTAACAATATTGGTCAAAACGTAGTTGAGTGAATCAGGTTCTACAACAACACCTAATCCTTCATACCATAATGATAATGATGAAAAAAGATCATTTGCTTGATAGAAACAGTGTAAGTTAAGGCATTCTTCATACAATCTGTTTTAGCTGTTTTCTCCTTCTGCAAAAGCTTTGAAAGTAACAATATTGGTCAAAACGTAGTTGAGTGAATCAGGTTCTAAATCTAGACCTAATCCTTCATACCATAATGATAATGATGAAAAAGGGTCATTTGCTTGATAGAAACAGTGAAAGCTAAGGCATTCTTCATACAGTCCGTTTTAGCTGTTTTCTCTTTCTTCAAAAGCTTTGAAAGTAATAATATTGGTCAAAACGTAGTTGAGTGAATGAGGTTCTAAAACTAGACCTAATCCTTCTTTCCATAATGATAATGATGAAAAAGGGTCATTTGCTTGATAGAAAACGTAGTTGAGTGAATCAGGTTCTAAAACTAGACCTAATCCTTCTTTCCATAATGATAATGATGAAAAAGGGTCATTTGCTTGATAGAAAACGTAGTTGAGTGAATCGGGTTCTACAACAACACCTAATCCTTCATACCATAATGAAAATGATGAAAAAGGGTCATTTGCTTGATAGAAACAGTGAAAGCTAAGGCATTCTTCATACAGTCATTTTTAGCTGTTTTCTATTTCTGCAAAAGCTTTGAAAGTAACAATATGGGTCAAAACGTAGTTGAGTGAATCAGGTTCTAAAACTAGACCTTATCCTTCATACCATAATGATAATGATGAAAAAGGGTCATTTGCTTGATAGAAAACGTAGTTGAGTGAATCGGGTTCTACAACAACACCTAATCCTTCATACCATAATGAAAATGATGAAAAAAGGTCATTTGCTTGATAGAAACAGTGAAAGGTAAGGCATTCTTAATACAGTCCGTTTCAGCTGTTTTCTCATTCTGCAAAAGCTTTGAAAGTAACAATATTGGTCAAAACGTAGTTGAGTGAATCAGGTTCTAAAACTAGACCTTATCCTTCATACCATAATGATAATGATGAAAAAAGGTCATTTGCTTGATAGAAAACATAGTTGAGTGATTCAGGTTCTATAACAACATCTAATCCTTCATACCATAATGATAATGATGAAAAAAGATCATTTGCTTGATAGAAACAGTGAAAGCTAAAGCATTCTTCATATAGTCCGTTTTAGCTGTTTTCTCCTTCTGCAAAAGCTTTGAAAGTAACAATATTGGTCAAAACGTAGTTGAGTGAATCAGGTTCTAAAACTAGACCTTATCCTTCATACCATAATGATAATGATGAAAAAAGGTCATTTGCTTGATAGAAAACATAGTTGAGTGATTCAGGTTCTACAACAACATCTAATCCTTCATACCATAATGATAATGATGAAAAAAGATCATTTGCTTGATAGAAACAGTGAAAGCTAAAGCATTCTTCATATAGTCCGTTTTAGCTGTTTTCTCCTTCTGCAAAAGCTTTGAAAGTAACAATATTGGTCAAAACGTAGTTGATTGAATCATGAAAAAAGGTCGTTTGCTTGATAGAAAACATAGTTGAGTGATTCAGGTTCTACAACAACATCTAATCCTTCATACCATAATGATAATGATGAAAAAAGATCATTTGCTTGATAGAAACAGTGAAAGCTAAAGCATTCTTCATATAGTCCGTTTTAGCTGTTTTCTCCTTCTGCAAAAGCTTTGAAAGTAACAATATTGGTCAAAACGTAGTTGAGTGAATCAGGTTCTACAACAACACCTAATCCTTCATACCATAATGATAATGATGAAAAAAGATCATTTGCTTGATAGAAACAGTGTAAGTTAAGGCATTCTTCATACAATCTGTTTTAGCTGTTTTCTCCTTCTGCAAAAGCTTTGAAAGTAACAATATTGGTCAAAACGTAGTTGAGTGAATCAGGTTCTAAATCTAGACCTAATCCTTCATACCATAATGATAATGATGAAAAAGGGTCATTTGCTTGATAGAAACAGTGAAAGCTAAGGCATTCTTCATACAGTCCGTTTTAGCTGTTTTCTCTTTCTTCAAAAGCTTTGAAAGTAATAATATTGGTCAAAACGTAGTTGAGTGAATGAGGTTCTAAAACTAGACCTAATCCTTCTTTCCATAATGATAATGATGAAAAAGGGTCATTTGCTTGATAGAAAACGTAGTTGAGTGAATCAGGTTCTAAAACTAGACCTAATCCTTCTTTCCATAATGATAATGATGAAAAAGGGTCATTTGCTTGATAGAAAACGTAGTTGAGTGAATCGGGTTCTACAACAACACCTAATCCTTCATACCATAATGAAAATGATGAAAAAGGGTCATTTGCTTGATAGAAACAGTGAAAGCTAAGGCATTCTTCATACAGTCATTTTTAGCTGTTTTCTATTTCTGCAAAAGCTTTGAAAGTAACAATATGGGTCAAAACGTAGTTGAGTGAATCAGGTTCTAAAACTAGACCTTATCCTTCATACCATAATGATAATGATGAAAAAGGGTCATTTGCTTGATAGAAAACGTAGTTGAGTGAATCGGGTTCTACAACAACACCTAATCCTTCATACCATAATGAAAATGATGAAAAAAGGTCATTTGCTTGATAGAAACAGTGAAAGGTAAGGCATTCTTAATACAGTCCGTTTCAGCTGTTTTCTCATTCTGCAAAAGCTTTGAAAGTAACAATATTGGTCAAAACGTAGTTGAGTGAATCAGGTTCTAAAACTAGACCTTATCCTTCATACCATAATGATAATGATGAAAAAAGGTCATTTGCTTGATAGAAAACATAGTTGAGTGATTCAGGTTCTATAACAACATCTAATCCTTCATACCATAATGATAATGATGAAAAAAGATCATTTGCTTGATAGAAACAGTGAAAGCTAAAGCATTCTTCATATAGTCCGTTTTAGCTGTTTTCTCCTTCTGCAAAAGCTTTGAAAGTAACAATATTGGTCAAAACGTAGTTGAGTGAATCAGGTTCTACAACAACACCTAATCCTTCATACCATAATGATAATAATGAAAAAAGATCATTTGCTTGATAGAAACAGTGAAAGCTAAAGCATTCTTCATACAGTCCGTTTTAGCTGTTTTCTCTTTCTGCAAAAGCTTTGAAAGTAACAATATGGGTCAAAACGAAGTTGAGTGAATCAGGTTCTAAAACTAGACCTTATCCTTCATACCATAATGATAATGATGAAAAGGGGTCATTTGCTTGATAGAAAACATAGTTGAGTGAATCAGGTTCTAGAAAAACGCCTAATCCTTCTTTCCATAATGATAATGATGAAAAAGGGTCATTTGCTTGATAGAAAACGTAGTTGAGTGAATCGGGTTCTACAACAACACCTAATCCTTCATACCATAATGATAATGATGAAAAAAGATCATTTGCTTGATAGAAACAGTGAAAGCTAAAGCATTCTTCATACAGTCCGTTTTAGCTGTTTTCTCTTTCTGCAAAAGCTTTGAAAGTAACAATATGGGTCAAAACGAAGTTGAGTGAATCAGGTTCTAAAACTAGACCTTATCCTTCATACCATAATGATAATGATCAAAAAGGGTCATTTGCTTGATAGAAAACGTAGTTGAGTGAATCGGGTTCTACAACAACACCTAATCCTTCATACCATAATGAAAATGATGAAAAAAGGTCATTTGCTTGATAGAAACAGTGAAAGCTAAGGCATTCTTAATACAGTCCGTTTTAGCTGTTTTCTCCTTCTGCAAAAGCTTTGAAAGTAACAATATTGGTCAAAACGTAGTTGAGTGAATCAGGTTCTAAAACTAGACCTTATCCTTCATACCATAATGATAATGATGAAAAAAGGTCATTTGCTTGATAGAAAACATAGTTGAGTGATTCAGGTTCTACAACAACATCTAATCCTTCATACCATAATGATAATGATGAAAAAAGATCATTTGCTTGATAGAAACAGTGAAAGCTAAAGCATTCTTCATATAGTCCGTTTTAGCTGTTTTCTCCTTCTGCAAAAGCTTTGAAAGTAACAATATTGGTCAAAACGTAGTTGAGTGAATCAGGTTCTAAAACTAGACCTTATCCTTCATACCATAATGATAATGATGAAAAAGGGTCATTTGCTTGATAGAAAACGTAGTTGAGTGAATCAGGTTCTACAACAACACCTAATCCTTCATACCATAATGATAATGATGAAAAAAGATCATTCGCTTGATAGAAACAGTGAAACCTAAAGCATTCTTCATATAGTCCGTTTTAGCTGTTTTCTCCTTCTGCAAAAGCTTTGAAAGTAACAATATTGGTCAAAACGTAGTTGAGTGAATCAGGTTCTAAAACTAGACCTTATCCTTCATACCATAATGATAATGATGAAAAAAGGTAATTTGCTTGATAGAAAACATAGTTGAGTGATTCAGGTTCTACAACAACATCTAATCCTTCATACCATAATGATAATGATGAAAAAAGATCATTTGCTTGATAGAAACAGTGAAAGCTAAAGCATTCTTCATATAGTCCGTTTTAGCTGTTTTCTCCTTCTGCAAAAGCTTTGAAAGTAACAATATTGGTCAAAACGTAGTTGAGTGAATCAGGTTCTACAACAACACCTAATCCTTCATACCATAATGATAATGATGAAAAAAGATCATTTGCTTGATAGAAACAGTGAAAGCTAAAGCATTCTTCATACAGTCCGTTTTAGCTGTTTTCTCTTTCTGCAAAAGCTTTGAAAGTAACAATATTGGTCAAAACGTAGTTGAGTGAATCAGGTTCTAAAACTAGACCTTATCCTTCATACCATAATGATAATGATGAAAAAAGGTCATTTCCTTGATAGAAAACATAGTTGAGTGATTCAGGTTCTACAACAACATCTAATCCTTCATACCATAATGATAATGATGAAAAAAGATCATTTGCTTGATAGAAACAGTGAAAGCTAAAGCATTCTTCATATAGTCCGTTTTAGCTGTTTTCTCCTTCTGCAAAAGCTTTGAAAGTAACAATATTGGTCAAAACGTAGTTGAGTGAATCATGAAAAAAGGTTGTTTGCTTGATAGAAAACATAGTTGAGTGATTCAGGTTCTACAACAACATCTAATCCTTCATACCATAATGATAATGATGAAAAAAGATCATTTGCTTGATAGAAACAGTGAAAGCTAAAGCATTCTTCATATAGTCCGTTTTAGCTGTTTTCTCCTTCTGCAAAAGCTTTGAAAGTAACAATATTGGTCAAAACGTAGTTGAGTGAATCAGGTTCTACAACAACACCTAATCCTTCATACCATAATGATAATGATGAAAAAAGATCATTTGCTTGATAGAAACAGTGTAAGTTAACGCATTCTTCATACAATCTGTTTTAGCTGTTTTCTCCTTCTGCAAAAGCTTTGAAAGTAACAATATTGGTCAAAACGTAGTTGAGTGAATCAGGTTCTAAATCTAGACCTAATCCTTCATACCATAATGATAATGATGAAAAAGGGTCATTTGCTTGATAGAAACAGTGAAAGCTAAGGCATTCTTCATACAGTCCGTTTTAGCTGTTTTCTCTTTCTTCAAAAGCTTTGAAAGTAATAATATTGGTCAAAACGTAGTTGAGTGAATGAGGTTCTAAAACTAGACCTAATCCTTCTTTCCATAATGATAATGATGAAAAAGGGTCATTTGCTTGATAGAAAACGTAGTTGAGTGAATCAGGTTCTAAAACTAGACCTAATCCTTCTTTCCATAATGATAATGATGAAAAAGGGTCATTTGCTTGATAGAAAACGTAGTTGAGTGAATCGGGTTCTACAACAACACCTAATCCTTCATACCATAATGAAAATGATGAAAAAGGGTCATTTGCTTGATAGAAACAGTGAAAGCTAAGGCATTCTTCATACAGTCATTTTTAGCTGTTTTCTATTTCTGCAAAAGCTTTGAAAGTAACAATATGGGTCAAAACGTAGTTGAGTGAATCAGGTTCTAAAACTAGACCTTATCCTTCATACCATAATGATAATGATGAAAAAGGGTCATTTGCTTGATAGAAAACGTAGTTGAGTGAATCGGGTTCTACAACAACACCTAATCCTTCATACCATAATGAAAATGATGAAAAAAGGTCATTTGCTTGATAGAAACAGTGAAAGGTAAGGCATTCTTAATACAGTCCGTTTCAGCTGTTTTCTCCTTCTGCAAAAGCTTTGAAAGTAACAATATTGGTCAAAACGTAGTTGAGTGAATCAGGTTCTAAAACTAGACCTTATCCTTCATACCATAATGATAATGATGAAAAAAGGTCATTTGCTTGATAGAAAACATAGTTGAGTGATTCAGGTTCTATAACAACATCTAATCCTTCATACCATAATGATAATGATGAAAAAAGATCATTTGCTTGATAGAAACAGTGAAAGCTAAAGCATTCTTAATACAGTCCGTTTTAGCTGTTTTCTCCTCCTGCAAAAGCTTTGAAAGTAACAATATGGGTCAAAACGTAGTTGAGTTAATCAGGTTCTAAAACTAGACCTTATCCTTCATACCATAATGATAATGATGAAAAAGGGTCATTTGCTTGATAGAAAACGTAGTTGAGTGAATCAGGTTCTACAACAACACCTAATCCTTCATACCATAATGATAATGATGAAAAAAGATCATTCGCTTGATAGAAACAGTGAAACCTAAAGCATTCTTCATATAGTCCGTTTTAGCTGTTTTCTCCTTCTGCAAAAGCTTTGAAAGTAACAATATTGGTCAAAACGTAGTTGAGTGAATTGGGTTCTAAAACTAGACCTTATCCTTCATACCATAATGATAATGATGAAAAAGGGTCATTTGCTTGATAGAAAACGTAGTTGAGTGAATCTGGTTCTAAAACTAGACCTAATCCTTCTTTCCATAATGATAATGATGAAAAAGGCTCATTTGCTTGATAGAAAACGTAGTTGAGTGAATCGGGTTCTACAACAACACCTAATCCTTCATACCATAATGAAAATTATGAAAAAAGGTCATTTGCTTGATAGAAACAGTGAAAGCTAAGGCATTCTTAATACAGTCCGTTTTAGCTGTTTTCTCCTTCTGCAAAAGCTTTGAAAGTAACAATATTGGTCAAAACGTAGTTGAGTGAATCAGGTTCTAAAACTAGACCTTATCCTTCATACCATAATGATAACGATGAAAAAAGGTCATTTGCTTGATAGAAAACATAGTTGAGTGATTCAGGTTCTACAACAACATCTAATCCTTCATACCATAATGATAATGATGAAAAAAGATCATTTGCTTGATAGAAACAGTGAAAGCTAAGGCATTCTTCATACAGTCCATTTTAGCTGTTTTCTCTTTCTGCAAAAGCTTTGAAAGTAACAATATGGGTCAAAACGTAGTTGAGTGAATCAGGTTCTAAAACTAGACCTTATCCTTCATACCATAATGATAATGATGAAAAAGGGTCATTTGCTTGATAGAAAACGTAGTTGAGTGAATCGGGTTCTACAACAACACCTAATCCTTCATACCATAATGAAAATGATGAAAAAAGGTCATTTGCTTGATAGAAACAGTGAAAGCTAAGGCATTCTTCATACAGTCCGTTTTAGCTGTTTTCTCCTTCTGCAAAAGCTTTGAAAGTAACAATATGGGTCAAAACGTAGTTGAGTTAATCAGGTTCTAAAACAAGACCTTATCCTTCATACCATAATGATAATGATGAAAAAGGGTCATTTGCTTGACAGAAAACGTAGTTGAGTGAATCAGGTTCTACAACAACACCTAATCCTTCATACCTTAATGATAATGATGAAAAAAGATCATTCGCTTGATAGAAACAGTGAAACCTAAAGCATTCTTCATATAGTCCGTTTTAGCTGTTTTCTCCTTCTGCAAAAGCTTTGAAAGTAACAATATTGGTCAAAACGTAGTTGAGTGAATTAGGTTCTAAAACTAGACCTTATCCTTCATACCATAATGATAATGATGAAAAAGGGTCATTTGCTTGATAGAAAACGTAGTTGAGTGAATCTGGTTCTAAAACTAGACCTAATCCTTCTTTCCATAATGATAATGATGAAAAAGGGTCATTTGCTTGATAGAAAACGTAGTTGAGTGAATCGGGTTCTACAACAACACCTAATCCTTCATACCATAATGAAAATTATGAAAAAAGGTCATTTGCTTGATAGAAACAGTGAAAGCTAAGGCATTCTTAATACAGTCCGTTTTAGCTGTTTTCTCCTTCTGCAAAAGCTTTGAAAGTAACAATATTGGTCAAAACGAAGTTGAGTGAATCAGGTTCTACAACAACACCTAATCCTTCATACCATAATGATAATGATGAAAAAAGATCATTCGCTTGATAGAAACAGTGAAACCTAAAGCATTCTTCATATAGTCCGTTTTAGCTGTTTTCTCCTTCTGCAAAAGCTTTGAAAGTAACAATATTGGTCAAAACGTAGTTGAGTGAATCAGGTTCTACAACAACACCTAATCCTTCATACCATAATGATAATGATGAAAAAAGATCATTTGCTTGATAGAAACAGTGAAAGCTAAAGCATTCTTCATACAGTCCGTTTTAGCTGTTTTCTCTTTCTGCAAAAGCTTTGAAAGTAACAATATGGGTCAAAACGAAGTTGAGTGAATCAGGTTCTAAAACTAGACCTTATCCTTCATACCATAATGATAATGATGAAAAAGGGTCATTTGCTTGATAGAAAACGTAGTTGAGTGATTCAGGTTCTATAACAACATCTAATCCTTCATACCATAATGATAATGATGAAAAAAGATCATTTGCTTGATAGAAACAGTGAAAGCTAAAGCATTCTTAATACAGTCCGTTTTAGCTGTTTTCTCTTTCTGCAAAAGCTTTGAAAGTAACAATATGGGTCAAAACGAAGTTGAGTGAATCAGGTTCTAAAACTAGACCTTATCCTTCATACCATAATGATAATGATGAAAAAGGGTCATTTGCTTGATAGAAACAGTGAAAGCTAAGGCATTCTTCATACAGTCCGTTTTAGCTGTTTTCTCTTTCTTCAAAAGCTTTGAAAGTAATAATATTGGTCAAAACGTAGTTGAGTGAATCAGGTTCTAAAACTAGACCTAATCCTTCTTTCCATAATGATAATGATGAAAAAGGGTCATTTGCTTGATAGAAAACGTAGTTGAGTGAATCGGGTTCTACAACAACACCTAATCCTTCATACCATAATGATAATGATGAAAAAGGGTCATTTGCTTGATAGAAAACGTAGTTGAGTGAATCAGGTTCTAAATCTAGACCTAATCCTTCATACCATAATGATAATGATGAAAAAGGGTCATTTGCTTGATAGAAAACGTAGTTGAGTGAATCAGGTTCTAAAACTAGACCTTATCCTTCATACCATAATGATAATGATGAAAAAGGGTCATTTGCTTGATAGAAAACATAGTTGAGTGAATCAGGTTCTAGAACAACGCCTAATCCTTCTTTCCATAATGATAATGATGAAAAAGGGTCATTTGCTTGATAGAAAACGTAGTTGAGTGAATCAGGTTCTAAATCTAGACCTAATCCTTCATACCATAATGATAATGATGAAAAAGGGTCATTTGCTTGATAGAAAACGTAGTTGAGTGAATCAGGTTCTAAAACTAGACCTAATCCTTCTTTCCATAATGATAATGATGAAAAAGGGTCATTTGCTTGATAGAAAACGTAGTTGAGTGAATCGGGTTCTACAACAACACCTAATCCTTCATACCATAATGAAAATGATGAAAAAAGGTCATTTGCTTGATAGAAACAGTGAAAGGTAAGGCATTCTTAATACAGTCCGTTTTAGCTGTTTTCTCCTTCTGCAAAAGCTTTGAAAGTAACAATATGGGTCAAAACGTAGTTGAGTTAATCAGGTTCTAAAACTAGACCTTATCCTTCATACCATAATGATAATGATGAAAAAGGGTCATTTGCTTGATAGAAAACGTAGTTGAGTGAATCAGGTTCTACAACAACACCTAATCCTTCATACCATAATGATAATGATGAAAAAAGATCATTCGCTTGATAGAAACAGTGAAACCTAAAGCATTCTTCATATAGTCCGTTTTAGCTGTTTTCTCCTTCTGCAAAAGCTTTGAAAGTAACAATATTGGTCAAAACGTAGTTGAGTGAATCAGGTTCTACAACAACACCTAATCCTTCATACCATAATGATAATGATGAAAAAAGATCATTTGCTTGATAGAAACAGTGAAAGCTAAAGCATTCTTCATACAGTCCGTTTTAGCTGTTTTCTCTTTCTGCAAAAGCTTTGAAAGTAACAATATGGGTCAAAACGAAGTTGAGTGAATCAGGTTCTAAAACTAGACCTTATCCTTCATACCATAATGATAATGATGAAAAAGGGTCATTTGCTTGATAGAAAACGTAGTTGAGTGAATCGGGTTCTACAACAACACCTAATCCTTCATACCATAATGAAAATGATGAAAAAAGGTCATTTGCTTGATAGAAACAGTGAAAGCTAAGGCATTCTTAATACAGTCCGTTTTAGCTGTTTTCTCCTTCTGCAAAAGCTTTGAAAGTAACAATATTGGTCAAAACGTAGTTGAGTGAATCAGGTTCTAAAACTAGACCTTATCCTTCATACCATAATGATAATGATGAAAAAAGGTCATTTGCTTGATAGAAAACATAGTTGAGTGATTCAGGTTCTACAACAACATCTAATCCTTCATACCATAATGATAATGATGAAAAAGGGTCATTTGCTTGATAGAAAACGTAGTTGAGTGAATCAGGTTCTAAATCTAGACCTAATCCTTCATACCATAATGATAATGATGAAAAAAGGTCATTTGCTTGATAGAAACAGTGAAAGCTAAGGCATTCTTAATACAGTCCGTTTTAGCTGTTTTCTCCTTCTGCAAAAGCTTTGAAAGTAACAATATTGGTCAAAACGTAGTTGAGTGAATCACGTTCTAAAACTAGACCTTATCCTTCATACCATAATGATAATGATGAAAAAAGGTCATTTGCTTGATAGAAAACATAGTTGAGTGATTCAGGTTCTACAACAACATCTAATCCTTCATACCATAATGATAATGATGAAAAAAGATCATTTGCTTGATAGAAACAGTGAAAGCTAAAGCATCTTCATATAGTCCGTTTTAGCTGTTTTCTCCTTCTGCAAAAGCTTTGAAAGTAACAATATTGGTCAAAACGTAGTTGAGTGAATCAGGTTCTACAACAACACCTAATCCTTCATACCATAATGATAATGATGAAAAAAGATCATTTGCTTGATAGAAACAGTGAAAGCTAAAGCATTCTTCATACAGTCCGTTTTAGCTGTTTTCTCTTTCTGCAAAAGCTTTGAAAGTAACAATATGGGTCAAAACGAAGTTGAGTGAATCAGGTTCTAAAACTAGACCTTATCCTTCATACCATAATGATAATGATGAAAAAGGGTCATTTGCTTGATAGAAAACGTAGTTGAGTGAATCGGGTTCTACAACAACACCTAATCCTTCATACCATAATGAAAATGATGAAAAAAGGTCATTTGCTTGATAGAAACAGTGAAAGCTAAGGCATTCTTAATACAGTCCGTTTTAGCTGTTTTCTCCTTCTGCAAAAGCTTTGAAAGTAACAATATTGGTCAAAACGTAGTTGAGTGAATCAGGTTCTAAAACTAGACCTTATCCTTCATACCATAATGATAATGATGAAAAAAGGTCATTTGCTTGATAGAAAACATAGTTGAGTGATTCAGGTTCTACAACAACATCTAATCCTTCATACCATAATGATAATGATGAAAAAAGATCATTTGCTTGATAGAAACAGTGAAAGCTAAAGCATTCTTCATATAGTCCGTTTTAGCTGTTTTCTCCTTCTGCAAAAGCTTTGAAAGTAACAATATTGGTCAAAACGTAGTTGAGTGAATCAGGTTCTACAACAACACCTAATCCTTCATACCATAATGATAATGATGAAAAAAGATCATTTGCTTGATAGAAACAGTGAAAGCTAAAGCATTCTTCATACAGTCCGTTTTAGCTGTTTTCTCTTTCTGCAAAAGCTTTGAAAGTAACAATATGGGTCAAAACGAAGTTGAGTGAATCAGGTTCTAAAACTAGACCTTATCCTTCATACCATAATGATAATGATGAAAAGGGGTCATTTGCTTGATAAAAAACATAGTTGAGTGAATCAGGTTCTAGAAAAACGCCTAATCCTTCTTTCCATAATGATAATGATGAAAAAGGGTCATTTGCTTGATAGAAAACGTAGTTGAGTGAATCGGGTTCTACAACAACACCTAATCCTTCATACCATAATGAAAATGATGAAAAAGGGTCATTTGCTTGATAGAAACAGTGAAAGCTAAGGCATTCTTCATACAGTCCATTTTAGCTGTTTTCTCTTTCTGCAAAAGCTTTGAAAGTAACAATATGGGTCAAAACGTAGTTGAGTGAATCAGGTTCTAAAACTAGACCTTATCCTTCATACCATAATGATAATGATGAAAAAGGGTCATTTGCTTGATAGAAAACGTAGTTGAGTGAATCGGGTTCTACAACAACACCTAATCCTTCATACCATAATGAAAATGATGAAAAAAGATCATTTGCTTGATAGAAACAGTGAAAGCTAAAGCATTCTTAATACAGTCCGTTTTAGCTGTTTTCTCCTTCTGCAAAAGCTTTGAAAGTAACAATATGGGTCAAAACGTAGTTGATTAATCAGGTTCTAAAACTAGACCTTATCCTTCATACCATAATGATAATGATGAAAAAGGGTCATTTGCTTGATAGAAAACGTAGTTGAGTGAATCAGGTTCTACAACAACACCTAATCCTTCATACCATAATGATAATGATGAAAAAGGGTCATTTGCTTGATAGAAAACGTAGTTGAGTGAATCAGGTTCTAAATCTAGACCTAATCCTTCATACCATAATGATAATGATGAAAAAAGGTCATTTGCTTGATAGAAACAGTGAAAGCTAAGGCATTCTTAATACAGTCCGTTTTAGCTGTTTTCTCCTTCTGCAAAAGCTTTGAAAGTAACAATATTGGTCAAAACGTAGTTGAGTGAATCACGTTCTAAAACTAGACCTTATCCTTCATACCATAATGATAATGATGAAAAAAGGTCATTTGCTTGATAGAAAACATAGTTGAGTGATTCAGGTTCTACAACAACATCTAATCCTTCATACCATAATGATAATGATGAAAAAAGATCATTTGCTTGATAGAAACAGTGAAAGCTAAAGCATCTTCATATAGTCCGTTTTAGCTGTTTTCTCCTTCTGCAAAAGCTTTGAAAGTAACAATATTGGTCAAAACGTAGTTGAGTGAATCAGGTTCTACAACAACACCTAATCCTTCATACCATAATGATAATGATGAAAAAAGATCATTTGCTTGATAGAAACAGTGAAAGCTAAAGCATTCTTCATACAGTCCGTTTTAGCTGTTTTCTCTTTCTGCAAAAGCTTTGAAAGTAACAATATGGGTCAAAACGAAGTTGAGTGAATCAGGTTCTAAAACTAGACCTTATCCTTCATACCATAATGATAATGATGAAAAAGGGTCATTTGCTTGATAGAAAACGTAGTTGAGTGAATCGGGTTCTACAACAACACCTAATCCTTCATACCATAATGAAAATGATGAAAAAAGGTCATTTGCTTGATAGAAACAGTGAAAGCTAAGGCATTCTTAATACAGTCCGTTTTAGCTGTTTTCTCCTTCTGCAAAAGCTTTGAAAGTAACAATATTGGTCAAAACGTAGTTGAGTGAATCAGGTTCTAAAACTAGACCTTATCCTTCATACCATAATGATAATGATGAAAAAAGGTCATTTGCTTGATAGAAAACATAGTTGAGTGATTCAGGTTCTACAACAACATCTAATCCTTCATACCATAATGATAATGATGAAAAAAGATCATTTGCTTGATAGAAACAGTGAAAGCTAAAGCATTCTTCATATAGTCCGTTTTAGCTGTTTTCTCCTTCTGCAAAAGCTTTGAAAGTAACAATATTGGTCAAAACGTAGTTGAGTGAATCAGGTTCTACAACAACACCTAATCCTTCATACCATAATGATAATGATGAAAAAAGATCATTTGCTTGATAGAAACAGTGAAAGCTAAAGCATTCTTCATACAGTCCGTTTTAGCTGTTTTCTCTTTCTGCAAAAGCTTTGAAAGTAACAATATGGGTCAAAACGAAGTTGAGTGAATCAGGTTCTAAAACTAGACCTTATCCTTCATACCATAATGATAATGATGAAAAGGGGTCATTTGCTTGATAAAAAACATAGTTGAGTGAATCAGGTTCTAGAAAAACGCCTAATCCTTCTTTCCATAATGATAATGATGAAAAAGGGTCATTTGCTTGATAGAAAACGTAGTTGAGTGAATCGGGTTCTACAACAACACCTAATCCTTCATACCATAATGAAAATGATGAAAAAGGGTCATTTGCTTGATAGAAACAGTGAAAGCTAAGGCATTCTTCATACAGTCCATTTTAGCTGTTTTCTCTTTCTGCAAAAGCTTTGAAAGTAACAATATGGGTCAAAACGTAGTTGAGTGAATCAGGTTCTAAAACTAGACCTTATCCTTCATACCATAATGATAATGATGAAAAAGGGTCATTTGCTTGATAGAAAACGTAGTTGAGTGAATCGGGTTCTACAACAACACCTAATCCTTCATACCATAATGAAAATGATGAAAAAAGATCATTTGCTTGATAGAAACAGTGAAAGCTAAAGCATTCTTAATACAGTCCGTTTTAGCTGTTTTCTCCTTCTGCAAAAGCTTTGAAAGTAACAATATGGGTCAAAACGTAGTTGATTAATCAGGTTCTAAAACTAGACCTTATCCTTCATACCATAATGATAATGATGAAAAAGGGTCATTTGCTTGATAGAAAACGTAGTTGAGTGAATCAGGTTCTACAACAACACCTAATCCTTCATACCATAATGATAATGATGAAAAAAGATCATTCGCTTGATAGAAACAGTGAAACCTAAAGCATTCTTCATATAGTCCGTTTTAGCTGTTTTCTCCTTCTGCAAAAGCTTTGAAAGTAACAATATTGGTCAAAACGTAGTTGAGTGAATTAGGTTCTAAAACTAGACCTTATCCTTCATACCATAATGATAATGATGAAAAAGGGTCATTTGCTTGATAGAAAACGTAGTTGAGTGAATCTGGTTCTAAAACTAGACCTAATCCTTCTTTCCATAATGATAATGATGAAAAAGGGTCATTTGCTTGATAGAAAACGTAGTTGAGTGAATCGGGTTCTACAACAACACCTAATCCTTCATACCATAATGAAAATTATGAAAAAAGGTCATTTGCTTGATAGAAACAGTGAAAGCTAAGGCATTCTTAATACAGTCCGTTTTAGCTGTTTTCTCCTTCTGCAAAAGCTTTGAAAGTAACAATATTGGTCAAAACGTAGTTGAGTGAATCACGTTCTAAAACTAGACCTTATCCTTCATACCATAATGATAATGATGAAAAAAGGTCATTTGCTTGATAGAAAACATAGTTGAGTGATTCAGGTTCTACAACAACATCTAATCCTTCATACCATAATGATAATGATGAAAAAAGATCATTTGCTTGATAGAAACAGTGAAAGCTAAAGCATCTTCATATAGTCCGTTTTAGCTGTTTTCTCCTTCTGCAAAAGCTTTGAAAGTAACAATATTGGTCAAAACGTAGTTGAGTGAATCAGGTTCTACAACAACACCTAATCCTTCATACCATAATGATAATGATGAAAAAAGATCATTTGCTTGATAGAAACAGTGAAAGCTAAAGCATTCTTCATACAGTCCGTTTTAGCTGTTTTCTCTTTCTGCAAAAGCTTTGAAAGTAACAATATTGGTCAAAACGTAGTTGAGTGAATCAGGTTCTAAAACTAGACCTTATCCTTCATACCATAATGATAATGATGAAAAAAGGTCATTTGCTTGATAGAAAACATAGTTGAGTGATTCAGGTTCTATAACAACATCTAATCCTTCATACCATAATGATAATGATGAAAAAAGATCATTTGCTTGATAGAAACAGTGAAAGCTAAAGCATTCTTAATACAGTCCGTTTTAGCTGTTTTCTCTTTCTGCAAAAGCTTTGAAAGTAACAATATGGGTCAAAACGTAGTTGAGTGAATCAGGTTCTAAAACTAGACCTTATCCTTCATACCATAATGATAATGATGAAAAAGGGTCATTTGCTTGATAGAAAACGTAGTTGAGTGAATCGGGTTCTACAACAACACCTAATCCTTCATACCATAATGAAAATTATGAAAAAAGGTCATTTGCTTGATAGAAACAGTGAAAGCTAAGGCATTCTTAATACAGTCCGTTTTAGCTGTTTTCTCCTTCTGCAAAAGCTTTGAAAGTAACAATATTGGTCAAAACGTAGTTGAGTGAATCACGTTCTAAAACTAGACCTTATCCTTCATACCATAATGATAATGATGAAAAAAGGTCATTTGCTTGATAGAAAACATAGTTGAGTGATTCAGGTTCTACAACAACATCTAATCCTTCATACCATAATGATAATGATGAAAAAAGATCATTTGCTTGATAGAAACAGTGAAAGCTAAAGCATCTTCATATAGTCCGTTTTAGCTGTTTTCTCCTTCTGCAAAAGCTTTGAAAGTAACAATATTGGTCAAAACGTAGTTGAGTGAATCAGGTTCTACAACAACACCTAATCCTTCATACCATAATGATAATGATGAAAAAAGATCATTTGCTTGATAGAAACAGTGAAAGCTAAAGCATTCTTCATACAGTCCGTTTTAGCTGTTTTCTCTTTCTGCAAAAGCTTTGAAAGTAACAATATTGGTCAAAACGTAGTTGAGTGAATCAGGTTCTAAAACTAGACCTTATCCTTCATACCATAATGATAATGATGAAAAAAGGTCATTTGCTTGATAGAAAACATAGTTGAGTGATTCAGGTTCTATAACAACATCTAATCCTTCATACCATAATGATAATGATGAAAAAAGATCATTTGCTTGATAGAAACAGTGAAAGCTAAAGCATTCTTAATACAGTCCGTTTTAGCTGTTTTCTCTTTCTGCAAAAGCTTTGAAAGTAACAATATGGGTCAAAACGTAGTTGAGTGAATCAGGTTCTAAAACTAGACCTTATCCTTCATACCATAATGATAATGATGAAAAAGGGTCATTTGCTTGACAGAAAACGTAGTTGAGTGAATCAGGTTCTACAACAACACCTAATCCTTCATACCTTAATGATAATGATGAAAAAAGATCATTCGCTTGATAGAAACAGTGAAACCTAAAGCATTCTTCATATAGTCCGTTTTAGCTGTTTTCTCCTTCTGCAAAAGCTTTGAAAGTAACAATATTGGTCAAAACGTAGTTGAGTGAATTAGGTTCTAAAACTAGACCTTATCCTTCATACCATAATGATAATGATGAAAAAGGGTCATTTGCTTGATAGAAAACGTAGTTGAGTGAATCTGGTTCTAAAACTAGACCTAATCCTTCTTTCCATAATGATAATGATGAAAAAGGGTCATTTGCTTGATAGAAAACGTAGTTGAGTGAATCGGGTTCTACAACAACACCTAATCCTTCATACCATAATGAAAATTATGAAAAAAGGTCATTTGCTTGATAGAAACAGTGAAAGCTAAGGCATTCTTAATACAGTCCGTTTTAGCTGTTTTCTCCTTCTGCAAAAGCTTTGAAAGTAACAATATTGGTCAAAACGAAGTTGAGTGAATCAGGTTCTACAACAACACCTAATCCTTCATACCATAATGATAATGATGAAAAAAGATCATTCGCTTGATAGAAACAGTGAAACCTAAAGCATTCTTCATATAGTCCGTTTTAGCTGTTTTCTCCTTCTGCAAAAGCTTTGAAAGTAACAATATTGGTCAAAACGTAGTTGAGTGAATCAGGTTCTACAACAACACCTAATCCTTCATACCATAATGATAATGATGAAAAAAGATCATTTGCTTGATAGAAACAGTGAAAGCTAAAGCATTCTTCATACAGTCCGTTTTAGCTGTTTTCTCTTTCTGCAAAAGCTTTGAAAGTAACAATATGGGTCAAAACGAAGTTGAGTGAATCAGGTTCTAAAACTAGACCTTATCCTTCATACCATAATGATAATGATGAAAAAGGGTCATTTGCTTGATAGAAAACGTAGTTGAGTGAATCGGGTTCTACAACAACACCTAATCCTTCATACCATAATGAAAATGATGAAAAAAGGTCATTTGCTTGATAGAAACAGTGAAAGCTAAGGCATTCTTAATACAGTCCGTTTTAGCTGTTTTCTCCTTCTGCAAAAGCTTTGAAAGTAACAATATTGGTCAAAACGTAGTTGAGTGAATCAGGTTCTAAAACTAGACCTTATCCTTCATACCATAATGATAATGATGAAAAAAGGTCATTTGCTTGATAGAAAACATAGTTGAGTGATTCAGGTTCTACAACAACATCTAATCCTTCATACCATAATGATAATGATGAAAAAGGGTCATTTGCTTGATAGAAAACGTAGTTGAGTGAATCAGGTTCTAAATCTAGACCTAATCCTTCATACCATAATGATAATGATGAAAAAGGGTCATTTGCTTGATAGAAACAGTGAAAGCTAAGGCATTCTTCATACAGTCCGTTTTAGCTGTTTTCTCTTTCTTCAAAAGCTTTGAAAGTAATAATATTGGTCAAAACGTAGTTGAGTGAATCAGGTTCTAAAACTAGACCTAATCCTTCTTTCCATAATGATAATGATGAAAAAGGGTCATTTGCTTGATAGAAAACGTAGTTGAGTGAATCGGGTTCTACAACAACACCTAATCCTTCATACCATAATGAAAATGATGAAAAAAGGTCATTTGCTTGATAGAAACAGTGAAAGCTAAGGCATTCTTAATACAGTCCGTTTTAGCTGTTTTCTCCTTCTGCAAAAGCTTTGAAAGTAACAATATTGGTCAAAACGTAGTTGAGTGAATCAGGTTCTAAAACTAGACCTTATCCTTCATACCATAATGATAATGATGAAAAAAGGTCATTTGCTTGATAGAAACAGTGAAAGCTAAAGCATTCTTCATATAGTCCGTTTTAGCTGTTTTCTCCTTCTGCAAAAGCTTTGAAAGTAACAATATTGGTCAAAACATAGTTGAGTGATTCAGGTTCTACAACAACATCTAATCCTTCATACCATAATGATAATGATGAAAAAAGATCATTTGCTTGATAGAAACAGTGAAAGCTAAAGCATTCTTCATATAGTCCGTTTTAGCTGTTTTCTCCTTCTGCAAAAGCTTTGAAAGTAACAATATTGGTCAAAACGTAGTTGAGTGAATCAGGTTCTAAAACTAGACCTTATCCTTCATACCATAATGATAATGATGAAAAAGGGTCATTTGCTTGATAGAAAACATAGTTGAGTGAATCAGGTTCTAGAACAACGCCTAATCCTTCTTTCCATAATGATAATGATGAAAAAGGGTCATTTGCTTGATAGAAAACGTAGTTGAGTGAATCAGGTTCTAAATCTAGACCTAATCCTTCATACCATAATGATAATGATGAAAAAGGGTCATTTGCTTGATAGAAACAGTGAAAGCTAAGGCATTCTTCATACAGTCCGTTTTAGCTGTTTTCTCTTTCTTCAAAAGCTTTGAAAGTAATAATATTGGTCAAAACGTAGTTGAGTGAATCAGGTTCTAAAACTAGACCTAATCCTTCTTTCCATAATGATAATGATGAAAAAGGGTCATTTGCTTGATAGAAAACGTAGTTGAGTGAATCAGGTTCTAAAACTAGACCTAATCCTTCTTTCCATAATGATAATGATGAAAAAGGGTCATTTGCTTGATAGAAAACGTAGTTGAGTGAATCGGGTTCTACAACAACACCTAATCCTTCATACCATAATGAAAATGATGAAAAAAGGTCATTTGCTTGATAGAAACAGTGAAAGGTAAGGCATTCTTAATACAGTCCGTTTTAGCTGTTTTCTCCTTCTGCAAAAGCTTTGAAAGTAACAATATTGGTCAAAACGTAGTTGAGTGAATTAGGTTCTAAAACTAGACCTTATCCTTCATACCATAATGATAATGATGAAAAAGGGTCATTTGCTTGATAGAAAACGTAGTTGAGTGAATCGGGTTCTACAACAACACCTAATCCTTCATACCATAATGAAAATGATGAAAAAAGGTCATTTGCTTGATAGAAACAGTGAAAGGTAAGGCATTCTTAATAATTCAATTCAATTCAATTCATTTTATTTTGTATAGCCCAAAATCGCAAATTACAAATTTGCCTCAGAGGGCTTTACAGTCTGTACACATGCAACATCCTCTGTCCCGAAACCCTCACATCGGCACAGGAAAAACTCCCCAAAATATGAAAAAACCCTTCAATGGGGAAAAAAGGGAAGAAACCTTAGGGAGAACGTCAGAGGAGGGATCCCTCTCCCGGGATGGACAGACTGCAATGGATGTCATGTGTACAGAATCAACAATGTAAAAGATGTACAATACATTCAATTTCTCTAACTGAAATGATACAAGTAATTGCAAGTAGCAGAAGAGGTGTACGGCAGGACCACTGCAGGGACAACCTCCATCAGATCGAACCACCATCCACAGAGGCTTCTGTGGGGAGGGAGAGCAGAAAGATGTTGGTTTTTGATGACAGTAATATGAATCATATTTAAAGTAATGATGATGGCAGCAGCAGGTGTCAGCAGAGCCATGAGCCAGGAGTCAGAACCGGGGTCCGCACGAAACTATGATCCACGGAGACCTGCTAGGCGAGAAAGCACAAAAAACTCCCGGAAAGAAGCTTAATTAGTGATGTACATTAATAAAGCATGGATGATTGTGGGAGGAGAGAGTGAGAGTGAGAGAGGGGCTCGGTGTGTCCTAAGAAGTCCCCCGGCAGTCTAAGCCTAGAGCAGCTTAACTAAGGGCTGGTCCAGGCTAACCTGAGCCAGCCCTAACTATAAGCAATATCAAAGAGGAACGTTTTAAGCTTTATCTTAAATGAACTGACCGAGTCTGCCCCCCGGACTGAAAGTGGAAGCTGGTTCCACAAAAGAGGAGCTTGATAACTGAAGGCTCTGGCCCCCATCCTACTTTTTAAAACTCTAGGAACCACAAGTAGCCCAGCATCTATGGAGCGTAGATGCCTTGTAGGACAATACGGTGTAACAAGCTCTTTAAGATAAGACGGTGCCTCACCAGCAAGTGCCTTGTAGGTGAGGAGAAGTACCTTAAATTCTATTCTTGATTTAACAGGAAGCCAGTGCAGAGAAGTTAATACAGGAGTTATATGATCCCATTTCTTAGTTCTTGTTAATACACGTGCTGCAGCATTCTGAATCAGTTGGAGAGGTTTAAGCGATTTACAAGAGCAGCCTGATAACAAAGAATTACAGTAATCCAGTCTAGAAGTAACAAATGCATGAACTAGTTTTTCTGCATCACTTTGAGACAGGAAGTTCCTGATTTTTGATATATTCCGTAGATGAAAAAAGGCAGTCCTTGAAGTCTTCTTTATATGAGAGTTGAAGGACATATCCTGGTCGAAGAGAACTCCAAGATTTCTGACGGTGCTGTTGGATACCAGAGCAATTCCATCCATAGAGACTGTATCACGTGACAGCTGACTTCGAAGGCGCTCTGGGCCTATCATGATAACTTCCGTTTTTTCCGAGTTTAACATCAGGAAGTTGCAGGTCATCCAAGTTTTGATGTCTCCAAGACAGTCCTGAAGTCTAACAAGTTGGTTGGTGTCTTCTGGCTTGATCGATAGATACAGTTGAGTATCGTCTGCATAACAATGGAAGTTTATGCGGTGTTTTCTGATAACGTCGCCCAAAGGAAGCATGTACAGGGTAAATAGAATCGGTCCAAGCACAGAACCTTGTGGGACTCCGTGACCAACATTCGTGGTCCTCGATGATTCACCGTTCACAAACACAAACTGGGATCGATCCGATAAATAAGATTTAAACCAGCTGAGTGCAGTTCCTTTGATGCCAATCAAGTGTTCCAGTCTCTGCAGCAGGATACGGTGATCGATGGTGTCAAATGCAGCACTGAGGTCCAGCAATACAAGAAAAGATACAAGTCCTTGGTCCGATGCAAGTAGAAGATCATTTGTAATTTTCACCAGTGCCGTTTCTGTGCTGTGATGCATTCGAAATCCTGACTGGAAATCCTCGAACAAAGCATTGTTTTGTAGAAAGTCACATAATTGATTCGCGACAGATTTCTCCAGGATCTTAGCGAGGAAGGGAAGATTAGAGATGGGTCTGTAGTTAGCCAACACCTCTGGAGGTAGGGTAGGTTTCTTCAGAAGAGGTTTAATTACAGCTACCTTGAAGGACTGTGGTACATGTCCTGTCAACAAAGACAGATTCATAATATCCAGTAGGGATGTGCTAATTAATACAGTCCGTTTCAGCTGTTTTCTCCTTCTGCAAAAGCTTTGAAAGTAACAATATTGGTCAAAACGTAGTTGAGTCAATCAGGTTCTAAAACTAGACCTTATCCTTCATACCATAATGATAATGATGAAAAAAGGTCATTTGCTTGATAGAAAACATAGTTGAGTGATTCAGGTTCTATAACAACATCTAATCCTTCATACCATAATGATAATGATGAAAAAAGATCATTTGCTTGATAGAAACAGTGAAAGCTAAAGCATTCTTAATACAGTCCGTTTTAGCTGTTTTCTCCTTCTGCAAAAGCTTTGAAAGTAACAATATGGGTCAAAACGTAGTTGAGTTAATCAGGTTCTAAAACAAGACCTTATCCTTCATACCATAATGATAATGATGAAAAAGGGTCATTTGCTTGACAGAAAACGTAGTTGAGTGAATCAGGTTCTACAACAACACCTAATCCTTCATACCTTAATGATAATGATGAAAAAAGATCATTCGCTTGATAGAAACAGTGAAACCTAAAGCATTCTTCATATAGTCCGTTTTAGCTGTTTTCTCCTTCTGCAAAAGCTTTGAAAGTAACAATATTGGTCAAAACGTAGTTGAGTGAATTAGGTTCTAAAACTAGACCTTATCCTTCATACCATAATGATAATGATGAAAAAGGGTCATTTGCTTGATAGAAAACGTAGTTGAGTGAATCTGGTTCTAAAACTAGACCTAATCCTTCTTTCCATAATGATAATGATGAAAAAGGGTCATTTGCTTGATAGAAAACGTAGTTGAGTGAATCGGGTTCTACAACAACACCTAATCCTTCATACCATAATGAAAATGATGAAAAAAGGTCATTTGCTTGATAGAAACAGTGAAAGGTAAGGCATTCTTAATACAGTCCGTTTTAGCTGTTTTCTCCTTCTGCAAAAGCTTTGAAAGTAACAATATTGGTCAAAACGTAGTTGAGTGAATTAGGTTCTAAAACTAGACCTTATCCTTCATACCATAATGATAATGATGAAAAAGGGTCATTTGCTTGATAGAAAACGTAGTTGAGTGAATCGGGTTCTACAACAACACCTAATCCTTCATACCATAATGAAAATGATGAAAAAAGGTCATTTGCTTGATAGAAACAGTGAAAGGTAAGGCATTCTTAATAATTCAATTCAATTCAATTCATTTTATTTTGTATAGCCCAAAATCGCAAATTACAAATTTGCCTCAGAGGGCTTTACAGTCTGTACACATGCAACATCCTCTGTCCCGAAACCCTCACATCGGCACAGGAAAAACTCCCCAAAATATGAAAAAACCCTTCAATGGGGAAAAAAGGGAAGAAACCTTAGGGAGAACGTCAGAGGAGGGATCCCTCTCCCGGGATGGACAGACTGCAATGGATGTCATGTGTACAGAATCAACAATGTAAAAGATGTACAATACATTCAATTTCTCTAACTGAAATGATACAAGTAATTGCAAGTAGCAGAAGAGGTGTACGGCAGGACCACTGCAGGGACAACCTCCATCAGATCGAACCACCATCCACAGAGGCTTCTGTGGGGAGGGAGAGCAGAAAGATGTTGGTTTTTGATGACAGTAATATGAATCATATTTAAAGTAATGATGATGGCAGCAGCAGGTGTCAGCAGAGCCATGAGCCAGGAGTCAGAACCGGGGTCCGCACGAAACTATGATCCACGGAGACCTGCTAGGCGAGAAAGCACAAAAAACTCCCGGAAAGAAGCTTAATTAGTGATGTACATTAATAAAGCATGGATGATTGTGGGAGGAGAGAGTGAGAGTGAGAGAGGGGCTCGGTGTGTCCTAAGAAGTCCCCCGGCAGTCTAAGCCTAGAGCAGCTTAACTAAGGGCTGGTCCAGGCTAACCTGAGCCAGCCCTAACTATAAGCAATATCAAAGAGGAACGTTTTAAGCTTTATCTTAAATGAACTGACCGAGTCTGCCCCCCGGACTGAAAGTGGAAGCTGGTTCCACAAAAGAGGAGCTTGATAACTGAAGGCTCTGGCCCCCATCCTACTTTTTAAAACTCTAGGAACCACAAGTAGCCCAGCATCTATGGAGCGTAGATGCCTTGTAGGACAATACGGTGTAACAAGCTCTTTAAGATAAGACGGTGCCTCACCAGCAAGTGCCTTGTAGGTGAGGAGAAGTACCTTAAATTCTATTCTTGATTTAACAGGAAGCCAGTGCAGAGAAGTTAATACAGGAGTTATATGATCCCATTTCTTAGTTCTTGTTAATACACGTGCTGCAGCATTCTGAATCAGTTGGAGAGGTTTAAGCGATTTACAAGAGCAGCCTGATAACAAAGAATTACAGTAATCCAGTCTAGAAGTAACAAATGCATGAACTAGTTTTTCTGCATCACTTTGAGACAGGAAGTTCCTGATTTTTGATATATTCCGTAGATGAAAAAAGGCAGTCCTTGAAGTCTTCTTTATATGAGAGTTGAAGGACATATCCTGGTCGAAGAGAACTCCAAGATTTCTGACGGTGCTGTTGGATACCAGAGCAATTCCATCCATAGAGACTGTATCACGTGACAGCTGACTTCGAAGGCGCTCTGGGCCTATCATGATAACTTCCGTTTTTTCCGAGTTTAACATCAGGAAGTTGCAGGTCATCCAAGTTTTGATGTCTCCAAGACAGTCCTGAAGTCTAACAAGTTGGTTGGTGTCTTCTGGCTTGATCGATAGATACAGTTGAGTATCGTCTGCATAACAATGGAAGTTTATGCGGTGTTTTCTGATAACGTCGCCCAAAGGAAGCATGTACAGGGTAAATAGAATCGGTCCAAGCACAGAACCTTGTGGGACTCCGTGACCAACATTCGTGGTCCTCGATGATTCACCGTTCACAAACACAAACTGGGATCGATCCGATAAATAAGATTTAAACCAGCTGAGTGCAGTTCCTTTGATGCCAATCAAGTGTTCCAGTCTCTGCAGCAGGATACGGTGATCGATGGTGTCAAATGCAGCACTGAGGTCCAGCAATACAAGAAAAGATACAAGTCCTTGGTCCGATGCAAGTAGAAGATCATTTGTAATTTTCACCAGTGCCGTTTCTGTGCTGTGATGCATTCGAAATCCTGACTGGAAATCCTCGAACAAAGCATTGTTTTGTAGAAAGTCACATAATTGATTCGCGACAGATTTCTCCAGGATCTTAGCGAGGAAGGGAAGATTAGAGATGGGTCTGTAGTTAGCCAACACCTCTGGAGGTAGGGTAGGTTTCTTCAGAAGAGGTTTAATTACAGCTACCTTGAAGGACTGTGGTACATGTCCTGTCAACAAAGACAGATTCATAATATCCAGTAGGGATGTGCTAATTAATACAGTCCGTTTCAGCTGTTTTCTCCTTCTGCAAAAGCTTTGAAAGTAACAATATTGGTCAAAACGTAGTTGAGTCAATCAGGTTCTAAAACTAGACCTTATCCTTCATACCATAATGATAATGATGAAAAAAGGTCATTTGCTTGATAGAAAACATAGTTGAGTGATTCAGGTTCTATAACAACATCTAATCCTTCATACCATAATGATAATGATGAAAAAAGATCATTTGCTTGATAGAAACAGTGAAAGCTAAAGCATTCTTAATACAGTCCGTTTTAGCTGTTTTCTCCTTCTGCAAAAGCTTTGAAAGTAACAATATGGGTCAAAACGTAGTTGAGTTAATCAGGTTCTAAAACAAGACCTTATCCTTCATACCATAATGATAATGATGAAAAAGGGTCATTTGCTTGACAGAAAACGTAGTTGAGTGAATCAGGTTCTACAACAACACCTAATCCTTCATACCTTAATGATAATGATGAAAAAAGATCATTCGCTTGATAGAAACAGTGAAACCTAAAGCATTCTTCATATAGTCCGTTTTAGCTGTTTTCTCCTTCTGCAAAAGCTTTGAAAGTAACAATATTGGTCAAAACGTAGTTGAGTGAATTAGGTTCTAAAACTAGACCTTATCCTTCATACCATAATGATAATGATGAAAAAGGGTCATTTGCTTGATAGAAAACGTAGTTGAGTGAATCTGGTTCTAAAACTAGACCTAATCCTTCTTTCCATAATGATAATGATGAAAAAGGGTCATTTGCTTGATAGAAAACGTAGTTGAGTGAATCGGGTTCTACAACAACACCTAATCCTTCATACCATAATGAAAATTATGAAAAAAGGTCATTTGCTTGATAGAAACAGTGAAAGCTAAGGCATTCTTAATACAGTCCGTTTTAGCTGTTTTCTCCTTCTGCAAAAGCTTTGAAAGTAACAATATTGGTCAAAACGAAGTTGAGTGAATCAGGTTCTACAACAACACCTAATCCTTCATACCATAATGATAATGATGAAAAAAGATCATTCGCTTGATAGAAACAGTGAAACCTAAAGCATTCTTCATATAGTCCGTTTTAGCTGTTTTCTCCTTCTGCAAAAGCTTTGAAAGTAACAATATTGGTCAAAACGTAGTTGAGTGAATCAGGTTCTACAACAACACCTAATCCTTCATACCATAATGATAATGATGAAAAAAGATCATTTGCTTGATAGAAACAGTGAAAGCTAAAGCATTCTTCATACAGTCCGTTTTAGCTGTTTTCTCTTTCTGCAAAAGCTTTGAAAGTAACAATATGGGTCAAAACGAAGTTGAGTGAATCAGGTTCTAAAACTAGACCTTATCCTTCATACCATAATGATAATGATGAAAAAAGGTCATTTGCTTGATAGAAAACATAGTTGAGTGATTCAGGTTCTACAACAACATCTAATCCTTCATACCATAATGATAATGATGAAAAAGGGTCATTTGCTTGATAGAAAACGTAGTTGAGTGAATCAGGTTCTAAATCTAGACCTAATCCTTCATACCATAATGATAATGATGAAAAAGGGTCATTTGCTTGATAGAAACAGTGAAAGCTAAGGCATTCTTCATACAGTCCGTTTTAGCTGTTTTCTCTTTCTTCAAAAGCTTTGAAAGTAATAATATTGGTCAAAACGTAGTTGAGTGAATCAGGTTCTAAAACTAGACCTAATCCTTCTTTCCATAATGATAATGATGAAAAAGGGTCATTTGCTTGATAGAAAACGTAGTTGAGTGAATCGGGTTCTACAACAACACCTAATCCTTCATACCATAATGAAAATGATGAAAAAAGGTCATTTGCTTGATAGAAACAGTGAAAGCTAAGGCATTCTTAATACAGTCCGTTTTAGCTGTTTTCTCCTTCTGCAAAAGCTTTGAAAGTAACAATATTGGTCAAAACGTAGTTGAGTGAATCAGGTTCTAAAACTAGACCTTATCCTTCATACCATAATGATAATGATGAAAAAAGGTCATTTGCTTGATAGAAAACATAGTTGAGTGATTCAGGTTCTACAACAACATCTAATCCTTCATACCATAATGATAATGATGAAAAAAGATCATTTGCTTGATAGAAACAGTGAAAGCTAAAGCATTCTTCATATAGTCCGTTTTAGCTGTTTTCTCCTTCTGCAAAAGCTTTGAAAGTAACAATATTGGTCAAAACGTAGTTGAGTGAATCAGGTTCTAAAACTAGACCTTATCCTTCATACCATAATGATAATGATGAAAAAGGGTCATTTGCTTGATAGAAAACATAGTTGAGTGAATCAGGTTCTAGAACAACGCCTAATCCTTCTTTCCATAATGATAATGATGAAAAAGGGTCATTTGCTTGATAGAAAACGTAGTTGAGTGAATCAGGTTCTAAATCTAGACCTAATCCTTCATACCATAATGATAATGATGAAAAAGGGTCATTTGCTTGATAGAAACAGTGAAAGCTAAGGCATTCTTCATACAGTCCGTTTTAGCTGTTTTCTCTTTCTTCAAAAGCTTTGAAAGTAATAATATTGGTCAAAACGTAGTTGAGTGAATCAGGTTCTAAAACTAGACCTAATCCTTCTTTCCATAATGATAATGATGAAAAAGGGTCATTTGCTTGATAGAAAACGTAGTTGAGTGAATCAGGTTCTAAAACTAGACCTAATCCTTCTTTCCATAATGATAATGATGAAAAAGGGTCATTTGCTTGATAGAAAACGTAGTTGAGTGAATCGGGTTCTACAACAACACCTAATCCTTCATACCATAATGAAAATGATGAAAAAAGGTCATTTGCTTGATAGAAACAGTGAAAGGTAAGGCATTCTTAATACAGTCCGTTTTAGCTGTTTTCTCCTTCTGCAAAAGCTTTGAAAGTAACAATATGGGTCAAAACGTAGTTGAGTTAATCAGGTTCTAAAACTAGACCTTATCCTTCATACCATAATGATAATGATGAAAAAGGGTCATTTGCTTGATAGAAAACGTAGTTGAGTGAATCAGGTTCTACAACAACACCTAATCCTTCATACCATAATGATAATGATGAAAAAAGATCATTCGCTTGATAGAAACAGTGAAACCTAAAGCATTCTTCATATAGTCCGTTTTAGCTGTTTTCTCCTTCTGCAAAAGCTTTGAAAGTAACAATATTGGTCAAAACGTAGTTGAGTGAATCAGGTTCTACAACAACACCTAATCCTTCATACCATAATGATAATGATGAAAAAAGATCATTTGCTTGATAGAAACAGTGAAAGCTAAAGCATTCTTAATACAGTCCGTTTTAGCTGTTTTCTCTTTCTGCAAAAGCTTTGAAAGTAACAATATGGGTCAAAACGTAGTTGAGTGAATCAGGTTCTAAAACTAGACCTTATCCTTCATACCATAATGATAATGATGAAAAAGGGTCATTTGCTTGATAGAAAACGTAGTTGAGTGAATCGGGTTCTACAACAACACCTAATCCTTCATACCATAATGAAAATGATGAAAAAAGATCATTTGCTTGATAGAAACAGTGAAAGCTAAAGCATTCTTAATACAGTCCGTTTTAGCTGTTTTCTCCTTCTGCAAAAGCTTTGAAAGTAACAATATGGGTCAAAACGTAGTTGAGTTAATCAGGTTCTAAAACAAGACCTTATCCTTCATACCATAATGATAATGATGAAAAAGGGTCATTTGCTTGACAGAAAACGTAGTTGAGTGAATCAGGTTCTACAACAACACCTAATCCTTCATACCTTAATGATAATGATGAAAAAAGATCATTCGCTTGATAGAAACAGTGAAACCTAAAGCATTCTTCATATAGTCCGTTTTAGCTGTTTTCTCCTTCTGCAAAAGCTTTGAAAGTAACAATATTGGTCAAAACGTAGTTGAGTGAATTAGGTTCTAAAACTAGACCTTATCCTTCATACCATAATGATAATGATGAAAAAGGGTCATTTGCTTGATAGAAAACGTAGTTGAGTGAATCTGGTTCTAAAACTAGACCTAATCCTTCTTTCCATAATGATAATGATGAAAAAGGGTCATTTGCTTGATAGAAAACGTAGTTGAGTGAATCGGGTTCTACAACAACACCTAATCCTTCATACCATAATGAAAATTATGAAAAAAGGTCATTTGCTTGATAGAAACAGTGAAAGCTAAGGCATTCTTAATACAGTCCGTTTTAGCTGTTTTCTCCTTCTGCAAAAGCTTTGAAAGTAACAATATTGGTCAAAACGAAGTTGAGTGAATCAGGTTCTACAACAACACCTAATCCTTCATACCATAATGATAATGATGAAAAAAGATCATTCGCTTGATAGAAACAGTGAAACCTAAAGCATTCTTCATATAGTCCGTTTTAGCTGTTTTCTCCTTCTGCAAAAGCTTTGAAAGTAACAATATTGGTCAAAACGTAGTTGAGTGAATCAGGTTCTACAACAACACCTAATCCTTCATACCATAATGATAATGATGAAAAAAGATCATTTGCTTGATAGAAACAGTGAAAGCTAAAGCATTCTTCATACAGTCCGTTTTAGCTGTTTTCTCTTTCTGCAAAAGCTTTGAAAGTAACAATATGGGTCAAAACGAAGTTGAGTGAATCAGGTTCTAAAACTAGACCTTATCCTTCATACCATAATGATAATGATGAAAAAGGGTCATTTGCTTGATAGAAAACGTAGTTGAGTGAATCGGGTTCTACAACAACACCTAATCCTTCATACCATAATGAAAATGATGAAAAAAGGTCATTTGCTTGATAGAAACAGTGAAAGCTAAGGCATTCTTAATACAGTCCGTTTTAGCTGTTTTCTCCTTCTGCAAAAGCTTTGAAAGTAACAATATTGGTCAAAACGTAGTTGAGTGAATCAGGTTCTAAAACTAGACCTTATCCTTCATACCATAATGATAATGATGAAAAAAGGTCATTTGCTTGATAGAAAACATAGTTGAGTGATTCAGGTTCTACAACAACATCTAATCCTTCATACCATAATGATAATGATGAAAAAGGGTCATTTGCTTGATAGAAAACGTAGTTGAGTGAATCAGGTTCTAAATCTAGACCTAATCCTTCATACCATAATGATAATGATGAAAAAGGGTCATTTGCTTGATAGAAACAGTGAAAGCTAAGGCATTCTTCATACAGTCCGTTTTAGCTGTTTTCTCTTTCTTCAAAAGCTTTGAAAGTAATAATATTGGTCAAAACGTAGTTGAGTGAATCAGGTTCTAAAACTAGACCTAATCCTTCTTTCCATAATGATAATGATGAAAAAGGTTCATTTGCTTGATAGAAAACGTAGTTGAGTGAATCGGGTTCTACAACAACACCTAATCCTTCATACCATAATGAAAATGATGAAAAAAGGTCATTTGCTTGATAGAAACAGTGAAAGCTAAGGCATTCTTAATACAGTCCGTTTTAGCTGTTTTCTCCTTCTGCAAAAGCTTTGAAAGTAACAATATTGGTCAAAACGTAGTTGAGTGAATCAGGTTCTAAAACTAGACCTTATCCTTCATACCATAATGATAATGATGAAAAAAGGTCATTTGCTTGATAGAAAACATAGTTGAGTGATTCAGGTTCTACAACAACATCTAATCCTTCATACCATAATGATAATGATGAAAAAAGATCATTTGCTTGATAGAAACAGTGAAAGCTAAAGCATTCTTCATATAGTCCGTTTTAGCTGTTTTCTCCTTCTGCAAAAGCTTTGAAAGTAACAATATTGGTCAAAACGTAGTTGAGTGAATCAGGTTCTAAAACTAGACCTTATCCTTCATACCATAATGATAATGATGAAAAAGGGTCATTTGCTTGATAGAAAACATAGTTGAGTGAATCAGGTTCTAGAACAACGCCTAATCCTTCTTTCCATAATGATAATGATGAAAAAGGGTCATTTGCTTGATAGAAAACGTAGTTGAGTGAATCAGGTTCTAAATCTAGACCTAATCCTTCATACCATAATGATAATGATGAAAAAGGGTCATTTGCTTGATAGAAACAGTGAAAGCTAAGGCATTCTTCATACAGTCCGTTTTAGCTGTTTTCTCTTTCTTCAAAAGCTTTGAAAGTAATAATATTGGTCAAAACGTAGTTGAGTGAATCAGGTTCTAAAACTAGACCTAATCCTTCTTTCCATAATGATAATGATGAAAAAGGGTCATTTGCTTGATAGAAAACGTAGTTGAGTGAATCAGGTTCTAAAACTAGACCTAATCCTTCTTTCCATAATGATAATGATGAAAAAGGGTCATTTGCTTGATAGAAAACGTAGTTGAGTGAATCGGGTTCTACAACAACACCTAATCCTTCATACCATAATGAAAATGATGAAAAAAGGTCATTTGCTTGATAGAAACAGTGAAAGGTAAGGCATTCTTAATACAGTCCGTTTTAGCTGTTTTCTCCTTCTGCAAAAGCTTTGAAAGTAACAATATGGGTCAAAACGTAGTTGAGTTAATCAGGTTCTAAAACTAGACCTTATCCTTCATACCATAATGATAATGATGAAAAAGGGTCATTTGCTTGATAGAAAACGTAGTTGAGTGAATCAGGTTCTACAACAACACCTAATCCTTCATACCATAATGATAATGATGAAAAAAGATCATTCGCTTGATAGAAACAGTGAAACCTAAAGCATTCTTCATATAGTCCGTTTTAGCTGTTTTCTCCTTCTGCAAAAGCTTTGAAAGTAACAATATTGGTCAAAACGTAGTTGAGTGAATCAGGTTCTACAACAACACCTAATCCTTCATACCATAATGATAATGATGAAAAAAGATCATTTGCTTGATAGAAACAGTGAAAGCTAAAGCATTCTTCATACAGTCCGTTTTAGCTGTTTTCTCTTTCTGCAAAAGCTTTGAAAGTAACAATATGGGTCAAAACGAAGTTGAGTGAATCAGGTTCTAAAACTAGACCTTATCCTTCATACCATAATGATAATGATGAAAAAGGGTCATTTGCTTGATAGAAAACGTAGTTGAGTGAATCGGGTTCTACAACAACACCTAATCCTTCATACCATAATGAAAATGATGAAAAAAGGTCATTTGCTTGATAGAAACAGTGAAAGCTAAGGCATTCTTAATACAGTCCGTTTTAGCTGTTTTCTCCTTCTGCAAAAGCTTTGAAAGTAACAATATTGGTCAAAACGTAGTTGAGTGAATCAGGTTCTAAAACTAGACCTTATCCTTCATACCATAATGATAATGATGAAAAAAGGTCATTTGCTTGATAGAAAACATAGTTGAGTGATTCAGGTTCTACAACAACATCTAATCCTTCATACCATAATGATAATGATGAAAAAGGGTCATTTGCTTGATAGAAAACGTAGTTGAGTGAATCAGGTTCTAAATCTAGACCTAATCCTTCATACCATAATGATAATGATGAAAAAGGGTCATTTGCTTGATAGAAACAGTGAAAGCTAAGGCATTCTTCATACAGTCCGTTTTAGCTGTTTTCTCTTTCTTCAAAAGCTTTGAAAGTAATAATATTGGTCAAAACGTAGTTGAGTGAATCAGGTTCTAAAACTAGACCTAATCCTTCTTTCCATAATGATAATGATGAAAAAGGGTCATTTGCTTGATAGAAAACGTAGTTGAGTGAATCGGGTTCTACAACAACACCTAATCCTTCATACCATAATGAAAATGATGAAAAAAGGTCATTTGCTTGATAGAAACAGTGAAAGCTAAGGCATTCTTAATACAGTCCGTTTTAGCTGTTTTCTCCTTCTGCAAAAGCTTTGAAAGTAACAATATTGGTCAAAACGTAGTTGAGTGAATCAGGTTCTAAAACTAGACCTTATCCTTCATACCATAATGATAATGATGAAAAAAGGTCATTTGCTTGATAGAAAACATAGTTGAGTGATTCAGGTTCTACAACAACATCTAATCCTTCATACCATAATGATAATGATGAAAAAAGATCATTTGCTTGATAGAAACAGTGAAAGCTAAAGCATTCTTCATATAGTCCGTTTTAGCTGTTTTCTCCTTCTGCAAAAGCTTTGAAAGTAACAATATTGGTCAAAACGTAGTTGAGTGAATCAGGTTCTAAAACTAGACCTTATCCTTCATACCATAATGATAATGATGAAAAAGGGTCATTTGCTTGATAGAAAACATAGTTGAGTGAATCAGGTTCTAGAACAACGCCTAATCCTTCTTTCCATAATGATAATGATGAAAAAGGGTCATTTGCTTGATAGAAAACGTAGTTGAGTGAATCAGGTTCTAAATCTAGACCTAATCCTTCATACCATAATGATAATGATGAAAAAGGGTCATTTGCTTGATAGAAACAGTGAAAGCTAAGGCATTCTTCATACAGTCCGTTTTAGCTGTTTTCTCTTTCTTCAAAAGCTTTGAAAGTAATAATATTGGTCAAAACGTAGTTGAGTGAATCAGGTTCTAAAACTAGACCTAATCCTTCTTTCCATAATGATAATGATGAAAAAGGGTCATTTGCTTGATAGAAAACGTAGTTGAGTGAATCAGGTTCTAAAACTAGACCTAATCCTTCTTTCCATAATGATAATGATGAAAAAGGGTCATTTGCTTGATAGAAAACGTAGTTGAGTGAATCGGGTTCTACAACAACACCTAATCCTTCATACCATAATGAAAATGATGAAAAAAGGTCATTTGCTTGATAGAAACAGTGAAAGGTAAGGCATTCTTAATACAGTCCGTTTTAGCTGTTTTCTCCTTCTGCAAAAGCTTTGAAAGTAACAATATGGGTCAAAACGTAGTTGAGTTAATCAGGTTCTAAAACTAGACCTTATCCTTCATACCATAATGATAATGATGAAAAAGGGTCATTTGCTTGATAGAAAACGTAGTTGAGTGAATCAGGTTCTACAACAACACCTAATCCTTCATACCATAATGATAATGATGAAAAAAGATCATTCGCTTGATAGAAACAGTGAAACCTAAAGCATTCTTCATATAGTCCGTTTTAGCTGTTTTCTCCTTCTGCAAAAGCTTTGAAAGTAACAATATTGGTCAAAACGTAGTTGAGTGAATTAGGTTCTAAAACTAGACCTTATCCTTCATACCATAATGATAATGATGAAAAAGGGTCATTTGCTTGATATAAAACGTAGTTGAGTGAATCTGGTTCTAAAACTAGACCTAATCCTTCTTTCCATAATGATAATGATGAAAAAGGGTCATTTGCTTGATAGAAAACGTAGTTGAGTGAATCGGGTTCTACAACAACACCTAATCCTTCATACCATAATGAAAATTATGAAAAAAGGTCATTTGCTTGATAGAAACAGTGAAAGCTAAGGCATTCTTAATACAGTCCGTTTTAGCTGTTTTCTCCTTCTGCAAAAGCTTTGAAAGTAACAATATGGGTCAAAACGTAGTTGAGTTAATCAGGTTCTAAAACTAGACCTTATCCTTCATACCATAATGATAATGATGAAAAAGGGTCATTTGCTTGATAGAAAACGTAGTTGAGTGAATCAGGTTCTACAACAACACCTAATCCTTCATACCATAATGATAATGATGAAAAAAGATCATTCACTTGATAGAAACAGTGAAACCTAAAGCATTCTTCATATAGTCCGTTTTAGCTGTTTTCTCCTTCTGCAAAAGCTTTGAAAGTAACAATATTGGTCAAAACGTAGTTGAGTGAATTAGGTTCTAAAACTAGACCTTATCCTTCATACCATAATGATAATGATGAAAAAGGGTCATTTGCTTGATATAAAACGTAGTTGAGTGAATCTGGTTCTAAAACTAGACCTAATCCTTCTTTCCATAATGATAATGATGAAAAAGGGTCATTTGCTTGATAGAAAACGTAGTTGAGTGAATCGGGTTCTACAACAACACCTAATCCTTCATACCATAATGAAAATTATGAAAAAAGGTCATTTGCTTGATAGAAACAGTGAAAGCTAAGGCATTCTTAATACAGTCCGTTTTAGCTGTTTTCTCCTTCTGCAAAAGCTTTGAAAGTAACAATATTGGTCAAAACGTAGTTGAGTGAATCAGGTTCTAAAACTAGACCTTATCCTTCATACCATAATGATAATGATGAAAAAAGGTCATTTGCTTGATAGAAAACATAGTTGAGTGATTCAGGTTCTACAACAACATCTAATCCTTCATACCATAATGATAATGATGAAAAAAGATCATTTGCTTGATAGAAACAGTGAAAGCTAAAGCATTCTTCATATAGTCCGTTTTAGCTGTTTTCTCCTTCTGCAAAAGCTTTGAAAGTAACAATATTGGTCAAAACGTAGTTGAGTGAATCAGGTTCTACAACAACACCTAATCCTTCATACCATAATGATAATGATGAAAAAAGATCATTTGCTTGATAGAAACAGTGAAAGCTAAAGCATTCTTCATACAGTCCGTTTTAGCTGTTTTCTCTTTCTGCAAAAGCTTTGAAAGTAACAATATGGGTCAAAACGAAGTTGAGTGAATCAGGTTCTAAAACTAGACCTTATCCTTCATACCATAATGATAATGATGAAAAAGGGTCATTTGCTTGATAGAAAACGTAGTTGAGTGAATCGGGTTCTACAACAACACCTAATCCTTCATACCATAATGAAAATGATGAAAAAAGGTCATTTGCTTGATAGAAACATTGAAAGCTAAGGCATTCTTAATACAGTCCGTTTTAGCTGTTTTCTCCTTCTGCAAAAGCTTTGAAAGTAACAATATTGGTCAAAACGTAGTTGAGTGAATCAGGTTCTAAAACTAGACCTTATCCTTCATACCATAATGATAATGATGAAAAAAGGTCATTTGCTTGATAGAAAACATAGTTGAGTGATTCAGGTTCTACAACAACATCTAATCCTTCATACCATAATGATAATGATGAAAAAAGATCATTTGCTTGATAGAAACAGTGAAAGCTAAAGCATTCTTCATATAGTCCGTTTTAGCTGTTTTCTCCTTCTGCAAAAGCTTTGAAAGTAACAATATTGGTCAAAACGTAGTTGAGTGAATCAGGTTCTAAAACTAGACCTTATCCTTCATACCATAATGATAATGATGAAAAAAGGTCATTTGCTTGATAGAAAACATAGTTGAGTGATTCAGGTTCTACAACAACATCTAATCCTTCATACCATAATGATAGTGATGAAAAAAGATCATTTGCTTGATAGAAACAGTGAAAGCTAAAGCATTCTTCATATAGTCCGTTTTAGCTGTTTTCTCCTTCTGCAAAAGCTTTGAAAGTAACAATATTGGTCAAAACGTAGTTGAGTGAATCAGGTTCTAAAACTAGACCTTATCCTTCATACCATAATGATAATGATGAAAAAGGGTCATTTGCTTGATAGAAAACGTAGTTGAGTGAATCAGGTTCTACAACAACACCTAATCCTTCATACCATAATGATAATGATGAAAAAAGATCATTCGCTTGATAGAAACAGTGAAACCTAAAGCATTCTTCATATAGTCCGTTTTAGCTGTTTTCTCCTTCTGCAAAAGCTTTGAAAGTAACAATATTGGTCAAAACGTAGTTGAGTGAATTGGGTTCTAAAACTAGACCTTATCCTTCATACCATAATGATAATGATGAAAAAGGGTCATTTGCTTGATAGAAAACGTAGTTGAGTGAATCTGGTTCTAAAACTAGACCTAATCCTTCTTTCCATAATGATAATGATGAAAAAGGGTCATTTGCTTGATAGAAAACGTAGTTGAGTGAATCGGGTTCTACAACAACACCTAATCCTTCATACCATAATGAAAATTATGAAAAAAGGTCATTTGCTTGATAGAAACAGTGAAAGCTAAGGCATTCTTAATACAGTCCGTTTTAGCTGTTTTCTCCTTCTGCAAAAGCTTTGAAAGTAACAATATTGGTCAAAACGTAGTTGAGTGAATCAGGTTCTAAAACTAGACCTTATCCTTCATACCATAATGATAACGATGAAAAAAGGTCATTTGCTTGATAGAAAACATAGTTGAGTGATTCAGGTTCTACAACAACATCTAATCCTTCATACCATAATGATAATGATGAAAAAAGATCATTTGCTTGATAGAAACAGTGAAAGCTAAGGCATTCTTCATACAGTCCATTTTAGCTGTTTTCTCTTTCTGCAAAAGCTTTGAAAGTAACAATATGGGTCAAAACGTAGTTGAGTGAATCAGGTTCTAAAACTAGACCTTATCCTTCATACCATAATGATAATGATGAAAAAGGGTCATTTGCTTGATAGAAAACGTAGTTGAGTGAATCGGGTTCTACAACAACACCTAATCCTTCATACCATAATGAAAATGATGAAAAAAGGTCATTTGCTTGATAGAAACAGTGAAAGGTAAGGCATTCTTAATACAGTCCGTTTCAGCTGTTTTCTCCTTCTGCAAAAGCTTTGAAAGTAACAATATTGGTCAAAACGTAGTTGAGTCAATCAGGTTCTAAAACTAGACCTTATCCTTCATACCATAATGATAATGATGAAAAAAGGTCATTTGCTTGATAGAAAACATAGTTGAGTGATTCAGGTTCTATAACAACATCTAATCCTTCATACCATAATGATAATGATGAAAAAAGATCATTTGCTTGATAGAAACAGTGAAAGCTAAAGCATTCTTAATACAGTCCGTTTTAGCTGTTTTCTCCTTCTGCAAAAGCTTTGAAAGTAACAATATGGGTCAAAACGTAGTTGAGTTAATCAGGTTCTAAAACAAGACCTTATCCTTCATACCATAATGATAATGATGAAAAAGGGTCATTTGCTTGACAGAAAACGTAGTTGAGTGAATCAGGTTCTACAACAACACCTAATCCTTCATACCTTAATGATAATGATGAAAAAAGATCATTCGCTTGATAGAAACAGTGAAACCTAAAGCATTCTTCATATAGTCCGTTTTAGCTGTTTTCTCCTTCTGCAAAAGCTTTGAAAGTAACAATATTGGTCAAAACGTAGTTGAGTGAATTAGGTTCTAAAACTAGACCTTATCCTTCATACCATAATGATAATGATGAAAAAGGGTCATTTGCTTGATAGAAAACGTAGTTGAGTGAATCTGGTTCTAAAACTAGACCTAATCCTTCTTTCCATAATGATAATGATGAAAAAGGGTCATTTGCTTGATAGAAAACGTAGTTGAGTGAATCGGGTTCTACAACAACACCTAATCCTTCATACCATAATGAAAATTATGAAAAAAGGTCATTTGCTTGATAGAAACAGTGAAAGCTAAGGCATTCTTAATACAGTCCGTTTTAGCTGTTTTCTCCTTCTGCAAAAGCTTTGAAAGTAACAATATTGGTCAAAACGAAGTTGAGTGAATCAGGTTCTACAACAACACCTAATCCTTCATACCATAATGATAATGATGAAAAAAGATCATTTGCTTGATAGAAACAGTGAAAGCTAAAGCATTCTTCATACAGTCCGTTTTAGCTGTTTTCTCTTTCTGCAAAAGCTTTGAAAGTAACAATATTGGTCAAAACGTAGTTGAGTGAATCAGGTTCTAAAACTAGACCTTATCCTTCATACCATAATGATAATGATGAAAAAAGGTCATTTGCTTGATAGAAAACATAGTTGAGTGATTCAGGTTCTACAACAACATCTAATCCTTCATACCATAATGATAATGATGAAAAAGGGTCATTTGCTTGATAGAAAACGTAGTTGAGTGAATCAGGTTCTAAATCTAGACCTAATCCTTCATACCATAATGATAATGATGAAAAAGGGTCATTTGCTTGATAGAAACAGTGAAAGCTAAGGCATTCTTCATACAGTCCGTTTTAGCTGTTTTCTCTTTCTTCAAAAGCTTTGAAAGTAATAATATTGGTCAAAACGTAGTTGAGTGAATCAGGTTCTAAAACTAGACCTAATCCTTCTTTCCATAATGATAATGATGAAAAAGGGTCATTTGCTTGATAGAAAACGTAGTTGAGTGAATCGGGTTCTACAACAACACCTAATCCTTCATACCATAATGAAAATGATGAAAAAAGGTCATTTGCTTGATAGAAACAGTGAAAGGTAAGGCATTCTTAATACAGTCCGTTTTAGCTGTTTTCTCCTTCTGCAAAAGCTTTGAAAGTAACAATATGGGTCAAAACGTAGTTGAGTTAATCAGGTTCTAAAACTAGACCTTATCCTTCATACCATAATGATAATGATGAAAAAGGGTCATTTGCTTGATAGAAAACGTAGTTGAGTGAATCAGGTTCTACAACAACACCTAATCCTTCATACCATAATGATAATGATGAAAAAAGATCATTCGCTTGATAGAAACAGTGAAACCTAAAGCATTCTTCATATAGTCCGTTTTAGCTGTTTTCTCCTTCTGCAAAAGCTTTGAAAGTAACAATATTGGTCAAAACGTAGTTGAGTGAATTAGGTTCTAAAACTAGACCTTATCCTTCATACCATAATGATAATGATGAAAAAGGGTCATTTGCTTGATATAAAACGTAGTTGAGTGAATCTGGTTCTAAAACTAGACCTAATCCTTCTTTCCATAATGATAATGATGAAAAAGGGTCATTTGCTTGATAGAAAACGTAGTTGAGTGAATCGGGTTCTACAACAACACCTAATCCTTCATACCATAATGAAAATTATGAAAAAAGGTCATTTGCTTGATAGAAACAGTGAAAGCTAAGGCATTCTTAATACAGTCCGTTTTAGCTGTTTTCTCCTTCTGCAAAAGCTTTGAAAGTAACAATATTGGTCAAAACGTAGTTGAGTGAATCAGGTTCTAAAACTAGACCTTATCCTTCATACCATAATGATAATGATGAAAAAAGGTCATTTGCTTGATAGAAAACATAGTTGAGTGATTCAGGTTCTACAACAACATCTAATCCTTCATACCATAATGATAATGATGAAAAAAGATCATTTGCTTGATAGAAACAGTGAAAGCTAAAGCATTCTTCATATAGTCCGTTTTAGCTGTTTTCTCCTTCTGCAAAAGCTTTGAAAGTAACAATATTGGTCAAAACGTAGTTGAGTGAATCAGGTTCTACAACAACACCTAATCCTTCATACCATAATGATAATGATGAAAAAAGATCATTTGCTTGATAGAAACAGTGAAAGCTAAAGCATTCTTCATACAGTCCGTTTTAGCTGTTTTCTCTTTCTGCAAAAGCTTTGAAAGTAACAATATGGGTCAAAACGAAGTTGAGTGAATCAGGTTCTAAAACTAGACCTTATCCTTCATACCATAATGATAATGATGAAAAAGGGTCATTTGCTTGATAGAAAACGTAGTTGAGTGAATCGGGTTCTACAACAACACCTAATCCTTCATACCATAATGAAAATGATGAAAAAAGGTCATTTGCTTGATAGAAACAGTGAAAGCTAAGGCATTCTTAATACAGTCCGTTTTAGCTGTTTTCTCCTTCTGCAAAAGCTTTGAAAGTAACAATATTGGTCAAAACGTAGTTGAGTGAATCAGGTTCTAAAACTAGACCTTATCCTTCATACCATAATGATAATGATGAAAAAAGGTCATTTGCTTGATAGAAAACGTAGTTGAGTGAATCAGGTTCTACAACAACACCTAATCCTTCATACCATAATGATAATGATGAAAAAAGATCATTTGCTTGATAGAAACAGTGAAAGCTAAAGCATTCTTCATACAGTCCGTTTTAGCTGTTTTCTCTTTCTGCAAAAGCTTTGAAAGTAACAATATGGGTCAAAACGAAGTTGAGTGAATCAGGTTCTAAAACTAGACCTTATCCTTCATACCATAATGATAATGATGAAAAGGGGTCATTTGCTTGATAGAAAACATAGTTGAGTGAATCAGGTTCTAGAAAAACGCCTAATCCTTCTTTCCATAATGATAATGATGAAAAAGGGTCATTTGCTTGATAGAAAACGTAGTTGAGTGAATCGGGTTCTACAACAACACCTAATCCTTCATACCATAATGATAATGATGAAAAAAGATCATTTGCTTGATAGAAACAGTGAAAGCTAAAGCATTCTTCATACAGTCCGTTTTAGCTGTTTTCTCTTTCTGCAAAAGCTTTGAAAGTAACAATATGGGTCAAAACGAAGTTGAGTGAATCAGGTTCTAAAACTAGACCTTAACCTTCATACCATAATGATAATGATGAAAAAGGGTCATTTGCTTGATAGAAAACGTAGTTGAGTGAATCGGGTTCTACAACAACACCTAATCCTTCATACCATAATGAAAATGATGAAAAAAGGTCATTTGCTTGATAGAAACATTGAAAGCTAAGGCATTCTTAATACAGTCCGTTTTAGCTGTTTTCTCCTTCTGCAAAAGCTTTGAAAGTAACAATATTGGTCAAAACGTAGTTGAGTGAATCAGGTTCTAAAACTAGACCTTATCCTTCATACCATAATGATAATGATGAAAAAAGGTCATTTGCTTGATAGAAAACATAGTTGAGTGATTCAGGTTCTACAACAACATCTAATCCTTCATACCATAATGATAATGATGAAAAAAGATCATTTGCTTGATAGAAACAGTGAAAGCTAAAGCATTCTTCATATAGTCCGTTTTAGCTGTTTTCTCCTTCTGCAAAAGCTTTGAAAGTAACAATATTGGTCAAAACGTAGTTGAGTGAATCAGGTTCTAAAACTAGACCTTATCCTTCATACCATAATGATAATGATGAAAAAAGGTCATTTGCTTGATAGAAAACATAGTTGAGTGATTCAGGTTCTACAACAACATCTAATCCTTCATACCATAATGATAGTGATGAAAAAAGATCATTTGCTTGATAGAAACAGTGAAAGCTAAAGCATTCTTCATATAGTCCGTTTTAGCTGTTTTCTCCTTCTGCAAAAGCTTTGAAAGTAACAATATTGGTCAAAACGTAGTTGAGTGAATCAGGTTCTAAACTAGACCTTATCCTTCATACCATAATGATAATGATGAAAAAAGGTCATTTGCTTGATAGAAAACATAGTTGAGTGATTCAGGTTCTATAACAACATCTAATCCTTCATACCATAATGATAATGATGAAAAAAGATCATTTGCTTGATAGAAACAGTGAAAGCTAAAGCATTCTTAATACAGTCCGTTTTAGCTGTTTTCTCCTTCTGCAAAAGCTTTGAAAGTAACAATATGGGTCAAAACGTAGTTGAGTTAATCAGGTTCTAAAACTAGACCTTATCCTTCATACCATAATGATAATGATGAAAAAGGGTCATTTGCTTGATAGAAAACGTAGTTGAGTGAATCAGGTTCTACAACAACACCTAATCCTTCATACCATAATGATAATGATGAAAAAAGATCATTCGCTTGATAGAAACAGTGAAACCTAAAGCATTCTTCATATAGTCCGTTTTAGCTGTTTTCTCCTTCTGCAAAAGCTTTGAAAGTAACAATATTGGTCAAAACGTAGTTGAGTGAATTGGGTTCTAAAACTAGACCTTATCCTTCATACCATAATGATAATGATGAAAAAGGGTCATTTGCTTGATAGAAAACGTAGTTGAGTGAATCTGGTTCTAAAACTAGACCTAATCCTTCTTTCCATAATGATAATGATGAAAAAGGGTCATTTGCTTGATAGAAAACGTAGTTGAGTGAATCGGGTTCTACAACAACACCTAATCCTTCATACCATAATGAAAATTATGAAAAAAGGTCATTTGCTTGATAGAAACAGTGAAAGCTAAGGCATTCTTAATACAGTCCGTTTTAGCTGTTTTCTCCTTCTGCAAAAGCTTTGAAAGTAACAATATTGGTCAAAACGTAGTTGAGTGAATCAGGTTCTAAAACTAGACCTTATCCTTCATACCATAATGATAACGATGAAAAAAGGTCATTTGCTTGATAGAAAACATAGTTGAGTGATTCAGGTTCTACAACAACATCTAATCCTTCATACCATAATGATAATGATGAAAAAAGATCATTTGCTTGATAGAAACAGTGAAAGCTAAGGCATTCTTCATACAGTCCATTTTAGCTGTTTTCTCTTTCTGCAAAAGCTTTGAAAGTAACAATATGGGTCAAAACGTAGTTGAGTGAATCAGGTTCTAAAACTAGACCTTATCCTTCATACCATAATGATAATGATGAAAAAGGGTCATTTGCTTGATAGAAAACGTAGTTGAGTGAATCGGGTTCTACAACAACACCTAATCCTTCATACCATAATGAAAATGATGAAAAAAGGTCATTTGCTTGATAGAAACAGTGAAAGGTAAGGCATTCTTAATACAGTCCGTTTCAGCTGTTTTCTCCTTCTGCAAAAGCTTTGAAAGTAACAATATTGGTCAAAACGTAGTTGAGTCAATCAGGTTCTAAAACTAGACCTTATCCTTCATACCATAATGATAATGATGAAAAAAGGTCATTTGCTTGATAGAAAACATAGTTGAGTGATTCAGGTTCTATAACAACATCTAATCCTTCATACCATAATGATAATGATGAAAAAAGATCATTTGCTTGATAGAAACAGTGAAAGCTAAAGCATTCTTAATACAGTCCGTTTTAGCTGTTTTCTCCTTCTGCAAAAGCTTTGAAAGTAACAATATGGGTCAAAACGTAGTTGAGTTAATCAGGTTCTAAAACAAGACCTTATCCTTCATACCATAATGATAATGATGAAAAAGGGTCATTTGCTTGACAGAAAACGTAGTTGAGTGAATCAGGTTCTACAACAACACCTAATCCTTCATACCTTAATGATAATGATGAAAAAAGATCATTCGCTTGATAGAAACAGTGAAACCTAAAGCATTCTTCATATAGTCCGTTTTAGCTGTTTTCTCCTTCTGCAAAAGCTTTGAAAGTAACAATATTGGTCAAAACGTAGTTGAGTGAATTAGGTTCTAAAACTAGACCTTATCCTTCATACCATAATGATAATGATGAAAAAGGGTCATTTGCTTGATAGAAAACGTAGTTGAGTGAATCTGGTTCTAAAACTAGACCTAATCCTTCTTTCCATAATGATAATGATGAAAAAGGGTCATTTGCTTGATAGAAAACGTAGTTGAGTGAATCGGGTTCTACAACAACACCTAATCCTTCATACCATAATGAAAATTATGAAAAAAGGTCATTTGCTTGATAGAAACAGTGAAAGCTAAGGCATTCTTAATACAGTCCGTTTTAGCTGTTTTCTCCTTCTGCAAAAGCTTTGAAAGTAACAATATTGGTCAAAACGAAGTTGAGTGAATCAGGTTCTACAACAACACCTAATCCTTCATACCATAATGATAATGATGAAAAAAGATCATTTGCTTGATAGAAACAGTGAAAGCTAAAGCATTCTTCATACAGTCCGTTTTAGCTGTTTTCTCTTTCTGCAAAAGCTTTGAAAGTAACAATATTGGTCAAAACGTAGTTGAGTGAATCAGGTTCTAAAACTAGACCTTATCCTTCATACCATAATGATAATGATGAAAAAAGGTCATTTGCTTGATAGAAAACATAGTTGAGTGATTCAGGTTCTACAACAACATCTAATCCTTCATACCATAATGATAATGATGAAAAAGGGTCATTTGCTTGATAGAAAACGTAGTTGAGTGAATCAGGTTCTAAATCTAGACCTAATCCTTCATACCATAATGATAATGATGAAAAAGGGTCATTTGCTTGATAGAAACAGTGAAAGCTAAGGCATTCTTCATACAGTCCGTTTTAGCTGTTTTCTCTTTCTTCAAAAGCTTTGAAAGTAATAATATTGGTCAAAACGTAGTTGAGTGAATCAGGTTCTAAAACTAGACCTAATCCTTCTTTCCATAATGATAATGATGAAAAAGGGTCATTTGCTTGATAGAAAACGTAGTTGAGTGAATCGGGTTCTACAACAACACCTAATCCTTCATACCATAATGAAAATGATGAAAAAAGGTCATTTGCTTGATAGAAACAGTGAAAGCTAAGGCATTCTTAATACAGTCCGTTTTAGCTGTTTTCTCCTTCTGCAAAAGCTTTGAAAGTAACAATATTGGTCAAAACGTAGTTGAGTGAATCAGGTTCTAAAACTAGACCTTATCCTTCATACCATAATGATAATGATGAAAAAAGGTCATTTGCTTGATAGAAAACATAGTTGAGTGATTCAGGTTCTACAACAACATCTAATCCTTCATACCATAATGATAATGATGAAAAAAGATCATTTGCTTGATAGAAACAGTGAAAGCTAAAGCATTCTTCATATAGTCCGTTTTAGCTGTTTTCTCCTTCTGCAAAAGCTTTGAAAGTAACAATATTGGTCAAAACGTAGTTGAGTGAATCAGGTTCTAAAACTAGACCTTATCCTTCATACCATAATGATAATGATGAAAAAGGGTCATTTGCTTGATAGAAAACATAGTTGAGTGAATCAGGTTCTAGAACAACGCCTAATCCTTCTTTCCATAATGATAATGATGAAAAAGGGTCATTTGCTTGATAGAAAACATAGTTGAGTGAATCAGGTTCTAGAACAACGCCTAATCCTTCTTTCCATAATGATAATGATGAAAAAGGGTCATTTGCTTGATAGAAAACGTAGTTGAGTGAATCAGGTTCTAAATCTAGACCTAATCCTTCATACCATAATGATAATGATGAAAAAGGGTCATTTGCTTGATAGAAACAGTGAAAGCTAAGGCATTCTTCATACAGTCCGTTTTAGCTGTTTTCTCTTTCTTCAAAAGCTTTGAAAGTAATAATATTGGTCAAAACGTAGTTGAGTGAATCAGGTTCTAAAACTAGACCTAATCCTTCTTTCCATAATGATAATGATGAAAAAGGGTCATTTGCTTGATAGAAAACGTAGTTGAGTGAATCGGGTTCTACAACAACACCTAATCCTTCATACCATAATGAAAATGATGAAAAAAGGTCATTTGCTTGATAGAAACAGTGAAAGCTAAGGCATTCTTAATACAGTCCGTTTTAGCTGTTTTCTCCTTCTGCAAAAGCTTTGAAAGTAACAATATGGGTCAAAACGTAGTTGAGTGAATCAGGTTCTAAAACTAGACCTTATCCTTCATACCATAATGATAATGATGAAAAAAGGTCATTTGCTTGATAGAAAACATAGTTGAGTGATTCAGGTTCTACAACAACATCTAATCCTTCATACCATAATGATAATGATGAAAAAAGATCATTTGCTTGATAGAAACAGTGAAAGCTAAAGCATTCTTCATATAGTCCGTTTTAGCTGTTTTCTCCTTCTGCAAAAGCTTTGAAAGTAACAATATTGGTCAAAACGTAGTTGAGTGAATCAGGTTCTAAAACTAGACCTTATCCTTCATACCATAATGATAATGATGAAAAAGGGTCATTTGCTTGATAGAAAACATAGTTGAGTGAATCAGGTTCTAGAACAACGCCTAATCCTTCTTTCCATAATGATAATGATGAAAAAGGGTCATTTGCTTGATAGAAAACATAGTTGAGTGAATCAGGTTCTAGAACAACGCCTAATCCTTCTTTCCATAATGATAATGATGAAAAAGGGTCATTTGCTTGATAGAAAACGTAGTTGAGTGAATCAGGTTCTAAATCTAGACCTAATCCTTCATACCATAATGATAATGATGAAAAAGGGTCATTTGCTTGATAGAAACAGTGAAAGCTAAGGCATTCTTCATACAGTCCGTTTTAGCTGTTTTCTCTTTCTTCAAAAGCTTTGAAAGTAATAATATTGGTCAAAACGTAGTTGAGTGAATCAGGTTCTAAAACTAGACCTAATCCTTCTTTCCATAATGATAATGATGAAAAAGGGTCATTTGCTTGATAGAAAACGTAGTTGAGTGAATCGGGTTCTACAACAACACCTAATCCTTCATACCATAATGAAAATGATGAAAAAAGGTCATTTGCTTGATAGAAACAGTGAAAGCTAAGGCATTCTTAATACAGTCCGTTTTAGCTGTTTTCTCCTTCTGCAAAAGCTTTGAAAGTAACAATATGGGTCAAAACGTAGTTGAGTGAATCAGGTTCTAAAACTAGACCTTATCCTTCATACCATAATGATAATGATGAAAAAAGGTCATTTGCTTGATAGAAAACATAGTTGAGTGATTCAGGTTCTATAACAACATCTAATCCTTCATACCATAATGATAATGATGAAAAAAGATCATTTGCTTGATAGAAACAGTGAAAGCTAAAGCATTCTTAATACAGTCCGTTTAAGCTGTTTTCTCCTTCTGCAAAAGCTTTGAAAGTAACAATATGGGTCAAAACGTAGTTGAGTGAATCAGGTTCTAAAACTAGACCTTATCCTTCATACCATAATGATAATGATGAAAAAGGGTCATTTGCTTGATAGAAAACGTAGTTGAGTGAATCAGGTTCTACAACAACACCTAATCCTTCATACCATAATGAAAATGATGAAAAAAGATCATTCGCTTGATAGAAACAGTGAAACCTAAAGCATTCTTCATATAGTCCGTTTTAGCTGTTTTCTCCTTCTGCAAAAGCTTTGAAAGTAACAATATTGGTCAAAACGTAGTTGAGTGAATTAGGTTCTAAAACTAGACCTTATCCTTCATACCATAATGATAATGATGAAAAAGGGTCATTTGCTTGATAGAAAACGTAGTTGAGTGAATCTGGTTCTAAAACTAGACCTAATCCTTCTTTCCATAATGATAATGATGAAAAAGGGTCATTTGCTTGATAGAAAACGTAGTTGAGTGAATCGGGTTCTACAACAACACCTAATCCTTCATACCATAATGAAAATTATGAAAAAAGGTCATTTGCTTGATAGAAACAGTGAAAGCTAAGGCATTCTTAATACAGTCCGTTTTAGCTGTTTTCTCCTTCTGCAAAAGCTTTGAAAGTAACAATATTGGTCAAAACGAAGTTGAGTGAATCAGGTTCTACAACAACACCTAATCCTTCATACCATAATGATAATGATGAAAAAAGATCATTTGCTTGATAGAAACAGTGAAAGCTAAAGCATTCTTCATACAGTCCGTTTTAGCTGTTTTCTCTTTCTGCAAAAGCTTTGAAAGTAACAATATTGGTCAAAACGTAGTTGAGTGAATCAGGTTCTAAAACTAGACCTTATCCTTCATACCATAATGATAATGATGAAAAAAGGTCATTTGCTTGATAGAAAACATAGTTGAGTGATTCAGGTTCTACAACAACATCTAATCCTTCATACCATAATGATAATGATGAAAAAGGGTCATTTGCTTGATAGAAAACGTAGTTGAGTGAATCAGGTTCTAAATCTAGACCTAATCCTTCATACCATAATGATAATGATGAAAAAGGGTCATTTGCTTGATAGAAACAGTGAAAGCTAAGGCATTCTTCATACAGTCCGTTTTAGCTGTTTTCTCTTTCTTCAAAAGCTTTGAAAGTAATAATATTGGTCAAAACGTAGTTGAGTGAATCAGGTTCTAAAACTAGACCTAATCCTTCTTTCCATAATGATAATGATGAAAAAGGGTCATTTGCTTGATAGAAAACGTAGTTGAGTGAATCGGGTTCTACAACAACACCTAATCCTTCATACCATAATGAAAATGATGAAAAAAGGTCATTTGCTTGATAGAAACAGTGAAAGCTAAGGCATTCTTAATACAGTCCGTTTTAGCTGTTTTCTCCTTCTGCAAAAGCTTTGAAAGTAACAATATTGGTCAAAACGTAGTTGAGTGAATCAGGTTCTAAAACTAGACCTTATCCTTCATACCATAATGATAATGATGAAAAAAGGTCATTTGCTTGATAGAAAACATAGTTGAGTGATTCAGGTTCTACAACAACATCTAATCCTTCATACCATAATGATAATGATGAAAAAAGATCATTTGCTTGATAGAAACAGTGAAAGCTAAAGCATTCTTCATATAGTCCGTTTTAGCTGTTTTCTCCTTCTGCAAAAGCTTTGAAAGTAACAATATTGGTCAAAACGTAGTTGAGTGAATCAGGTTCTAAAACTAGACCTTATCCTTCATACCATAATGATAATGATGAAAAAGGGTCATTTGCTTGATAGAAAACATAGTTGAGTGAATCAGGTTCTAGAACAACGCCTAATCCTTCTTTCCATAATGATAATGATGAAAAAGGGTCATTTGCTTGATAGAAAACGTAGTTGAGTGAATCAGGTTCTAAATCTAGACCTAATCCTTCATACCATAATGATAATGATGAAAAAGGGTCATTTGCTTGATAGAAACAGTGAAAGCTAAGGCATTCTTCATACAGTCCGTTTTAGCTGTTTTCTCTTTCTTCAAAAGCTTTGAAAGTAATAATATTGGTCAAAACGTAGTTGAGTGAATCAGGTTCTAAAACTAGACCTAATCCTTCTTTCCATAATGATAATGATGAAAAAGGGTCATTTGCTTGATAGAAAACGTAGTTGAGTGAATCGGGTTCTACAACAACACCTAATCCTTCATACCATAATGAAAATGATGAAAAAAGGTCATTTGCTTGATAGAAACAGTGAAAGCTAAGGCATTCTTAATACAGTCCGTTTTAGCTGTTTTCTCCTTCTGCAAAAGCTTTGAAAGTAACAATATGGGTCAAAACGTAGTTGAGTGAATCAGGTTCTAAAACTAGACCTTATCCTTCATACCATAATGATAATGATGAAAAAAGGTCATTTGCTTGATAGAAAACATAGTTGAGTGATTCAGGTTCTACAACAACATCTAATCCTTCATACCATAATGATAATGATGAAAAAAGATCATTTGCTTGATAGAAACAGTGAAAGCTAAAGCATTCTTCATACAGTCCGTTTTAGCTGTTTTCTCTTTCTGCAAAAGCTTTGAAAGTAACAATATGGGTCAAAACGAAGTTGAGTGAATCAGGTTCTAAAACTAGACCTTATCCTTCATACCATAATGATAATGATGAAAAGGGGTCATTTGCTTGATAGAAAACATAGTTGAGTGAATCAGGTTCTAGAAAAACGCCTAATCCTTCTTTCCATAATGATAATGATGAAAAAGGGTCATTTGCTTGATAGAAAACGTAGTTGAGTGAATCGGGTTCTACAACAACACCTAATCCTTCATACCATAATGAAAATTATGAAAAAAGGTCATTTGCTTGATAGAAACAGTGAAAGCTAAGGCATTCTTAATACAGTCCGTTTTAGCTGTTTTCTCCTTCTGCAAAAGCTTTGAAAGTAACAATATGGGTCAAAACGTAGTTGAGTTAATCAGGTTCTAAAACTAGACCTTATCCTTCATACCATAATGATAATGATGAAAAAGGGTCATTTGCTTGATAGAAAACGTAGTTGAGTGAATCAGGTTCTACAACAACACCTAATCCTTCATACCATAATGATAATGATGAAAAAAGATCATTCGCTTGATAGAAACAGTGAAACCTAAAGCATTCTTCATATAGTCCGTTTTAGCTGTTTTCTCCTTCTGCAAAAGCTTTGAAAGTAACAATATTGGTCAAAACGTAGTTGAGTGAATTAGGTTCTAAAACTAGACCTTATCCTTCATACCATAATGATAATGATGAAAAAGGGTCATTTGCTTGATATAAAACGTAGTTGAGTGAATCTGGTTCTAAAACTAGACCTAATCCTTCTTTCCATAATGATAATGATGAAAAAGGGTCATTTGCTTGATAGAAAACGTAGTTGAGTGAATCGGGTTCTACAACAACACCTAATCCTTCATACCATAATGAAAATTATGAAAAAAGGTCATTTGCTTGATAGAAACAGTGAAAGCTAAGGCATTCTTAATACAGTCCGTTTTAGCTGTTTTCTCCTTCTGCAAAAGCTTTGAAAGTAACAATATTGGTCAAAACGTAGTTGAGTGAATCAGGTTCTAAAACTAGACCTTATCCTTCATACCATAATGATAATGATGAAAAAAGGTCATTTGCTTGATAGAAAACATAGTTGAGTGATTCAGGTTCTACAACAACATCTAATCCTTCATACCATAATGATAATGATGAAAAAAGATCATTTGCTTGATAGAAACAGTGAAAGCTAAAGCATTCTTCATATAGTCCGTTTTAGCTGTTTTCTCCTTCTGCAAAAGCTTTGAAAGTAACAATATTGGTCAAAACGTAGTTGAGTGAATCAGGTTCTACAACAACACCTAATCCTTCATACCATAATGATAATGATGAAAAAAGATCATTTGCTTGATAGAAACAGTGAAAGCTAAAGCATTCTTCATACAGTCCGTTTTAGCTGTTTTCTCTTTCTGCAAAAGCTTTGAAAGTAACAATATGGGTCAAAACGAAGTTGAGTGAATCAGGTTCTAAAACTAGACCTTATCCTTCATACCATAATGATAATGATGAAAAAGGGTCATTTGCTTGATAGAAAACGTAGTTGAGTGAATCGGGTTCTACAACAACACCTAATCCTTCATACCATAATGAAAATGATGAAAAAAGGTCATTTGCTTGATAGAAACAGTGAAAGCTAAGGCATTCTTAATACAGTCCGTTTTAGCTGTTTTCTCCTTCTGCAAAAGCTTTGAAAGTAACAATATTGGTCAAAACGTAGTTGAGTGAATCAGGTTCTAAAACTAGACCTTATCCTTCATACCATAATGATAATGATGAAAAAAGGTCATTTGCTTGATAGAAAACGTAGTTGAGTGAATCAGGTTCTACAACAACACCTAATCCTTCATACCATAATGATAATGATGAAAAAAGATCATTTGCTTGATAGAAACAGTGAAAGCTAAAGCATTCTTCATACAGTCCGTTTTAGCTGTTTTCTCTTTCTGCAAAAGCTTTGAAAGTAACAATATGGGTCAAAACGAAGTTGAGTGAATCAGGTTCTAAAACTAGACCTTATCCTTCATACCATAATGATAATGATGAAAAGGGGTCATTTGCTTGATAGAAAACATAGTTGAGTGAATCAGGTTCTAGAAAAACGCCTAATCCTTCTTTCCATAATGATAATGATGAAAAAGGGTCATTTGCTTGATAGAAAACGTAGTTGAGTGAATCGGGTTCTACAACAACACCTAATCCTTCATACCATAATGATAATGATGAAAAAAGATCATTTGCTTGATAGAAACAGTGAAAGCTAAAGCATTCTTCATACAGTCCGTTTTAGCTGTTTTCTCTTTCTGCAAAAGCTTTGAAAGTAACAATATGGGTCAAAACGAAGTTGAGTGAATCAGGTTCTAAAACTAGACCTTATCCTTCATACCATAATGATAATGATGAAAAAGGGTCATTTGCTTGATAGAAAACGTAGTTGAGTGAATCGGGTTCTACAACAACACCTAATCCTTCATACCATAATGAAAATGATGAAAAAAGGTCATTTGCTTGATAGAAACATTGAAAGCTAAGGCATTCTTAATACAGTCCGTTTTAGCTGTTTTCTCCTTCTGCAAAAGCTTTGAAAGTAACAATATTGGTCAAAACGTAGTTGAGTGAATCAGGTTCTAAAACTAGACCTTATCCTTCATACCATAATGATAATGATGAAAAAAGGTCATTTGCTTGATAGAAAACATAGTTGAGTGATTCAGGTTCTACAACAACATCTAATCCTTCATACCATAATGATAGTGATGAAAAAAGATCATTTGCTTGATAGAAACAGTGAAAGCTAAAGCATTCTTCATATAGTCCGTTTTAGCTGTTTTCTCCTTCTGCAAAAGCTTTGAAAGTAACAATATTGGTCAAAACGTAGTTGAGTGAATCAGGTTCTAAACTAGACCTTATCCTTCATACCATAATGATAATGATGAAAAAAGGTCATTTGCTTGATAGAAAACATAGTTGAGTGATTCAGGTTCTATAACAACATCTAATCCTTCATACCATAATGATAATGATGAAAAAAGATCATTTGCTTGATAGAAACAGTGAAAGCTAAAGCATTCTTAATACAGTCCGTTTTAGCTGTTTTCTCCTTCTGCAAAAGCTTTGAAAGTAACAATATGGGTCAAAACGTAGTTGAGTTAATCAGGTTCTAAAACTAGACCTTATCCTTCATACCATAATGATAATGATGAAAAAGGGTCATTTGCTTGATAGAAAACGTAGTTGAGTGAATCAGGTTCTACAACAACACCTAATCCTTCATACCATAATGATAATGATGAAAAAAGATCATTCGCTTGATAGAAACAGTGAAACCTAAAGCATTCTTCATATAGTCCGTTTTAGCTGTTTTCTCCTTCTGCAAAAGCTTTGAAAGTAACAATATTGGTCAAAACGTAGTTGAGTGAATTGGGTTCTAAAACTAGACCTTATCCTTCATACCATAATGATAATGATGAAAAAGGGTCATTTGCTTGATAGAAAACGTAGTTGAGTGAATCTGGTTCTAAAACTAGACCTAATCCTTCTTTCCATAATGATAATGATGAAAAAGGGTCATTTGCTTGATAGAAAACGTAGTTGAGTGAATCGGGTTCTACAACAACACCTAATCCTTCATACCATAATGAAAATTATGAAAAAAGGTCATTTGCTTGATAGAAACAGTGAAAGCTAAGGCATTCTTAATACAGTCCGTTTTAGCTGTTTTCTCCTTCTGCAAAAGCTTTGAAAGTAACAATATTGGTCAAAACGTAGTTGAGTGAATCAGGTTCTAAAACTAGACCTTATCCTTCATACCATAATGATAACGATGAAAAAAGGTCATTTGCTTGATAGAAAACATAGTTGAGTGATTCAGGTTCTACAACAACATCTAATCCTTCATACCATAATGATAATGATGAAAAAAGATCATTTGCTTGATAGAAACAGTGAAAGCTAAGGCATTCTTCATACAGTCCATTTTAGCTGTTTTCTCTTTCTGCAAAAGCTTTGAAAGTAACAATATGGGTCAAAACGTAGTTGAGTGAATCAGGTTCTAAAACTAGACCTTATCCTTCATACCATAATGATAATGATGAAAAAGGGTCATTTGCTTGATAGAAAACGTAGTTGAGTGAATCGGGTTCTACAACAACACCTAATCCTTCATACCATAATGAAAATGATGAAAAAAGGTCATTTGCTTGATAGAAACAGTGAAAGGTAAGGCATTCTTAATACAGTCCGTTTCAGCTGTTTTCTCCTTCTGCAAAAGCTTTGAAAGTAACAATATTGGTCAAAACGTAGTTGAGTCAATCAGGTTCTAAAACTAGACCTTATCCTTCATACCATAATGATAATGATGAAAAAAGGTCATTTGCTTGATAGAAAACATAGTTGAGTGATTCAGGTTCTATAACAACATCTAATCCTTCATACCATAATGATAATGATGAAAAAAGATCATTTGCTTGATAGAAACAGTGAAAGCTAAAGCATTCTTAATACAGTCCGTTTTAGCTGTTTTCTCCTTCTGCAAAAGCTTTGAAAGTAACAATATGGGTCAAAACGTAGTTGAGTTAATCAGGTTCTAAAACAAGACCTTATCCTTCATACCATAATGATAATGATGAAAAAGGGTCATTTGCTTGACAGAAAACGTAGTTGAGTGAATCAGGTTCTACAACAACACCTAATCCTTCATACCTTAATGATAATGATGAAAAAAGATCATTCGCTTGATAGAAACAGTGAAACCTAAAGCATTCTTCATATAGTCCGTTTTAGCTGTTTTCTCCTTCTGCAAAAGCTTTGAAAGTAACAATATTGGTCAAAACGTAGTTGAGTGAATTAGGTTCTAAAACTAGACCTTATCCTTCATACCATAATGATAATGATGAAAAAGGGTCATTTGCTTGATAGAAAACGTAGTTGAGTGAATCTGGTTCTAAAACTAGACCTAATCCTTCTTTCCATAATGATAATGATGAAAAAGGGTCATTTGCTTGATAGAAAACGTAGTTGAGTGAATCGGGTTCTACAACAACACCTAATCCTTCATACCATAATGAAAATTATGAAAAAAGGTCATTTGCTTGATAGAAACAGTGAAAGCTAAGGCATTCTTAATACAGTCCGTTTTAGCTGTTTTCTCCTTCTGCAAAAGCTTTGAAAGTAACAATATTGGTCAAAACGAAGTTGAGTGAATCAGGTTCTACAACAACACCTAATCCTTCATACCATAATGATAATGATGAAAAAAGATCATTTGCTTGATAGAAACAGTGAAAGCTAAAGCATTCTTCATACAGTCCGTTTTAGCTGTTTTCTCTTTCTGCAAAAGCTTTGAAAGTAACAATATTGGTCAAAACGTAGTTGAGTGAATCAGGTTCTAAAACTAGACCTTATCCTTCATACCATAATGATAATGATGAAAAAAGGTCATTTGCTTGATAGAAAACATAGTTGAGTGATTCAGGTTCTACAACAACATCTAATCCTTCATACCATAATGATAATGATGAAAAAGGGTCATTTGCTTGATAGAAAACGTAGTTGAGTGAATCAGGTTCTAAATCTAGACCTAATCCTTCATACCATAATGATAATGATGAAAAAGGGTCATTTGCTTGATAGAAACAGTGAAAGCTAAGGCATTCTTCATACAGTCCGTTTTAGCTGTTTTCTCTTTCTTCAAAAGCTTTGAAAGTAATAATATTGGTCAAAACGTAGTTGAGTGAATCAGGTTCTAAAACTAGACCTAATCCTTCTTTCCATAATGATAATGATGAAAAAGGGTCATTTGCTTGATAGAAAACGTAGTTGAGTGAATCGGGTTCTACAACAACACCTAATCCTTCATACCATAATGAAAATGATGAAAAAAGGTCATTTGCTTGATAGAAACAGTGAAAGCTAAGGCATTCTTAATACAGTCCGTTTTAGCTGTTTTCTCCTTCTGCAAAAGCTTTGAAAGTAACAATATTGGTCAAAACGTAGTTGAGTGAATCAGGTTCTAAAACTAGACCTTATCCTTCATACCATAATGATAATGATGAAAAAAGGTCATTTGCTTGATAGAAAACATAGTTGAGTGATTCAGGTTCTACAACAACATCTAATCCTTCATACCATAATGATAATGATGAAAAAAGATCATTTGCTTGATAGAAACAGTGAAAGCTAAAGCATTCTTCATATAGTCCGTTTTAGCTGTTTTCTCCTTCTGCAAAAGCTTTGAAAGTAACAATATTGGTCAAAACGTAGTTGAGTGAATCAGGTTCTAAAACTAGACCTTATCCTTCATACCATAATGATAATGATGAAAAAGGGTCATTTGCTTGATAGAAAACATAGTTGAGTGAATCAGGTTCTAGAACAACGCCTAATCCTTCTTTCCATAATGATAATGATGAAAAAGGGTCATTTGCTTGATAGAAAACGTAGTTGAGTGAATCAGGTTCTAAATCTAGACCTAATCCTTCATACCATAATGATAATGATGAAAAAGGGTCATTTGCTTGATAGAAACAGTGAAAGCTAAGGCATTCTTCATACAGTCCGTTTTAGCTGTTTTCTCTTTCTTCAAAAGCTTTGAAAGTAATAATATTGGTCAAAACGTAGTTGAGTGAATCAGGTTCTAAAACTAGACCTAATCCTTCTTTCCATAATGATAATGATGAAAAAGGGTCATTTGCTTGATAGAAAACGTAGTTGAGTGAATCGGGTTCTACAACAACACCTAATCCTTCATACCATAATGAAAATGATGAAAAAAGGTCATTTGCTTGATAGAAACAGTGAAAGCTAAGGCATTCTTAATACAGTCCGTTTTAGCTGTTTTCTCCTTCTGCAAAAGCTTTGAAAGTAACAATATGGGTCAAAACGTAGTTGAGTGAATCAGGTTCTAAAACTAGACCTTATCCTTCATACCATAATGATAATGATGAAAAAAGGTCATTTGCTTGATAGAAAACATAGTTGAGTGATTCAGGTTCTACAACAACATCTAATCCTTCATACCATAATGATAATGATGAAAAAAGATCATTTGCTTGATAGAAACAGTGAAAGCTAAAGCATTCTTCATACAGTCCGTTTTAGCTGTTTTCTCTTTCTGCAAAAGCTTTGAAAGTAACAATATGGGTCAAAACGAAGTTGAGTGAATCAGGTTCTAAAACTAGACCTTATACTTCATACCATAATGATAATGATGAAAAGGGGTCATTTGCTTGATAGAAAACATAGTTGAGTGAATCAGGTTCTAGAAAAACGCCTAATCCTTCTTTCCATAATGATAATGATGAAAAAGGGTCATTTGCTTGATAGAAAACGTAGTTGAGTGAATCGGGTTCTACAACAACACCTAATCCTTCATACCATAATGAAAATGATGAAAAAAGGTCATTTGCTTGATAGAAACAGTGAAAGGTAAGGCATTCTTAATACAGTCCGTTTTAGCTGTTTTCTCCTTCTGCAAAAGCTTTGAAAGTAACAATATGGGTCAAAACGTAGTTGAGTTAATCAGGTTCTAAAACTAGACCTTATCCTTCATACCATAATGATAATGATGAAAAAGGGTCATTTGCTTGATAGAAAACGTAGTTGAGTGAATCAGGTTCTACAACAACACCTAATCCTTCATACCATAATGATAATGATGAAAAAAGATCATTCGCTTGATAGAAACAGTGAAACCTAAAGCATTCTTCATATAGTCCGTTTTAGCTGTTTTCTCCTTCTGCAAAAGCTTTGAAAGTAACAATATTGGTCAAAACGTAGTTGAGTGAATTAGGTTCTAAAACTAGACCTTATCCTTCATACCATAATGATAATGATGAAAAAGGGTCATTTGCTTGATATAAAACGTAGTTGAGTGAATCTGGTTCTAAAACTAGACCTAATCCTTCTTTCCATAATGATAATGATGAAAAAGGGTCATTTGCTTGATAGAAAACGTAGTTGAGTGAATCGGGTTCTACAACAACACCTAATCCTTCATACCATAATGAAAATTATGAAAAAAGGTCATTTGCTTGATAGAAACAGTGAAAGCTAAGGCATTCTTAATACAGTCCGTTTTAGCTGTTTTCTCCTTCTGCAAAAGCTTTGAAAGTAACAATATTGGTCAAAACGTAGTTGAGTGAATCAGGTTCTAAAACTAGACCTTATCCTTCATACCATAATGATAATGATGAAAAAAGGTCATTTGCTTGATAGAAAACATAGTTGAGTGATTCAGGTTCTACAACAACATCTAATCCTTCATACCATAATGATAATGATGAAAAAAGATCATTTGCTTGATAGAAACAGTGAAAGCTAAAGCATTCTTCATATAGTCCGTTTTAGCTGTTTTCTCCTTCTGCAAAAGCTTTGAAAGTAACAATATTGGTCAAAACGTAGTTGAGTGAATCAGGTTCTACAACAACACCTAATCCTTCATACCATAATGATAATGATGAAAAAAGATCATTTGCTTGATAGAAACAGTGAAAGCTAAAGCATTCTTCATACAGTCCGTTTTAGCTGTTTTCTCTTTCTGCAAAAGCTTTGAAAGTAACAATATGGGTCAAAACGAAGTTGAGTGAATCAGGTTCTAAAACTAGACCTTATCCTTCATACCATAATGATAATGATGAAAAGGGGTCATTTGCTTGATAGAAAACATAGTTGAGTGAATCAGGTTCTAGAAAAACGCCTAATCCTTCTTTCCATAATGATAATGATGAAAAAGGGTCATTTGCTTGATAGAAAACGTAGTTGAGTGAATCGGGTTCTACAACAACACCTAATCCTTCATACCATAATGAAAATGATGAAAAAAGGTCATTTGCTTGATAGAAACAGTGAAAGCTAAGGCATTCTTAATACAGTCCGTTTTAGCTGTTTTCTCCTTCTGCAAAAGCTTTGAAAGTAACAATATTGGTCAAAACGTAGTTGAGTGAATCAGGTTCTAAAACTAGACCTTATCCTTCATACCATAATGATAATGATGAAAAAAGGTCATTTGCTTGATAGAAAACATAGTTGAGTGATTCAGGTTCTACAACAACATCTAATCCTTCATACCATAATGATAATGATGAAAAAAGATCATTTGCTTGATAGAAACAGTGAAAGCTAAAGCATTCTTCATATAGTCCGTTTTAGCTGTTTTCTCCTTCTGCAAAAGCTTTGAAAGTAACAATATTGGTCAAAACGTAGTTGAGTGAATCAGGTTCTACAACAACACCTAATCCTTCATACCATAATGATAATGATGAAAAAAGATCATTTGCTTGATAGAAACAGTGAAAGCTAAAGCATTCTTCATACAGTCCGTTTTAGCTGTTTTCTCTTTCTGCAAAAGCTTTGAAAGTAACAATATGGGTCAAAACGAAGTTGAGTGAATCAGGTTCTAAAACTAGACCTTATCCTTCATACCATAATGATAATGATGAAAAGGGGTCATTTGCTTGATAGAAAACATAGTTGAGTGAATCAGGTTCTAGAAAAACGCCTAATCCTTCTTTCCATAATGATAATGATGAAAAAGGGTCATTTGCTTGATAGAAAACGTAGTTGAGTGAATCGGGTTCTACAACAACACCTAATCCTTCATACCATAATGAAAATGATGAAAAAGGGTCATTTGCTTGATAGAAACAGTGAAAGCTAAGGCATTCTTCATACAGTCCATTTTAGCTGTTTTCTCTTTCTGCAAAAGCTTTGAAAGTAACAATATGGGTCAAAACGTAGTTGAGTGAATCAGGTTCTAAAACTAGACCTTATCCTTCATACCATAATGATAATGATGAAAAAGGGTCATTTGCTTGATAGAAAACGTAGTTGAGTGAATCGGGTTCTACAACAACACCTAATCCTTCATACCATAATGAAAATGATGAAAAAAGATCATTTGCTTGATAGAAACAGTGAAAGCTAAAGCATTCTTAATACAGTCCGTTTTAGCTGTTTTCTCCTTCTGCAAAAGCTTTGAAAGTAACAATATGGGTCAAAACGTAGTTGATTAATCAGGTTCTAAAACTAGACCTTATCCTTCATACCATAATGATAATGATGAAAAAGGGTCATTTGCTTGATAGAAAACGTAGTTGAGTGAATCAGGTTCTACAACAACACCTAATCCTTCATACCATAATGATAATGATGAAAAAAGATCATTCGCTTGATAGAAACAGTGAAACCTAAAGCATTCTTCATATAGTCCGTTTTAGCTGTTTTCTCCTTCTGCAAAAGCTTTGAAAGTAACAATATTGGTCAAAACGTAGTTGAGTGAATTAGGTTCTAAAACTAGACCTTATCCTTCATACCATAATGATAATGATGAAAAAGGGTCATTTGCTTGATAGAAAACGTAGTTGAGTGAATCTGGTTCTAAAACTAGACCTAATCCTTCTTTCCATAATGATAATGATGAAAAAGGGTCATTTGCTTGATAGAAAACGTAGTTGAGTGAATCGGGTTCTACAACAACACCTAATCCTTCATACCATAATGAAAATTATGAAAAAAGGTCATTTGCTTGATAGAAACAGTGAAAGCTAAGGCATTCTTAATACAGTCCGTTTTAGCTGTTTTCTCCTTCTGCAAAAGCTTTGAAAGTAACAATATTGGTCAAAACGTAGTTGAGTGAATCACGTTCTAAAACTAGACCTTATCCTTCATACCATAATGATAATGATGAAAAAAGGTCATTTGCTTGATAGAAAACATAGTTGAGTGATTCAGGTTCTACAACAACATCTAATCCTTCATACCATAATGATAATGATGAAAAAAGATCATTTGCTTGATAGAAACAGTGAAAGCTAAAGCATCTTCATATAGTCCGTTTTAGCTGTTTTCTCCTTCTGCAAAAGCTTTGAAAGTAACAATATTGGTCAAAACGTAGTTGAGTGAATCAGGTTCTACAACAACACCTAATCCTTCATACCATAATGATAATGATGAAAAAAGATCATTTGCTTGATAGAAACAGTGAAAGCTAAAGCATTCTTCATACAGTCCGTTTTAGCTGTTTTCTCTTTCTGCAAAAGCTTTGAAAGTAACAATATTGGTCAAAACGTAGTTGAGTGAATCAGGTTCTAAAACTAGACCTTATCCTTCATACCATAATGATAATGATGAAAAAAGGTCATTTGCTTGATAGAAAACATAGTTGAGTGATTCAGGTTCTATAACAACATCTAATCCTTCATACCATAATGATAATGATGAAAAAAGATCATTTGCTTGATAGAAACAGTGAAAGCTAAAGCATTCTTAATACAGTCCGTTTTAGCTGTTTTCTCCTTCTGCAAAAGCTTTGAAAGTAACAATATGGGTCAAAACGTAGTTGAGTGAATCAGGTTCTAAAACTAGACCTTATCCTTCATACCATAATGATAATGATGAAAAAAGGTTTATTTGCTTGATAGAAAACATAGTTGAGTGATTCAGGTTCTACAACAACATCTAATCCTTCATACCATAATGATAATGATGAAAAAAGATCATTTGCTTGATAGAAACAGTGAAAGCTAAAGCATTCTTCATACAGTCCGTTTTAGCTGTTTTCTCTTTCTGCAAAAGCTTTGAAAGTAACAATATGGGTCAAAACGAAGTTGAGTGAATCAGGTTCTAAAACTAGACCTTATCCTTCATACCATAATGATAATGATGAAAAGGGGTCATTTGCTTGATAGAAAACATAGTTGAGTGAATCAGGTTCTAGAACAACGCCTAATCCTTCTTTCCATAATGATAATGATGAAAAAGGGTCATTTGCTTGATAGAAAACGTAGTTGAGTGAATCGGGTTCTACAACAACACCTAATCCTTCATACCATAATGAAAATGATGAAAAAAGGTAATTTGCTTGATAGAAACAGTGAAAGCTAAGGCATTCTTAATACAGTCCGTTTTAGCTGTTTTCTCCTTCTGCAAAAGCTTTGAAAGTAACAATATTGGTCAAAACGTAGTTGAGTGAATTAGGTTCTAAAACTAGACCTTATCCTTCATACCATAATGATAATGATGAAAAAGGGTCATTTGCTTGATAGAAAACGTAGTTGAGTGAATCAGGTTCTAAAACTAGACCTTATCCTTCATTCCATAATGATAATGATGAAAAAGGGTCATTTGCTTGATAGAAAACATAGTTGAGTGATTCAGGTTCTACAACAACATCTAATCCTTCATACCATAATGATAATGATGAAAAAAGATCATTTGCTTGATAGAAACAGTGAAAGCTAAAGCATTCTTCATACAGTCCGTTTTAGCTGTTTTCTCTTTCTGCAAAAGCTTTGAAAGTAACAATATGGGTCAAAACGAAGTTGAGTGAATCAGGTTCTAAAACTAGACCTTATCCTTCATACCATAATGATAATGATGAAAAAGGGTCATTTGCTTGATAGAAAACGTAGTTGAGTGAATCGGGTTCTACAACAACACCTAATCCTTCATACCATAATGAAAATGATGAAAAAAGGTCATTTGCTTGATAGAAACAGTGAAAGCTAAGGCATTCTTAATACAGTCCGTTTTAGCTGTTTTCTCCTTCTGCAAAAGCTTTGAAAGTAACAATATTGGTCAAAACGTAGTTGAGTGAATCAGGTTCTAAAACTAGACCTTATCCTTCATACCATAATGATAATGATGAAAAAAGGTCATTTGCTTGATAGAAAACATAGTTGAGTGATTCAGGTTCTACAACAACATCTAATCCTTCATACCATAATGATAATGATGAAAAAAGATCATTTGCTTGATAGAAACAGTGAAAGCTAAAGCATTCTTCATATAGTCCGTTTTAGCTGTTTTCTCCTTCTGCAAAAGCTTTGAAAGTAACAATATTGGTCAAAACGTAGTTGAGTGAATCAGGTTCTACAACAACACCTAATCCTTCATACCATAATGATAATGATGAAAAAAGATCATTTGCTTGATAGAAACAGTGAAAGCTAAAGCATTCTTCATACAGTCCGTTTTAGCTGTTTTCTCTTTCTGCAAAAGCTTTGAAAGTAACAATATGGGTCAAAACGAAGTTGAGTGAATCAGGTTCTAAAACTAGACCTTATCCTTCATACCATAATGATAATGATGAAAAGGGGTCATTTGCTTGATAGAAAACATAGTTGAGTGAATCAGGTTCTAGAAAAACGCCTAATCCTTCTTTCCATAATGATAATGATGAAAAAGGGTCATTTGCTTGATAGAAAACGTAGTTGAGTGAATCGGGTTCTACAACAACACCTAATCCTTCATACCATAATGAAAATGATGAAAAAGGGTCATTTGCTTGATAGAAACAGTGAAAGCTAAGGCATTCTTCATACAGTCCATTTTAGCTGTTTTCTCTTTCTGCAAAAGCTTTGAAAGTAACAATATGGGTCAAAACGTAGTTGAGTGAATCAGGTTCTAAAACTAGACCTTATCCTTCATACCATAATGATAATGATGAAAAAGGGTCATTTGCTTGATAGAAAACGTAGTTGAGTGAATCGGGTTCTACAACAACACCTAATCCTTCATACCATAATGAAAATGATGAAAAAAGATCATTTGCTTGATAGAAACAGTGAAAGCTAAAGCATTCTTAATACAGTCCGTTTTAGCTGTTTTCTCCTTCTGCAAAAGCTTTGAAAGTAACAATATGGGTCAAAACGTAGTTGATTAATCAGGTTCTAAAACTAGACCTTATCCTTCATACCATAATGATAATGATGAAAAAGGGTCATTTGCTTGATAGAAAACGTAGTTGAGTGAATCAGGTTCTACAACAACACCTAATCCTTCATACCATAATGATAATGATGAAAAAAGATCATTCGCTTGATAGAAACAGTGAAACCTAAAGCATTCTTCATATAGTCCGTTTTAGCTGTTTTCTCCTTCTGCAAAAGCTTTGAAAGTAACAATATTGGTCAAAACGTAGTTGAGTGAATTAGGTTCTAAAACTAGACCTTATCCTTCATACCATAATGATAATGATGAAAAAGGGTCATTTGCTTGATAGAAAACGTAGTTGAGTGAATCTGGTTCTAAAACTAGACCTAATCCTTCTTTCCATAATGATAATGATGAAAAAGGGTCATTTGCTTGATAGAAAACGTAGTTGAGTGAATCGGGTTCTACAACAACACCTAATCCTTCATACCATAATGAAAATTATGAAAAAAGGTCATTTGCTTGATAGAAACAGTGAAAGCTAAGGCATTCTTAATACAGTCCGTTTTAGCTGTTTTCTCCTTCTGCAAAAGCTTTGAAAGTAACAATATTGGTCAAAACGTAGTTGAGTGAATCACGTTCTAAAACTAGACCTTATCCTTCATACCATAATGATAATGATGAAAAAAGGTCATTTGCTTGATAGAAAACATAGTTGAGTGATTCAGGTTCTACAACAACATCTAATCCTTCATACCATAATGATAATGATGAAAAAAGATCATTTGCTTGATAGAAACAGTGAAAGCTAAAGCATCTTCATATAGTCCGTTTTAGCTGTTTTCTCCTTCTGCAAAAGCTTTGAAAGTAACAATATTGGTCAAAACGTAGTTGAGTGAATCAGGTTCTACAACAACACCTAATCCTTCATACCATAATGATAATGATGAAAAAAGATCATTTGCTTGATAGAAACAGTGAAAGCTAAAGCATTCTTCATACAGTCCGTTTTAGCTGTTTTCTCTTTCTGCAAAAGCTTTGAAAGTAACAATATTGGTCAAAACGTAGTTGAGTGAATCAGGTTCTAAAACTAGACCTTATCCTTCATACCATAATGATAATGATGAAAAAAGGTCATTTGCTTGATAGAAAACATAGTTGAGTGATTCAGGTTCTATAACAACATCTAATCCTTCATACCATAATGATAATGATGAAAAAAGATCATTTGCTTGATAGAAACAGTGAAAGCTAAAGCATTCTTAATACAGTCCGTTTTAGCTGTTTTCTCCTTCTGCAAAAGCTTTGAAAGTAACAATATGGGTCAAAACGTAGTTGAGTGAATCAGGTTCTAAAACTAGACCTTATCCTTCATACCATAATGATAATGATGAAAAAAGGTTTATTTGCTTGATAGAAAACATAGTTGAGTGATTCAGGTTCTACAACAACATCTAATCCTTCATACCATAATGATAATGATGAAAAAAGATCATTTGCTTGATAGAAACAGTGAAAGCTAAAGCATTCTTCATACAGTCCGTTTTAGCTGTTTTCTCTTTCTGCAAAAGCTTTGAAAGTAACAATATGGGTCAAAACGAAGTTGAGTGAATCAGGTTCTAAAACTAGACCTTATCCTTCATACCATAATGATAATGATGAAAAGGGGTCATTTGCTTGATAGAAAACATAGTTGAGTGAATCAGGTTCTAGAACAACGCCTAATCCTTCTTTCCATAATGATAATGATGAAAAAGGGTCATTTGCTTGATAGAAAACGTAGTTGAGTGAATCGGGTTCTACAACAACACCTAATCCTTCATACCATAATGAAAATGATGAAAAAAGGTCATTTGCTTGATAGAAACAGTGAAAGCTAAGGCATTCTTAATACAGTCCGTTTTAGCTGTTTTCTCCTTCTGCAAAAGCTTTGAAAGTAACAATATTGGTCAAAACGTAGTTGAGTGAATCAGGTTCTAAAACTAGACCTTATCCTTCATACCATAATGATAATGATGAAAAAAGGTCATTTGCTTGATAGAAAACATAGTTGAGTGATTCAGGTTCTACAACAACATCTAATCCTTCATACCATAATGATAATGATGAAAAAAGATCATTTGCTTGATAGAAACAGTGAAAGCTAAAGCATTCTTCATATAGTCCGTTTTAGCTGTTTTCTCCTTCTGCAAAAGCTTTGAAAGTAACAATATTGGTCAAAACGTAGTTGAGTGAATCAGGTTCTAAAACTAGACCTTATCCTTCATACCATAATGATAATGATGAAAAAAGGTCATTTGCTTGATAGAAAACATAGTTGAGTGATTCAGGTTCTACAACAACATCTAATCCTTCATACCATAATGATAGTGATGAAAAAAGATCATTTGCTTGATAGAAACAGTGAAAGCTAAAGCATTCTTCATATAGTCCGTTTTAGCTGTTTTCTCCTTCTGCAAAAGCTTTGAAAGTAACAATATTGGTCAAAACGTAGTTGAGTGAATCAGGTTCTAAACTAGACCTTATCCTTCATACCATAATGATAATGATGAAAAAAGGTCATTTGCTTGATAGAAAACATAGTTGAGTGATTCAGGTTCTATAACAACATCTAATCCTTCATACCATAATGATAATGATGAAAAAAGATCATTTGCTTGATAGAAACAGTGAAAGCTAAAGCATTCTTAATACAGTCCGTTTTAGCTGTTTTCTCCTTCTGCAAAAGCTTTGAAAGTAACAATATGGGTCAAAACGTAGTTGAGTTAATCAGGTTCTAAAACTAGACCTTATCCTTCATACCATAATGATAATGATGAAAAAGGGTCATTTGCTTGATAGAAAACGTAGTTGAGTGAATCAGGTTCTACAACAACACCTAATCCTTCATACCATAATGATAATGATGAAAAAAGATCATTCGCTTGATAGAAACAGTGAAACCTAAAGCATTCTTCATATAGTCCGTTTTAGCTGTTTTCTCCTTCTGCAAAAGCTTTGAAAGTAACAATATTGGTCAAAACGTAGTTGAGTGAATTGGGTTCTAAAACTAGACCTTATCCTTCATACCATAATGATAATGATGAAAAAGGGTCATTTGCTTGATAGAAAACGTAGTTGAGTGAATCTGGTTCTAAAACTAGACCTAATCCTTCTTTCCATAATGATAATGATGAAAAAGGGTCATTTGCTTGATAGAAAACGTAGTTGAGTGAATCGGGTTCTACAACACCTAATCCTTCATACCATAATGAAAATTATGAAAAAAGGTCATTTGCTTGATAGAAACAGTGAAAGCTAAGGCATTCTTAATACAGTCCGTTTTAGCTGTTTTCTCCTTCTGCAAAAGCTTTGAAAGTAACAATATTGGTCAAAACGTAGTTGAGTGAATCAGGTTCTAAAACTAGACCTTATCCTTCATACCATAATGATAACGATGAAAAAAGGTCATTTGCTTGATAGAAAACATAGTTGAGTGATTCAGGTTCTACAACAACATCTAATCCTTCATACCATAATGATAATGATGAAAAAAGATCATTTGCTTGATAGAAACAGTGAAAGCTAAGGCATTCTTCATACAGTCCATTTTAGCTGTTTTCTCTTTCTGCAAAAGCTTTGAAAGTAACAATATGGGTCAAAACGTAGTTGAGTGAATCAGGTTCTAAAACTAGACCTTATCCTTCATACCATAATGATAATGATGAAAAAGGGTCATTTGCTTGATAGAAAACGTAGTTGAGTGAATCGGGTTCTACAACAACACCTAATCCTTCATACCATAATGAAAATGATGAAAAAAGGTCATTTGCTTGATAGAAACAGTGAAAGGTAAGGCATTCTTAATACAGTCCGTTTCAGCTGTTTTCTCCTTCTGCAAAAGCTTTGAAAGTAACAATATTGGTCAAAACGTAGTTGAGTCAATCAGGTTCTAAAACTAGACCTTATCCTTCATACCATAATGATAATGATGAAAAAAGGTCATTTGCTTGATAGAAAACATAGTTGAGTGATTCAGGTTCTATAACAACATCTAATCCTTCATACCATAATGATAATGATGAAAAAAGATCATTTGCTTGATAGAAACAGTGAAAGCTAAAGCATTCTTAATACAGTCCGTTTTAGCTGTTTTCTCCTTCTGCAAAAGCTTTGAAAGTAACAATATGGGTCAAAACGTAGTTGAGTTAATCAGGTTCTAAAACAAGACCTTATCCTTCATACCATAATGATAATGATGAAAAAGGGTCATTTGCTTGACAGAAAACGTAGTTGAGTGAATCAGGTTCTACAACAACACCTAATCCTTCATACCTTAATGATAATGATGAAAAAAGATCATTCGCTTGATAGAAACAGTGAAACCTAAAGCATTCTTCATATAGTCCGTTTTAGCTGTTTTCTCCTTCTGCAAAAGCTTTGAAAGTAACAATATTGGTCAAAACGTAGTTGAGTGAATTAGGTTCTAAAACTAGACCTTATCCTTCATACCATAATGATAATGATGAAAAAGGGTCATTTGCTTGATAGAAAACGTAGTTGAGTGAATCTGGTTCTAAAACTAGACCTAATCCTTCTTTCCATAATGAAAATTATGAAAAAAGGTCATTTGCTTGATAGAAACAGTGAAAGCTAAGGCATTCTTAATACAGTCCGTTTTAGCTGTTTTCTCCTTCTGCAAAAGCTTTGAAAGTAACAATATTGGTCAAAACGAAGTTGAGTGAATCAGGTTCTACAACAACACCTAATCCTTCATACCATAATGATAATGATGAAAAAAGATCATTTGCTTGATAGAAACAGTGAAAGCTAAAGCATTCTTCATACAGTCCGTTTTAGCTGTTTTCTCTTTCTGCAAAAGCTTTGAAAGTAACAATATTGGTCAAAACGTAGTTGAGTGAATCAGGTTCTAAAACTAGACCTTATCCTTCATACCATAATGATAATGATGAAAAAAGGTCATTTGCTTGATAGAAAACATAGTTGAGTGATTCAGGTTCTACAACAACATCTAATCCTTCATACCATAATGATAATGATGAAAAAGGGTCATTTGCTTGATAGAAAACGTAGTTGAGTGAATCAGGTTCTAAATCTAGACCTAATCCTTCATACCATAATGATAATGATGAAAAAGGGTCATTTGCTTGATAGAAACAGTGAAAGCTAAGGCATTCTTCATACAGTCCGTTTTAGCTGTTTTCTCTTTCTTCAAAAGCTTTGAAAGTAATAATATTGGTCAAAACGTAGTTGAGTGAATCAGGTTCTAAAACTAGACCTAATCCTTCTTTCCATAATGATAATGATGAAAAAGGGTCATTTGCTTGATAGAAAACGTAGTTGAGTGAATCGGGTTCTACAACAACACCTAATCCTTCATACCATAATGAAAATGATGAAAAAAGGTCATTTGCTTGATAGAAACAGTGAAAGCTAAGGCATTCTTAATACAGTCCGTTTTAGCTGTTTTCTCCTTCTGCAAAAGCTTTGAAAGTAACAATATTGGTCAAAACGTAGTTGAGTGAATCAGGTTCTAAAACTAGACCTTATCCTTCATACCATAATGATAATGATGAAAAAAGGTCATTTGCTTGATAGAAAACATAGTTGAGTGATTCAGGTTCTACAACAACATCTAATCCTTCATACCATAATGATAATGATGAAAAAAGATCATTTGCTTGATAGAAACAGTGAAAGCTAAAGCATTCTTCATATAGTCCGTTTTAGCTGTTTTCTCCTTCTGCAAAAGCTTTGAAAGTAACAATATTGGTCAAAACGTAGTTGAGTGAATCAGGTTCTAAAACTAGACCTTATCCTTCATACCATAATGATAATGATGAAAAAGGGTCATTTGCTTGATAGAAAACATAGTTGAGTGAATCAGGTTCTAGAACAACGCCTAATCCTTCTTTCCATAATGATAATGATGAAAAAGGGTCATTTGCTTGATAGAAAACGTAGTTGAGTGAATCAGGTTCTAAATCTAGACCTAATCCTTCATACCATAATGATAATGATGAAAAAGGGTCATTTGCTTGATAGAAACAGTGAAAGCTAAGGCATTCTTCATACAGTCCGTTTTAGCTGTTTTCTCTTTCTTCAAAAGCTTTGAAAGTAATAATATTGGTCAAAACGTAGTTGAGTGAATCAGGTTCTAAAACTAGACCTAATCCTTCTTTCCATAATGATAATGATGAAAAAGGGTCATTTGCTTGATAGAAAACGTAGTTGAGTGAATCGGGTTCTACAACAACACCTAATCCTTCATACCATAATGAAAATGATGAAAAAAGGTCATTTGCTTGATAGAAACAGTGAAAGCTAAGGCATTCTTAATACAGTCCGTTTTAGCTGTTTTCTCCTTCTGCAAAAGCTTTGAAAGTAACAATATGGGTCAAAACGTAGTTGAGTGAATCAGGTTCTAAAACTAGACCTTATCCTTCATACCATAATGATAATGATGAAAAAAGGTCATTTGCTTGATAGAAAACATAGTTGAGTGATTCAGGTTCTACAACAACATCTAATCCTTCATACCATAATGATAATGATGAAAAAAGATCATTTGCTTGATAGAAACAGTGAAAGCTAAAGCATTCTTCATACAGTCCGTTTTAGCTGTTTTCTCTTTCTGCAAAAGCTTTGAAAGTAACAATATGGGTCAAAACGAAGTTGAGTGAATCAGGTTCTAAAACTAGACCTTATCCTTCATACCATAATGATAATGATGAAAAGGGGTCATTTGCTTGATAGAAAACATAGTTGAGTGAATCAGGTTCTAGAAAAACGCCTAATCCTTCTTTCCATAATGATAATGATGAAAAAGGGTCATTTGCTTGATAGAAAACGTAGTTGAGTGAATCGGGTTCTACAACAACACCTAATCCTTCATACCATAATGAAAATGATGAAAAAAGGTCATTTGCTTGATAGAAACAGTGAAAGGTAAGGCATTCTTAATACAGTCCGTTTTAGCTGTTTTCTCCTTCTGCAAAAGCTTTGAAAGTAACAATATGGGTCAAAACGTAGTTGAGTTAATCAGGTTCTAAAACTAGACCTTATCCTTCATACCATAATGATAATGATGAAAAAGGGTCATTTGCTTGATAGAAAACGTAGTTGAGTGAATCAGGTTCTACAACAACACCTAATCCTTCATACCATAATGATAATGATGAAAAAAGATCATTCGCTTGATAGAAACAGTGAAACCTAAAGCATTCTTCATATAGTCCGTTTTAGCTGTTTTCTCCTTCTGCAAAAGCTTTGAAAGTAACAATATTGGTCAAAACGTAGTTGAGTGAATTAGGTTCTAAAACTAGACCTTATCCTTCATACCATAATGATAATGATGAAAAAGGGTCATTTGCTTGATATAAAACGTAGTTGAGTGAATCTGGTTCTAAAACTAGACCTAATCCTTCTTTCCATAATGATAATGATGAAAAAGGGTCATTTGCTTGATAGAAAACGTAGTTGAGTGAATCGGGTTCTACAACAACACCTAATCCTTCATACCATAATGAAAATTATGAAAAAAGGTCATTTGCTTGATAGAAACAGTGAAAGCTAAGGCATTCTTAATACAGTCCGTTTTAGCTGTTTTCTCCTTCTGCAAAAGCTTTGAAAGTAACAATATTGGTCAAAACGTAGTTGAGTGAATCAGGTTCTAAAACTAGACCTTATCCTTCATACCATAATGATAATGATGAAAAAAGGTCATTTGCTTGATAGAAAACATAGTTGAGTGATTCAGGTTCTACAACAACATCTAATCCTTCATACCATAATGATAATGATGAAAAAAGATCATTTGCTTGATAGAAACAGTGAAAGCTAAAGCATTCTTCATATAGTCCGTTTTAGCTGTTTTCTCCTTCTGCAAAAGCTTTGAAAGTAACAATATTGGTCAAAACGTAGTTGAGTGAATCAGGTTCTACAACAACACCTAATCCTTCATACCATAATGATAATGATGAAAAGGGGTCATTTGCTTGATAGAAAACGTAGTTGAGTGAATCGGGTTCTACAACAACACCTAATCCTTCATACCATAATGATAATGATGAAAAAAGATCATTTGCTTGATAGAAACAGTGAAAGCTAAAGCATTCTTCATACAGTCCGTTTTAGCTGTTTTCTCTTTCTGCAAAAGCTTTGAAAGTAACAATATGGGTCAAAACGAAGTTGAGTGAATCAGGTTCTAAAACTAGACCTTATCCTTCATACCATAATGATAATGATGAAAAAGGGTCATTTGCTTGATAGAAAACGTAGTTGAGTGAATCGGGTTCTACAACAACACCTAATCCTTCATACCATAATGAAAATGATGAAAAAAGGTCATTTGCTTGATAGAAACAGTGAAAGCTAAGGCATTCTTAATACAGTCCGTTTTAGCTGTTTTCTCCTTCTGCAAAAGCTTTGAAAGTAACAATATTGGTCAAAACGTAGTTGAGTGAATCAGGTTCTAAAACTAGACCTTATCCTTCATACCATAATGATAATGATGAAAAAAGGTCATTTGCTTGATAGAAAACATAGTTGAGTGATTCAGGTTCTACAACAACATCTAATCCTTCATACCATAATGATAATGATGAAAAAAGATCATTTGCTTGATAGAAACAGTGAAAGCTAAAGCATTCTTCATATAGTCCGTTTTAGCTGTTTTCTCCTTCTGCAAAAGCTTTGAAAGTAACAATATTGGTCAAAACGTAGTTGAGTGAATCAGGTTCTACAACAACACCTAATCCTTCATACCATAATGATAATGATGAAAAAAGATCATTTGCTTGATAGAAACAGTGAAAGCTAAAGCATTCTTCATACAGTCCGTTTTAGCTGTTTTCTCTTTCTGCAAAAGCTTTGAAAGTAACAATATGGGTCAAAACGAAGTTGAGTGAATCAGGTTCTAAAACTAGACCTTATCCTTCATACCATAATGATAATGATGAAAAGGGGTCATTTGCTTGATAGAAAACATAGTTGAGTGAATCAGGTTCTAGAAAAACGCCTAATCCTTCTTTCCATAATGATAATGATGAAAAAGGGTCATTTGCTTGATAGAAAACGTAGTTGAGTGAATCGGGTTCTACAACAACACCTAATCCTTCATACCATAATGAAAATGATGAAAAAGGGTCATTTGCTTGATAGAAACAGTGAAAGCTAAGGCATTCTTCATACAGTCCATTTTAGCTGTTTTCTCTTTCTGCAAAAGCTTTGAAAGTAACAATATGGGTCAAAACGTAGTTGAGTGAATCAGGTTCTAAAACTAGACCTTATCCTTCATACCATAATGATAATGATGAAAAAGGGTCATTTGCTTGATAGAAAACGTAGTTGAGTGAATCGGGTTCTACAACAACACCTAATCCTTCATACCATAATGAAAATGATGAAAAAAGATCATTTGCTTGATAGAAACAGTGAAAGCTAAAGCATTCTTAATACAGTCCGTTTTAGCTGTTTTCTCCTTCTGCAAAAGCTTTGAAAGTAACAATATGGGTCAAAACGTAGTTGATTAATCAGGTTCTAAAACTAGACCTTATCCTTCATACCATAATGATAATGATGAAAAAGGGTCATTTGCTTGATAGAAAACGTAGTTGAGTGAATCAGGTTCTACAACAACACCTAATCCTTCATACCATAATGATAATGATGAAAAAAGATCATTCGCTTGATAGAAACAGTGAAACCTAAAGCATTCTTCATATAGTCCGTTTTAGCTGTTTTCTCCTTCTGCAAAAGCTTTGAAAGTAACAATATTGGTCAAAACGTAGTTGAGTGAATTAGGTTCTAAAACTAGACCTTATCCTTCATACCATAATGATAATGATGAAAAAGGGTCATTTGCTTGATAGAAAACGTAGTTGAGTGAATCTGGTTCTAAAACTAGACCTAATCCTTCTTTCCATAATGATAATGATGAAAAAGGGTCATTTGCTTGATAGAAAACGTAGTTGAGTGAATCGGGTTCTACAACAACACCTAATCCTTCATACCATAATGAAAATTATGAAAAAAGGTCATTTGCTTGATAGAAACAGTGAAAGCTAAGGCATTCTTAATACAGTCCGTTTTAGCTGTTTTCTCCTTCTGCAAAAGCTTTGAAAGTAACAATATTGGTCAAAACGTAGTTGAGTGAATCACGTTCTAAAACTAGACCTTATCCTTCATACCATAATGATAATGATGAAAAAAGGTCATTTGCTTGATAGAAAACATAGTTGAGTGATTCAGGTTCTACAACAACATCTAATCCTTCATACCATAATGATAATGATGAAAAAAGATCATTTGCTTGATAGAAACAGTGAAAGCTAAAGCATCTTCATATAGTCCGTTTTAGCTGTTTTCTCCTTCTGCAAAAGCTTTGAAAGTAACAATATTGGTCAAAACGTAGTTGAGTGAATCAGGTTCTACAACAACACCTAATCCTTCATACCATAATGATAATGATGAAAAAAGATCATTTGCTTGATAGAAACAGTGAAAGCTAAAGCATTCTTCATACAGTCCGTTTTAGCTGTTTTCTCTTTCTGCAAAAGCTTTGAAAGTAACAATATTGGTCAAAACGTAGTTGAGTGAATCAGGTTCTAAAACTAGACCTTATCCTTCATACCATAATGATAATGATGAAAAAAGGTCATTTGCTTGATAGAAAACATAGTTGAGTGATTCAGGTTCTATAACAACATCTAATCCTTCATACCATAATGATAATGATGAAAAAAGATCATTTGCTTGATAGAAACAGTGAAAGCTAAAGCATTCTTAATACAGTCCGTTTTAGCTGTTTTCTCCTTCTGCAAAAGCTTTGAAAGTAACAATATGGGTCAAAACGTAGTTGAGTGAATCAGGTTCTAAAACTAGACCTTATCCTTCATACCATAATGATAATGATGAAAAAAGGTTTATTTGCTTGATAGAAAACATAGTTGAGTGATTCAGGTTCTACAACAACATCTAATCCTTCATACCATAATGATAATGATGAAAAAAGATCATTTGCTTGATAGAAACAGTGAAAGCTAAAGCATTCTTCATACAGTCCGTTTTAGCTGTTTTCTCTTTCTGCAAAAGCTTTGAAAGTAACAATATGGGTCAAAACGAAGTTGAGTGAATCAGGTTCTAAAACTAGACCTTATCCTTCATACCATAATGATAATGATGAAAAGGGGTCATTTGCTTGATAGAAAACATAGTTGAGTGAATCAGGTTCTAGAACAACGCCTAATCCTTCTTTCCATAATGATAATGATGAAAAAGGGTCATTTGCTTGATAGAAAACGTAGTTGAGTGAATCGGGTTCTACAACAACACCTAATCCTTCATACCATAATGAAAATGATGAAAAAAGGTCATTTGCTTGATAGAAACAGTGAAAGCTAAGGCATTCTTAATACAGTCCGTTTTAGCTGTTTTCTCCTTCTGCAAAAGCTTTGAAAGTAACAATATTGGTCAAAACGTAGTTGAGTGAATCAGGTTCTAAAACTAGACCTTATCCTTCATACCATAATGATAATGATGAAAAAAGGTCATTTGCTTGATAGAAAACATAGTTGAGTGATTCAGGTTCTACAACAACATCTAATCCTTCATACCATAATGATAATGATGAAAAAAGATCATTTGCTTGATAGAAACAGTGAAAGCTAAAGCATTCTTCATATAGTCCGTTTTAGCTGTTTTCTCCTTCTGCAAAAGCTTTGAAAGTAACAATATTGGTCAAAACGTAGTTGAGTGAATCAGGTTCTAAAACTAGACCTTATCCTTCATACCATAATGATAATGATGAAAAAGGGTCATTTGCTTGATAGAAAACATAGTTGAGTGAATCAGGTTCTAGAACAACGCCTAATCCTTCTTTCCATAATGATAATGATGAAAAAGGGTCATTTGCTTGATAGAAAACGTAGTTGAGTGAATCAGGTTCTAAATCTAGACCTAATCCTTCATACCATAATGATAATGATGAAAAAGGGTCATTTGCTTGATAGAAACAGTGAAAGCTAAGGCATTCTTCATACAGTCCGTTTTAGCTGTTTTCTCTTTCTTCAAAAGCTTTGAAAGTAATAATATTGGTCAAAACGTAGTTGAGTGAATCAGGTTCTAAAACTAGACCTAATCCTTCTTTCCATAATGATAATGATGAAAAAGGGTCATTTGCTTGATAGAAAACGTAGTTGAGTGAATCGGGTTCTACAACAACACCTAATCCTTCATACCATAATGAAAATGATGAAAAAAGGTCATTTGCTTGATAGAAACAGTGAAAGCTAAGGCATTCTTAATACAGTCCGTTTTAGCTGTTTTCTCCTTCTGCAAAAGCTTTGAAAGTAACAATATGGGTCAAAACGTAGTTGAGTGAATCAGGTTCTAAAACTAGACCTTATCCTTCATACCATAATGATAATGATGAAAAAAGGTCATTTGCTTGATAGAAAACATAGTTGAGTGATTCAGGTTCTACAACAACATCTAATCCTTCATACCATAATGATAATGATGAAAAAAGATCATTTGCTTGATAGAAACAGTGAAAGCTAAAGCATTCTTCATACAGTCCGTTTTAGCTGTTTTCTCTTTCTGCAAAAGCTTTGAAAGTAACAATATGGGTCAAAACGAAGTTGAGTGAATCAGGTTCTAAAACTAGACCTTATCCTTCATACCATAATGATAATGATGAAAAGGGGTCATTTGCTTGATAGAAAACATAGTTGAGTGAATCAGGTTCTAGAAAAACGCCTAATCCTTCTTTCCATAATGATAATGATGAAAAAGGGTCATTTGCTTGATAGAAAACGTAGTTGAGTGAATCGGGTTCTACAACAACACCTAATCCTTCATACCATAATGAAAATGATGAAAAAAGGTCATTTGCTTGATAGAAACAGTGAAAGGTAAGGCATTCTTAATACAGTCCGTTTTAGCTGTTTTCTCCTTCTGCAAAAGCTTTGAAAGTAACAATATGGGTCAAAACGTAGTTGAGTTAATCAGGTTCTAAAACTAGACCTTATCCTTCATACCATAATGATAATGATGAAAAAGGGTCATTTGCTTGATAGAAAACGTAGTTGAGTGAATCAGGTTCTACAACAACACCTAATCCTTCATACCATAATGATAATGATGAAAAAAGATCATTCGCTTGATAGAAACAGTGAAACCTAAAGCATTCTTCATATAGTCCGTTTTAGCTGTTTTCTCCTTCTGCAAAAGCTTTGAAAGTAACAATATTGGTCAAAACGTAGTTGAGTGAATTAGGTTCTAAAACTAGACCTTATCCTTCATACCATAATGATAATGATGAAAAAGGGTCATTTGCTTGATATAAAACGTAGTTGAGTGAATCTGGTTCTAAAACTAGACCTAATCCTTCTTTCCATAATGATAATGATGAAAAAGGGTCATTTGCTTGATAGAAAACGTAGTTGAGTGAATCGGGTTCTACAACAACACCTAATCCTTCATACCATAATGAAAATTATGAAAAAAGGTCATTTGCTTGATAGAAACAGTGAAAGCTAAGGCATTCTTAATACAGTCCGTTTTAGCTGTTTTCTCCTTCTGCAAAAGCTTTGAAAGTAACAATATTGGTCAAAACGTAGTTGAGTGAATCAGGTTCTAAAACTAGACCTTATCCTTCATACCATAATGATAATGATGAAAAAAGGTCATTTGCTTGATAGAAAACATAGTTGAGTGATTCAGGTTCTACAACAACATCTAATCCTTCATACCATAATGATAATGATGAAAAAAGATCATTTGCTTGATAGAAACAGTGAAAGCTAAAGCATTCTTCATATAGTCCGTTTTAGCTGTTTTCTCCTTCTGCAAAAGCTTTGAAAGTAACAATATTGGTCAAAACGTAGTTGAGTGAATCAGGTTCTACAACAACACCTAATCCTTCATACCATAATGATAATGATGAAAAGGGGTCATTTGCTTGATAGAAAACGTAGTTGAGTGAATCGGGTTCTACAACAACACCTAATCCTTCATACCATAATGATAATGATGAAAAAAGATCATTTGCTTGATAGAAACAGTGAAAGCTAAAGCATTCTTCATACAGTCCGTTTTAGCTGTTTTCTCTTTCTGCAAAAGCTTTGAAAGTAACAATATGGGTCAAAACGAAGTTGAGTGAATCAGGTTCTAAAACTAGACCTTATCCTTCATACCATAATGATAATGATGAAAAAGGGTCATTTGCTTGATAGAAAACGTAGTTGAGTGAATCGGGTTCTACAACAACACCTAATCCTTCATACCATAATGAAAATGATGAAAAAAGGTCATTTGCTTGATAGAAACAGTGAAAGCTAAGGCATTCTTAATACAGTCCGTTTTAGCTGTTTTCTCCTTCTGCAAAAGCTTTGAAAGTAACAATATTGGTCAAAACGTAGTTGAGTGAATCAGGTTCTAAAACTAGACCTTATCCTTCATACCATAATGATAATGATGAAAAAAGGTCATTTGCTTGATAGAAAACATAGTTGAGTGATTCAGGTTCTACAACAACATCTAATCCTTCATACCATAATGATAATGATGAAAAAAGATCATTTGCTTGATAGAAACAGTGAAAGCTAAAGCATTCTTCATATAGTCCGTTTTAGCTGTTTTCTCCTTCTGCAAAAGCTTTGAAAGTAACAATATTGGTCAAAACGTAGTTGAGTGAATCAGGTTCTACAACAACACCTAATCCTTCATACCATAATGATAATGATGAAAAAAGATCATTTGCTTGATAGAAACAGTGAAAGCTAAAGCATTCTTCATACAGTCCGTTTTAGCTGTTTTCTCTTTCTGCAAAAGCTTTGAAAGTAACAATATGGGTCAAAACGAAGTTGAGTGAATCAGGTTCTAAAACTAGACCTTATCCTTCATACCATAATGATAATGATGAAAAGGGGTCATTTGCTTGATAGAAAACATAGTTGAGTGAATCAGGTTCTAGAAAAACGCCTAATCCTTCTTTCCATAATGATAATGATGAAAAAGGGTCATTTGCTTGATAGAAAACGTAGTTGAGTGAATCGGGTTCTACAACAACACCTAATCCTTCATACCATAATGAAAATGATGAAAAAGGGTCATTTGCTTGATAGAAACAGTGAAAGCTAAGGCATTCTTCATACAGTCCATTTTAGCTGTTTTCTCTTTCTGCAAAAGCTTTGAAAGTAACAATATGGGTCAAAACGTAGTTGAGTGAATCAGGTTCTAAAACTAGACCTTATCCTTCATACCATAATGATAATGATGAAAAAGGGTCATTTGCTTGATAGAAAACGTAGTTGAGTGAATCGGGTTCTACAACAACACCTAATCCTTCATACCATAATGAAAATGATGAAAAAAGATCATTTGCTTGATAGAAACAGTGAAAGCTAAAGCATTCTTAATACAGTCCGTTTTAGCTGTTTTCTCCTTCTGCAAAAGCTTTGAAAGTAACAATATGGGTCAAAACGTAGTTGATTAATCAGGTTCTAAAACTAGACCTTATCCTTCATACCATAATGATAATGATGAAAAAGGGTCATTTGCTTGATAGAAAACGTAGTTGAGTGAATCAGGTTCTACAACAACACCTAATCCTTCATACCATAATGATAATGATGAAAAAAGATCATTCGCTTGATAGAAACAGTGAAACCTAAAGCATTCTTCATATAGTCCGTTTTAGCTGTTTTCTCCTTCTGCAAAAGCTTTGAAAGTAACAATATTGGTCAAAACGTAGTTGAGTGAATTAGGTTCTAAAACTAGACCTTATCCTTCATACCATAATGATAATGATGAAAAAGGGTCATTTGCTTGATAGAAAACGTAGTTGAGTGAATCTGGTTCTAAAACTAGACCTAATCCTTCTTTCCATAATGATAATGATGAAAAAGGGTCATTTGCTTGATAGAAAACGTAGTTGAGTGAATCGGGTTCTACAACAACACCTAATCCTTCATACCATAATGAAAATTATGAAAAAAGGTCATTTGCTTGATAGAAACAGTGAAAGCTAAGGCATTCTTAATACAGTCCGTTTTAGCTGTTTTCTCCTTCTGCAAAAGCTTTGAAAGTAACAATATTGGTCAAAACGTAGTTGAGTGAATCACGTTCTAAAACTAGACCTTATCCTTCATACCATAATGATAATGATGAAAAAAGGTCATTTGCTTGATAGAAAACATAGTTGAGTGATTCAGGTTCTACAACAACATCTAATCCTTCATACCATAATGATAATGATGAAAAAAGATCATTTGCTTGATAGAAACAGTGAAAGCTAAAGCATCTTCATATAGTCCGTTTTAGCTGTTTTCTCTTTCTGCAAAAGCTTTGAAAGTAACAATATTGGTCAAAACGTAGTTGAGTGAATCAGGTTCTAAAACTAGACCTTATCCTTCATACCATAATGATAATGATGAAAAAAGGTCATTTGCTTGATAGAAAACATAGTTGAGTGATTCAGGTTCTATAACAACATCTAATCCTTCATACCATAATGATAATGATGAAAAAAGATCATTTGCTTGATAGAAACAGTGAAAGCTAAAGCATTCTTAATACAGTCCGTTTTAGCTGTTTTCTCCTTCTGCAAAAGCTTTGAAAGTAACAATATGGGTCAAAACGTAGTTGAGTGAATCAGGTTCTAAAACTAGACCTTATCCTTCATACCATAATGATAATGATGAAAAAAGGTTTATTTGCTTGATAGAAAACATAGTTGAGTGATTCAGGTTCTACAACAACATCTAATCCTTCATACCATAATGATAATGATGAAAAAAGATCATTTGCTTGATAGAAACAGTGAAAGCTAAAGCATTCTTCATACAGTCCGTTTTAGCTGTTTTCTCTTTCTGCAAAAGCTTTGAAAGTAACAATATGGGTCAAAACGAAGTTGAGTGAATCAGGTTCTAAAACTAGACCTTATCCTTCATACCATAATGATAATGATGAAAAGGGGTCATTTGCTTGATAGAAAACATAGTTGAGTGAATCAGGTTCTAGAACAACGCCTAATCCTTCTTTCCATAATGATAATGATGAAAAAGGGTCATTTGCTTGATAGAAAACGTAGTTGAGTGAATCGGGTTCTACAACAACACCTAATCCTTCATACCATAATGAAAATGATGAAAAAAGGTAATTTGCTTGATAGAAACAGTGAAAGCTAAGGCATTCTTAATACAGTCCGTTTTAGCTGTTTTCTCCTTCTGCAAAAGCTTTGAAAGTAACAATATTGGTCAAAACGTAGTTGAGTGAATTAGGTTCTAAAACTAGACCTTATCCTTCATACCATAATGATAATGATGAAAAAGGGTCATTTGCTTGATAGAAAACGTAGTTGAGTGAATCAGGTTCTAAAACTAGACCTTATCCTTCATTCCATAATGATAATGATGAAAAAGGGTCATTTGCTTGATAGAAAACATAGTTGAGTGATTCAGGTTCTACAACAACATCTAATCCTTCATACCATAATGATAATGATGAAAAAAGATCATTTGCTTGATAGAAACAGTGAAAGCTAAAGCATTCTTCATACAGTCCGTTTTAGCTGTTTTCTCTTTCTGCAAAAGCTTTGAAAGTAACAATATGGGTCAAAACGAAGTTGAGTGAATCAGGTTCTAAAACTAGACCTTATCCTTCATACCATAATGATAATGATGAAAAAGGGTCATTTGCTTGATAGAAAACGTAGTTGAGTGAATCGGGTTCTACAACAACACCTAATCCTTCATACCATAATGAAAATGATGAAAAAAGGTCATTTGCTTGATAGAAACAGTGAAAGCTAAGGCATTCTTAATACAGTCCGTTTTAGCTGTTTTCTCCTTCTGCAAAAGCTTTGAAAGTAACAATATTGGTCAAAACGTAGTTGAGTGAATCAGGTTCTAAAACTAGACCTTATCCTTCATACCATAATGATAATGATGAAAAAAGGTCATTTGCTTGATAGAAAACATAGTTGAGTGATTCAGGTTCTACAACAACATCTAATCCTTCATACCATAATGATAATGATGAAAAAAGATCATTTGCTTGATAGAAACAGTGAAAGCTAAAGCATTCTTCATATAGTCCGTTTTAGCTGTTTTCTCCTTCTGCAAAAGCTTTGAAAGTAACAATATTGGTCAAAACGTAGTTGAGTGAATCAGGTTCTACAACAACACCTAATCCTTCATACCATAATGATAATGATGAAAAAAGATCATTTGCTTGATAGAAACAGTGAAAGCTAAAGCATTCTTCATACAGTCCGTTTTAGCTGTTTTCTCTTTCTGCAAAAGCTTTGAAAGTAACAATATGGGTCAAAACGAAGTTGAGTGAATCAGGTTCTAAAACTAGACCTTATCCTTCATACCATAATGATAATGATGAAAAGGGGTCATTTGCTTGATAGAAAACATAGTTGAGTGAATCAGGTTCTAGAAAAACGCCTAATCCTTCTTTCCATAATGATAATGATGAAAAAGCGTCATTTGCTTGATAGAAAACGTAGTTGAGTGAATCGGGTTCTACAACAACACCTAATCCTTCATACCATAATGAAAATGATGAAAAAGGGTCATTTGCTTGATAGAAACAGTGAAAGCTAAGGCATTCTTCATACAGTCCATTTTAGCTGTTTTCTCTTTCTGCAAAAGCTTTGAAAGTAACAATATGGGTCAAAACGTAGTTGAGTGAATCAGGTTCTAAAACTAGACCTTATCCTTCATACCATAATGATAATGATGAAAAAGGGTCATTTGCTTGATAGAAAACGTAGTTGAGTGAATCGGGTTCTACAACAACACCTAATCCTTCATACCATAATGAAAATGATGAAAAAAGATCATTTGCTTGATAGAAACAGTGAAAGCTAAAGCATTCTTAATACAGTCCGTTTTAGCTGTTTTCTCCTTCTGCAAAAGCTTTGAAAGTAACAATATGGGTCAAAACGTAGTTGATTAATCAGGTTCTAAAACTAGACCTTATCCTTCATACCATAATGATAATGATGAAAAAGGGTCATTTGCTTGATAGAAAACGTAGTTGAGTGAATCAGGTTCTACAACAACACCTAATCCTTCATACCATAATGATAATGATGAAAAAAGATCATTCGCTTGATAGAAACAGTGAAACCTAAAGCATTCTTCATATAGTCCGTTTTAGCTGTTTTCTCCTTCTGCAAAAGCTTTGAAAGTAACAATATTGGTCAAAACGTAGTTGAGTGAATTAGGTTCTAAAACTAGACCTTATCCTTCATACCATAATGATAATGATGAAAAAGGGTCATTTGCTTGATAGAAAACGTAGTTGAGTGAATCTGGTTCTAAAACTAGACCTAATCCTTCTTTCCATAATGATAATGATGAAAAAGGGTCATTTGCTTGATAGAAAACGTAGTTGAGTGAATCGGGTTCTACAACAACACCTAATCCTTCATACCATAATGAAAATTATGAAAAAAGGTCATTTGCTTGATAGAAACAGTGAAAGCTAAGGCATTCTTAATACAGTCCGTTTTAGCTGTTTTCTCCTTCTGCAAAAGCTTTGAAAGTAACAATATTGGTCAAAACGTAGTTGAGTGAATCACGTTCTAAAACTAGACCTTATCCTTCATACCATAATGATAATGATGAAAAAAGGTCATTTGCTTGATAGAAAACATAGTTGAGTGATTCAGGTTCTACAACAACATCTAATCCTTCATACCATAATGATAATGATGAAAAAAGATCATTTGCTTGATAGAAACAGTGAAAGCTAAAGCATCTTCATATAGTCCGTTTTAGCTGTTTTCTCCTTCTGCAAAAGCTTTGAAAGTAACAATATTGGTCAAAACGTAGTTGAGTGAATCAGGTTCTACAACAACACCTAATCCTTCATACCATAATGATAATGATGAAAAAAGATCATTTGCTTGATAGAAACAGTGAAAGCTAAAGCATTCTTCATACAGTCCGTTTTAGCTGTTTTCTCTTTCTGCAAAAGCTTTGAAAGTAACAATATTGGTCAAAACGTAGTTGAGTGAATCAGGTTCTAAAACTAGACCTTATCCTTCATACCATAATGATAATGATGAAAAAAGGTCATTTGCTTGATAGAAAACATAGTTGAGTGATTCAGGTTCTATAACAACATCTAATCCTTCATACCATAATGATAATGATGAAAAAAGATCATTTGCTTGATAGAAACAGTGAAAGCTAAAGCATTCTTAATACAGTCCGTTTTAGCTGTTTTCTCCTTCTGCAAAAGCTTTGAAAGTAACAATATGGGTCAAAACGTAGTTGAGTGAATCAGGTTCTAAAACTAGACCTTATCCTTCATACCATAATGATAATGATGAAAAAAGGTTTATTTGCTTGATAGAAAACATAGTTGAGTGATTCAGGTTCTACAACAACATCTAATCCTTCATACCATAATGATAATGATGAAAAAAGATCATTTGCTTGATAGAAACAGTGAAAGCTAAAGCATTCTTCATACAGTCCGTTTTAGCTGTTTTCTCTTTCTGCAAAAGCTTTGAAAGTAACAATATGGGTCAAAACGAAGTTGAGTGAATCAGGTTCTAAAACTAGACCTTATCCTTCATACCATAATGATAATGATGAAAAGGGGTCATTTGCTTGATAGAAAACATAGTTGAGTGAATCAGGTTCTAGAACAACGCCTAATCCTTCTTTCCATAATGATAATGATGAAAAAGGGTCATTTGCTTGATAGAAAACGTAGTTGAGTGAATCGGGTTCTACAACAACACCTAATCCTTCATACCATAATGAAAATGATGAAAAAAGGTAATTTGCTTGATAGAAACAGTGAAAGCTAAGGCATTCTTAATACAGTCCGTTTTAGCTGTTTTCTCCTTCTGCAAAAGCTTTGAAAGTAACAATATTGGTCAAAACGTAGTTGAGTGAATTAGGTTCTAAAACTAGACCTTATCCTTCATACCATAATGATAATGATGAAAAAGGGTCATTTGCTTGATAGAAAACGTAGTTGAGTGAATCAGGTTCTAAAACTAGACCTTATCCTTCATTCCATAATGATAATGATGAAAAAGGGTCATTTGCTTGATAGAAAACATAGTTGAGTGATTCAGGTTCTACAACAACATCTAATCCTTCATACCATAATGATAATGATGAAAAAAGATCATTTGCTTGATAGAAACAGTGAAAGCTAAAGCATTCTTCATACAGTCCGTTTTAGCTGTTTCTCTTTCTGCAAAAGCTTTGAAAGTAACAATATGGGTCAAAACGAAGTTGAGTGAATCAGGTTCTAAAACTAGACCTTATCCTTCATACCATAATGATAATGATGAAAAGGGGTCATTTGCTTGATAGAAAACATAGTTGAGTGAATCAGGTTCTAGAAAAACGCCTAATCCTTCTTTCCATAATGATAATGATGAAAAAGGGTCATTTGCTTGATAGAAAACGTAGTTGAGTGAATCGGGTTCTACAACAACACCTAATCCTTCATACCATAATGAAAATGATGAAAAAGGGTCATTTGCTTGATAGAAACAGTGAAAGCTAAGGCATTCTTCATACAGTCCATTTTAGCTGTTTTCTCTTTCTGCAAAAGCTTTGAAAGTAACAATATGGGTCAAAACGTAGTTGAGTGAATCAGGTTCTAAAACTAGACCTTATCCTTCATACCATAATGATAATGATGAAAAAGGGTCATTTGCTTGATAGAAAACGTAGTTGAGTGAATCGGGTTCTACAACAACACCTAATCCTTCATACCATAATGAAAATGATGAAAAAAGATCATTTGCTTGATAGAAACAGTGAAAGCTAAAGCATTCTTAATACAGTCCGTTTTAGCTGTTTTCTCCTTCTGCAAAAGTTTTGAAAGTAACAATATGGGTCAAAACGTAGTTGAGTTAATCAGGTTCTAAAACTAGACCTTATCCTTCATACCATAATGATAATGATGAAAAAGGGTCATTTGCTTGATAGAAAACGTAGTTGAGTGAATCAGGTTCTACAACAACACCTAATCCTTCATACCATAATGATAATGATGAAAAAAGATCATTCGCTTGATAGAAACAGTGAAACCTAAAGCATTCTTCATATAGTCCGTTTTAGCTGTTTTCTCCTTCTGCAAAAGCTTTGAAAGTAACAATATTGGTCAAAACGTAGTTGAGTGAATTAGGTTCTAAAACTAGACCTTATCCTTCATACCATAATGATAATGATGAAAAAGGGTCATTTGCTTGATAGAAAACGTAGTTGAGTGAATCTGGTTCTAAAACTAGACCTAATCCTTCTTTCCATAATGATAATGATGAAAAAGGGTCATTTGCTTGATAGAAAACGTAGTTGAGTGAATCGGGTTCTACAACAACACCTAATCCTTCATACCATAATGAAAATTATGAAAAAAGGTCATTTGCTTGATAGAAACAGTGAAAGCTAAGGCATTCTTAATACAGTCCGTTTTAGCTGTTTTCTCCTTCTGCAAAAGCTTTGAAAGTAACAATATTGGTCAAAACGTAGTTGAGTGAATCAGGTTCTAAAACTAGACCTTATCCTTCATACCATAATGATAATGATGAAAAAAGGTCATTTGCTTGATAGAAAACATAGTTGAGTGATTCAGGTTCTACAACAACATCTAATCCTTCATACCATAATGATAATGATGAAAAAAGATCATTTGCTTGATAGAAACAGTGAAAGCTAAAGCATTCTTCATATAGTCCGTTTTAGCTGTTTTCTCCTTCTGCAAAAGCTTTGAAAGTAACAATATTGGTCAAAACGTAGTTGAGTGAATCAGGTTCTACAACAACACCTAATCCTTCATACCATAATGAAAATGATGAAAAAAGGTCATTTGCTTGATAGAAACAGTGAAAGGTAAGGCATTCTTAATACAGTCCGTTTCAGCTGTTTTCTCCTTCTGCAAAAGCTTTGAAAGTAACAATATTGGTCAAAACGTAGTTGAGTGAATCAGGTTCTAAAACTAGACCTTATCCTTCATACCATAATGATAATGATGAAAAAAGGTCATTTGCTTGATAGAAAACATAGTTGAGTGATTCAGGTTCTATAACAACATCTAATCCTTCATACCATAATGATAATGATGAAAAAAGATCATTTGCTTGATAGAAACAGTGAAAGCTAAAGCATTCTTAATACAGTCCGTTTTAGCTGTTTTCTCCTTCTGCAAAAGCTTTGAAAGTAACAATATGGGTCAAAACGTAGTTGAGTGAATCAGGTTCTAAAACTAGACCTTATCCTTCATACCATAATGATAATGATGAAAAAAGGTCATTTGCTTGATAGAAAACATAGTTGAGTGATTCAGGTTCTACAACAACATCTAATCCTTCATACCATAATGATAATGATGAAAAAAGATCATTTGCTTGATAGAAACAGTGAAAGCTAAAGCATTCTTCATACAGTCCGTTTTAGCTGTTTTCTCTTTCTGCAAAAGCTTTGAAAGTAACAATATGGGTCAAAACGAAGTTGAGTGAATCAGGTTCTAAAACTAGACCTTATCCTTCATACCATAATGATAATGATGAAAAGGGGTCATTTGCTTGATAGAAAACATAGTTGAGTGATTCAGGTTCTACAACAACATCTAATCCTTCATACCATAATGATAATGATGAAAAAAGATCATTTGCTTGATAGAAACAGTGAAAGCTAAAGCATTCTTCATACAGTCCGTTTTAGCTGTTTTCTCTTTCTGCAAAAGCTTTGAAAGTAACAATATGGGTCAAAACGAAGTTGAGTGAATCAGGTTCTAAAACTAGACCTTATCCTTCATACCATAATGATAATGATGAAAAGGGGTCATTTGCTTGATAGAAAACATAGTTGAGTGAATCAGGTTCTAGAACAACGCCTAATCCTTCTTTCCATAATGATAATGATGAAAAAGGGTCATTTGCTTGATAGAAAACGTAGTTGAGTGAATCGGGTTCTACAACAACACCTAATCCTTCATACCATAATGAAAATGATGAAAAAAGGTAATTTGCTTGATAGAAACAGTGAAAGCTAAGGCATTCTTAATACAGTCCGTTTTAGCTGTTTTCTCCTTCTGCAAAAGCTTTGAAAGTAACAATATTGGTCAAAACGTAGTTGAGTGAATTAGGTTCTAAAACTAGACCTTATCCTTCATACCATAATGATAATGATGAAAAAGGGTCATTTGCTTGATAGAAAACGTAGTTGAGTGAATCAGGTTCTAAAACTAGACCTTATCCTTCATTCCATAATGATAATGATGAAAAAGGGTCATTTGCTTGATAGAAAACATAGTTGAGTGATTCAGGTTCTACAACAACATCTAATCCTTCATACCATAATGATAATGATGAAAAAAGATCATTTGCTTGATAGAAACAGTGAAAGCTAAAGCATTCTTCATACAGTCCGTTTTAGCTGTTTTCTCTTTCTGCAAAAGCTTTGAAAGTAACAATATGGGTCAAAACGAAGTTGAGTGAATCAGGTTCTAAAACTAGACCTTATCCTTCATACCATAATGATAATGATGAAAAAGGGTCATTTGCTTGATAGAAAACGTAGTTGAGTGAATCGGGTTCTACAACAACACCTAATCCTTCATACCATAATGAAAATGATGAAAAAAGGTCATTTGCTTGATAGAAACAGTGAAAGCTAAGGCATTCTTAATACAGTCCGTTTTAGCTGTTTTCTCCTTCTGCAAAAGCTTTGAAAGTAACAATATTGGTCAAAACGTAGTTGAGTGAATCAGGTTCTAAAACTAGACCTTATCCTTCATACCATAATGATAATGATGAAAAAAGGTCATTTGCTTGATAGAAAACATAGTTGAGTGATTCAGGTTCTACAACAACATCTAATCCTTCATACCATAATGATAATGATGAAAAAAGATCATTTGCTTGATAGAAACAGTGAAAGCTAAAGCATTCTTCATATAGTCCGTTTTAGCTGTTTTCTCCTTCTGCAAAAGCTTTGAAAGTAACAATATTGGTCAAAACGTAGTTGAGTGAATCAGGTTCTACAACAACACCTAATCCTTCATACCATAATGATAATGATGAAAAAAGATCATTTGCTTGATAGAAACAGTGAAAGCTAAAGCATTCTTCATACAGTCCGTTTTAGCTGTTTTCTCTTTCTGCAAAAGCTTTGAAAGTAACAATATGGGTCAAAACGAAGTTGAGTGAATCAGGTTCTAAAACTAGACCTTATCCTTCATACCATAATGATAATGATGAAAAGGGGTCATTTGCTTGATAGAAAACATAGTTGAGTGAATCAGGTTCTAGAAAAACGCCTAATCCTTCTTTCCATAATGATAATGATGAAAAAGCGTCATTTGCTTGATAGAAAACGTAGTTGAGTGAATCGGGTTCTACAACAACACCTAATCCTTCATACCATAATGAAAATGATGAAAAAGGGTCATTTGCTTGATAGAAACAGTGAAAGCTAAGGCATTCTTCATACAGTCCATTTTAGCTGTTTTCTCTTTCTGCAAAAGCTTTGAAAGTAACAATATGGGTCAAAACGTAGTTGAGTGAATCAGGTTCTAAAACTAGACCTTATCCTTCATACCATAATGATAATGATGAAAAAGGGTCATTTGCTTGATAGAAAACGTAGTTGAGTGAATCGGGTTCTACAACAACACCTAATCCTTCATACCATAATGAAAATGATGAAAAAAGATCATTTGCTTGATAGAAACAGTGAAAGCTAAAGCATTCTTAATACAGTCCGTTTTAGCTGTTTTCTCCTTCTGCAAAAGCTTTGAAAGTAACAATATGGGTCAAAACGTAGTTGATTAATCAGGTTCTAAAACTAGACCTTATCCTTCATACCATAATGATAATGATGAAAAAGGGTCATTTGCTTGATAGAAAACGTAGTTGAGTGAATCAGGTTCTACAACAACACCTAATCCTTCATACCATAATGATAATGATGAAAAAAGATCATTCGCTTGATAGAAACAGTGAAACCTAAAGCATTCTTCATATAGTCCGTTTTAGCTGTTTTCTCCTTCTGCAAAAGCTTTGAAAGTAACAATATTGGTCAAAACGTAGTTGAGTGAATTAGGTTCTAAAACTAGACCTTATCCTTCATACCATAATGATAATGATGAAAAAGGGTCATTTGCTTGATAGAAAACGTAGTTGAGTGAATCTGGTTCTAAAACTAGACCTAATCCTTCTTTCCATAATGATAATGATGAAAAAGGGTCATTTGCTTGATAGAAAACGTAGTTGAGTGAATCGGGTTCTACAACAACACCTAATCCTTCATACCATAATGAAAATTATGAAAAAAGGTCATTTGCTTGATAGAAACAGTGAAAGCTAAGGCATTCTTAATACAGTCCGTTTTAGCTGTTTTCTCCTTCTGCAAAAGCTTTGAAAGTAACAATATTGGTCAAAACGTAGTTGAGTGAATCACGTTCTAAAACTAGACCTTATCCTTCATACCATAATGATAATGATGAAAAAAGGTCATTTGCTTGATAGAAAACATAGTTGAGTGATTCAGGTTCTACAACAACATCTAATCCTTCATACCATAATGATAATGATGAAAAAAGATCATTTGCTTGATAGAAACAGTGAAAGCTAAAGCATCTTCATATAGTCCGTTTTAGCTGTTTTCTCCTTCTGCAAAAGCTTTGAAAGTAACAATATTGGTCAAAACGTAGTTGAGTGAATCAGGTTCTACAACAACACCTAATCCTTCATACCATAATGATAATGATGAAAAAAGATCATTTGCTTGATAGAAACAGTGAAAGCTAAAGCATTCTTCATACAGTCCGTTTTAGCTGTTTTCTCTTTCTGCAAAAGCTTTGAAAGTAACAATATTGGTCAAAACGTAGTTGAGTGAATCAGGTTCTAAAACTAGACCTTATCCTTCATACCATAATGATAATGATGAAAAAAGGTCATTTGCTTGATAGAAAACATAGTTGAGTGATTCAGGTTCTATAACAACATCTAATCCTTCATACCATAATGATAATGATGAAAAAAGATCATTTGCTTGATAGAAACAGTGAAAGCTAAAGCATTCTTAATACAGTCCGTTTTAGCTGTTTTCTCCTTCTGCAAAAGCTTTGAAAGTAACAATATGGGTCAAAACGTAGTTGAGTGAATCAGGTTCTAAAACTAGACCTTATCCTTCATACCATAATGATAATGATGAAAAAAGGTTTATTTGCTTGATAGAAAACATAGTTGAGTGATTCAGGTTCTACAACAACATCTAATCCTTCATACCATAATGATAATGATGAAAAAAGATCATTTGCTTGATAGAAACAGTGAAAGCTAAAGCATTCTTCATACAGTCCGTTTTAGCTGTTTTCTCTTTCTGCAAAAGCTTTGAAAGTAACAATATGGGTCAAAACGAAGTTGAGTGAATCAGGTTCTAAAACTAGACCTTATCCTTCATACCATAATGATAATGATGAAAAGGGGTCATTTGCTTGATAGAAAACATAGTTGAGTGAATCAGGTTCTAGAACAACGCCTAATCCTTCTTTCCATAATGATAATGATGAAAAAGGGTCATTTGCTTGATAGAAAACGTAGTTGAGTGAATCGGGTTCTACAACAACACCTAATCCTTCATACCATAATGAAAATGATGAAAAAAGGTAATTTGCTTGATAGAAACAGTGAAAGCTAAGGCATTCTTAATACAGTCCGTTTTAGCTGTTTTCTCCTTCTGCAAAAGCTTTGAAAGTAACAATATTGGTCAAAACGTAGTTGAGTGAATTAGGTTCTAAAACTAGACCTTATCCTTCATACCATAATGATAATGATGAAAAAGGGTCATTTGCTTGATAGAAAACGTAGTTGAGTGAATCAGGTTCTAAAACTAGACCTTATCCTTCATTCCATAATGATAATGATGAAAAAGGGTCATTTGCTTGATAGAAAACATAGTTGAGTGATTCAGGTTCTACAACAACATCTAATCCTTCATACCATAATGATAATGATGAAAAAAGATCATTTGCTTGATAGAAACAGTGAAAGCTAAAGCATTCTTCATACAGTCCGTTTTAGCTGTTTTCTCTTTCTGCAAAAGCTTTGAAAGTAACAATATGGGTCAAAACGAAGTTGAGTGAATCAGGTTCTAAAACTAGACCTTATCCTTCATACCATAATGATAATGATGAAAAGGGGTCATTTGCTTGATAGAAAACATAGTTGAGTGAATCAGGTTCTAGAAAAACGCCTAATCCTTCTTTCCATAATGATAATGATGAAAAAGGGTCATTTGCTTGATAGAAAACGTAGTTGAGTGAATCGGGTTCTACAACAACACCTAATCCTTCATACCATAATGAAAATGATGAAAAAGGGTCATTTGCTTGATAGAAACAGTGAAAGCTAAGGCATTCTTCATACAGTCCATTTTAGCTGTTTTCTCTTTCTGCAAAAGCTTTGAAAGTATCAATATGGGTCAAAACGTAGTTGAGTGAATCAGGTTCTAAAACTAGACCTTATCCTTCATACCATAATGATAATGATGAAAAAGGGTCATTTGCTTGATAGAAAACGTAGTTGAGTGAATCGGGTTCTACAACAACACCTAATCCTTCATACCATAATGAAAATGATGAAAAAAGATCATTTGCTTGATAGAAACAGTGAAAGCTAAAGCATTCTTAATACAGTCCGTTTTAGCTGTTTTCTCCTTCTGCAAAAGTTTTGAAAGTAACAATATGGGTCAAAACGTAGTTGAGTTAATCAGGTTCTAAAACTAGACCTTATCCTTCATACCATAATGATAATGATGAAAAAGGGTCATTTGCTTGATAGAAAACGTAGTTGAGTGAATCAGGTTCTACAACAACACCTAATCCTTCATACCATAATGATAATGATGAAAAAAGATCATTCGCTTGATAGAAACAGTGAAACCTAAAGCATTCTTCATATAGTCCGTTTTAGCTGTTTTCTCCTTCTGCAAAAGCTTTGAAAGTAACAATATTGGTCAAAACGTAGTTGAGTGAATTAGGTTCTAAAACTAGACCTTATCCTTCATACCATAATGATAATGATGAAAAAGGGTCATTTGCTTGATAGAAAACGTAGTTGAGTGAATCTGGTTCTAAAACTAGACCTAATCCTTCTTTCCATAATGATAATGATGAAAAAGGGTCATTTGCTTGATAGAAAACGTAGTTGAGTGAATCGGGTTCTACAACAACACCTAATCCTTCATACCATAATGAAAATTATGAAAAAAGGTCATTTGCTTGATAGAAACAGTGAAAGCTAAGGCATTCTTAATACAGTCCGTTTTAGCTGTTTTCTCCTTCTGCAAAAGCTTTGAAAGTAACAATATTGGTCAAAACGTAGTTGAGTGAATCAGGTTCTAAAACTAGACCTTATCCTTCATACCATAATGATAATGATGAAAAAAGGTCATTTGCTTGATAGAAAACATAGTTGAGTGATTCAGGTTCTACAACAACATCTAATCCTTCATACCATAATGATAATGATGAAAAAAGGTCATTTGCTTGATAGAAACAGTGAAAGGTAAGGCATTCTTAATACAGTCCGTTTCAGCTGTTTTCTCCTTCTGCAAAAGCTTTGAAAGTAACAATATTGGTCAAAACGTAGTTGAGTGAATCAGGTTCTAAAACTAGACCTTATCCTTCATACCATAATGATAATGATGAAAAAAGGTCATTTGCTTGATAGAAAACATAGTTGAGTGATTCAGGTTCTATAACAACATCTAATCCTTCATACCATAATGATAATGATGAAAAAAGATCATTTGCTTGATAGAAACAGTGAAAGCTAAAGCATTCTTAATACAGTCCGTTTTAGCTGTTTTCTCCTTCTGCAAAAGCTTTGAAAGTAACAATATGGGTCAAAACGTAGTTGAGTGAATCAGGTTCTAAAACTAGACCTTATCCTTCATACCATAATGATAATGATGAAAAAAGGTCATTTGCTTGATAGAAAACATAGTTGAGTGATTCAGGTTCTACAACAACATCTAATCCTTCATACCATAATGATAATGATGAAAAAAGATCATTTGCTTGATAGAAACAGTGAAAGCTAAAGCATTCTTCATACAGTCCGTTTTAGCTGTTTTCTCTTTCTGCAAAAGCTTTGAAAGTAACAATATGGGTCAAAACGAAGTTGAGTGAATCAGGTTCTAAAACTAGACCTTATCCTTCATACCATAATGATAATGATGAAAAGGGGTCATTTGCTTGATAGAAAACATAGTTGAGTGAATCAGGTTCTAGAACAACGCCTAATCCTTCTTTCCATAATGATAATGATGAAAAAGGGTCATTTGCTTGATAGAAAACGTAGTTGAGTGAATCGGGTTCTACAACAACACCTAATCCTTCATACCATAATGAAAATGATGAAAAAAGGTCATTTGCTTGATAGAAACAGTGAAAGCTAAGGCATTCTTAATACAGTCCGTTTTAGCTGTTTTCTCCTTCTGCAAAAGCTTTGAAAGTAACAATATTGGTCAAAACGTAGTTGAGTGAATTAGGTTCTAAAACTAGACCTTATCCTTCATACCATAATGATAATGATGAAAAAGGGTCATTTGCTTGATAGAAAACGTAGTTGAGTGAATCAGGTTCTAAAACTAGACCTAATCCTTCTTTCCATAATGATAATGATGAAAAAGGGTCATTTGCTTGATAGAAAACGTAGTTGAGTGAATCGGGTTCTACAACAACACATAATCCTTCATACCATAATGAAAATGATGAAAAAAGGTCATTTGCTTGATAGAAACAGTGAAAGCTAAGGCATTCTTAATACAGTCCGTTTTAGCTGTTTTCTCCTTCTGCAAAAGCTTTGAAAGTAACAATATTGGTCAAAACGTAGTTGAGTGAATTAGGTTCTAAAACTAGACCTTATCCTTCATACCATAATGATAATGATGAAAAAGGGTCATTTGCTTGATAGAAAACGTAGTTGAGTGAATCAGGTTCTAAAACTAGACCTAATCCTTCTTTCCATAATGATAATGATGAAAAAGGGTCATTTGCTTGATAGAAAACGTAGTTGAGTGAATCGGGTTCTACAACAACACCTAATCCTTCATACCATAATGAAAATGATGAAAAAGGGTCATTTGCTTGATAGAAACAGTGAAAGCTAAGGCATTCTTCATACAGTCCATTTTAGCTGTTTTCTCTTTCTGCAAAAGCTTTGAAAGTAACAATATGGGTCAAAACGTAGTTGAGTGAATCAGGTTCTAAAACTAGACCTTATCCTTCATACCATAATGATAATGATGAAAAAGGGTCATTTGCTTGATAGAAAACGTAGTTGAGTGAATCGGGTTCTACAACAACACCTAATCCTTCATACCATAATGAAAATGATGAAAAAAGGTCATTTGCTTGATAGAAACAGTGAAAGGTAAGGCATTCTTAATACAGTCCGTTTCAGCTGTTTTCTCCTTCTGCAAAAGCTTTGAAAGTAACAATATTGGTCAAAACGTAGTTGAGTGAATCAGGTTCTAAAACTAGACCTTATCCTTCATACCATAATGATAATGATGAAAAAAGGTCATTTGCTTGATAGAAAACATAGTTGAGTGATTCAGGTTCTATAACAACATCTAATCCTTCATACCATAATGATAATGATGAAAAAAGATCATTTGCTTGATAGAAACAGTGAAAGCTAAAGCATTCTTAATACAGTCCGTTTTAGCTGTTTTCTCCTTCTGCAAAAGCTTTGAAAGTAACAATATGGGTCAAAACGTAGTTGAGTTAATCAGGTTCTAAAACTAGACCTTATCCTTCATACCATAATGATAATGATGAAAAAGGGTCATTTGCTTGATAGAAAACGTAGTTGAGTGAATCAGGTTCTACAACAACACCTAATCCTTCATACCATAATGATAATGATGAAAAAAGATCATTCGCTTGATAGAAACAGTGAAACCTAAAGCATTCTTCATATAGTCCGTTTTAGCTGTTTTCTCCTTCTGCAAAAGCTTTGAAAGTAACAATATTGGTCAAAACGTAGTTGAGTGAATTAGGTTCTAAAACTAGACCTTATCCTTCATACCATAATGATAATGATGAAAAAGGGTAATTTGCTTGATAGAAAACGTAGTTGAGTGAATCGGGTTCTACAACAACACCTAATCCTTCATACCATAATGAAAATGATGAAAAAAGGTCATTTGCTTGATAGAAACAGTGAAAGCTAAGGCATTCTTAATACAGTCCGTTTTAGCTGTTTTCTCCTTCTGCAAAAGCTTTGAAAGTAACAATATTGGTCAAAACGTAGTTGAGTGAATCAGGTTCTAAAACTAGACCTTATCCTTCATACCATAATGATAATGATGAAAAAAGATCATTTGCTTGATAGAAAACATAGTTGAGTGATTCAGGTTCTACAACAACATCTAATCCTTCATACCATAATGATAATGATGAAAAAAGATCATTTGCTTGATAGAAACAGTGAAAGCTAAAGCATTCTTCATACAGTCCATTTTAGCTGTTTTCTCTTTCTGCAAAAGCTTTGAAAGTAACAATATGGGTCAAAACGTAGTTGAGTGAATCAGGTTCTAAAACTAGACCTTATCCTTCATACCATAATGATAATGATGAAAAAGGGTCATTTGCTTGATAGAAAACGTAGTTGAGTGAATCGGGTTCTACAACAACACCTAATCCTTCATACCATAATGAAAATGATGAAAAAAGGTCATTTGCTTGATAGAAACAGTGAAAGGTAAGGCATTCTTAATACAGTCCGTTTCAGCTGTTTTCTCCTTCTGCAAAAGCTTTGAAAGTAACAATATTGGTCAAAACGTAGTTGAGTGAATCAGGTTCTAAAACTAGACCTTATCCTTCATACCATAATGATAATGATGAAAAAAGGTCATTTGCTTGATAGAAAACATAGTTGAGTGATTCAGGTTCTATAACAACATCTAATCCTTCATACCATAATGATAATGATGAAAAAAGATCATTTGCTTGATAGAAACAGTGAAAGCTAAAGCATTCTTAATACAGTCCGTTTTAGCTGTTTTCTCCTTCTGCAAAAGCTTTGAAAGTAACAATATGGGTCAAAACGTAGTTGAGTTAATCAGGTTCTAAAACTAGACCTTATCCTTCATACCATAATGATAATGATGAAAAAGGGTCATTTGCTTGATAGAAAACGTAGTTGAGTGAATCAGGTTCTACAACAACACCTAATCCTTCATACCATAATGATAATGATGAAAAAAGATCATTCGCTTGATAGAAACAGTGAAACCTAAAGCATTCTTCATATAGTCCGTTTTAGCTGTTTTCTCCTTCTGCAAAAGCTTTGAAAGTAACAATATTGGTCAAAACGTAGTTGAGTGAATTAGGTTCTAAAACTAGACCTTATCCTTCATACCATAATGATAATGATGAAAAAGGGTAATTTGCTTGATAGAAAACGTAGTTGAGTGAATCGGGTTCTACAACAACACCTAATCCTTCATACCATAATGAAAATGATGAAAAAAGGTCATTTGCTTGATAGAAACAGTGAAAGCTAAGGCATTCTTAATACAGTCCATTTTAGCTGTTTTCTCCTTCTGCAAAAGCTTTGAAAGTAACAATATTGGTCAAAACGTAGTTGAGTGAATCAGGTTCTAAAACTAAACCTTATCCTTCATACCATAATGATAATGATGAAAAAAGGTCATTTGCTTGATAGAAAACATAGTTGAGTGATTCAGGTTCTATAACAACATCTAATCCTTCATACCATAATGATAATGATGAAAAAAGATCATTTGCTTGATAGAAACAGTGAAAGCTAAAGCATTCTTAATACAGTCCGTTTTAGCTGTTTTCTCCTTCTGCAAAAGCTTTGAAAGTAACAATATGGGTCAAAACGTAGTTGAGTTAATCAGGTTCTAAAACTAGACCTTATCCTTCATACCATAATGATAATGATGAAAAAGGGTCATTTGCTTGATAGAAAACGTAGTTGAGTGAATCAGGTTCTACAACAACACCTAATCCTTCATACCATAATGATAATGATGAAAAAGGATCATTCGCTTGATAGAAACAGTGAAACCTAAAGCATTCTTCATATAGTCCGTTTTAGCTGTTTTCTCCTTCTGCAAAAGCTTTGAAAGTAACAATATTGGTCAAAACGTAGTTGAGTGAATTAGGTTCTAAAACTAGACCTTATCCTTCATACCATAATGATAATGATGAAAAAGGGTCATTTGCTTGATAGAAAACGTAGTTGAGTGAATCGGGTTCTACAACAACACCTAATCCTTCATACCATAATGAAAATGATGAAAAAAGGTCATTTGCTTGATAGAAACAGTGAAAGCTAAGGCATTCTTAATACAGTCCGTTTTAGCTGTTTTCTCCTTCTGCAAAAGCTTTGAAAGTAACAATATTGGTCAAAACGTAGTTGAGTGAATCAGGTTCTAAAACTAGACCTTATCCTTCATACCATAATGATAATGATGAAAAAAGATCATTTGCTTGATAGAAAACATAGTTGAGTGATTCAGGTTCTACAACAACATCTAATCCTTCATACCATAATGATAATGATGAAAAAAGATCATTTGCTTGATAGAAACAGTGAAAGCTAAAGCATTCTTCATACAGTCCATTTTAGCTGTTTTCTCTTTCTGCAAAAGCTTTGAAAGTAACAATATGGGTCAAAACGTAGTTGAGTGAATCAGGTTCTAAAACTAGACCTTATCCTTCATACCATAATGATAATGATGAAAAAGGGTCATTTGCTTGATAGAAAACGTAGTTGAGTGAATCGGGTTCTACAACAACACCTAATCCTTCATACCATAATGAAAATGATGAAAAAAGGTCATTTGCTTGATAGAAACAGTGAAAGGTAAGGCATTCTTAATACAGTCCGTTTCAGCTGTTTTCTCCTTCTGCAAAAGCTTTGAAAGTAACAATATTGGTCAAAACGTAGTTGAGTGAATCAGGTTCTAAAACTAGACCTTATCCTTCATACCATAATGATAATGATGAAAAAAGGTCATTTGCTTGATAGAAAACATAGTTGAGTGATTCAGGTTCTATAACAACATCTAATCCTTCATACCATAATGATAATGATGAAAAAAGATCATTTGCTTGATAGAAACAGTGAAAGCTAAAGCATTCTTAATACAGTCCGTTTTAGCTGTTTTCTCCTTCTGCAAAAGCTTTGAAAGTAACAATATTGGTCAAAACGTAGTTGAGTGAATCAGGTTCTAAAACTAGACCTTATCCTTCATACCATAATGATAATGATGAAAAAAGGTCATTTGCTTGATAGAAAACATAGTTGAGTGATTCAGGTTCTACAACAACATCTAATCCTTCATACCATAATGAAAATGATGAAAAAAGGTCATTTGCTTGATAGAAACAGTGAAAGGTAAGGCATTCTTAATACAGTCCGTTTCAGCTGTTTTCTCCTTCTGCAAAAGCTTTGAAAGTAACAATATTGGTCAAAACGTAGTTGAGTGAATCAGGTTCTAAAACTAGACCTTATCCTTCATACCATAATGATAATGATGAAAAAAGGTCATTTGCTTGATAGAAAACATAGTTGAGTGATTCAGGTTCTATAACAACATCTAATCCTTCATACCATAATGATAATGATGAAAAAAGATCATTTGCTTGATAGAAACAGTGAAAGCTAAAGCATTCTTAATACAGTCCGTTCTAGCTGTTTTCTCCTTCTGCAAAAGCTTTGAAAGTAACAATATGGGTCAAAACGTAGTTGAGTTAATCAGGTTCTACAACAACACCTAATCCTTCATACCATAATGATAATGATGAAAAAAGATCATTCGCTTGATAGAAACAGTGAAACCTAAAGCATTCTTCATATAGTCCGTTTTAGCTGTTTTCTCCTTCTGCAAAAGCTTTGAAAGTAACAATATTGGTCAAAACGTAGTTGAGTGAATTAGGTTCTAAAACTAGACCTTATCCTTCATACCATAATGATAATGATGAAAAAGGGTAATTTGCTTGATAGAAAACGTAGTTGAGTGAATCGGGTTCTACAACAACACCTAATCCTTCATACCATAATGAAAATGATGAAAAAAGGTCATTTGCTTGATAGAAACAGTGAAAGCTAAGGCATTCTTAATACAGTCCATTTTAGCTGTTTTCTCCTTCTGCAAAAGCTTTGAAAGTAACAATATTGGTCAAAACGTAGTTGAGTGAATCAGGTTCTAAAACTAAACCTTATCCTTCATACCATAATGATAATGATGAAAAAAGGTCATTTGCTTGATAGAAAACATAGTTGAGTGATTCAGGTTCTATAACAACATCTAATCCTTCATACCATAATGATAATGATGAAAAAAGATCATTTGCTTGATAGAAACAGTGAAAGCTAAAGCATTCTTAATACAGTCCGTTTTAGCTGTTTTCTCCTTCTGCAAAAGCTTTGAAAGTAACAATATGGGTCAAAACGTAGTTGAGTTAATCAGGTTCTAAAACTAGACCTTATCCTTCATACCATAATGATAATGATGAAAAAGGGTCATTTGCTTGATAGAAAACGTAGTTGAGTGAATCAGGTTCTACAACAACACCTAATCCTTCATACCATAATGATAATGATGAAAAAGGATCATTCGCTTGATAGAAACAGTGAAACCTAAAGCATTCTTCATATAGTCCGTTTTAGCTGTTTTCTCCTTCTGCAAAAGCTTTGAAAGTAACAATATTGGTCAAAACGTAGTTGAGTGAATTAGGTTCTAAAACTAGACCTTATCCTTCATACCATAATGATAATGATGAAAAAGGGTCATTTGCTTGATAGAAAACGTAGTTGAGTGAATCGGGTTCTACAACAACACCTAATCCTTCATACCATAATGAAAATGATGAAAAAAGGTCATTTGCTTGATAGAAACAGTGAAAGCTAAGGCATTCTTAATACAGTCCGTTTTAGCTGTTTTCTCCTTCTGCAAAAGCTTTGAAAGTAACAATATTGGTCAAAACGTAGTTGAGTGAATCAGGTTCTAAAACTAGACCTTATCCTTCATACCATAATGATAATGATGAAAAAAGATCATTTGCTTGATAGAAAACATAGTTGAGTGATTCAGGTTCTACAACAACATCTAATCCTTCATACCATAATGATAATGATGAAAAAAGATCATTTGCTTGATAGAAACAGTGAAAGCTAAAGCATTCTTCATACAGTCCATTTTAGCTGTTTTCTCTTTCTGCAAAAGCTTTGAAAGTAACAATATGGGTCAAAACGTAGTTGAGTGAATCAGGTTCTAAAACTAGACCTTATCCTTCATACCATAATGATAATGATGAAAAAGGGTCATTTGCTTGATAGAAAACGTAGTTGAGTGAATCGGGTTCTACAACAACACCTAATCCTTCATACCATAATGAAAATGATGAAAAAAGGTCATTTGCTTGATAGAAACAGTGAAAGGTAAGGCATTCTTAATACAGTCCGTTTCAGCTGTTTTCTCCTTCTGCAAAAGCTTTGAAAGTAACAATATTGGTCAAAACGTAGTTGAGTGAATCAGGTTCTAAAACTAGACCTTATCCTTCATACCATAATGATAATGATGAAAAAAGGTCATTTGCTTGATAGAAAACATAGTTGAGTGATTCAGGTTCTATAACAACATCTAATCCTTCATACCATAATGATAATGATGAAAAAAGATCATTTGCTTGATAGAAACAGTGAAAGCTAAAGCATTCTTAATACAGTCCGTTTTAGCTGTTTTCTCCTTCTGCAAAAGCTTTGAAAGTAACAATATGGGTCAAAACGTAGTTGAGTTAATCAGGTTCTAAAACTAGACCTTATCCTTCATACCATAATGATAATGATGAAAAAGGGTCATTTGCTTGATAGAAAACGTAGTTGAGTGAATCAGGTTCTACAACAACACCTAATCCTTCATACCATAATGATAATGATGAAAAAAGATCATTCGCTTGATAGAAACAGTGAAACCTAAAGCATTCTTCATATAGTCCGTTTTAGCTGTTTTCTCCTTCTGCAAAAGCTTTGAAAGTAACAATATTGGTCAAAACGTAGTTGAGTGAATTAGGTTCTAAAACTAGACCTTATCCTTCATACCATCATGATAATGATGAAAAAGGGTCATTTGCTTGATAGAAAACGTAGTTGAGTGAATCGGGTTCTACAACAACACCTAATCCTTCATACCATAATGAAAATGATGAAAAAAGGTCATTTGCTTGATAGAAACAGTGAAAGCTAAGGCATTCTTAATACAGTCCGTTTTAGCTGTTTTCTCCTTCTGCAAAAGCTTTGAAAGTAACAATATTGGTCAAAACGTAGTTGAGTGAATCAGGTTCTAAAACTAGACCTTATCCTTCATACCATAATGATAATGATGAAAAAAGGTCATTTGCTTGATAGAAAACATAGTTGAGTGATTCAGGTTCTATAACAACATCTAATCCTTCATACCATAATGATAATGATGAAAAAAGATCATTTGCTTGATAGAAACAGTGAAAGCTAAAGCATTCTTAATACAGTCCGTTTTAGCTGTTTTCTCCTTCTGCAAAAGCTTTGAAAGTAACAATATGGGTCAAAACGTAGTTGAGTTAATCAGGTTCTAAAACTAGACCTTATCCTTCATACCATAATGATAATGATGAAAAAGGGTCATTTGCTTGATAGAAAACGTAGTTGAGTGAATCAGGTTCTACAACAACACCTAATCCTTCATACCATAATGATAATGATGAAAAAGGATCATTCGCTTGATAGAAACAGTGAAACCTAAAGCATTCTTCATATAGTCCGTTTTAGCTGTTTTCTCCTTCTGCAAAAGCTTTGAAAGTAACAATATTGGTCAAAACGTAGTTGAGTGAATTAGGTTCTAAAACTAGACCTTATCCTTCATACCATAATGATAATGATGAAAAAGGGTCATTTGCTTGATAGAAAACGTAGTTGAGTGAATCGGGTTCTACAACAACACCTAATCCTTCATACCATAATGAAAATGATGAAAAAAGGTCATTTGCTTGATAGAAACAGTGAAAGCTAAGGCATTCTTAATACAGTCCGTTTTAGCTGTTTTCTCCTTCTGCAAAAGCTTTGAAAGTAACAATATTGGTCAAAACGTAGTTGAGTGAATCAGGTTCTAAAACTAGACCTTATCCTTCATACCATAATGATAATGATGAAAAAAGATCATTTGCTTGATAGAAAACATAGTTGAGTGATTCAGGTTCTACAACAACATCTAATCCTTCATACCATAATGATAATGATGAAAAAAGATCATTTGCTTGATAGAAACAGTGAAAGCTAAAGCATTCTTCATACAGTCCGTTTTAGCTGTTTTCTCTTTCTGCAAAAGCTTTCAAAGTAACAATATGGGTCAAAACGAAGTTGAGTGAATCAGGTTTTAAAACTAGACCTTATCCTTCATACCATAATGATAATGATGAAAAGGGGTCATTTGCTTGATAGAAACAGTGAAAGCTAAATCATTCTTCATACAGTCCGTTTTAGCTGTTTTCTCTTTCTGCAAAAGCTTTGAAAGTAACAATATGGGTCAAAACGAAGTTGAGTGAATCAGGTTCTAAAACTAGACCTTATCCTTCATACCATAATGATAATGATGAAAAAGGGTCATTTGCTTGATAGAAAACATAGTTGAGTGAATCAGGTTCTAGAACAACGCCTAATCCTTCTTTCCATAATGATAATGATGAAAAAGGGTCATTTGCTTGATAGAAAACGTAGTTGAGTGAATCAGGTTCTAAATCTAGACCTAATCCTTCATACCATAATGATAATGATGAAAAAGGGTCATTTGCTTGATAGAAACAGTGAAAGCTAAGGCATTCTTCATACAGTCCGTTTTAGCTGTTTTCTCCTTCTGCAAAAGCTTTGAAAGTAACAATATTGGTCAAAACGTAGTTGAGTGAATCGGGTTCTCCAACAACACCTAATCCTTCATACCATAATGAAAATGATGAAAAAGGGTCATTTGCTTGATAGAAAACGTAGTTGAGTGAATCAGGTTCTAAAACTAGACCTTATCCTTCATACCATAATGATAATGATGAAAAAGGGTCATTTGCTTGATAGAAAACGTAGTTGAGTGAATCGGGTTCTACAACAACACCTAATCCTTCATACCATAATGAAAATGATGAAAAAAGGTCATTTGCTTGATAGAAACAGTGAAAGGTAAGGCATTCTTAATACAGTCCGTTTCAGCTGTTTTCTCCTTCTGCAAAATCTTTGAAAGTAACAATATTGGTCAAAACGTAGTTGAGTGAATCAGGTTCTAAAACTAGACCTTATCCTTCATACCATAATGATAATGATGAAAAAAGGTCATTTGCTTGATAGAAAACATAGTTGAGTGATTCAGGTTCTATAACAACATCTAATCCTTCATACCATAATGATAATGATGAAAAAAGATCATTTGCTTGATAGAAACAGTGAAAGCTAAAGCATTCTTAATACAGTCCGTTTTAGCTGTTTTCTCCTTCTGCAAAAGCTTTGAAAGTAACAATATGGGTCAAAACGTAGTTGAGTTAATCAGGTTCTAAAACTAGACCTTATCCTTCATACCATAATGATAATGATGAAAAAAGATCATTTGCTTGATAGAAAACATAGTTGAGTGATTCAGGTTCTACAACAACATCTAATCCTTCATACCATAATGATAATGATGAAAAAAGATCATTTGCTTGATAGAAACAGTGAAAGCTAAAGCATTCTTCATACAGTCCATTTTAGCTGTTTTCTCTTTCTGCAAAAGCTTTGAAAGTAACAATATGGGTCAAAACGTAGTTGAGTGAATCAGGTTCTAAAACTAGACCTTATCCTTCATACCATAATGATAATGATGAAAAAGGGTCATTTGCTTGATAGAAAACGTAGTTGAGTGAATCGGGTTCTACAACAACACCTAATCCTTCATACCATAATGAAAATGATGAAAAAAGGTCATTTGCTTGATAGAAACAGTGAAAGCTAAGGCATTCTTAATACAGTCCGTTTTAGCTGTTTTCTCCTTCTGCAAAAGCTTTGAAAGTAACAATATTGGTCAAAACGTAGTTGAGTGAATCAGGTTCTAAAACTAGACCTTATCCTTCATACCATAATGATAATGATGAAAAAAGATCATTTGCTTGATAGAAAACATAGTTGAGTGATTCAGGTTCTACAACAACATCTAATCCTTCATACCATAATGATAATGATGAAAAAAGATCATTTGCTTGATAGAAACAGTGAAAGCTAAAGCATTCTTCATACAGTCCATTTTAGCTGTTTTCTCTTTCTGCAAAAGCTTTGAAAGTAACAATATGGGTCAAAACGTAGTTGAGTGAATCAGGTTCTAAAACTAGACCTTATCCTTCATACCATAATGATAATGATGAAAAAGGGTCATTTGCTTGATAGAAAACGTAGTTGAGTGAATCGGGTTCTACAACAACACCTAATCCTTCATACCATAATGAAAATGATGAAAAAAGGTCATTTGCTTGATAGAAACAGTGAAAGGTAAGGCATTCTTAATACAGTCCGTTTCAGCTGTTTTCTCCTTCTGCAAAAGCTTTGAAAGTAACAATATTGGTCAAAACGTAGTTGAGTGAATCAGGTTCTAAAACTAGACCTTATCCTTCATACCATAATGATAATGATGAAAAAAGGTCATTTGCTTGATAGAAAACATAGTTGAGTGATTCAGGTTCTATAACAACATCTAATCCTTCATACCATAATGATAATGATGAAAAAAGATCATTTGCTTGATAGAAACAGTGAAAGCTAAAGCATTCTTAATACAGTCCGTTTTAGCTGTTTTCTCCTTCTGCAAAAGCTTTGAAAGTAACAATATGGGTCAAAACGTAGTTGAGTTAATCAGGTTCTAAAACTAGACCTTATCCTTCATACCATAATGATAATGATGAAAAAGGGTCATTTGCTTGATAGAAAACGTAGTTGAGTGAATCAGGTTCTACAACAACACCTAATCCTTCATACCATAATGATAATGATGAAAAAAGATCATTCGCTTGATAGAAACAGTGAAACCTAAAGCATTCTTCATATAGTCCGTTTTAGCTGTTTTCTCCTTCTGCAAAAGCTTTGAAAGTAACAATATTGGTCAAAACGTAGTTGAGTGAATTAGGTTCTAAAACTAGACCTTATCCTTCATACCATAATGATAATGATGAAAAAGGGTAATTTGCTTGATAGAAAACGTAGTTGAGTGAATCGGGTTCTACAACAACACCTAATCCTTCATACCATAATGAAAATGATGAAAAAAGGTCATTTGCTTGATAGAAACAGTGAAAGCTAAGGCATTCTTAATACAGTCCATTTTAGCTGTTTTCTCCTTCTGCAAAAGCTTTGAAAGTAACAATATTGGTCAAAACGTAGTTGAGTGAATCAGGTTCTAAAACTAAACCTTATCCTTCATACCATAATGATAATGATGAAAAAAGGTCATTTGCTTGATAGAAAACATAGTTGAGTGATTCAGGTTCTATAACAACATCTAATCCTTCATACCATAATGATAATGATGAAAAAAGATCATTTGCTTGATAGAAACAGTGAAAGCTAAAGCATTCTTAATACAGTCCGTTTTAGCTGTTTTCTCCTTCTGCAAAAGCTTTGAAAGTAACAATATGGGTCAAAACGTAGTTGAGTTAATCAGGTTCTAAAACTAGACCTTATCCTTCATACCATAATGATAATGATGAAAAAAGATCATTTGCTTGATAGAAAACATAGTTGAGTGATTCAGGTTCTACAACAACATCTAATCCTTCATACCATAATGATAATGATGAAAAAAGATCATTTGCTTGATAGAAACAGTGAAAGCTAAAGCATTCTTCATACAGTCCATTTTAGCTGTTTTCTCTTTCTGCAAAAGCTTTGAAAGTAACAATATGGGTCAAAACGTAGTTGAGTGAATCAGGTTCTAAAACTAGACCTTATCCTTCATACCATAATGATAATGATGAAAAAGGGTCATTTGCTTGATAGAAAACGTAGTTGAGTGAATCGGGTTCTACAACAACACCTAATCCTTCATACCATAATGAAAATGATGAAAAAAGGTCATTTGCTTGATAGAAACAGTGAAAGGTAAGGCATTCTTAATACAGTCCGTTTCAGCTGTTTTCTCCTTCTGCAAAAGCTTTGAAAGTAACAATATTGGTCAAAACGTAGTTGAGTGAATCAGGTTCTAAAACTAGACCTTATCCTTCATACCATAATGATAATGATGAAAAAAGGTCATTTGCTTGATAGAAAACATAGTTGAGTGATTCAGGTTCTATAACAACATCTAATCCTTCATACCATAATGATAATGATGAAAAAAGATCATTTGCTTGATAGAAACAGTGAAAGCTAAAGCATTCTTAATACAGTCCGTTTTAGCTGTTTTCTCCTTCTGCAAAAGCTTTGAAAGTAACAATATTGGTCAAAACGTAGTTGAGTGAATCAGGTTCTAAAACTAGACCTTATCCTTCATACCATAATGATAATGATGAAAAAAGGTCATTTGCTTGATAGAAAACATAGTTGAGTGATTCAGGTTCTACAACAACATCTAATCCTTCATACCATAATGAAAATGATGAAAAAAGGTCATTTGCTTGATAGAAACAGTGAAAGGTAAGGCATTCTTAATACAGTCCGTTTCAGCTGTTTTCTCCTTCTGCAAAAGCTTTGAAAGTAACAATATTGGTCAAAACGTAGTTGAGTGAATCAGGTTCTAAAACTAGACCTTATCCTTCATACCATAATGATAATGATGAAAAAAGGTCATTTGCTTGATAGAAAACATAGTTGAGTGATTCAGGTTCTATAACAACATCTAATCCTTCATACCATAATGATAATGATGAAAAAAGATCATTTGCTTGATAGAAACAGTGAAAGCTAAAGCATTCTTAATACAGTCCGTTCTAGCTGTTTTCTCCTTCTGCAAAAGCTTTGAAAGTAACAATATGGGTCAAAACGTAGTTGAGTTAATCAGGTTCTACAACAACACCTAATCCTTCATACCATAATGATAATGATGAAAAAAGATCATTCGCTTGATAGAAACAGTGAAACCTAAAGCATTCTTCATATAGTCCGTTTTAGCTGTTTTCTCCTTCTGCAAAAGCTTTGAAAGTAACAATATTGGTCAAAACGTAGTTGAGTGAATTAGGTTCTAAAACTAGACCTTATCCTTCATACCATAATGATAATGATGAAAAAGGGTAATTTGCTTGATAGAAAACGTAGTTGAGTGAATCGGGTTCTACAACAACACCTAATCCTTCATACCATAATGAAAATGATGAAAAAAGGTCATTTGCTTGATAGAAACAGTGAAAGCTAAGGCATTCTTAATACAGTCCATTTTAGCTGTTTTCTCCTTCTGCAAAAGCTTTGAAAGTAACAATATTGGTCAAAACGTAGTTGAGTGAATCAGGTTCTAAAACTAAACCTTATCCTTCATACCATAATGATAATGATGAAAAAAGGTCATTTGCTTGATAGAAAACATAGTTGAGTGATTCAGGTTCTATAACAACATCTAATCCTTCATACCATAATGATAATGATGAAAAAAGATCATTTGCTTGATAGAAACAGTGAAAGCTAAAGCATTCTTAATACAGTCCGTTTTAGCTGTTTTCTCCTTCTGCAAAAGCTTTGAAAGTAACAATATGGGTCAAAACGTAGTTGAGTTAATCAGGTTCTAAAACTAGACCTTATCCTTCATACCATAATGATAATGATGAAAAAGGGTCATTTGCTTGATAGAAAACGTAGTTGAGTGAATCAGGTTCTACAACAACACCTAATCCTTCATACCATAATGATAATGATGAAAAAGGATCATTCGCTTGATAGAAACAGTGAAACCTAAAGCATTCTTCATATAGTCCGTTTTAGCTGTTTTCTCCTTCTGCAAAAGCTTTGAAAGTAACAATATTGGTCAAAACGTAGTTGAGTGAATTAGGTTCTAAAACTAGACCTTATCCTTCATACCATAATGATAATGATGAAAAAGGGTCATTTGCTTGATAGAAAACGTAGTTGAGTGAATCGGGTTCTACAACAACACCTAATCCTTCATACCATAATGAAAATGATGAAAAAAGGTCATTTGCTTGATAGAAACAGTGAAAGCTAAGGCATTCTTAATACAGTCCGTTTTAGCTGTTTTCTCCTTCTGCAAAAGCTTTGAAAGTAACAATATTGGTCAAAACGTAGTTGAGTGAATCAGGTTCTAAAACTAGACCTTATCCTTCATACCATAATGATAATGATGAAAAAAGATCATTTGCTTGATAGAAAACATAGTTGAGTGATTCAGGTTCTACAACAACATCTAATCCTTCATACCATAATGATAATGATGAAAAAAGATCATTTGCTTGATAGAAACAGTGAAAGCTAAAGCATTCTTCATACAGTCCATTTTAGCTGTTTTCTCTTTCTGCAAAAGCTTTGAAAGTAACAATATGGGTCAAAACGTAGTTGAGTGAATCAGGTTCTAAAACTAGACCTTATCCTTCATACCATAATGATAATGATGAAAAAGGGTCATTTGCTTGATAGAAAACGTAGTTGAGTGAATCGGGTTCTACAACAACACCTAATCCTTCATACCATAATGAAAATGATGAAAAAAGGTCATTTGCTTGATAGAAACAGTGAAAGGTAAGGCATTCTTAATACAGTCCGTTTCAGCTGTTTTCTCCTTCTGCAAAAGCTTTGAAAGTAACAATATTGGTCAAAACGTAGTTGAGTGAATCAGGTTCTAAAACTAGACCTTATCCTTCATACCATAATGATAATGATGAAAAAAGGTCATTTGCTTGATAGAAAACATAGTTGAGTGATTCAGGTTCTATAACAACATCTAATCCTTCATACCATAATGATAATGATGAAAAAAGATCATTTGCTTGATAGAAACAGTGAAAGCTAAAGCATTCTTAATACAGTCCGTTTTAGCTGTTTTCTCCTTCTGCAAAAGCTTTGAAAGTAACAATATGGGTCAAAACGTAGTTGAGTTAATCAGGTTCTAAAACTAGACCTTATCCTTCATACCATAATGATAATGATGAAAAAGGGTCATTTGCTTGATAGAAAACGTAGTTGAGTGAATCAGGTTCTACAACAACACCTAATCCTTCATACCATAATGATAATGATGAAAAAAGATCATTCGCTTGATAGAAACAGTGAAACCTAAAGCATTCTTCATATAGTCCGTTTTAGCTGTTTTCTCCTTCTGCAAAAGCTTTGAAAGTAACAATATTGGTCAAAACGTAGTTGAGTGAATTAGGTTCTAAAACTAGACCTTATCCTTCATACCATCATGATAATGATGAAAAAGGGTCATTTGCTTGATAGAAAACGTAGTTGAGTGAATCGGGTTCTACAACAACACCTAATCCTTCATACCATAATGAAAATGATGAAAAAAGGTCATTTGCTTGATAGAAACAGTGAAAGCTAAGGCATTCTTAATACAGTCCGTTTTAGCTGTTTTCTCCTTCTGCAAAAGCTTTGAAAGTAACAATATTGGTCAAAACGTAGTTGAGTGAATCAGGTTCTAAAACTAGACCTTATCCTTCATACCATAATGATAATGATGAAAAAAGGTCATTTGCTTGATAGAAAACATAGTTGAGTGATTCAGGTTCTATAACAACATCTAATCCTTCATACCATAATGATAATGATGAAAAAAGATCATTTGCTTGATAGAAACAGTGAAAGCTAAAGCATTCTTAATACAGTCCGTTTTAGCTGTTTTCTCCTTCTGCAAAAGCTTTGAAAGTAACAATATGGGTCAAAACGTAGTTGAGTTAATCAGGTTCTAAAACTAGACCTTATCCTTCATACCATAATGATAATGATGAAAAAGGGTCATTTGCTTGATAGAAAACGTAGTTGAGTGAATCAGGTTCTACAACAACACCTAATCCTTCATACCATAATGATAATGATGAAAAAGGATCATTCGCTTGATAGAAACAGTGAAACCTAAAGCATTCTTCATATAGTCCGTTTTAGCTGTTTTCTCCTTCTGCAAAAGCTTTGAAAGTAACAATATTGGTCAAAACGTAGTTGAGTGAATTAGGTTCTAAAACTAGACCTTATCCTTCATACCATAATGATAATGATGAAAAAGGGTCATTTGCTTGATAGAAAACGTAGTTGAGTGAATCGGGTTCTACAACAACACCTAATCCTTCATACCATAATGAAAATGATGAAAAAAGGTCATTTGCTTGATAGAAACAGTGAAAGCTAAGGCATTCTTAATACAGTCCGTTTTAGCTGTTTTCTCCTTCTGCAAAAGCTTTGAAAGTAACAATATTGGTCAAAACGTAGTTGAGTGAATCAGGTTCTAAAACTAGACCTTATCCTTCATACCATAATGATAATGATGAAAAAAGATCATTTGCTTGATAGAAAACATAGTTGAGTGATTCAGGTTCTACAACAACATCTAATCCTTCATACCATAATGATAATGATGAAAAAAGATCATTTGCTTGATAGAAACAGTGAAAGCTAAAGCATTCTTCATACAGTCCGTTTTAGCTGTTTTCTCTTTCTGCAAAAGCTTTCAAAGTAACAATATGGGTCAAAACGAAGTTGAGTGAATCAGGTTTTAAAACTAGACCTTATCCTTCATACCATAATGATAATGATGAAAAGGGGTCATTTGCTTGATAGAAACAGTGAAAGCTAAATCATTCTTCATACAGTCCGTTTTAGCTGTTTTCTCTTTCTGCAAAAGCTTTGAAAGTAACAATATGGGTCAAAACGAAGTTGAGTGAATCAGGTTCTAAAACTAGACCTTATCCTTCATACCATAATGATAATGATGAAAAAGGGTCATTTGCTTGATAGAAAACATAGTTGAGTGAATCAGGTTCTAGAACAACGCCTAATCCTTCTTTCCATAATGATAATGATGAAAAAGGGTCATTTGCTTGATAGAAAACGTAGTTGAGTGAATCAGGTTCTAAATCTAGACCTAATCCTTCATACCATAATGATAATGATGAAAAAGGGTCATTTGCTTGATAGAAACAGTGAAAGCTAAGGCATTCTTCATACAGTCCGTTTTAGCTGTTTTCTCCTTCTGCAAAAGCTTTGAAAGTAACAATATTGGTCAAAACGTAGTTGAGTGAATCGGGTTCTCCAACAACACCTAATCCTTCATACCATAATGAAAATGATGAAAAAGGGTCATTTGCTTGATAGAAAACGTAGTTGAGTGAATCAGGTTCTAAAACTAGACCTTATCCTTCATACCATAATGATAATGATGAAAAAGGGTCATTTGCTTGATAGAAAACGTAGTTGAGTGAATCGGGTTCTACAACAACACCTAATCCTTCATACCATAATGAAAATGATGAAAAAAGGTCATTTGCTTGATAGAAACAGTGAAAGGTAAGGCATTCTTAATACAGTCCGTTTCAGCTGTTTTCTCCTTCTGCAAAATCTTTGAAAGTAACAATATTGGTCAAAACGTAGTTGAGTGAATCAGGTTCTAAAACTAGACCTTATCCTTCATACCATAATGATAATGATGAAAAAAGGTCATTTGCTTGATAGAAAACATAGTTGAGTGATTCAGGTTCTATAACAACATCTAATCCTTCATACCATAATGATAATGATGAAAAAAGATCATTTGCTTGATAGAAACAGTGAAAGCTAAAGCATTCTTAATACAGTCCGTTTTAGCTGTTTTCTCCTTCTGCAAAAGCTTTGAAAGTAACAATATGGGTCAAAACGTAGTTGAGTTAATCAGGTTCTAAAACTAGACCTTATCCTTCATACCATAATGATAATGATGAAAAAGGGTCATTTGCTTGATAGAAAACGTAGTTGAGTGAATCAGGTTCTACAACAACACCTAATCCTTCATACCATAATGATAATGATGAAAAAAGATCATTCGCTTGATAGAAACAGTGAAACCTAAAGCATTCTTCATATAGTCCGTTTTAGCTGTTTTCTCCTTCTGCAAAAGCTTTGAAAGTAACAATATTGGTCAAAACGTAGTTGAGTGAATTAGGTTCTAAAACTAGACCTTATCCTTCATACCATAATGATAATGATGAAAAAGGGTAATTTTGTCAGAGTCCCTCCCTCTGGACCCAGGTAAAGGCTGGTTTAGGTCTCCCTCTGGTGGATCTGGGAGAGGTTGGCTTCGCACGCACCTGTCTCAGCTCTGCAATCGCACACCTGCACCGGAGCCACAATCACCAGGGGATAAGAGGGAGAGCCTGACAACCGGCCGACGTCGGATCGTTACTCACGTCACGTATGTCGACCTCAGTCTTCGCGAGTCTCAGTGACCAGCACCCAGTCGAGCCGAGAGCCGAAAGTAGTTCTCTTGTCATTCAGTTTAAATCCTGTTACTCACCTCTTGTCTCACCTCCTTGGTTTCAGTTACACCTGTCTGTTCCTGCACGTGGGAGGACCACCGGGCACCGCGCACTGTCAAGGAGATCATCACCCGGGACCCCCTCCTTCACCTGCACCCCTCACGCCTGCTCCTGCTGCACCTCCAGTCGTGTTGATTAATAAAGTATTCACTCACCTCCTGACGGCTGTGTCTGTCCGTTCTGCATTTGGGTCCAGCCATGTCCCAACCTGACAGAACGATCCGACCATCAATGGACCCAGCAAACCTCGACACGGTACGTCAGGCGATCTCGTCCCAAGGAGCCATGTTGGGGCAGCACCAGTCCTCCCTGCAGGGAATAATGGCCAGCCTGGACTCCCTGTCTAACAGTATCGCCGCGATCCAGGCGCACCTCAGCGCACCACCCCAGCCTCCGGTTCAGAGCCCGCCTGAACCCGTTTCTGTGGTCATGTCCATGCCAGACCACGAGCCCCAGGTCCCCACGCCGGAGAGATATGACGGACACAGCGGCCGGTGCCGCTCGTTTCTGATACAAGTGGGACTTGTGTTCGAGCAACAGCCCCGCTCCTACCGGAGCGAGCGAGCCAAGATCTCCTACATCATCGGATTATTGCGCGGGGAGGCTTTGGAATGGGCATCTGCCGTGTGGGAGAAGCAGGGCGCACTCGCCCAGTCATGTGAGTTATTTACCGCGGAGATGCGGAAGATATTCGATCACCCCGTTCGGGGAAAAGACGCTTCAAAGCGATTATTATCACTGCGGCAAGGGACACGCAGTGTCGCCGATTACAGCATAGAGTTCCGTATCCTAGCTGCGGAGAGTGGTTGGGATGAGGAGGCACTACAGGGGGTGTTCTACAACGGATTAAATGAGGGCATTAAGGACAGTTTGCTCTCCTACCCGGAGCCACAGGGACTGGAGGAGCTGATCTGTCTCACCACACGGATTAATAACCGTAATAGGGAGCGGAGGCGTGAGCACGGCTCGGCACCAAGGGGAGCGCCGTGCGTCAGAGTCGACACTCCTGAGACGGTTACAGACCCCGAACCCATGCAACTGGGCCGTTACCAGATTTCGGAGGCGGAGCTTCTGCGCAGACGAACAACTAACAGCTGTCTATATTGTGGCAGGTCGGGTCACTTTCGCTCTCGTTGCCCATTAAAGGGGGGAAACGGCCCCGCTCACTAGAAGTAAGGAGGATTCTAGCGAGCGAGAGTCTATGCCCCTCCCCCCACACATCACGGACTCCGCTGAAGATTTCAGTCAGCAACGGCACTGCAGCAATGGCAGTGGAGGGACTCATAGACTCCGGGGCCGATGACAATTTTATGGACCATAAACTTGTAGACCAATTAGGACTCCGTAGAATTCCGTTAGAGGAGGTTATTGAGGCTAACTCCCTAGATGGCAGACTACTGGCCAGAATCACGGACAGGACGGAGCCGGTCCAGCTGCAAATCTCAGGTAACCATTTTGAGCAGATCAGTTTTCTTGTTTTTAAGTCCCCTCTGGTACCGGTTGTGCTGGGCTACCCCTGGTTAGCAAAGCACAATCCTTCAGTTGACTGGTCCACCAGCTGTATTCTGAGTTGGAGTGATTTCTGTCTGGCTAATTGTTTACAGTCTGCCCGTCCCCAGGGTGCCCAGCGGGGGAGTTCGACGCCTGGTCCCGACCTCACTCTGGTACCACCCGCTTATCACGACCTGGGCGAAGTATTTAGTAAACAACGGGCCCTATCACTACCCCCTCATCGGCCTTACGATTGTCACATTGAACTACTGCCCGGGGCCTCCCTACCCAAGGGCAGACTCTACAATATCTCCAGACCAGAGCGAGAGGCCATGGAGAATTACATCAGGGACTCATTGGCAGCTGGAATCATTCGCCCCTCTTCCTCTCCGCTGGGCGCAGGGTTCTTCTTTGTTAAGAAGAAGGACGGCACTCTCAGGCCGTGCATCGACTATCGGGGGTTGAATAACGTGTCTGTCAAAAACAAGTACCCGTTACCTCTGATGAACACTGCGTTCGATTCTTTACAGGGTGCCACTGTGTTCACCAAACTCGACCTCCGCAACGCCTACCACCTGATCCGCATTCAAGAGGGGGATGAGTGGCTCACAGGGTTCAACACCCCCCTGGGCCACTTCGAATACTTAGTTATGCCATTCGGGTTAACTAATGCCCCAGCCGTTTTCCAATGCCTAGTTAATGACGTCCTACGTGACATGCTGGGTCGCTTTGTTTTTGTATACCTGGACGACATACTTGTCTTTTCACAGAATCAGGAAGAACACCAGAGGCACGTCCGCCAGGTTCTTCAGCGGCTGCTGGAGAACAGACTCTTTGTGAAAGCGGAGAAGTGTGAATTTAACACCAGGTGCACAAGCTTCCTGGGTTATGTCATCGCCGAGGGAGAGGTAAGAATGGACCCCCAGAAGGTGCAGGCCGTCCTGGAGTGGCCCAGACCCAACTCCCGCAAGGAGTTACAGAGGTTTCTAGGGTTCTCTAACTTTTATAGGCGGTTCATCCGCAACTACAGCCAGATTGCAGCCCCCCTAACAGACCTTACCTCCAATCTTAGAGCGTTCCGGTGGTCTCCTGGGGCAGAGTCCGCCTTCCAGGAGCTCAGGGAGCGTTTCACGTCGGCACCCATTCTCGCCCAACCGGACCCGTCTCTACAGTTCGTGGTAGAGGTCGACGCATCGGAGGTCGGAGCTGGGGCAGTACTCTCCCAGAGAGCCAAGGAGGACAACAAGCTCCATCCCTGCGCATTCCTCTCCCATCGGCTGTCACCGGCGGAGAGGAACTATGACATCGGCAATAGGGAGTTGCTCGCGGTGAAACTGGCCCTGGAGGAGTGGAGGCATTGGCTGGAGGGGGCGGACCAACCGTTTGTGGTGTGGACGGACCACAAAAACCTTGAATATATCCGGAGTGCCAAACGACTAAATGCCCGACAGGCTAGGTGGGCGCTATTCTTTGGACGCTTTGATTTTGTTCTGTCTTACAGACCCGGATCCCAGAATGGGAAGCCTGACGCCCTGTCCAGGGTCTTCTCAAAGGAGGAGGAGACGAGGAGGACGCCACCAGAGACCATCCTGCCATTGAGGCGGGTAGTGGGAGCCCTCCAATGGGGCATTGAAGGAACGGTTCGGGCAGCCCTTAGGAAGGACCCGGGCCCGGGTAAGGGACCTCCGGGGAGGCTGTTTGTCCCCGAGGGGACGCGACCGGCAGTGTTGGAGTGGGGCCATGCCTCCAAGCTGACCTGTCACCCGGGCGTCGCACGTACCATGTCCTTTCTGCGACGACGGTTCTGGTGGCCTGCTATGGGGGAGGATGTTCGGATGTACGTGGCGGCTTGTCCGGTGTGCGCACGGAACAAGGGCTCTAACCGGCCAAGCATGGGGCTATTGAGGCCATTGCCCATCCCTCATCGTCCCTGGTCCCACCTAGCCATGGACTTTGTCACTGGACTTCCCACGTCCAGGGGTAACACGGTGGTGTTAACGATCGTGGACAGGTTCAGTAAATTTGCTCATTTCCTGCCCTTGCCCAAGCTCCCAACGGCCAAAGAGACTGCGGACATTATGGTGAGGGAGGTATTCCGTATTCATGGCCTGCCTACCGACATTGTTTCGGACCGCGGCCCTCAGTTTGCATCAGCAGTGTGGAGGGCCTTTTGCACAGCAGTGGGAGCTACTGCCAGCCTCTCTTCCGGGTTCCATCCTCAGACTAACGGCCAGGCAGAGAGGGCCAACCAGAAGATGGAGTCTACCCTACGATGCCTGGCTTCCTCTGAACCCTCCACCTGGTCTGAGCAGATCCCTTGGGCGGAGTACGCCCACAACACGCTTCCCACCACAGCGACAGGTATGTCCCCATTCCAGTGTGTTTACGGCTATCAACCTCCCTTGTTCCCGTCCCAGGAGAAGGAGCTGGCCGTACCTTCGATACAGCAGCAGTTTCGCCGATGCCATCGGACCTGGCACCGCGCCCGGGCATCCTTGCTGAGAGCCTCTGAGCAGTACCAGCAACAGGCTAACCGCCGACGCACCCCGGCACCCTCATACTCTGTTGGAGACAAGGTATGGCTGTCAACCAAAGACCTGCCCCTCCGCACGGACTCCAGGAAACTATTGCAAAGGTTCATCGGCCCCTTCCCCATCGAACGCATCATCAACCCCACGGTGGTCCGTCTCAAGCTCCCTCGGTCCCTTCGGGTACACCCAGCGTTCCATGTGTCCTGCGTTAAACCGGTATCGGTTTGTCACCTCCTTCCCCCCCCACCTCCTCTGCCGCCTCCCCGAATTATTGACGGGGCCCCAGCCTATACAGTAAAGAGGGTTATGGACTCCCGACGCCGAGGGAGGGGCTACCAGTTTTTGGTAGACTGGGAGGGTTATGGGCCGGAAGAGAGGTGTTGGGTTTCCCGGCGCCTGATCCTGGACCCCAGCATGATCCGGGAGTTTTATCGGCGGAAGCCGGGGGCTCCAGGTGGACCGCCTGGTGGCGGTCGTGGGGGGAGGGGTACTGTCAGAGTCCCTCCCTCTGGACCCAGGTAAAGGCTGGTTTAGGTCTCCCTCTGGTGGATCTGGGAGAGGTTGGCTTCGCACGCACCTGTCTCAGCTCTGCAATCGCACACCTGCACCGGAGCCACAATCACCAGGGGATAAGAGGGAGAGCCTGACAACCGGCCGACGTCGGATCGTTACTCACGTCACGTATGTCGACCTCAGTCTTCGCGAGTCTCAGTGACCAGCACCCAGTCGAGCCGAGAGCCGAAAGTAGTTCTCTTGTCATTCAGTTTAAATCCTGTTACTCACCTCTTGTCTCACCTCCTTGGTTTCAGTTACACCTGTCTGTTCCTGCACGTGGGAGGACCACCGGGCACCGCGCACTGTCAAGGAGATCATCACCCGGGACCCCCTCCTTCACCTGCACCCCTCACGCCTGCTCCTGCTGCACCTCCAGTCGTGTTGATTAATAAAGTATTCACTCACCTCCTGACGGCTGTGTCTGTCCGTTCTGCATTTGGGTCCAGCCATGTCCCAACCTGACAAATTTGCTTGATAGAAAACGTAGTTGAGTGAATCGGGTTCTACAACAACACCTAATCCTTCATACCATAATGAAAATGATGAAAAAAGGTCATTTGCTTGATAGAAACAGTGAAAGCTAAGGCATTCTTAATACCGTCCATTTTAGCTGTTTTCTCCTTCTGCAAAAGCTTTGAAAGTAACAATATTGGTCAAAACGTAGTTGAGTGAATCAGGTTCTAAAACTAAACCTTATCCTTCATACCATAATGATAATGATGAAAAAAGGTCATTTGCTTGATAGAAAACATAGTTGAGTGATTCAGGTTCTATAACAACATCTAATCCTTCATACCATAATGATAATGATGAAAAAAGATCATTTGCTTGATAGAAACAGTGAAAGCTAAAGCATTCTTAATACAGTCCGTTTTAGCTGTTTTCTCCTTCTGCAAAAGCTTTGAAAGTAACAATATGGGTCAAAACGTAGTTGAGTTAATCAGGTTCTAAAACTAGACCTTATCCTTCATACCATAATGATAATGATGAAAAAGGGTCATTTGCTTGATAGAAAACGTAGTTGAGTGAATCAGGTTCTACAACAACACCTAATCCTTCATACCATAATGATAATGATGAAAAAGGATCATTCGCTTGATAGAAACAGTGAAACCTAAAGCATTCTTCATATAGTCCGTTTTAGCTGTTTTCTCCTTCTGCAAAAGCTTTGAAAGTAACAATATTGGTCAAAACGTAGTTGAGTGAATTAGGTTCTAAAACTAGACCTTATCCTTCATACCATAATGATAATGATGAAAAAGGGTCATTTGCTTGATAGAAAACGTAGTTGAGTGAATCGGGTTCTACAACAACACCTAATCCTTCATACCATAATGAAAATGATGAAAAAAGGTCATTTGCTTGATAGAAACAGTGAAAGCTAAGGCATTCTTAATACAGTCCGTTTTAGCTGTTTTCTCCTTCTGCAAAAGCTTTGAAAGTAACAATATTGGTCAAAACGTAGTTGAGTGAATCAGGTTCTAAAACTAGACCTTATCCTTCATACCATAATGATAATGATGAAAAAAGATCATTTGCTTGATAGAAAACATAGTTGAGTGATTCAGGTTCTACAACAACATCTAATCCTTCATACCATAATGATAATGATGAAAAAAGATCATTTGCTTGATAGAAACAGTGAAAGCTAAAGCATTCTTCATACAGTCCATTTTAGCTGTTTTCTCTTTCTGCAAAAGCTTTGAAAGTAACAATATGGGTCAAAACGTAGTTGAGTGAATCAGGTTCTAAAACTAGACCTTATCCTTCATACCATAATGATAATGATGAAAAAGGGTCATTTGCTTGATAGAAAACGTAGTTGAGTGAATCGGGTTCTACAACAACACCTAATCCTTCATACCATAATGAAAATGATGAAAAAAGGTCATTTGCTTGATAGAAACAGTGAAAGGTAAGGCATTCTTAATACAGTCCGTTTCAGCTGTTTTCTCCTTCTGCAAAAGCTTTGAAAGTAACAATATTGGTCAAAACGTAGTTGAGTGAATCAGGTTCTAAAACTAGACCTTATCCTTCATACCATAATGATAATGATGAAAAAAGGTCATTTGCTTGATAGAAAACATAGTTGAGTGATTCAGGTTCTATAACAACATCTAATCCTTCATACCATAATGATAATGATGAAAAAAGATCATTTGCTTGATAGAAACAGTGAAAGCTAAAGCATTCTTAATACAGTCCGTTTTAGCTGTTTTCTCCTTCTGCAAAAGCTTTGAAAGTAACAATATGGGTCAAAACGTAGTTGAGTTAATCAGGTTCTAAAACTAGACCTTATCCTTCATACCATAATGATAATGATGAAAAAGGGTCATTTGCTTGATAGAAAACGTAGTTGAGTGAATCAGGTTCTACAACAACACCTAATCCTTCATACCATAATGATAATGATGAAAAAAGATCATTCGCTTGATAGAAACAGTGAAACCTAAAGCATTCTTCATATAGTCCGTTTTAGCTGTTTTCTCCTTCTGCAAAAGCTTTGAAAGTAACAATATTGGTCAAAACGTAGTTGAGTGAATTAGGTTCTAAAACTAGACCTTATCCTTCATACCATCATGATAATGATGAAAAAGGGTCATTTGCTTGATAGAAAACGTAGTTGAGTGAATCGGGTTCTACAACAACACCTAATCCTTCATACCATAATGAAAATGATGAAAAAAGGTCATTTGCTTGATAGAAACAGTGAAAGCTAAGGCATTCTTAATACAGTCCGTTTTAGCTGTTTTCTCCTTCTGCAAAAGCTTTGAAAGTAACAATATTGGTCAAAACGTAGTTGAGTGAATCAGGTTCTAAAACTAGACCTTATCCTTCATACCATAATGATAATGATGAAAAAAGGTCATTTGCTTGATAGAAAACATAGTTGAGTGATTCAGGTTCTATAACAACATCTAATCCTTCATACCATAATGATAATGATGAAAAAAGATCATTTGCTTGATAGAAACAGTGAAAGCTAAAGCATTCTTAATACAGTCCGTTTTAGCTGTTTTCTCCTTCTGCAAAAGCTTTGAAAGTAACAATATGGGTCAAAACGTAGTTGAGTTAATCAGGTTCTAAAACTAGACCTTATCCTTCATACCATAATGATAATGATGAAAAAGGGTCATTTGCTTGATAGAAAACGTAGTTGAGTGAATCAGGTTCTACAACAACACCTAATCCTTCATACCATAATGATAATGATGAAAAAAGATCATTCGCTTGATAGAAACAGTGAAACCTAAAGCATTCTTCATATAGTCCGTTTTAGCTGTTTTCTCCTTCTGCAAAAGCTTTGAAAGTAACAATATTGGTCAAAACGTAGTTGAGTGAATTAGGTTCTAAAACTAGACCTTATCCTTCATACCATAATGATAATGATGAAAAAGGGTCATTTGCTTGATAGAAAACGTAGTTGAGTGAATCGGGTTCTACAACAACACCTAATCCTTCATACCATAATGAAAATGATGAAAAAAGGTCATTTGCTTGATAGAAACAGTGAAAGCTAAGGCATTCTTAATACAGTCCGTTTTAGCTGTTTTCTCCTTCTGCAAAAGCTTTGAAAGTAACAATATTGGTCAAAACGTAGTTGAGTGAATTAGGTTCTAAAACTAGACCTTATCCTTCATACCATAATGATAATGATGAAAAAGGGTAATTTGCTTGATAGAAAACGTAGTTGAGTGAATCGGGTTCTACAACAACACCTAATCCTTCATACCATAATGAAAATGATGAAAAAAGGTCATTTGCTTGATAGAAACAGTGAAAGCTAAGGCATTCTTAATACCGTCCATTTTAGCTGTTTTCTCCTTCTGCAAAAGCTTTGAAAGTAACAATATTGGTCAAAACGTAGTTGAGTGAATCAGGTTCTAAAACTAAACCTTATCCTTCATACCATAATGATAATGATGAAAAAAGGTCATTTGCTTGATAGAAAACATAGTTGAGTGATTCAGGTTCTATAACAACATCTAATCCTTCATACCATAATGATAATGATGAAAAAAGATCATTTGCTTGATAGAAACAGTGAAAGCTAAAGCATTCTTAATACAGTCCGTTTTAGCTGTTTTCTCCTTCTGCAAAAGCTTTGAAAGTAACAATATGGGTCAAAACGTAGTTGAGTTAATCAGGTTCTAAAACTAGACCTTATCCTTCATACCATAATGATAATGATGAAAAAGGGTCATTTGCTTGATAGAAAACGTAGTTGAGTGAATCAGGTTCTACAACAACACCTAATCCTTCATACCATAATGATAATGATGAAAAAGGATCATTCGCTTGATAGAAACAGTGAAACCTAAAGCATTCTTCATATAGTCCGTTTTAGCTGTTTTCTCCTTCTGCAAAAGCTTTGAAAGTAACAATATTGGTCAAAACGTAGTTGAGTGAATTAGGTTCTAAAACTAGACCTTATCCTTCATACCATAATGATAATGATGAAAAAGGGTCATTTGCTTGATAGAAAACGTAGTTGAGTGAATCGGGTTCTACAACAACACCTAATCCTTCATACCATAATGAAAATGATGAAAAAAGGTCATTTGCTTGATAGAAACAGTGAAAGCTAAGGCATTCTTAATACAGTCCGTTTTAGCTGTTTTCTCCTTCTGCAAAAGCTTTGAAAGTAACAATATTGGTCAAAACGTAGTTGAGTGAATCAGGTTCTAAAACTAGACCTTATCCTTCATACCATAATGATAATGATGAAAAAAGATCATTTGCTTGATAGAAAACATAGTTGAGTGATTCAGGTTCTACAACAACATCTAATCCTTCATACCATAATGATAATGATGAAAAAAGATCATTTGCTTGATAGAAACAGTGAAAGCTAAAGCATTCTTCATACAGTCCATTTTAGCTGTTTTCTCTTTCTGCAAAAGCTTTGAAAGTAACAATATGGGTCAAAACGTAGTTGAGTGAATCAGGTTCTAAAACTAGACCTTATCCTTCATACCATAATGATAATGATGAAAAAGGGTCATTTGCTTGATAGAAAACGTAGTTGAGTGAATCGGGTTCTACAACAACACCTAATCCTTCATACCATAATGAAAATGATGAAAAAAGGTCATTTGCTTGATAGAAACAGTGAAAGGTAAGGCATTCTTAATACAGTCCGTTTCAGCTGTTTTCTCCTTCTGCAAAAGCTTTGAAAGTAACAATATTGGTCAAAACGTAGTTGAGTGAATCAGGTTCTAAAACTAGACCTTATCCTTCATACCATAATGATAATGATGAAAAAAGGTCATTTGCTTGATAGAAAACATAGTTGAGTGATTCAGGTTCTATAACAACATCTAATCCTTCATACCATAATGATAATGATGAAAAAAGATCATTTGCTTGATAGAAACAGTGAAAGCTAAAGCATTCTTAATACAGTCCGTTTTAGCTGTTTTCTCCTTCTGCAAAAGCTTTGAAAGTAACAATATGGGTCAAAACGTAGTTGAGTTAATCAGGTTCTAAAACTAGACCTTATCCTTCATACCATAATGATAATGATGAAAAAGGGTCATTTGCTTGATAGAAAACGTAGTTGAGTGAATCAGGTTCTACAACAACACCTAATCCTTCATACCATAATGATAATGATGAAAAAAGATCATTCGCTTGATAGAAACAGTGAAACCTAAAGCATTCTTCATATAGTCCGTTTTAGCTGTTTTCTCCTTCTGCAAAAGCTTTGAAAGTAACAATATTGGTCAAAACGTAGTTGAGTGAATTAGGTTCTAAAACTAGACCTTATCCTTCATACCATAATGATAATGATGAAAAAGGGTCATTTGCTTGATAGAAAACGTAGTTGAGTGAATCAGGTTCTACAACAACACCTAATCCTTCATACCATAATGATAATGATGAAAAAAGATCATTCGCTTGATAGAAACAGTGAAACCTAAAGCATTCTTCATATAGTCCGTTTTAGCTGTTTTCTCCTTCTGCAAAAGCTTTGAAAGTAACAATATTGGTCAAAACGTAGTTGAGTGAATTAGGTTCTAAAACTAGACCTTATCCTTCATACCATAATGATAATGATGAAAAAGGGTCATTTGCTTGATAGAAAACGTAGTTGAGTGAATCGGGTTCTACAACAACACCTAATCCTTCATACCATAATGAAAATGATGAAAAAAGGTCATTTGCTTGATAGAAACAGTGAAAGCTAAGGCATTCTTAATACAGTCCGTTTTAGCTGTTTTCTCCTTCTGCAAAAGCTTTGAAAGTAACAATATTGGTCAAAACGTAGTTGAGTGAATCAGGTTCTAAAACTAGACCTTATCCTTCATACCATAATGATAATGATGAAAAAAGATCATTTGCTTGATAGAAAACATAGTTGAGTGATTCAGGTTCTACAACAACATCTAATCCTTCATACCATAATGATAATGATGAAAAAAGATCATTTGCTTGATAGAAACAGTGAAAGCTAAAGCATTCTTCATACAGTCCGTTTTAGCTGTTTTCTCTTTCTGCAAAAGCTTTCAAAGTAACAATATGGGTCAAAACGAAGTTGAGTGAATCAGGTTTTAAAACTAGACCTTATCCTTCATACCATAATGATAATGATGAAAAGGGGTCATTTGCTTGATAGAAACAGTGAAAGCTAAATCATTCTTCATACAGTCCGTTTTAGCTGTTTTCTCTTTCTGCAAAAGCTTTGAAAGTAACAATATGGGTCAAAACGAAGTTGAGTGAATCAGGTTCTAAAACTAGACCTTATCCTTCATACCATAATGATAATGATGAAAAAGGGTCATTTGCTTGATAGAAAACATAGTTGAGTGAATCAGGTTCTAGAACAACGCCTAATCCTTCTTTCCATAATGATAATGATGAAAAAGGGTCATTTGCTTGATAGAAAACGTAGTTGAGTGAATCAGGTTCTAAATCTAGACCTAATCCTTCATACCATAATGATAATGATGAAAAAGGGTCATTTGCTTGATAGAAACAGTGAAAGCTAAGGCATTCTTCATACAGTCCGTTTTAGCTGTTTTCTCCTTCTGCAAAAGCTTTGAAAGTAACAATATTGGTCAAAACGTAGTTGAGTGAATCGGGTTCTCCAACAACACCTAATCCTTCATACCATAATGAAAATGATGAAAAAGGGTCATTTGCTTGATAGAAAACGTAGTTGAGTGAATCAGGTTCTAAAACTAGACCTTATCCTTCATACCATAATGATAATGATGAAAAAGGGTCATTTGCTTGATAGAAAACGTAGTTGAGTGAATCGGGTTCTACAACAACACCTAATCCTTCATACCATAATGAAAATGATGAAAAAAGGTCATTTGCTTGATAGAAACAGTGAAAGGTAAGGCATTCTTAATACAGTCCGTTTCAGCTGTTTTCTCCTTCTGCAAAATCTTTGAAAGTAACAATATTGGTCAAAACGTAGTTGAGTGAATCAGGTTCTAAAACTAGACCTTATCCTTCATACCATAATGATAATGATGAAAAAAGGTCATTTGCTTGATAGAAAACATAGTTGAGTGATTCAGGTTCTATAACAACATCTAATCCTTCATACCATAATGATAATGATGAAAAAAGATCATTTGCTTGATAGAAACAGTGAAAGCTAAAGCATTCTTAATACAGTCCGTTTTAGCTGTTTTCTCCTTCTGCAAAAGCTTTGAAAGTAACAATATGGGTCAAAACGTAGTTGAGTTAATCAGGTTCTAAAACTAGACCTTATCCTTCATACCATAATGATAATGATGAAAAAGGGTCATTTGCTTGATAGAAAACGTAGTTGAGTGAATCAGGTTCTACAACAACACCTAATCCTTCATACCATAATGATAATGATGAAAAAAGATCATTCGCTTGATAGAAACAGTGAAACCTAAAGCATTCTTCATATAGTCCGTTTTAGCTGTTTTCTCCTTCTGCAAAAGCTTTGAAAGTAACAATATTGGTCAAAACGTAGTTGAGTGAATTAGGTTCTAAAACTAGACCTTATCCTTCATACCATAATGATAATGATGAAAAAGGGTCATTTGCTTGATAGAAAACGTAGTTGAGTGAATCAGGTTCTACAACAACACCTAATCCTTCATACCATAATGATAATGATGAAAAAAGATGATTCGCTTGATAGAAACAGTGAAACCTAAAGCATTCTTCATATAGTCCGTTTTAGCTGTTTTCTCCTTCTGCAAAAGCTTTGAAAGTAACAATATTGGTCAAAACGTAGTTGAGTGAATTAGGTTCTAAAACTAGACCTTATCCTTCATACCATAATGATAATGATGAAAAAGGGTCATTTGCTTGATAGAAAACGTAGTTGAGTGAATCGGGTTCTACAACAACACCTAATCCTTCATACCATAATGAAAATGATGAAAAAAGGTCATTTGCTTGATAGAAACAGTGAAAGCTAAGGCATTCTTAATACAGTCCGTTTTAGCTGTTTTCTCCTTCTGCAAAAGCTTTGAAAGTAACAATATTGGTCAAAACGTAGTTGAGTGAATCAGGTTCTAAAACTAGACCTTATCCTTCATACCATAATGATAATGATGAAAAAAGATCATTTGCTTGATAGAAAACATAGTTGAGTGATTCAGGTTCTACAACAACATCTAATCCTTCATACCATAATGATAATGATGAAAAAAGATCATTTGCTTGATAGAAACAGTGAAAGCTAAAGCATTCTTCATACAGTCCGTTTTAGCTGTTTTCTCTTTCTGCAAAAGCTTTCAAAGTAACAATATGGGTCAAAACGAAGTTGAGTGAATCAGGTTTTAAAACTAGACCTTATCCTTCATACCATAATGATAATGATGAAAAGGGGTCATTTGCTTGATAGAAACAGTGAAAGCTAAATCATTCTTCATACAGTCCGTTTTAGCTGTTTTCTCTTTCTGCAAAAGCTTTGAAAGTAACAATATGGGTCAAAACGAAGTTGAGTGAATCAGGTTCTAAAACTAGACCTTATCCTTCATACCATAATGATAATGATGAAAAAGGGTCATTTGCTTGATAGAAAACATAGTTGAGTGAATCAGGTTCTAGAACAACGCCTAATCCTTCTTTCCATAATGATAATGATGAAAAAGGGTCATTTGCTTGATAGAAAACGTAGTTGAGTGAATCAGGTTCTAAATCTAGACCTAATCCTTCATACCATAATGATAATGATGAAAAAGGGTCATTTGCTTGATAGAAACAGTGAAAGCTAAGGCATTCTTCATACAGTCCGTTTTAGCTGTTTTCTCCTTCTGCAAAAGCTTTGAAAGTAACAATATTGGTCAAAACGTAGTTGAGTGAATCGGGTTCTCCAACAACACCTAATCCTTCATACCATAATGAAAATGATGAAAAAGGGTCATTTGCTTGATAGAAAACGTAGTTGAGTGAATCAGGTTCTAAAACTAGACCTTATCCTTCATACCATAATGATAATGATGAAAAAGGGTCATTTGCTTGATAGAAAACGTAGTTGAGTGAATCGGGTTCTACAACAACACCTAATCCTTCATACCATAATGAAAATGATGAAAAAAGGTCATTTGCTTGATAGAAACAGTGAAAGGTAAGGCATTCTTAATACAGTCCGTTTCAGCTGTTTTCTCCTTCTGCAAAATCTTTGAAAGTAACAATATTGGTCAAAACGTAGTTGAGTGAATCAGGTTCTAAAACTAGACCTTATCCTTCATACCATAATGATAATGATGAAAAAAGGTCATTTGCTTGATAGAAAACATAGTTGAGTGATTCAGGTTCTATAACAACATCTAATCCTTCATACCATAATGATAATGATGAAAAAAGATCATTTGCTTGATAGAAACAGTGAAAGCTAAAGCATTCTTAATACAGTCCGTTTTAGCTGTTTTCTCCTTCTGCAAAAGCTTTGAAAGTAACAATATGGGTCAAAACGTAGTTGAGTTAATCAGGTTCTAAAACTAGACCTTATCCTTCATACCATAATGATAATGATGAAAAAGGGTCAATTGCTTGATAGAAAACGTAGTTGAGTGAATCAGGTTCTACAACAACACCTAATCCTTCATACCATAATGATAATGATGAAAAAAGATCATTCGCTTGATAGAAACAGTGAAACCTAAAGCATTCTTCATATAGTCCGTTTTAGCTGTTTTCTCCTTCTGCAAAAGCTTTGAAAGTAACAATATTGGTCAAAACGTAGTTGAGTGAATTAGGTTCTAAAACTAGACCTTATCCTTCATACCATAATGATAATGATGAAAAAGGGTCATTTGCTTGATAGAAAACGTAGTTGAGTGAATCTGGTTCTAAAACTAGACCTAATCCTTCTTTCCATAATGATAATGATGAAAAAGGGTCATTTGCTTGATAGAAAACGTAGTTGAGTGAATCGGGTTCTACAACAACACCTAATCCTTCATACCATAATGATAATGATGAAAAAAGATCATTTGCTTGATAGAAACAGTGAAAGCTAAAGCATTCTTAATACAGTCCGTTTTAGCTGTTTTCTCCTTCTGCAAAAGCTTTGAAAGTAACAATATGGGTCAAAACGTAGTTGAGTTAATCAGGTTCTAAAACTAGACCTTATCCTTCATACCATAATGATAATGATGAAAAAGGGTCATTTGCTTGATAGAAAACGTAGTTGAGTGAATCAGGTTCTACAACAACACCTAATCCTTCATACCATAATGATAATGATGAAAAAAGATCATTCGCTTGATAGAAACAGTGAAACCTAAAGCATTCTTCATATAGTCCGTTTTAGCTGTTTTCTCCTTCTGCAAAAGCTTTGAAAGTAACAATATTGGTCAAAACGTAGTTGAGTGAATTAGGTTCTAAAACTAGACCTTATCCTTCATACCATAATGATAATGATGAAAAAGGGTCATTTGCTTGATAGAAAACGTAGTTGAGTGAATCGGGTTCTACAACAACACCTAATCCTTCATACCATAATGAAAATGATGAAAAAAGGTCATTTGCTTGATAGAAACAGTGAAAGCTAAGGCATTCTTAATACAGTCCGTTTTAGCTGTTTTCTCCTTCTGCAAAAGCTTTGAAAGTAACAATATTGGTCAAAACGTAGTTGAGTGAATTAGGTTCTAAAACTAGACCTTATCCTTCATACCATAATGATAATGATGAAAAAGGGTAATTTGCTTGATAGAAAACGTAGTTGAGTGAATCGGGTTCTACAACAACACCTAATCCTTCATACCATAATGAAAATGATGAAAAAAGGTCATTTGCTTGATAGAAACAGTGAAAGCTAAGGCATTCTTAATACCGTCCATTTTAGCTGTTTTCTCCTTCTGCAAAAGCTTTGAAAGTAACAATATTGGTCAAAACGTAGTTGAGTGAATCAGGTTCTAAAACTAAACCTTATCCTTCATACCATAATGATAATGATGAAAAAAGGTCATTTGCTTGATAAAAAACATAGTTGAGTGATTCAGGTTCTATAACAACATCTAATCCTTCATACCATAATGATAATGATGAAAAAAGATCATTTGCTTGATAGAAACAGTGAAAGCTAAAGCATTCTTAATACAGTCCGTTTTAGCTGTTTTCTCCTTCTGCAAAAGCTTTGAAAGTAACAATATGGGTCAAAACGTAGTTGAGTTAATCAGGTTCTAAAACTAGACCTTATCCTTCATACCATAATGATAATGATGAAAAAGGGTCATTTGCTTGATAGAAAACGTAGTTGAGTGAATCAGGTTCTACAACAACACCTAATCCTTCATACCATAATGATAATGATGAAAAAGGATCATTCGCTTGATAGAAACAGTGAAACCTAAAGCATTCTTCATATAGTCCGTTTTAGCTGTTTTCTCCTTCTGCAAAAGCTTTGAAAGTAACAATATTGGTCAAAACGTAGTTGAGTGAATTAGGTTCTAAAACTAGACCTTATCCTTCATACCATAATGATAATGATGAAAAAGGGTCATTTGCTTGATAGAAAACGTAGTTGAGTGAATCGGGTTCTACAACAACACCTAATCCTTCATACCATAATGAAAATGATGAAAAAAGGTCATTTGCTTGATAGAAACAGTGAAAGCTAAGGCATTCTTAATACAGTCCGTTTTAGCTGTTTTCTCCTTCTGCAAAAGCTTTGAAAGTAACAATATTGGTCAAAACGTAGTTGAGTGAATCAGGTTCTAAAACTAGACCTTATCCTTCATACCATAATGATAATGATGAAAAAAGATCATTTGCTTGATAGAAAACATAGTTGAGTGATTCAGGTTCTACAACAACATCTAATCCTTCATACCATAATGATAATGATGAAAAAAGATCATTTGCTTGATAGAAACAGTGAAAGCTAAAGCATTCTTCATACAGTCCATTTTAGCTGTTTTCTCTTTCTGCAAAAGCTTTGAAAGTAACAATATGGGTCAAAACGTAGTTGAGTGAATCAGGTTCTAAAACTAGACCTTATCCTTCATACCATAATGATAATGATGAAAAAGGGTCATTTGCTTGATAGAAAACGTAGTTGAGTGAATCGGGTTCTACAACAACACCTAATCCTTCATACCATAATGAAAATGATGAAAAAAGGTCATTTGCTTGATAGAAACAGTGAAAGGTAAGGCATTCTTAATACAGTCCGTTTCAGCTGTTTTCTCCTTCTGCAAAAGCTTTGAAAGTAACAATATTGGTCAAAACGTAGTTGAGTGAATCAGGTTCTAAAACTAGACCTTATCCTTCATACCATAATGATAATGATGAAAAAAGGTCATTTGCTTGATAGAAAACATAGTTGAGTGATTCAGGTTCTATAACAACATCTAATCCTTCATACCATAATGATAATGATGAAAAAAGATCATTTGCTTGATAGAAACAGTGAAAGCTAAAGCATTCTTAATACAGTCCGTTTTAGCTGTTTTCTCCTTCTGCAAAAGCTTTGAAAGTAACAATATGGGTCAAAACGTAGTTGAGTTAATCAGGTTCTAAAACTAGACCTTATCCTTCATACCATAATGATAATGATGAAAAAGGGTCATTTGCTTGATAGAAAACGTAGTTGAGTGAATCAGGTTCTACAACAACACCTAATCCTTCATACCATAATGATAATGATGAAAAAAGATCATTCGCTTGATAGAAACAGTGAAACCTAAAGCATTCTTCATATAGTCCGTTTTAGCTGTTTTCTCCTTCTGCAAAAGCTTTGAAAGTAACAATATTGGTCAAAACGTAGTTGAGTGAATTAGGTTCTAAAACTAGACCTTATCCTTCATACCATAATGATAATGATGAAAAAGGGTCATTTGCTTGATAGAAAACGTAGTTGAGTGAATCAGGTTCTACAACAACACCTAATCCTTCATACCATAATGATAATGATGAAAAAAGATCATTCGCTTGATAGAAACAGTGAAACCTAAAGCATTCTTCATATAGTCCGTTTTAGCTGTTTTCTCCTTCTGCAAAAGCTTTGAAAGTAACAATATTGGTCAAAACGTAGTTGAGTGAATTAGGTTCTAAAACTAGACCTTATCCTTCATACCATAATGATAATGATGAAAAAGGGTCATTTGCTTGATAGAAAACGTAGTTGAGTGAATCGGGTTCTACAACAACACCTAATCCTTCATACCATAATGAAAATGATGAAAAAAGGTCATTTGCTTGATAGAAACAGTGAAAGCTAAGGCATTCTTAATACAGTCCGTTTTAGCTGTTTTCTCCTTCTGCAAAAGCTTTGAAAGTAACAATATTGGTCAAAACGTAGTTGAGTGAATCAGGTTCTAAAACTAGACCTTATCCTTCATACCATAATGATAATGATGAAAAAAGATCATTTGCTTGATAGAAAACATAGTTGAGTGATTCAGGTTCTACAACAACATCTAATCCTTCATACCATAATGATAATGATGAAAAAAGATCATTTGCTTGATAGAAACAGTGAAAGCTAAAGCATTCTTCATACAGTCCGTTTTAGCTGTTTTCTCTTTCTGCAAAAGCTTTCAAAGTAACAATATGGGTCAAAACGAAGTTGAGTGAATCAGGTTTTAAAACTAGACCTTATCCTTCATACCATAATGATAATGATGAAAAGGGGTCATTTGCTTGATAGAAACAGTGAAAGCTAAATCATTCTTCATACAGTCCGTTTTAGCTGTTTTCTCTTTCTGCAAAAGCTTTGAAAGTAACAATATGGGTCAAAACGAAGTTGAGTGAATCAGGTTCTAAAACTAGACCTTATCCTTCATACCATAATGATAATGATGAAAAAGGGTCATTTGCTTGATAGAAAACATAGTTGAGTGAATCAGGTTCTAGAACAACGCCTAATCCTTCTTTCCATAATGATAATGATGAAAAAGGGTCATTTGCTTGATAGAAAACGTAGTTGAGTGAATCAGGTTCTAAATCTAGACCTAATCCTTCATACCATAATGATAATGATGAAAAAGGGTCATTTGCTTGATAGAAACAGTGAAAGCTAAGGCATTCTTCATACAGTCCGTTTTAGCTGTTTTCTCCTTCTGCAAAAGCTTTGAAAGTAACAATATTGGTCAAAACGTAGTTGAGTGAATCGGGTTCTCCAACAACACCTAATCCTTCATACCATAATGAAAATGATGAAAAAGGGTCATTTGCTTGATAGAAAACGTAGTTGAGTGAATCAGGTTCTAAAACTAGACCTTATCCTTCATACCATAATGATAATGATGAAAAAGGGTCATTTGCTTGATAGAAAACGTAGTTGAGTGAATCGGGTTCTACAACAACACCTAATCCTTCATACCATAATGAAAATGATGAAAAAAGGTCATTTGCTTGATAGAAACAGTGAAAGGTAAGGCATTCTTAATACAGTCCGTTTCAGCTGTTTTCTCCTTCTGCAAAATCTTTGAAAGTAACAATATTGGTCAAAACGTAGTTGAGTGAATCAGGTTCTAAAACTAGACCTTATCCTTCATACCATAATGATAATGATGAAAAAAGGTCATTTGCTTGATAGAAAACATAGTTGAGTGATTCAGGTTCTATAACAACATCTAATCCTTCATACCATAATGATAATGATGAAAAAAGATCATTTGCTTGATAGAAACAGTGAAAGCTAAAGCATTCTTAATACAGTCCGTTTTAGCTGTTTTCTCCTTCTGCAAAAGCTTTGAAAGTAACAATATGGGTCAAAACGTAGTTGAGTTAATCAGGTTCTAAAACTAGACCTTATCCTTCATACCATAATGATAATGATGAAAAAGGGTCATTTGCTTGATAGAAAACGTAGTTGAGTGAATCAGGTTCTACAACAACACCTAATCCTTCATACCATAATGATAATGATGAAAAAAGATCATTCGCTTGATAGAAACAGTGAAACCTAAAGCATTCTTCATATAGTCCGTTTTAGCTGTTTTCTCCTTCTGCAAAAGCTTTGAAAGTAACAATATTGGTCAAAACGTAGTTGAGTGAATTAGGTTCTAAAACTAGACCTTATCCTTCATACCATAATGATAATGATGAAAAAGGGTCATTTGCTTGATAGAAAACGTAGTTGAGTGAATCAGGTTCTACAACAACACCTAATCCTTCATACCATAATGATAATGATGAAAAAAGATCATTCGCTTGATAGAAACAGTGAAACCTAAAGCATTCTTCATATAGTCCGTTTTAGCTGTTTTCTCCTTCTGCAAAAGCTTTGAAAGTAACAATATTGGTCAAAACGTAGTTGAGTGAATTAGGTTCTAAAACTAGACCTTATCCTTCATACCATAATGATAATGATGAAAAAGGGTCATTTGCTTGATAGAAAACGTAGTTGAGTGAATCGGGTTCTACAACAACACCTAATCCTTCATACCATAATGAAAATGATGAAAAAAGGTCATTTGCTTGATAGAAACAGTGAAAGCTAAGGCATTCTTAATACAGTCCGTTTTAGCTGTTTTCTCCTTCTGCAAAAGCTTTGAAAGTAACAATATTGGTCAAAACGTAGTTGAGTGAATCAGGTTCTAAAACTAGACCTTATCCTTCATACCATAATGATAATGATGAAAAAAGATCATTTGCTTGATAGAAAACATAGTTGAGTGATTCAGGTTCTACAACAACATCTAATCCTTCATACCATAATGATAATGATGAAAAAAGATCATTTGCTTGATAGAAACAGTGAAAGCTAAAGCATTCTTCATACAGTCCGTTTTAGCTGTTTTCTCTTTCTGCAAAAGCTTTCAAAGTAACAATATGGGTCAAAACGAAGTTGAGTGAATCAGGTTTTAAAACTAGACCTTATCCTTCATACCATAATGATAATGATGAAAAGGGGTCATTTGCTTGATAGAAACAGTGAAAGCTAAATCATTCTTCATACAGTCCGTTTTAGCTGTTTTCTCTTTCTGCAAAAGCTTTGAAAGTAACAATATGGGTCAAAACGAAGTTGAGTGAATCAGGTTCTAAAACTAGACCTTATCCTTCATACCATAATGATAATGATGAAAAAGGGTCATTTGCTTGATAGAAAACATAGTTGAGTGAATCAGGTTCTAGAACAACGCCTAATCCTTCTTTCCATAATGATAATGATGAAAAAGGGTCATTTGCTTGATAGAAAACGTAGTTGAGTGAATCAGGTTCTAAATCTAGACCTAATCCTTCATACCATAATGATAATGATGAAAAAGGGTCATTTGCTTGATAGAAACAGTGAAAGCTAAGGCATTCTTCATACAGTCCGTTTTAGCTGTTTTCTCCTTCTGCAAAAGCTTTGAAAGTAACAATATTGGTCAAAACGTAGTTGAGTGAATCGGGTTCTCCAACAACACCTAATCCTTCATACCATAATGAAAATGATGAAAAAGGGTCATTTGCTTGATAGAAAACGTAGTTGAGTGAATCAGGTTCTAAAACTAGACCTTATCCTTCATACCATAATGATAATGATGAAAAAGGGTCATTTGCTTGATAGAAAACGTAGTTGAGTGAATCGGGTTCTACAACAACACCTAATCCTTCATACCATAATGAAAATGATAAAAAAAGGTCATTTGCTTGATAGAAACAGTGAAAGGTAAGGCATTCTTAATACAGTCCGTTTCAGCTGTTTTCTCCTTCTGCAAAATCTTTGAAAGTAACAATATTGGTCAAAACGTAGTTGAGTGAATCAGGTTCTAAAACTAGACCTTATCCTTCATACCATAATGATAATGATGAAAAAAGGTCATTTGCTTGATAGAAAACATAGTTGAGTGATTCAGGTTCTATAACAACATCTAATCCTTCATACCATAATGATAATGATGAAAAAAGATCATTTGCTTGATAGAAACAGTGAAAGCTAAAGCATTCTTAATACAGTCCGTTTTAGCTGTTTTCTCCTTCTGCAAAAGCTTTGAAAGTAACAATATGGGTCAAAACGTAGTTGAGTTAATCAGGTTCTAAAACTAGACCTTATCCTTCATACCATAATGATAATGATGAAAAAGGGTCATTTGCTTGATAGAAAACGTAGTTGAGTGAATCAGGTTCTACAACAACACCTAATCCTTCATACCATAATGATAATGATGAAAAAAGATCATTCGCTTGATAGAAACAGTGAAACCTAAAGCATTCTTCATATAGTCCGTTTTAGCTGTTTTCTCCTTCTGCAAAAGCTTTGAAAGTAACAATATTGGTCAAAACGTAGTTGAGTGAATTAGGTTCTAAAACTAGACCTTATCCTTCATACCATAATGATAATGATGAAAAAGGGTCATTTGCTTGATAGAAAACGTAGTTGAGTGAATCTGGTTCTAAAACTAGACCTAATCCTTCTTTCCATAATGATAATGATGAAAAAGGGTCATTTGCTTGATAGAAAACGTAGTTGAGTGAATCGGGTTCTACAACAACACCTAATCCTTCATACCATAATGAAAATTATGAAAAAAGGTCATTTGCTTGATAGAAACAGTGAAAGCTAAGGCATTCTTAATACAGTCCGTTTTAGCTGTTTTCTCCTTCTGCAAAAGCTTTGAAAGTAACAATATTGGTCAAAACGTAGTTGAGTGAATCAGGTTCTAAAACTAGACCTTATCCTTCATACCATAATGATAATGATGAAAAAGGGTCATTTGCTTGATAGAAAACATAGTTGAGTGATTCAGGTTCTACAACAACATCTAATCCTTCATACCATAATGATAATGATGAAAAAAGATCATTTGCTTGATAGAAACAGTGAAAGCTAAAGCATTCTTCATATAGTCCGTTTTAGCTGTTTTCTCCTTCTGCAAAAGCTTTGAAAGTAACAATATTGGTCAAAACGTAGTTGAGTGAATCAGGTTCTACAACAACACCTAATCCTTCATACCATAATGATAATGATGAAAAAAGATCATTTGCTTGATAGAAACAGTGAAAGCTAAAGCATTCTTCATACAGTCCGTTTTAGCTGTTTTCTCTTTCTGCAAAAGCTTTGAAAGTAACAATATGGGTCAAAACGAAGTTGAGTGAATCAGGTTCTAAAACTAGACCTTATCCTTCATACCATAATGATAATGATGAAAAAGGGTCATTTGCTTGATAGAAAACATAGTTGAGTGAATCAGGTTCTAGAACAACGCCTAATCCTTCTTTCGATAATGATAATGATGAAAAAGGGTCATTTGCTTGATAGAAAACGTAGTTGAGTGAATCAGGTTCTAAATCTAGACCTAATCCTTCATACCATAATGATAATGATGAAAAAGGGTCATTTGCTTGATAGAAACAGTGAAAGCTAAGGCATTCTTCATACAGTCCGTTTTAGCTGTTTTCTCTTTCTTCAAAAGCTTTGAAAGTAATAATGTTGGTCAAAACGTAGTTGAGTGAATCAGGTTCTAAAACTAGACCTAATCCTTCTTTCCATAATGATAATGATGAAAAAGGGTCATTTGCTTGATAGAAAACGTAGTTGAGTGAATCAGGTTCTACAACAACATCTAATCCTTCATACCATAATGATAATGATGAAAAAAGATCATTTGCTTGATAGAAACAGTGAAAGCTAAAGCATTCTTCATACAGTCCGTTTTAGCTGTTTTCTCTTTCTGCAAAAGCTTTGAAAGTAACAATATGGGTCAAAACGAAGTTGAGTGAATCAGGTTCTAAAACTAGACCTTATCCTTCATACCATAATGATAATGATGAAAAGGGGTCATTTGCTTGATAGAAAACATAGTTGAGTGAATCAGGTTCTAGAACAATGCCTAATCCTTCTTTCCATAATGATAATGATGAGAAAGGGTCATTTGCTTGATAGAAAACGTAGTTGAGTGAATCGGGTTCTACAACAACACCTAATCCTTCATACCATAATGAAAATTATGAAAAAAGGTCATTTGCTTGATAGAAACAGTGAAAGCTAAGGCATTCTTAATACAGTCCGTTTTAGCTGTTTTCTCCTTCTGCAAAAGCTTTGAAAGTAACAATATTGGTCAAAACGTAGTTGAGTGAATTAGGTTCTAAAACTAGACCTTATCCTTCATACCATAATGATAATGATGAAAAAGGGTCATTTGCTTGATAGAAAACGTAGTTGAGTGAATCAGGTTCTAAAACTAGACCTAATCCTTCTTTCCATAATGATAATGATGAAAAAGGGTCATTTGCTTGATAGAAAACGTAGTTGAGTGAATCGGGTTCTACAACAACACCTAATCCTTCATACCATAATGAAAATGATGAAAAAGGGTCATTTGCTTGATAGAAACAGTGAAAGGTAAGGCATTCTTAATACAGTCCGTTTCAGCTGTTTTCTCCTTCTGCAAAAGCTTTGAAAGTAACAATATTGGTCAAAACGTAGTTGAGTGAATCAGGTTCTAAAACTAGACCTTATCCTTCATACCATAATGATAATGATGAAAAAAGGTCATTTGCTTGATAGAAAACATAGTTGAGTGATTCAGGTTCTATAACAACATCTAATCCTTCATACCATAATGATAATGATGAAAAAAGATCATTTGCTTGATAGAAACAGTGAAAGCTAAAGCATTCTTAATACAGTCCGTTTTAGCTGTTTTCTCCTTCTGCAAAAGCTTTGAAAGTAACAATATGGGTCAAAACGTAGTTGAGTGAATCAGGTTCTAAAACTAGACCTTATCCTTCATACCATAATGATAATGATGAAAAAGGGTCATTTGCTTGATAGAAAACGTAGTTGAGTGAATCAGGTTCTACAACAACACCTAATCCTTCATACCATAATGATAATGATGAAAAAAGATCATTCGCTTGATAGAAACAGTGAAACCTAAAGCATTCTTCATATAGTCCGTTTTAGCTGTTTTCTCCTTCTGCAAAAGCTTTGAAAGTAACAAATTTGGTCAAAACGTAGTTGAGTGAATCAGGTTCTACAACAACACCTAATCCTTCTTTCCATAATGATAATGATGAAAAAGGGTCATTTGCTTGATAGAAAACGTAGTTGAGTGAATCGGGTTCTACAACAACACCTAATCCTTCATACCATAATGAAAATGATGAAAAAGGGTCATTTGCTTGATAGAAACAGTGAAAGGTAAGGCATTCTTAATACAGTCCGTTTCAGCTGTTTTCTCCTTCTGCAAAAGCTTTGAAAGTAACAATATTGGTCAAAACGTAGTTGAGTGAATCAGGTTCTAAAACTAGACCTTATCCTTCATACCATAATGATAATGATGAAAAAAGGTCATTTGCTTGATAGAAAACATAGTTGAGTGATTCAGGTTCTATAACAACATCTAATCCTTCATACCATAATGATAATGATGAAAAAAGATCATTTGCTTGATAGAAACAGTGAAAGCTAAAGCATTCTTAATACAGTCCGTTTAAGCTGTTTTCTCCTTCTGCAAAAGCTTTGAAAGTAACAATATGGGTCAAAACGTAGTTGAGTGAATCAGGTTCTAAAACTAGACCTTATCCTTCATACCATAATGATAATGATGAAAAAGGGTCATTTGCTTGATAGAAAACGTAGTTGAGTAAATCAGGTTCTACAACAACACCTAATCCTTCATACCATAATGATAATGATGAAAAAAGATCATTCGCTTGATAGAAACAGTGAAACCTAAAGCATTCTTCATATAGTCCGTTTTAGCTGTTTTCTCCTTCTGCAAAAGCTTTGAAAGTAACAATATTGGTCAAAACGTAGTTGAGTGAATCAGGTTCTACAACAACACCTAATCCTTCTTTCCATAATGATAATGATGAAAAAGGGTCATTTGCTTGATAGAAAACGTAGTTGAGTGAATCAGGTTCTACAACAACACCTAATCCTTCATACCATAATGAAAATTATGAAAAAAGGTCATTTGCTTGATAGAAACAGTGAAAGCTAAGGCATTCTTAATACAGTCCGTTTTAGCTGTTTTCTCCTTCTGCAAAAGCTTTGAAAGTAACAATATTGGTCAAAACGTAGTTGAGTGAATCAGGTTCTAAAACTAGACCTTATCCTTCATACCATAATGATAATGATGAAAAAAGGTCATTTGCTTGATAGAAAACATAGTTGAGTGATTCAGGTTCTATAACAACATCTAATCCTTCATACCATAATGATAATGATGAAAAAGGATCATTCGCTTGATAGAAACAGTGAAACCTAAAGCATTCTTCATATAGTCCGTTTTAGCTGTTTTCTCCTTCTGCAAAAGCTTTGAAAGTAACAATATTGGTCAAAACGTAGTTGAGTGAATTAGGTTCTAAAACTAGACCTTATCCTTCATACCATAATGATAATGATGAAAAAGGGTCATTTGCTTGATAGAAAACGTAGTTGAGTGAATCGGGTTCTACAACAACACCTAATCCTTCATACCATAATGAAAATGATGAAAAAAGGTCATTTGCTTGATAGAAACAGTGAAAGCTAAGGCATTCTTAATACAGTCCGTTTTAGCTGTTTTCTCCTTCTGCAAAAGCTTTGAAAGTAACAATATTGGTCAAAACGTAGTTGAGTGAATCAGGTTCTAAAACTAGACCTTATCCTTCATACCATAATGATAATGATGAAAAAAGATCATTTGCTTGATAGAAAACATAGTTGAGTGATTCAGGTTCTACAACAACATCTAATCCTTCATACCATAATGATAATGATGAAAAAAGATCATTTGCTTGATAGAAACAGTGAAAGCTAAAGCATTCTTCATACAGTCCATTTTAGCTGTTTTCTCTTTCTGCAAAAGCTTTGAAAGTAACAATATGGGTCAAAACGTAGTTGAGTGAATCAGGTTCTAAAACTAGACCTTATCCTTCATACCATAATGATAATGATGAAAAAGGGTCATTTGCTTGATAGAAAACGTAGTTGAGTGAATCGGGTTCTACAACAACACCTAATCCTTCATACCATAATGAAAATGATGAAAAAAGGTCATTTGCTTGATAGAAACAGTGAAAGGTAAGGCATTCTTAATACAGTCCGTTTCAGCTGTTTTCTCCTTCTGCAAAAGCTTTGAAAGTAACAATATTGGTCAAAACGTAGTTGAGTGAATCAGGTTCTAAAACTAGACCTTATCCTTCATACCATAATGATAATGATGAAAAAAGGTCATTTGCTTGATAGAAAACATAGTTGAGTGATTCAGGTTCTATAACAACATCTAATCCTTCATACCATAATGATAATGATGAAAAAAGATCATTTGCTTGATAGAAACAGTGAAAGCTAAAGCATTCTTAATACAGTCCGTTTTAGCTGTTTTCTCCTTCTGCAAAAGCTTTGAAAGTAACAATATGGGTCAAAACGTAGTTGAGTGAATCAGGTTCTAAAACTAGACCTTATCCTTCATACCATAATGATAATGATGAAAAAGGGTCATTTGCTTGATAGAAAACGTAGTTGAGTGAATCAGGTTCTACAACAACACCTAATCCTTCATACCATAATGATAATGATGAAAAAAGATCATTCGCTTGATAGAAACAGTGAAACCTAAAGCATTCTTCATATAGTCCGTTTTAGCTGTTTTCTCCTTCTGCAAAAGCTTTGAAAGTAACAATATTGGTCAAAACGTAGTTGAGTGAATTAGGTTCTAAAACTAGACCTTATCCTTCATACCATAATGATAATGATGAAAAAGGGTCATTTGCTTGATAGAAAACGTAGTTGAGTGAATCTGGTTCTAAAACTAGACCTAATCCTTCTTTCCATAATGATAATGATGAAAAAGGGTCATTTGCTTGATAGAAAACGTAGTTGAGTGAATCGGGTTCTACAACAACACCTAATCCTTCATACCATAATGAAAATTATGAAAAAAGGTCATTTGCTTGATAGAAACAGTGAAAGCTAAGGCATTCTTAATACAGTCCGTTTTAGCTGTTTTCTCCTTCTGCAAAAGCTTTGAAAGTAACAATATTGGTCAAAACGTAGTTGAGTGAATCAGGTTCTAAAACTAGACCTTATCCTTCATACCATAATGATAATGATGAAAAAGGGTCATTTGCTTGATAGAAAACATAGTTGAGTGATTCAGGTTCTACAACAACATCTAATCCTTCATACCATAATGATAATGATGAAAAAAGATCATTTGCTTGATAGAAACAGTGAAAGCTAAAGCATTCTTCATATAGTCCGTTTTAGCTGTTTTCTCCTTCTGCAAAAGCTTTGAAAGTAACAATATTGGTCAAAACGTAGTTGAGTGAATCAGGTTCTACAACAACACCTAATCCTTCATACCATAATGATAATGATGAAAAAAGATCATTTGCTTGATAGAAACAGTGAAAGCTAAAGCATTCTTCATACAGTCCGTTTTAGCTGTTTTCTCTTTCTGCAAAAGCTTTGAAAGTAACAATATGGGTCAAAACGAAGTTGAGTGAATCAGGTTCTAAAACTAGACCTTATCCTTCATACCATAATGATAATGATGAAAAAGGGTCATTTGCTTGATAGAAAACATAGTTGAGTGAATCAGGTTCTAGAACAACGCCTAATCCTTCTTTCGATAATGATAATGATGAAAAAGGGTCATTTGCTTGATAGAAAACGTAGTTGAGTGAATCAGGTTCTAAATCTAGACCTAATCCTTCATACCATAATGATAATGATGAAAAAGGGTCATTTGCTTGATAGAAACAGTGAAAGCTAAGGCATTCTTCATACAGTCCGTTTTAGCTGTTTTCTCTTTCTTCAAAAGCTTTGAAAGTAATAATATTGGTCAAAACGTAGTTGAGTGAATCAGGTTCTAAAACTAGACCTAATCCTTCTTTCCATAATGATAATTATGAAAAAGGGTCATTTGCTTGATAGAAAACGTAGTTGAGTGAATCAGGTTCTACAACAACATCTAATCCTTCATACCATAATGATAATGATGAAAAAAGATCATTTGCTTGATAGAAACAGTGAAAGCTAAAGCATTCTTCATACAGTCCGTTTTAGCTGTTTTCTCTTTCTGCAAAAGCTTTGAAAGTAACAATATGGGTCAAAACGAAGTTGAGTGAATCAGGTTCTAAAACTAGACCTTATCCTTCATACCATAATGATAATGATGAAAAGGGGTCATTTGCTTGATAGAAAACATAGTTGAGTGAATCAGGTTCTAGAACAATGCCTAATCCTTCTTTCCATAATGATAATGATGAGAAAGGGTCATTTGCTTGATAGAAAACGTAGTTGAGTGAATCGGGTTCTACAACAACACCTAATCCTTCATACCATAATGAAAATTATGAAAAAAGGTCATTTGCTTGATAGAAACAGTGAAAGCTAAGGCATTCTTAATACAGTCCGTTTTAGCTGTTTTCTCCTTCTGCAAAAGCTTTGAAAGTAACAATATTGGTCAAAACGTAGTTGAGTGAATCAGGTTCTAAAACTAGACCTTATCCTTCATACCATAATGATAATGATGAAAAAAGGTCATTTGCTTGATAGAAAACATAGTTGAGTGATTCAGGTTCTATAACAACATCTAATCCTTCATACCATAATGATAATGATGAAAAAAGATCATTTGCTTGATAGAAACAGTGAAAGCTAAAGCATTCTTAATACAGTCCGTTTTAGCTGTTTTCTCCTTCTGCAAAAGCTTTGAAAGTAACAATATGGGTCAAAACGTAGTTGAGTGAATCAGGTTCTAAAACTAGACCTTATCCTTCATACCATAATGATAATGATGAAAAAGGGTCATTTGCTTGATAGAAAACGTAGTTGAGTGAATCAGGTTCTACAACAACACCTAATCCTTCATACCATAATGATAATGATGAAAAAAGGTCATTTGCTTGATAGAAAACGTAGTTGAGTGAATCAGGTTCTACAACAACACCTAATCCTTCATACCATAATGATAATGATGAAAAAAGATCATTCGCTTGATAGAAACAGTGAAACCTAAAGCATTCTTCATATAGTCCGTTTTAGCTGTTTTCTCCTTCTGCAAAAGCTTTGAAAGTAACAATATTGGTCAAAACGTAGTTGAGTGAATCAGGTTCTACAACAACACCTAATCCTTCTTTCCATAATGATAATGATGAAAAAGGGTCATTTGCTTGATAGAAAACGTAGTTGAGTGAATCGGGTTCTACAACAACACCTAATCCTTCATACCATAATGAAAATGATGAAAAAGGGTCATTTGCTTGATAGAAACAGTGAAAGGTAAGGCATTCTTAATACAGTCCGTTTCAGCTGTTTTCTCCTTCTGCAAAAGCTTTGAAAGTAACAATATTGGTCAAAACGTAGTTGAGTGAATCAGGTTCTAAAACTAGACCTTATCCTTCATACCATAATGATAATGATGAAAAAAGGTCATTTGCTTGATAGAAAACATAGTTGAGTGATTCAGGTTCTATAACAACATCTAATCCTTCATACCATAATGATAATGATGAAAAAAGATCATTTGCTTGATAGAAACAGTGAAAGCTAAAGCATTCTTCATATAGTCCGTTTTAGCTGTTTTCTCCTTCTGCAAAAGCTTTGAAAGTAACAATATTGGTCAAAACGTAGTTGAGTGAATCAGGTTCTACAACAACACCTAATCCTTCATACCATAATGATAATGATGAAAAAAGATCATTTGCTTGATAGAAACAGTGAAAGCTAAAGCATTCTTCATACAGTCCGTTTTAGCTGTTTTCTCTTTCTGCAAAAGCTTTGAAAGTAACAATATGGGTCAAAACGAAGTTGAGTGAATCAGGTTCTAAAACTAGACCTTATCCTTCATACCATAATGATAATGATGAAAAAGGGTCATTTGCTTGATAGAAAACATAGTTGAGTGAATCAGGTTCTAGAACAACGCCTAATCCTTCTTTCGATAATGATAATGATGAAAAAGGGTCATTTGCTTGATAGAAAACGTAGTTGAGTGAATCAGGTTCTAAATCTAGACCTAATCCTTCATACCATAATGATAATGATGAAAAAGGGTCATTTGCTTGATAGAAACAGTGAAAGCTAAGGCATTCTTCATACAGTCCGTTTTAGCTGTTTTCTCTTTCTTCAAAAGCTTTGAAAGTAATAATATTGGTCAAAACGTAGTTGAGTGAATCAGGTTCTAAAACTAGACCTAATCCTTCTTTCCATAATGATAATGATGAAAAAGGGTCATTTGCTTGATAGAAAACGTAGTTGAGTGAATCAGGTTCTACAACAACATCTAATCCTTCATACCATAATGATAATGATGAAAAAAGATCATTTGCTTGATAGAAACAGTGAAAGCTAAAGCATTCTTCATACAGTCCGTTTTAGCTGTTTTCTCTTTCTGCAAAAGCTTTGAAAGTAACAATATGGGTCAAAACGAAGTTGAGTGAATCAGGTTCTAAAACTAGACCTTATCCTTCATACCATAATGATAATGATGAAAAGGGGTCATTTGCTTGATAGAAAACATAGTTGAGTGAATCAGGTTCTAGAACAATGCCTAATCCTTCTTTCCATAATGATAATGATGAGAAAGGGTCATTTGCTTGATAGAAAACGTAGTTGAGTGAATCGGGTTCTACAACAACACCTAATCCTTCATACCATAATGAAAATTATGAAAAAAGGTCATTTGCTTGATAGAAACAGTGAAAGCTAAGGCATTCTTAATACAGTCCGTTTTAGCTGTTTTCTCCTTCTGCAAAAGCTTTGAAAGTAACAATATTGGTCAAAACGTAGTTGAGTGAATCAGGTTCTAAAACTAGACCTTATCCTTCATACCATAATGATAATGATGAAAAAAGGTCATTTGCTTGATAGAAAACATAGTTGAGTGATTCAGGTTCTATAACAACATCTAATCCTTCATACCATAATGATAATGATGAAAAAAGATCATTTGCTTGATAGAAACAGTGAAAGCTAAAGCATTCTTAATACAGTCCGTTTTAGCTGTTTTCTCCTTCTGCAAAAGCTTTGAAAGTAACAATATGGGTCAAAACGTAGTTGAGTGAATCAGGTTCTAAAACTAGACCTTATCCTTCATACCATAATGATAATGATGAAAAAGGGTCATTTGCTTGATAGAAAACGTAGTTGAGTGAATCAGGTTCTACAACAACACCTAATCCTTCATACCATAATGATAATGATGAAAAAAGGTCATTTGCTTGATAGAAAACGTAGTTGAGTGAATCAGGTTCTACAACAACACCTAATCCTTCATACCATAATGATAATGATGAAAAAAGATCATTCGCTTGATAGAAACAGTGAAACCTAAAGCATTCTTCATATAGTCCGTTTTAGCTGTTTTCTCCTTCTGCAAAAGCTTTGAAAGTAACAATATTGGTCAAAACGTAGTTGAGTGAATCAGGTTCTACAACAACACCTAATCCTTCTTTCCATAATGATAATGATGAAAAAGGGTCATTTGCTTGATAGAAAACGTAGTTGAGTGAATCGGGTTCTACAACAACACCTAATCCTTCATACCATAATGAAAATGATGAAAAAGGGTCATTTGCTTGATAGAAACAGTGAAAGGTAAGGCATTCTTAATACAGTCCGTTTCAGCTGTTTTCTCCTTCTGCAAAAGCTTTGAAAGTAACAATATTGGTCAAAACGTAGTTGAGTGAATCAGGTTCTAAAACTAGACCTTATCCTTCATACCATAATGATAATGATGAAAAAAGGTCATTTGCTTGATAGAAAACATAGTTGAGTGATTCAGGTTCTATAACAACATCTAATCCTTCATACCATAATGATAATGATGAAAAAAGATCATTTGCTTGATAGAAACAGTGAAAGCTAAAGCATTCTTAATACAGTCCGTTTAAGCTGTTTTCTCCTTCTGCAAAAGCTTTGAAAGTAACAATATGGGTCAAAACGTAGTTGAGTGAATCAGGTTCTAAAACTAGACCTTATCCTTCATACCATAATGATAATGATGAAAAAGGGTCATTTGCTTGATAGAAAACGTAGTTGAGTAAATCAGGTTCTACAACAACACCTAATCCTTCATACCATAATGATAATGATGAAAAAAGATCATTCGCTTGATAGAAACAGTGAAACCTAAAGCATTCTTCATATAGTCCGTTTTAGCTGTTTTCTCCTTCTGCAAAAGCTTTGAAAGTAACAATATTGGTCAAAACGTAGTTGAGTAAATCAGGTTCTACAACAACACCTAATCCTTCTTTCCATAATGATAATGATGAAAAAGGGTCATTTGCTTGATAGAAAACGTAGTTGAGTGAATCAGGTTCTACAACAACACCTAATCCTTCATACCATAATGAAAATTATGAAAAAAGGTCATTTGCTTGATAGAAACAGTGAAAGCTAAGGCATTCTTAATACAGTCCGTTTTAGCTGTTTTCTCCTTCTGCAAAAGCTTTGAAAGTAACAATATTGGTCAAAACGTAGTTGAGTGAATCAGGTTCTAAAACTAGACCTTATCCTTCATACCATAATGATAATGATGAAAAAAGGTCATTTGCTTGATAGAAAACATAGTTGAGTGATTCAGGTTCTATAACAACATCTAATCCTTCATACCATAATGATAATGATGAAAAAGGATCATTCGCTTGATAGAAACAGTGAAACCTAAAGCATTCTTCATATAGTCCGTTTTAGCTGTTTTCTCCTTCTGCAAAAGCTTTGAAAGTAACAATATTGGTCAAAACGTAGTTGAGTGAATTAGGTTCTAAAACTAGACCTTATCCTTCATACCATAATGATAATGATGAAAAAGGGTCATTTGCTTGATAGAAAACGTAGTTGAGTGAATCGGGTTCTACAACAACACCTAATCCTTCATACCATAATGAAAATGATGAAAAAAGGTCATTTGCTTGATAGAAACAGTGAAAGCTAAGGCATTCTTAATACAGTCCGTTTTAGCTGTTTTCTCCTTCTGCAAAAGCTTTGAAAGTAACAATATTGGTCAAAACGTAGTTGAGTGAATCAGGTTCTAAAACTAGACCTTATCCTTCATACCATAATGATAATGATGAAAAAAGATCATTTGCTTGATAGAAAACATAGTTGAGTGATTCAGGTTCTACAACAACATCTAATCCTTCATACCATAATGATAATGATGAAAAAAGATCATTTGCTTGATAGAAACAGTGAAAGCTAAAGCATTCTTCATACAGTCCATTTTAGCTGTTTTCTCTTTCTGCAAAAGCTTTGAAAGTAACAATATGGGTCAAAACGTAGTTGAGTGAATCAGGTTCTAAAACTAGACCTTATCCTTCATACCATAATGATAATGATGAAAAAGGGTCATTTGCTTGATAGAAAACGTAGTTGAGTGAATCGGGTTCTACAACAACACCTAATCCTTCATACCATAATGAAAATGATGAAAAAAGGTCATTTGCTTGATAGAAACAGTGAAAGGTAAGGCATTCTTAATACAGTCCGTTTCAGCTGTTTTCTCCTTCTGCAAAAGCTTTGAAAGTAACAATATTGGTCAAAACGTAGTTGAGTGAATCAGGTTCTAAAACTAGACCTTATCCTTCATACCATAATGATAATGATGAAAAAAGGTCATTTGCTTGATAGAAAACATAGTTGAGTGATTCAGGTTCTATAACAACATCTAATCCTTCATACCATAATGATAATGATGAAAAAAGATCATTTGCTTGATAGAAACAGTGAAAGCTAAAGCATTCTTAATACAGTCCGTTTTAGCTGTTTTCTCCTTCTGCAAAAGCTTTGAAAGTAACAATATGGGTCAAAACGTAGTTGAGTGAATCAGGTTCTAAAACTAGACCTTATCCTTCATACCATAATGATAATGATGAAAAAGGGTCATTTGCTTGATAGAAAACGTAGTTGAGTGAATCAGGTTCTACAACAACACCTAATCCTTCATACCATAATGATAATGATGAAAAAAGATCATTCGCTTGATAGAAACAGTGAAACCTAAAGCATTCTTCATATAGTCCGTTTTAGCTGTTTTCTCCTTCTGCAAAAGCTTTGAAAGTAACAATATTGGTCAAAACGTAGTTGAGTGAATTAGGTTCTAAAACTAGACCTTATCCTTCATACCATAATGATAATGATGAAAAAGGGTCATTTGCTTGATAGAAAACGTAGTTGAGTGAATCTGGTTCTAAAACTAGACCTAATCCTTCTTTCCATAATGATAATGATGAAAAAGGGTCATTTGCTTGATAGAAAACGTAGTTGAGTGAATCGGGTTCTACAACAACACCTAATCCTTCATACCATAATGAAAATTATGAAAAAAGGTCATTTGCTTGATAGAAACAGTGAAAGCTAAGGCATTCTTAATACAGTCCGTTTTAGCTGTTTTCTCCTTCTGCAAAAGCTTTGAAAGTAACAATATTGGTCAAAACGTAGTTGAGTGAATCAGGTTCTAAAACTAGACCTTATCCTTCATACCATAATGATAATGATGAAAAAGGGTCATTTGCTTGATAGAAAACATAGTTGAGTGATTCAGGTTCTACAACAACATCTAATCCTTCATACCATAATGATAATGATGAAAAAAGATCATTTGCTTGATAGAAACAGTGAAAGCTAAAGCATTCTTCATATAGTCCGTTTTAGCTGTTTTCTCCTTCTGCAAAAGCTTTGAAAGTAACAATATTGGTCAAAACGTAGTTGAGTGAATCAGGTTCTACAACAACACCTAATCCTTCATACCATAATGATAATGATGAAAAAAGATCATTTGCTTGATAGAAACAGTGAAAGCTAAAGCATTCTTCATACAGTCCGTTTTAGCTGTTTTCTCTTTCTGCAAAAGCTTTGAAAGTAACAATATGGGTCAAAACGAAGTTGAGTGAATCAGGTTCTAAAACTAGACCTTATCCTTCATACCATAATGATAATGATGAAAAAGGGTCATTTGCTTGATAGAAAACATAGTTGAGTGAATCAGGTTCTAGAACAACGCCTAATCCTTCTTTCGATAATGATAATGATGAAAAAGGGTCATTTGCTTGATAGAAAACGTAGTTGAGTGAATCAGGTTCTAAATCTAGACCTAATCCTTCATACCATAATGATAATGATGAAAAAGGGTCATTTGCTTGATAGAAACAGTGAAAGCTAAGGCATTCTTCATACAGTCCGTTTTAGCTGTTTTCTCTTTCTTCAAAAGCTTTGAAAGTAATAATATTGGTCAAAACGTAGTTGAGTGAATCAGGTTCTAAAACTAGACCTAATCCTTCTTTCCATAATGATAATGATGAAAAAGGGTCATTTGCTTGATAGAAAACGTAGTTGAGTGAATCAGGTTCTACAACAACATCTAATCCTTCATACCATAATGATAATGATGAAAAAAGATCATTTGCTTGATAGAAACAGTGAAAGCTAAAGCATTCTTCATACAGTCCGTTTTAGCTGTTTTCTCTTTCTGCAAAAGCTTTGAAAGTAACAATATGGGTCAAAACGAAGTTGAGTGAATCAGGTTCTAAAACTAGACCTTATCCTTCATACCATAATGATAATGATGAAAAGGGGTCATTTGCTTGATAGAAAACATAGTTGAGTGAATCAGGTTCTAGAACAATGCCTAATCCTTCTTTCCATAATGATAATGATGAGAAAGGGTCATTTGCTTGATAGAAAACGTAGTTGAGTGAATCGGGTTCTACAACAACACCTAATCCTTCATACCATAATGAAAATTATGAAAAAAGGTCATTTGCTTGATAGAAACAGTGAAAGCTAAGGCATTCTTAATACAGTCCGTTTTAGCTGTTTTCTCCTTCTGCAAAAGCTTTGAAAGTAACAATATTGGTCAAAACGTAGTTGAGTGAATCAGGTTCTAAAACTAGACCTTATCCTTCATACCATAATGATAATGATGAAAAAAGGTCATTTGCTTGATAGAAAACATAGTTGAGTGATTCAGGTTCTATAACAACATCTAATCCTTCATACCATAATGATAATGATGAAAAAAGATCATTTGCTTGATAGAAACAGTGAAAGCTAAAGCATTCTTAATACAGTCCGTTTTAGCTGTTTTCTCCTTCTGCAAAAGCTTTGAAAGTAACAATATGGGTCAAAACGTAGTTGAGTGAATCAGGTTCTAAAACTAGACCTTATCCTTCATACCATAATGATAATGATGAAAAAGGGTCATTTGCTTGATAGAAAACGTAGTTGAGTGAATCAGGTTCTACAACAACACCTAATCCTTCATACCATAATGATAATGATGAAAAAAGATCATTCGCTTGATAGAAACAGTGAAACCTAAAGCATTCTTCATATAGTCCGTTTTAGCTGTTTTCTCCTTCTGCAAAAGCTTTGAAAGTAACAAATTTGGTCAAAACGTAGTTGAGTGAATCAGGTTCTACAACAACACCTAATCCTTCTTTCCATAATGATAATGATGAAAAAGGGTCATTTGCTTGATAGAAAACGTAGTTGAGTGAATCGGGTTCTACAACAACACCTAATCCTTCATACCATAATGAAAATTATGAAAAAAGGTCATTTGCTTGATAGAAACAGTGAAAGCTAAGGCATTCTTAATACAGTCCGTTTTAGCTGTTTTCTCCTTCTGCAAAAGCTTTGAAAGTAACAATATTGGTCAAAACGTAGTTGAGTGAATCAGGTTCTAAAACTAGACCTTATCCTTCATACCATAATGATAATGATGAAAAAAGGTCAATTGCTTGATAGAAAACATAGTTGAGTGATTCAGGTTCTATAACAACATCTAATCCTTCATACCATAATGATAATGATGAAAAAAGATCATTTGCTTGATAGAAACAGTGAAAGCTAAAGCATTCTTAATACAGTCCGTTTTAGCTGTTTTCTCCTTCTGCAAAAGCTTTGAAAGTAACAATATGGGTCAAAACGTAGTTGAGTGAATCAGGTTCTAAAACTAGACCTTATCCTTCATACCATAATGATAATGATGAAAAAGGGTCATTTGCTTGATAGAAAACGTAGTTGAGTGAATCAGGTTCTACAACAACACCTAATCCTTCATACCATAATGATAATGATGAAAAAAGATCATTCGCTTGATAGAAACAGTGAAACCTAAAGCATTCTTCATATAGTCCGTTTTAGCTGTTTTCTCCTTCTGCAAAAGCTTTGAAAGTAACAATATTGGTCAAAACGTAGTTGAGTGAATCAGGTTCTACAACAACACCTAATCCTTCTTTCCATAATGATAATGATGAAAAAGGGTCATTTGCTTGATAGAAAACGTAGTTGAGTGAATCGGGTTCTACAACAACACCTAATCCTTCATACCATAATGAAAATGATGAAAAAGGGTCATTTGCTTGATAGAAACAGTGAAAGGTAAGGCATTCTTAATACAGTCCGTTTCAGCTGTTTTCTCCTTCTGCAAAAGCTTTGAAAGTAACAATATTGGTCAAAACGTAGTTGAGTGAATCAGGTTCTAAAACTAGACCTTATCCTTCATACCATAATGATAATGATGAAAAAAGGTCATTTGCTTGATAGAAAACATAGTTGAGTGATTCAGGTTCTATAACAACATCTAATCCTTCATACCATAATGATAATGATGAAAAAAGATCATTTGCTTGATAGAAACAGTGAAAGCTAAAGCATTCTTAATACAGTCCGTTTAAGCTGTTTTCTCCTTCTGCAAAAGCTTTGAAAGTAACAATATGGGTCAAAACGTAGTTGAGTGAATCAGGTTCTAAAACTAGACCTTATCCTTCATACCATAATGATAATGATGAAAAAGGGTCATTTGCTTGATAGAAAACGTAGTTGAGTAAATCAGGTTCTACAACAACACCTAATCCTTCATACCATAATGATAATGATGAAAAAAGATCATTCGCTTGATAGAAACAGTGAAACCTAAAGCATTCTTCATATAGTCCGTTTTAGCTGTTTTCTCCTTCTGCAAAAGCTTTGAAAGTAACAATATTGGTCAAAACGTAGTTGAGTGAATCAGGTTCTACAACAACACCTAATCCTTCTTTCCATAATGATAATGATGAAAAAGGGTCATTTGCTTGATAGAAAACGTAGTTGAGTGAATAAGGTTCTACAACAACACCTAATCCTTCATACCATAATGAAAATTATGAAAAAAGGTCATTTGCTTGATAGAAACAGTGAAAGCTAAGGCATTCTTAATACAGTCCGTTTTAGCTGTTTTCTCCTTCTGCAAAAGCTTTGAAAGTAACAATATTGGTCAAAACGTAGTTGAGTGAATCAGGTTCTAAAACTAGACCTTATCCTTCATACCATAATGATAATGATGAAAAAAGGTCATTTGCTTGATAGAAAACATAGTTGAGTGATTCAGGTTCTACAACAACATCTAATCCTTCATACCATAATGATAATGATGAAAAAAGATCATTTGCTTGATAGAAACAGTGAAAGCTAAAGCATTCTTCATACAGTCCGTTTTAGCTGTTTTCTCTTTCTGCAAAAGCTTTGAAAGTAACAATATGGGTCAAAACGAAATTGAGTGAATCAGGTTCTAAAACTAGACCTTATCCTTCATACCATAATGATAATGATGAAAAAGGGTCATTTGCTTGATAGAAAACGTAGTTGAGTGAATCGGGTTCTACAACAACACCTAATCCTTCATACCATAATGAAAATTATGAAAAAAGGTCATTTGCTTGATAGAAACAGTGAAAGCTAAGGCATTCTTAATACAGTCCGTTTTAGCTGTTTTCTCCTTCTGCAAAAGCTTTGAAAGTATCAATATTGGTCAAAACGTAGTTGAGTGAATCAGGTTCTAAAACTAGACCTTATCCTTCATACCATAATGATAATGATGAAAAAAGGTCATTTGCTTGATAGAAAACATAGTTGAGTGATTCAGGTTCTATAACAACATCTAATCCTTCATACCATAATGATAATGATGAAAAAAGATCATTTGCTTGATAGAAACAGTGAAAGCTAAAGCATTCTTAATACAGTCCGTTTTAGCTGTTTTCTCCTTCTGCAAAAGCTTTGAAAGTAACAATATGGGTCAAAACGTAGTTGAGTGAATCAGGTTCTAAAACTAGACCTTATCCTTCATACCATAATGATAATGATGAAAAAGGGTCATTTGCTTGATAGAAAACGTAGTTGAGTGAATCAGGTTCTACAACAACACCTAATCCTTCATACCATAATGATAATGATGAAAAAAGATCATTCGCTTGATAGAAACAGTGAAACCTAAAGCATTCTTCATATAGTCCGTTTTAGCTGTTTTCTCCTTCTGCAAAAGCTTTGAAAGTAACAATATTGGTCAAAACGTAGTTGAGTGAATCAGGTTCTAAAACTAGACCTTATCCTTCATACCATAATGATAATGATGAAAAAGGGTCATTTGCTTGATAGAAAACGTAGTTGAGTGAATCAGGTTCTAAAACTAGACCTAATCCTTCTTTCCATAATGATAATGATGAAAAAGGGTCATTTGCTTGATAGAAAACGTAGTTGAGTGAATCGGGTTCTACAACAACACCTAATCCTTCATACCATAATGAAAATGATGAAAAAGGGTCATTTGCTTGATAGAAACAGTGAAAGGTAAGGCATTCTTAATACAGTCCGTTTCAGCTGTTTTCTCCTTCTGCAAAAGCTTTGAAAGTAACAATATTGGTCAAAACGTAGTTGAGTGAATCAGGTTCTAAAACTAGACCTTATCCTTCATACCATAATGATAATGATGAAAAAAGGTCATTTGCTTGATAGAAAACATAGTTGAGTGATTCAGGTTCTATAACAACATCTAATCCTTCATACCATAATGATAATGATGAAAAAAGATCATTTGCTTGATAGAAACAGTGAAAGCTAAAGCATTCTTAATACAGTCCGTTTTAGCTGTTTTCTCCTTCTGCAAAAGCTTTGAAAGTAACAATATGGGTCAAAACGTAGTTGAGTGAATCAGGTTCTAAAACTAGACCTTATCCTTCATACCATAATGATAATGATGAAAAAGGGTCATTTGCTTGATAGAAACAGTGAAACCTAAAGCATTCTTCATATAGTCCGTTTTAGCTGTTTTCTCCTTCTGCAAAAGCTTTGAAAGTAACAATATTGGTCAAAACGTAGTTGAGTGAATCAGGTTCTACAACAACACCTAATCCTTCTTTCCATAATGATAATGATGAAAAAGGGTCATTTGCTTGATAGAAAACGTAGTTGAGTGAATCAGGTTCTACAACAACACCTAATCCTTCATACCATAATGAAAATTATGAAAAAAGGTCATTTGCTTGATAGAAACAGTGAAAGCTAAGGCATTCTTAATACAGTCCGTTTTAGCTGTTTTCTCCTTCTGCAAAAGCTTTGAAAGTAACAATATTGGTCAAAACGTAGTTGAGTGAATCAGGTTCTAAAACTAGACCTTATCCTTCATACCATAATGATAATGATGAAAAAAGGTCATTTGCTTGATAGAAAACATAGTTGAGTGATTCAGGTTCTACAACAACATCTAATCCTTCATACCATAATGATAATGATGAAAAAAGATCATTTGCTTGATAGAAACAGTGAAAGCTAAAGCATTCTTCATATAGTCCGTTTTAGCTGTTTTCTCCTTCTGCAAAAGCTTTGAAAGTAACAATATTGGTCAAAACGTAGTTGAGTGAATCAGGTTCTACAACAACACCTAATCCTTCATACCATAATGATAATGATGAAAAAAGATCATTTGCTTGATAGAAACAGTGAAAGCTAAAGCATTCTTCATACAGTCCGTTTTAGCTGTTTTCTCGTTCTGCAAAAGCTTTGAAAGTAACAATATGGGTCAAAACGAAATTGAGTGAATCAGGTTCTAAAACTAGACCTTATCCTTCATACCATAATGATAATGATGAAAAAGGGTCATTTGCTTGATAGAAAACGTAGTTGAGTGAATCGGGTTCTACAACAACACCTAATCCTTCATACCATAATGAAAATGATGAAAAAAGGTCATTTGCTTGATAGAAACAGTGAAAGGTAAGGCATTCTTAATACAGTCCTTTTCAGCTGTTTTCTCCTTCTGCAAAAGCTTTGAAAGTAACAATATTGGTCAAAACGTAGTTGAGTGAATCAGGTTCTAAAACTAGACCTTATCCTTCATACCATAATGATAATGATGAAAAAAGGTCATTTGCTTGATAGAAAACATAGTTGAGTGATTCAGGTTCTACAACAACATCTAATCCTTCATACCATAATGATAATGATGAAAAAAGATCATTTGCTTGATAGAAACAGTGAAAGCTAAAGCATTCTTCATATAGTCCGTTTTAGCTGTTTTCTCCTTCTGCAAAAGCTTTGAAAGTAACAATATTGGTCAAAACGTAGTTGAGTGAATCAGGTTCTACAACAACACCTAATCCTTCATACCATAATGATAATGATGAAAAAAGATCATTTGCTTGATAGAAACAGTGAAAGCTAAAGCATTCTTCATACAGTCCGTTTTAGCTGTTTTCTCGTTCTGCAAAAGCTTTGAAAGTAACAATATGGGTCAAAACGAAATTGAGTGAATCAGGTTCTAAAACTAGACCTTATCCTTCATACCATAATGATAATGATGAAAAAGGGTCATTTGCTTGATAGAAAACGTAGTTGAGTGAATCGGGTTCTACAACAACACCTAATCCTTCATACCATAATGAAAATGATGAAAAAAGGTCATTTGCTTGATAGAAACAGTGAAAGGTAAGGCATTCTTAATACAGTCCTTTTCAGCTGTTTTCTCCTTCTGCAAAAGCTTTGAAAGTAACAATATTGGTCAAAACGTAGTTGAGTGAATCAGGTTCTAAAACTAGACCTTATCCTTCATACCATAATGATAATGATGAAAAAAGGTCATTTGCTTGATAGAAAACATAGTTGAGTGATTCAGGTTCTATAACAACATCTAATCCTTCATACCATAATGATAATGATGAAAAAAGATCATTTGCTTGATAGAAACAGTGAAAGCTAAAGCATTCTTAATACAGTCCGTTTTAGCTGTTTTCTCCTTCTGCAAAAGCTTTGAAAGTAACAATATGGGTCAAAACGTAGTTGAGTGAATCAGGTTCTAAAACTAGACCTTATCCTTCATACCATAATGATAATGATAAAAAAGGGTCATTTGCTTGATAGAAAACGTAGTTGAGTGAATCAGGTTCTACAACAACACCTAATCCTTCATACCATAATGATAATGATGAAAAAAGATCATTCGCTTGATAGAAACAGTGAAACCTAAAGCATTCTTCATATAGTCCGTTTTAGCTGTTTTCTCCTTCTGCAAAAGCTTTGAAAGTAACAATATTGGTCAAAACGTAGTTGAGTGAATTAGGTTCTAAAACTAGACCTTATCCTTCATACCATAATGATAATGATGAAAAAGGGTCATTTGCTTGATAGAAAACGTAGTTGAGTGAATCGGGTTCTACAACAACACCTAATCCTTCATACCATAATGAAAATGATGAAAAAAGGTCATTTGCTTGATAGAAACAGTGAAAGCTAAGGCATTCTTAATACAGTCCGTTTTAGCTGTTTTCTCCTTCTGCAAAAGCTTTGAAAGTAACAATATTGGTCAAAACGTAGTTGAGTGAATCAGGTTCTAAAACTAGACCTTATCCTTCATACCATAATGATAATGATGAAAAAAGATCATTTGCTTGATAGAAAACATAGTTGAGTGATTCAGGTTCTACAACAACATCTAATCATTCATACCATAATGATAATGATGAAAAAAGATCATTTGCTTGATAGAAACAGTGAAAGCTAAAGCATTCTTCATACAGTCCATTTTAGCTGTTTTCTCTTTCTGCAAAAGCTTTGAAAGTAACAATATGGGTCAAAACGTAGTTGAGTGAATCAGGTTCTAAAACTAGACCTTATCCTTCATACCATAATGATAATGATGAAAAAGGGTCATTTGCTTGATAGAAAACGTAGTTGAGTGAATCGGGTTCTACAACAACACCTAATCCTTCATACCATAATGAAAATGATGAAAAAAGGTCATTTGCTTGATAGAAACAGTGAAAGGTAAGGCATTCTTAATACAGTCCGTTTCAGCTGTTTTCTCCTTCTGCAAAAGCTTTGAAAGTAACAATATTGGTCAAAACGTAGTTGAGTGAATCAGGTTCTAAAACTAGACCTTATCCTTCATACCATAATGATAATGATGAAAAAAGGTCATTTGCTTGATAGAAAACATAGTTGAGTGATTCAGGTTCTATAACAACATCTAATCCTTCATACCATAATGATAATGATGAAAAAAGATCATTTGCTTGATAGAAACAGTGAAAGCTAAAGCATTCTTAATACAGTCCGTTTTAGCTGTTTTCTCCTTCTGCAAAAGCTTTGAAAGTAACAATATGGGTCAAAACGTAGTTGAGTTAATCAGGTTCTAAAACTAGACCTTATCCTTCATACCATAATGATAATGATGAAAAAGGGTCATTTGCTTGATAGAAAACGTAGTTGAGTGAATCGGGTTCTACAACAACACCTAATCCTTCATACCATAATGAAAATTATGAAAAAAGGTCATTTGCTTGATAGAAACAGTGAAAGCTAAGGCATTCTTAATACAGTCCGTTTTAGCTGTTTTCTCCTTCTGCAAAAGCTTTGAAAGTAACAATATTGGTCAAAACGTAGTTGAGTGAATCAGGTTCTAAAACTAGACCTTATCCTTCATACCATAATGATAATGATGAAAAAGGGTCATTTGCTTGATAGAAAACATAGTTGAGTGATTCAGGTTCTACAACAACATCTAATCCTTCATACCATAATGATAATGATGAAAAAAGATCATTTGCTTGATAGAAACAGTGAAAGCTAAAGCATTCTTCATATAGTCCGTTTTAGCTGTTTTCTCCTTCTGCAAAAGCTTTGAAAGTAACAATATTGGTCAAAACGTAGTTGAGTGAATCAGGTTCTACAACAACACCTAATCCTTCATACCATAATGATAATGATGAAAAAAGATCATTTGCTTGATAGAAACAGTGAAAGCTAAAGCATTCTTCATAAAGTCCGTTTTAGCTGTTTTCTCTTTCTGCAAAAGCTTTGAAAGTAACAATATGGGTCAAAACGAAGTTGAGTGAATCAGGTTCTAAAACTAGACCTTATCCTTCATACCATAATGATAATGATGAAAAAGGGTCATTTGCTTGATAGAAAACATAGTTGAGTGAATCAGGTTCTAGAACAACGCCTAATCCTTCTTTTGATAATGATAATGATGAAAAAGGGTCATTTGCTTGATAGAAAACGTAGTTGAGTGAATCAGGTTCTAAATCTAGACCTAATCCTTCATACCATAATGATAATGATGAAAAAGGGTCATTTGCTTGATAGAAACAGTGAAAGCTAAGGCATTCTTCATACAGTCCGTTTTAGCTGTTTTCTCTTTCTTCAAAAGCTTTGAAAGTAATAATATTGGTCAAAACGTAGTTGAGTGAATCAGGTTCTAAAACTAGACCTAATCCTTCTTTCCATAATGATAATGATGAAAAAGGGTCATTTGCTTGATAGAAAACGTAGTTGAGTGAATCAGGTTCTACAACAACATCTAATCCTTCATACCATAATGATAATGATGAAAAAAGATCATTTGCTTGATAGAAACAGTGAAAGCTAAAGCATTCTTCATACAGTCCGTTTTAGCTGTTTTCTCTTTCTGCAAAAGCTTTGAAAGTAACAATATGGGTCAAAACGAAGTTGAGTGAATCAGGTTCTAAAACTAGACCTTATCCTTCATACCATAATGATAATGATGAAAAGGGGTCATTTGCTTGATAGAAAACATAGTTGAGTGAATCAGGTTCTAGAACAATGCCTAATCCTTCTTTCCATAATGATAATGATGAGAAAGGGTCATTTGCTTGATAGAAAACGTAGTTGAGTGAATCGGGTTCTACAACAACACCTAATCCTTCATACCATAATGAAAATTATGAAAAAAGGTCATTTGCTTGATAGAAACAGTGAAAGCTAAGGCATTCTTAATACAGTCCGTTTTAGCTGTTTTCTCCTTCTGCAAAAGCTTTGAAAGTAACAATATTGGTCAAAACGTAGTTGAGTGAATTAGGTTCTAAAACTAGACCTTATCCTTCATACCATAATGATAATGATGAAAAAGGGTCATTTGCTTGATAGAAAACGTAGTTGAGTGAATCAGGTTCTAAAACTAGACCTAATCCTTCTTTCCATAATGATAATGATGAAAAAGGGTCATTTGCTTGATAGAAAACGTAGTTGAGTGAATCGGGTTCTACAACAACACCTAATCCTTCATACCATAATGAAAATGATGAAAAAGGGTCATTTGCTTGATAGAAACAGTGAAAGGTAAGGCATTCTTAATACAGTCCGTTTCAGCTGTTTTCTCCTTCTGCAAAAGCTTTGAAAGTAACAATATTGGTCAAAACGTAGTTGAGTGAATCAGGTTCTAAAACTAGACCTTATCCTTCATACCATAATGATAATGATGAAAAAAGGTCATTTGCTTGATAGAAAACATAGTTGAGTGATTCAGGTTCTATAACAACATCTAATCCTTCATACCATAATGATAATGATGAAAAAAGATCATTTGCTTGATAGAAACAGTGAAAGCTAAAGCATTCTTAATACAGTCCGTTTTAGCTGTTTTCTCCTTCTGCAAAAGCTTTGAAAGTAACAATATGGGTCAAAACGTAGTTGAGTGAATCAGGTTCTAAAACTAGACCTTATCCTTCATACCATAATGATAATGATGAAAAAGGGTCATTTGCTTGATAGAAAACGTAGTTGAGTGAATCAGGTTCTACAACAACACCTAATCCTTCATACCATAATGATAATGATGAAAAAAGATCATTCGCTTGATAGAAACAGTGAAACCTAAAGCATTCTTCATATAGTCCGTTTTAGCTGTTTTCTCCTTCTGCAAAAGCTTTGAAAGTAACAAATTTGGTCAAAACGTAGTTGAGTGAATCAGGTTCTACAACAACACCTAATCCTTCTTTCCATAATGATAATGATGAAAAAGGGTCATTTGCTTGATAGAAAACGTAGTTGAGTGAATCGGGTTCTACAACAACACCTAATCCTTCATACCATAATGAAAATTATGAAAAAAGGTCATTTGCTTGATAGAAACAGTGAAAGCTAAGGCATTCTTAATACAGTCCGTTTTAGCTGTTTTCTCCTTCTGCAAAAGCTTTGAAAGTAACAATATTGGTCAAAACGTAGTTGAGTGAATCAGGTTCTAAAACTAGACCTTATCCTTCATACCATAATGATAATGATGAAAAAAGGTCATTTGCTTGATAGAAAACATAGTTGAGTGATTCAGGTTCTATAACAACATCTAATCCTTCATACCATAATGATAATGATGAAAAAAGATCATTTGCTTGATAGAAACAGTGAAAGCTAAAGCATTCTTAATACAGTCCGTTTTAGCTGTTTTCTCCTTCTGCAAAAGCTTTGAAAGTAACAATATGGGTCAAAACGTAGTTGAATGAATCAGGTTCTAAAACTAGACCTTATCCTTCATACCATAATGATAATGATGAAAAAGGGTCATTTGCTTGATAGAAAACGTAGTTGAGTGAATCAGGTTCTACAACAACACCTAATCCTTCATACCATAATGATAATGATGAAAAAAGATCATTCGCTTGATAGAAACAGTGAAACCTAAAGCATTCTTCATATAGTCCGTTTTAGCTGTTTTCTCCTTCTGCAAAAGCTTTGAAAGTAACAATATTGGTCAAAACGTAGTTGAGTGAATCAGGTTCTACAACAACACCTAATCCTTCTTTCCATAATGATAATGATGAAAAAGGGTCATTTGCTTGATAGAAAACGTAGTTGAGTGAATCGGGTTCTACAACAACACCTAATCCTTCATACCATAATGAAAATGATGAAAAAGGGTCATTTGCTTGATAGAAACAGTGAAAGGTAAGGCATTCTTAATACAGTCCGTTTCAGCTGTTTTCTCCTTCTGCAAAAGCTTTGAAAGTAACAATATTGGTCAAAACGTAGTTGAGTGAATCAGGTTCTAAAACTAGACCTTATCCTTCATACCATAATGATAATGATGAAAAAAGGTCATTTGCTTGATAGAAAACATAGTTGAGTGATTCAGGTTCTATAACAACATCTAATCCTTCATACCATAATGATAATGATGAAAAAAGATCATTTGCTTGATAGAAACAGTGAAAGCTAAAGCATTCTTAATACAGTCCGTTTAAGCTGTTTTCTCCTTCTGCAAAAGCTTTGAAAGTAACAATATGGGTCAAAACGTAGTTGAGTGAATCAGGTTCTAAAACTAGACCTTATCCTTCATACCATAATGATAATGATGAAAAAAGATCATTCGCTTGATAGAAACAGTGAAACCTAAAGCATTCTTCATATAGTCCGTTTTAGCTGTTTTCTCCTTCTGCAAAAGCTTTGAAAGTAACAATATTGGTCAAAACGTAGTTGAGTGAATCAGGTTCTACAACAACACCTAATCCTTCTTTCCATAATGATAATGATGAAAAAGGGTCATTTGCTTGATAGAAAACGTAGTTGAGTGAATCAGGTTCTACAACAACACCTAATCCTTCATACCATAATGAAAATTATGAAAAAAGGTCATTTGCTTGATAGAAACAGTGAAAGCTAAGGCATTCTTAATACAGTCCGTTTTAGCTGTTTTCTCCTTCTGCAAAAGCTTTGAAAGTAACAATATTGGTCAAAACGTAGTTGAGTGAATCAGGTTCTAAAACTAGACCTTATCCTTCATACCATAATGATAATGATGAAAAAAGGTCATTTGCTTGATAGAAAACATAGTTGAGTGATTCAGGTTCTACAACAACATCTAATCCTTCATACCATAATGATAATGATGAAAAAAGATCATTTGCTTGATAGAAACAGTGAAAGCTAAAGCATTCTTCATACAGTCCGTTTTAGCTGTTTTCTCTTTCTGCAAAAGCTTTGAAAGTAACAATATGGGTCAAAACGAAATTGAGTGAATCAGGTTCTAAAACTAGACCTTATCCTTCATACCATAATGATAATGATGAAAAAGGGTCATTTGCTTGATAGAAAACGTAGTTGAGTGAATCGGGTTCTACAACAACACCTAATCCTTCATACCATAATGAAAATTATGAAAAAAGGTCATTTGCTTGATAGAAACAGTGAAAGCTAAGGCATTCTTAATACAGTCCGTTTTAGCTGTTTTCTCCTTCTGCAAAAGCTTTGAAAGTAACAATATTGGTCAAAACGTAGTTGAGTGAATCAGGTTCTAAAACTAGACCTTATCCTTCATACCATAATGATAATGATGAAAAAAGGTCATTTGCTTGATAGAAAACATAGTTGAGTGATTCAGGTTCTATAACAACATCTAATCCTTCATACCATAATGATAATGATGAAAAAAGATCATTTGCTTGATAGAAACAGTGAAAGCTAAAGCATTCTTAATACAGTCCGTTTTAGCTGTTTTCTCCTTCTGCAAAAGCTTTGAAAGTAACAATATGGGTCAAAACGTAGTTGAGTGAATCAGGTTCTAAAACTAGACCTTATCCTTCATACCATAATGATAATGATGAAAAAGGGTCATTTGCTTGATAGAAAACGTAGTTGAGTGAATCAGGTTCTACAACAACACCTAATCCTTCATACCATAATGATAATGATGAAAAAAGATCATTCGCTTGATAGAAACAGTGAAACCTAAAGCATTCTTCATATAGTCCGTTTTAGCTGTTTTCTCCTTCTGCAAAAGCTTTGAAAGTAACAATATTGGTCAAAACGTAGTTGAGTGAATCAGGTTCTAAAACTAGACCTTATCCTTCATACCATAATGATAATGATGAAAAAGGGTCATTTGCTTGATAGAAAACGTAGTTGAGTGAATCAGGTTCTAAAACTAGACCTAATCCTTCTTTCCATAATGATAATGATGAAAAAGGGTCATTTGCTTGATAGAAAACGTAGTTGAGTGAATCGGGTTCTACAACAACACCTAATCCTTCATACCATAATGAAAATGATGAAAAAGGGTCATTTGCTTGATAGAAACAGTGAAAGGTAAGGCATTCTTAATACAGTCCGTTTTAGCTGTTTTCTCCTTCTGCAAAAGCTTTGAAAGTAACAATATTGGTCAAAACGTAGTTGAGTGAATCAGGTTCTAAAACTAGACCTTATCCTTCATACCATAATGATAATGATGAAAAAAGGTCATTTGCTTGATAGAAAACATAGTTGAGTGATTCAGGTTCTATAACAACATCTAATCCTTCATACCATAATGATAATGATGAAAAAAGATCATTCGCTTGATAGAAACAGTGAAACCTAAAGCATTCTTCATATAGTCCGTTTTAGCTGTTTTCTCCTTCTGCAAAAGCTTTGAAAGTAACAATATTGGTCAAAACGTAGTTGAGTGAATCAGGTTCTACAACAACACCTAATCCTTCTTTCCATAATGATAATGATGAAAAAGGGTCATTTGCTTGATAGAAAACGTAGTTGAGTGAATCAGGTTCTACAACAACACCTAATCCTTCATACCATAATGAAAATTATGAAAAAAGGTCATTTGCTTGATAGAAACAGTGAAAGCTAAGGCATTCTTAATACAGTCCGTTTTAGCTGTTTTCTCCTTCTGCAAAAGCTTTGAAAGTAACAATATTGGTCAAAACGTAGTTGAGTGAATCAGGTTCTAAAACTAGACCTTATCCTTCATACCATAATGATAATGATGAAAAAAGGTCATTTGCTTGATAGAAAACATAGTTGAGTGATTCAGGTTCTACAACAACATCTAATCCTTCATACCATAATGATAATGATGAAAAAAGATCATTTGCTTGATAGAAACAGTGAAAGCTAAAGCATTCTTCATACAGTCCGTTTTAGCTGTTTTCTCTTTCAGCAAAAGCTTTGAAAGTAACAATATGGGTCAAAACGAAATTGAGTGAATCAGGTTCTAAAACTAGACCTTATCCTTCATACCATAATGATAATGATAAAAAAGGGTCATTTGCTTGATAGAAAACGTAGTTGAGTGAATCGGGTTCTACAACAACACCTAATCCTTCATACCATAATGAAAATTATGAAAAAAGGTCATTTGCTTGATAGAAACAGTGAAAGCTAAGGCATTCTTAATACAGTCCGTTTTAGCTGTTTTCTCCTTCTGCAAAAGCTTTGAAAGTAACAATATTGGTCAAAACGTAGTTGAGTGAATCAGGTTCTAAAACTAGACCTTATCCTTCATACCATAATGATAATGATGAAAAAAGGTCATTTGCTTGATAGAAAACATAGTTGAGTGATTCAGGTTCTATAACAACATCTAATCCTTCATACCATAATGATAATGATGAAAAAAGATCATTTGCTTGATAGAAACAGTGAAAGCTAAAGCATTCTTAATACAGTCCGTTTTAGCTGTTTTCTCCGTCTGCAAAAGCTTTGAAAGTAACAATATTGGTCAAAACGTAGTTGAGTGAATCAGGTTCTACAACAACACCTAATCCTTCATACCATAATGATAATGATGAAAAAAGATCATTCGCTTGATAGAAACAGTGAAACCTAAAGCATTCTTCATATAGTCCGTTTTAGCTGTTTTCTCCGTCTGCAAAAGCTTTGAAAGTAACAATATTGGTCAAAACGTAGTTGAGTGAATCAGGTTCTAAAACTAGACCTTATCCTTCATACCATAATGATAATGATGAAAAAGGGTCATTTGCTTGATAGAAAACGTAGTTGAGTGAATCAGGTTCTAAAACTAGACCTAATCCTTCTTTCCTGATGATAATGATGAAAAAGGGTCATTTGCTTGATAGAAAACGTAGTTGAGTGAATCGGGTTCTACAACAACACCTAATCCTTCATACCATAATGAAAATGATGAAAAAGGGTCATTTGCTTGATAGAAACAGTGAAAGGTAAGGCATTCTTAATACAGTCCGTTTCAGCTGTTTTCTCCTTCTGCAAAAGCTTTGAAAGTAACAATATTGGTCAAAACGTAGTTGAGTGAATCAGGTTCTAAAACTAGACCTTATCCTTCATACCATAATGATAATGATGAAAAAAGGTCATTTGCTTGATAGAAAACATAGTTGAGTGATTCAGGTTCTATAACAACATCTAATCCTTCATACCATAATGATAATGATGAAAAAAGATCATTTGCTTGATAGAAACAGTGAAAGCTAAAGCATTCTTAATACAGTCCGTTTTAGCTGTTTTCTCCTTCTGCAAAAGCTTTGAAAGTAACAATATGGGTCAAAACGTAGTTGAGTGAATCAGGTTCTAAAACTAGACCTTATCCTTCATACCATAATGATAATGATGAAAAAGGGTCATTTGCTTGATAGAAAACGTAGTTGAGTGAATCAGGTTCTACAACAACACCTAATCCTTCATACCATAATGATAATGATGAAAAAAGATCATTCGCTTGATAGAAACAGTGAAACCTAAAGCATTCTTCATATAGTCCGTTTTAGCTGTTTTCTCCTTCTGCAAAAGCTTTGAAAGTAACAATATTGGTCAAAACGTAGTTGAGTGAATCAGGTTCTACAACAACACCTAATCCTTCTTTCCATAATGATAATGATGAAAAAGGGTCATTTGCTTGATAGAAAACGTAGTTGAGTGAATCAGGTTCTACAACAACACCTAATCCTTCATACCATAATGAAAATTATGAAAAAAGGTCATTTGCTTGATAGAAACAGTGAAAGCTAAGGCATTCTTAATACAGTCCGTTTTAGCTGTTTTCTCCTTCTGCAAAAGCTTTGAAAGTAACAATATTGGTCAAAACGTAGTTGAGTGAATCAGGTTCTAAAACTAGACCTTATCCTTCATACCATAATGATAATGATGAAAAAAGGTCATTTGCTTGATAGAAAACATAGTTGAGTGATTCAGGTTCTACAACAACATCTAATCCTTCATACCATAATGATAATGATGAAAAAAGATCATTTGCTTGATAGAAACAGTGAAAGCTAAAGCATTCTTCATATAGTCCGTTTTAGCTGTTTTCTCCTTCTGCAAAAGCTTTGAAAGTAACAATATTGGTCAAAACGTAGTTGAGTGAATCAGGTTCTACAACAACACCTAATCCTTCATACCATAATGATAATGATGAAAAAAGATCATTTGCTTGATAGAAACAGTGAAAGCTAAAGCATTCTTCATACAGTCCGTTTTAGCTGTTTTCTCGTTCTGCAAAAGCTTTGAAAGTAACAATATGGGTCAAAACGAAATTGAGTGAATCAGGTTCTAAAACTAGACCTTATCCTTCATACCATAATGATAATGATGAAAAAGGGTCATTTGCTTGATAGAAAACGTAGTTGAGTGAATCGGGTTCTACAACAACACCTAATCCTTCATACCATAATGATAATGATGAAAAAAGATCATTCGCTTGATAGAAACAGTGAAACCTAAAGCATTCTTCATATAGTCCGTTTTAGCTGTTTTCTCCTTCTGCAAAAGCTTTGAAAGTAACAATATTGGTCAAAACGTAGTTGAGTGAATTAGGTTCTAAAACTAGACCTTATCCTTCATACCATAATGATAATGATGAAAAAGGGTCATTTGCTTGATAGAAAACGTAGTTGAGTGAATCGGGTTCTACAACAACACCTAATCCTTCATACCATAATGAAAATGATGAAAAAAGGTCATTTGCTTGATAGAAACAGTGAAAGGTAAGGCATTCTTAATACAGTCCGTTTCAGCTGTTTTCTCCTTCTGCAAAAGCTTTGAAAGTAACAATATTGGTCAAAACGTAGTTGAGTGAATCAGGTTCTAAAACTAGACCTTATCCTTCATACCATAATGATAATGATGAAAAAAGGTCATTTGCTTGATAGAAAACATAGTTGAGTGATTCAGGTTCTATAACAACATCTAATCCTTCATACCATAATGATAATGATGAAAAAAGATAATTTGCTTGATAGAAACAGTGAAAGCTAAAGCATTCTTAATACAGTCCGTTTTAGCTGTTTTCTCCTTCTGCAAAAGCTTTGAAAGTAACAATATGGGTCAAAACGTAGTTGAGTTAATCAGGTTCTAAAACTAGACCTTATCCTTCATACCATAATGATAATGATGAAAAAGGGTCATTTGCTTGATAGAAAACGTAGTTGAGTGAATCAGGTTCTACAACAACACCTAATCCTTCATACCATAATGATAATGATGAAAAAAGATCATTCGCTTGATAGAAACAGTGAAACCTAAAGCATTCTTCATATAGTCCGTTTTAGCTGTTTTCTCCTTCTGCAAAAGCTTTGAAAGTAACAATATTGGTCAAAACGTAGTTGAGTAAATTAGGTTCTAAAACTAGACCTTATCCTTCATACCATAATGATAATGATGAAAAAGGGTCATTTGCTTGATAGAAAACGTAGTTGAGTGAATCGGGTTCTACAACAACACCTAATCCTTCATACCATAATGAAAATGATGAAAAAAGGTCATTTGCTTGATAGAAACAGTGAAAGCTAAGGCATTCTTAATACAGTCCGTTTTAGCTGTTTTCTCCTTCTGCAAAAGCTTTGAAAGTAACAATATTGGTCAAAACGTAGTTGAGTGAATCAGGTTCTAAAACTAGACCTTATCCTTCATACCATAATGATAATGATGAAAAAAGGTCATTTGCTTGATAGAAAACATAGTTGAGTGATTCAGGTTCTATAACAACATCTAATCCTTCATACCATAATGATAATGATGAAAAAAGATCATTTGCTTGATAGAAACAGTGAAAGCTAAAGCATTCTTAATACAGTCCGTTTTAGCTGTTTTCTCCTTCTGCAAAAGCTTTGAAAGTAACAATATGGGTCAAAACGTAGTTGAGTTAATCAGGTTCTAAAACTAGACCTTATCCTTCATACCATAATGATAATGATGAAAAAGGGTCATTTGCTTGATAGAAAACGTAGTTGAGTGAATCAGGTTCTACAACAACACCTAATCCTTCATACCATAATGATAATGATGAAAAAAGATCATTCGCTTGATAGAAACAGTGAAACCTAAAGCATTCTTCATATAGTCCGTTTTAGCTGTTTTCTCCTTCTGCAAAAGCTTTGAAAGTAACAATATTGGTCAAAACGTAGTTGAGTGAATTAGGTTCTAAAACTAGACCTTATCCTTCATACCATAATGATAATGATGAAAAAGGGTCATTTGCTTGATAGAAAACGTAGTTGAGTGAATCTGGTTCTAAAACTAGACCTAATCCTTCTTTCCATAATGATAATGATGAAAAAGGGTCATTTGCTTGATAGAAAACGTAGTTGAGTGAATCGGGTTCTACAACAACACCTAATCCTTCATACCATAATGAAAATTATGAAAAAAGGTCATTTGCTTGATAGAAACAGTGAAAGCTAAGGCATTCTTAATACAGTCCGTTTTAGCTGTTTTCTCCTTCTGCAAAAGCTTTGAAAGTAACAATATTGGTCAAAACGTAGTTGAGTGAATCAGGTTCTAAAACTAGACCTTATCCTTCATACCATAATGATAATGATGAAAAAAGGTCATTTGCTTGATAGAAAACATAGTTGAGTGATTCAGGTTCTACAACAACATCTAATCCTTCATACCATAATGATAATGATGAAAAAAGATCATTTGCTTGATAGAAACAGTGAAAGCTAAAGCATTCTTCATACAGTCCGTTTTAGCTGTTTTCTCTTTCAGCAAAAGCTTTGAAAGTAACAATATGGGTCAAAACGAAATTGAGTGAATCAGGTTCTAAAACTAGACCTTATCCTTCATACCATAATGATAATGATAAAAAAGGGTCATTTGCTTGATAGAAAACGTAGTTGAGTGAATCGGGTTCTACAACAACACCTAATCCTTCATACCATAATGAAAATTATGAAAAAAGGTCATTTGCTTGATAGAAACAGTGAAAGCTAAGGCATTCTTAATACAGTCCGTTTTAGCTGTTTTCTCCTTCTGCAAAAGCTTTGAAAGTAACAATATTGGTCAAAACGTAGTTGAGTGAATCAGGTTCTAAAACTAGACCTTATCCTTCATACCATAATGATAATGATGAAAAAAGGTCATTTGCTTGATAGAAAACATAGTTGAGTGATTCAGGTTCTATAACAACATCTAATCCTTCATACCATAATGATAATGATGAAAAAAGATCATTTGCTTGATAGAAACAGTGAAAGCTAAAGCATTCTTAATACAGTCCGTTTTAGCTGTTTTCTCCTTCTGCAAAAGCTTTGAAAGTAACAATATGGGTCAAAACGTAGTTGAGTGAATCAGGTTCTAAAACTAGACCTTATCCTTCATACCATAATGATAATGATGAAAAAGGGTCATTTGCTTGATAGAAAACGTAGTTGAGTGAATCAGGTTCTACAACAACACCTAATCCTTCATACCATAATGATAATGATGAAAAAAGATCATTCGCTTGATAGAAACAGTGAAACCTAAAGCATTCTTCATATAGTCCGTTTTAGCTGTTTTCTCCGTCTGCAAAAGCTTTGAAAGTAACAATATTGGTCAAAACGTAGTTGAGTGAATCAGGTTCTAAAACTAGACCTTATCCTTCATACCATAATGATAATGATGAAAAAGGGTCATTTGCTTGATAGAAAACGTAGTTGAGTGAATCAGGTTCTAAAACTAGACCTAATCCTTCTTTCCTGATGATAATGATGAAAAAGGGTCATTTGCTTGATAGAAAACGTAGTTGAGTGAATCGGGTTCTACAACAACACCTAATCCTTCATACCATAATGAAAATGATGAAAAAGGGTCATTTGCTTGATAGAAACAGTGAAAGGTAAGGCATTCTTAATACAGTCCGTTTCAGCTGTTTTCTCCTTCTGCAAAAGCTTTGAAAGTAACAATATTGGTCAAAACGTAGTTGAGTGAATCAGGTTCTAAAACTAGACCTTATCCTTCATACCATAATGATAATGATGAAAAAAGGTCATTTGCTTGATAGAAAACATAGTTGAGTGATTCAGGTTCTATAACAACATCTAATCCTTCATACCATAATGATAATGATGAAAAAAGATCATTTGCTTGATAGAAACAGTGAAAGCTAAAGCATTCTTAATACAGTCCGTTTTAGCTGTTTTCTCCTTCTGCAAAAGCTTTGAAAGTAACAATATGGGTCAAAACGTAGTTGAGTGAATCAGGTTCTAAAACTAGACCTTATCCTTCATACCATAATGATAATGATGAAAAAGGGTCATTTGCTTGATAGAAAACGTAGTTGAGTGAATCAGGTTCTACAACAACACCTAATCCTTCATACCATAATGATAATGATGAAAAAAGATCATTCGCTTGATAGAAACAGTGAAACCTAAAGCATTCTTCATATAGTCCGTTTTAGCTGTTTTCTCCTTCTGCAAAAGCTTTGAAAGTAACAATATTGGTCAAAACGTAGTTGAGTGAATCAGGTTCTACAACAACACCTAATCCTTCTTTCCATAATGATAATGATGAAAAAAGGTCATTTGCTTGATAGAAAACATAGTTGAGTGATTCAGGTTCTATAACAACATCTAATCCTTCATACCATAATGATAATGATGAAAAAAGATCATTTGCTTGATAGAAACAGTGAAAGCTAAAGCATTCTTCATACAGTCCGTTTTAGCTGTTTTCTCGTTCTGCAAAAGCTTTGAAAGTAACAATATGGGTCAAAACGAAATTGAGTGAATCAGGTTCTAAAACTAGACCTTATCCTTCATACCATAATGATAATGATGAAAAAGGGTCATTTGCTTGATAGAAAACGTAGTTGAGTGAATCGGGTTCTACAACAACACCTAATCCTTCATACCATAATGATAATGATGAAAAAAGATCATTCGCTTGATAGAAACAGTGAAACCTAAAGCATTCTTCATATAGTCCGTTTTAGCTGTTTTCTCCTTCTGCAAAAGCTTTGAAAGTAACAATATTGGTCAAAACGTAGTTGAGTGAATTAGGTTCTAAAACTAGACCTTATCCTTCATACCATAATGATAATGATGAAAAAGGGTCATTTGCTTGATAGAAAACGTAGTTGAGTGAATCGGGTTCTACAACAACACCTAATCCTTCATACCATAATGAAAATGATGAAAAAAGGTCATTTGCTTGATAGAAACAGTGAAAGGTAAGGCATTCTTAATACAGTCCGTTTCAGCTGTTTTCTCCTTCTGCAAAAGCTTTGAAAGTAACAATATTGGTCAAAACGTAGTTGAGTGAATCAGGTTCTAAAACTAGACCTTATCCTTCATACCATAATGATAATGATGAAAAAAGGTCATTTGCTTGATAGAAAACATAGTTGAGTGATTCAGGTTCTATAACAACATCTAATCCTTCATACCATAATGATAATGATGAAAAAAGATCATTTGCTTGATAGAAACAGTGAAAGCTAAAGCATTCTTAATACAGTCCGTTTTAGCTGTTTTCTCCTTCTGCAAAAGCTTTGAAAGTAACAATATGGGTCAAAACGTAGTTGAGTTAATCAGGTTCTAAAACTAGACCTTATCCTTCATACCATAATGATAATGATGAAAAAGGGTCATTTGCTTGATAGAAAACGTAGTTGAGTGAATCAGGTTCTACAACAACACCTAATCCTTCATACCATAATGATAATGATGAAAAAAGATCATTCGCTTGATAGAAACAGTGAAACCTAAAGCATTCTTCATATAGTCCGTTTTAGCTGTTTTCTCCTTCTGCAAAAGCTTTGAAAGTAACAATATTGGTCAAAACGTAGTTGAGTGAATTAGGTTCTAAAACTAGACCTTATCCTTCATACCATAATGATAATGATGAAAAAGGGTAATTTGCTTGATAGAAAACGTAGTTGAGTGAATCGGGTTCTACAACAACACCTAATCCTTCATACCATAATGAAAATGATGAAAAAAGGTCATTTGCTTGATAGAAACAGTGAAAGCTAAGGCATTCTTAATACAGTCCGTTTTAGCTGTTTTCTCCTTCTGCAAAAGCTTTGAAAGTAACAATATTGGTCAAAACGTAGTTGAGTGAATCAGGTTCTAAAACTAGACCTTATCCTTCATACCATAATGATAATGATGAAAAAAGGTCATTTGCTTGATAGAAAACATAGTTGAGTGATTCAGGTTCTATAACAACATCTAATCCTTCATACCATAATGATAATGATGAAAAAAGATCATTTGCTTGATAGAAACAGTGAAAGCTAAAGCATTCTTAATACAGTCCGTTTTAGCTGTTTTCTCCTTCTGCAAAAGCTTTGAAAGTAACAATATGGGTCAAAACGTAGTTGAGTTAATCAGGTTCTAAAACTAGACCTTATCCTTCATACCATAATGATAATGATGAAAAAGGGTCATTTGCTTGATAGAAAACGTAGTTGAGTGAATCAGGTTCTACAACAACACCTAATCCTTCATACCATAATGATAATGATGAAAAAAGATCATTCGCTTGATAGAAACAGTGAAACCTAAAGCATTCTTCATATAGTCCGTTTTAGCTGTTTTCTCCTTCTGCAAAAGCTTTGAAAGTAACAATATTGGTCAAAACGTAGTTGAGTGAATTAGGTTCTAAAACTAGACCTTATCCTTCATACCATAATGATAATGATGAAAAAGGGTCATTTGCTTGATAGAAAACGTAGTTGAGTGAATCTGGTTCTAAAACTAGACCTAATCCTTCTTTCCATAATGATAATGATGAAAAAGGGTCATTTGCTTGATAGAAAACGTAGTTGAGTGAATCGGGTTCTACAACAACACCTAATCCTTCATACCATAATGAAAATTATGAAAAAAGGTCATTTGCTTGATAGAAACAGTGAAAGCTAAGGCATTCTTAATACAGTCCGTTTTAGCTGTTTTCTCCTTCTGCAAAAGCTTTGAAAGTAACAATATTGGTCAAAACGTAGTTGAGTGAATCAGGTTCTAAAACTAGACCTTATCCTTCATACCATAATGATAATGATGAAAAAAGGTCATTTGCTTGATAGAAAACATAGTTGAGTGATTCAGGTTCTACAACAACATCTAATCCTTCATACCATAATGATAATGATGAAAAAAGATCATTTGCTTGATAGAAACAGTGAAAGCTAAAGCATCTTCATATAGTCCGTTTTAGCTGTTTTCTCCTTCTGCAAAAGCTTTGAAAGTAACAATATTGGTCAAAACGTAGTTGAGTGAATCAGGTTCTACAACAACACCTAATCCTTCATACCATAATGATAATGATGAAAAAAGATCATTTGCTTGATAGAAACAGTGAAAGCTAAAGCATTCTTCATACAGTCCGTTTTAGCTGTTTTCTCTTTCTGCAAAAGCTTTGAAAGTAACAATATTGGTCAAAACGTAGTTGAGTGAATCAGGTTCTAAAACTAGACCTTATCCTTCATACCATAATGATAATGATGAAAAAAGGTCATTTGCTTGATAGAAAACATAGTTGAGTGATTCAGGTTCTATAACAACATCTAATCCTTCATACCATAATGATAATGATGAAAAAAGATCATTTGCTTGATAGAAACAGTGAAAGCTAAAGCATTCTTAATACAGTCCGTTTTAGCTGTTTTCTCCTTCTGCAAAAGCTTTGAAAGTAACAATATGGGTCAAAACGTAGTTGAGTGAATCAGGTTCTAAAACTAGACCTTATCCTTCATACCATAATGATAATGATGAAAAAAGGTTTATTTGCTTGATAGAAAACATAGTTGAGTGATTCAGGTTCTACAACAACATCTAATCCTTCATACCATAATGATAATGATGAAAAAAGATCATTTGCTTGATAGAAACAGTGAAAGCTAAAGCATTCTTCATACAGTCCGTTTTAGCTGTTTTCTCTTTCTGCAAAAGCTTTGAAAGTAACAATATGGGTCAAAACGAAGTTGAGTGAATCAGGTTCTAAAACTAGACCTTATCCTTCATACCATAATGATAATGATGAAAAGGGGTCATTTGCTTGATAGAAAACATAGTTGAGTGAATCAGGTTCTAGAACAACGCCTAATCCTTCTTTCCATAATGATAATGATGAAAAAGGGTCATTTGCTTGATAGAAAACGTAGTTGAGTGAATCGGGTTCTACAACAACACCTAATCCTTCATACCATAATGAAAATGATGAAAAAAGGTCATTTGCTTGATAGAAACAGTGAAAGCTAAGGCATTCTTAATACAGTCCGTTTTAGCTGTTTTCTCCTTCTGCAAAAGCTTTGAAAGTAACAATATTGGTCAAAACGTAGTTGAGTGAATTAGGTTCTAAAACTAGACCTTATCCTTTATACCATAATGATAATGATGAAAAAGGGTCATTTGCTTGATAGAAAACGTAGTTGAGTGAATCAGGTTCTAAAACTAGACCTTATCCTTCATTCCATAATGATAATGATGAAAAAGGGTCATTTGCTTGATAGAAAACATAGTTGAGTGATTCAGGTTCTACAACAACATCTAATCCTTCATACCATAATGATAATGATGAAAAAAGATCATTTGCTTGATAGAAACAGTGAAAGCTAAAGCATTCTTCATACAGTCCGTTTTAGCTGTTTTCTCTTTCTGCAAAAGCTTTGAAAGTAACAATATGGGTCAAAACGAAGTTGAGTGAATCAGGTTCTAAAACTAGACCTTATCCTTCATACCATAATGATAATGATGAAAAGGGGTCATTTGCTTGATAGAAAACATAGTTGAGTGAATCAGGTTCTAGAAAAACGCCTAATCCTTCTTTCCATAATGATAATGATGAAAAAGGGTCATTTGCTTGATAGAAAACGTAGTTGAGTGAATCGGGTTCTACAACAACACCTAATCCTTCATACCATAATGAAAATGATGAAAAAGGGTCATTTGCTTGATAGAAACAGTGAAAGCTAAGGCATTCTTCATACAGTCCATTTTAGCTGTTTTCTCTTTCTGCAAAAGCTTTGAAAGTAACAATATGGGTCAAAACGTAGTTGAGTGAATCAGGTTCTAAAACTAGACCTTATCCTTCATACCATAATGATAATGATGAAAAAGGGTCATTTGCTTGATAGAAAACGTAGTTGAGTGAATCGGGTTCTACAACAACACCTAATCCTTCATACCATAATGAAAATGATGAAAAAAGATCATTTGCTTGATAGAAACAGTGAAAGCTAAAGCATTCTTAATACAGTCCGTTTTAGCTGTTTTCTCCTTCTGCAAAAGTTTTGAAAGTAACAATATGGGTCAAAACGTAGTTGAGTTAATCAGGTTCTAAAACTAGACCTTATCCTTCATACCATAATGATAATGATGAAAAAGGGTCATTTGCTTGATAGAAAACGTAGTTGAGTGAATCAGGTTCTACAACAACACCTAATCCTTCATACCATAATGATAATGATGAAAAAAGATCATTCGCTTGATAGAAACAGTGAAACCTAAAGCATTCTTCATATAGTCCGTTTTAGCTGTTTTCTCCTTCTGCAAAAGCTTTGAAAGTAACAATATTGGTCAAAACGTAGTTGAGTGAATTAGGTTCTAAAACTAGACCTTATCCTTCATACCATAATGATAATGATGAAAAAGGGTCATTTGCTTGATAGAAAACGTAGTTGAGTGAATCTGGTTCTAAAACTAGACCTAATCCTTCTTTCCATAATGATAATGATGAAAAAGGGTCATTTGCTTGATAGAAAACGTAGTTGAGTGAATCGGGTTCTACAACAACACCTAATCCTTCATACCATAATGAAAATTATGAAAAAAGGTCATTTGCTTGATAGAAACAGTGAAAGCTAAGGCATTCTTAATACAGTCCGTTTTAGCTGTTTTCTCCTTCTGCAAAAGCTTTGAAAGTAACAATATTGGTCAAAACGTAGTTGAGTGAATCAGGTTCTAAAACTAGACCTTATCCTTCATACCATAATGATAATGATGAAAAAAGGTCATTTGCTTGATAGAAAACATAGTTGAGTGATTCAGGTTCTACAACAACATCTAATCCTTCATACCATAATGATAATGATGAAAAAAGATCATTTGCTTGATAGAAACAGTGAAAGCTAAAGCATTCTTCATATAGTCCGTTTTAGCTGTTTTCTCCTTCTGCAAAAGCTTTGAAAGTAACAATATTGGTCAAAACGTAGTTGAGTGAATCAGGTTCTACAACAACACCTAATCCTTCATACCATAATGAAAATGATGAAAAAAGGTCATTTGCTTGATAGAAACAGTGAAAGGTAAGGCATTCTTAATACAGTCCGTTTCAGCTGTTTTCTCCTTCTGCAAAAGCTTTGAAAGTAACAATATTGGTCAAAACGTAGTTGAGTGAATCAGGTTCTAAAACTAGACCTTATCCTTCATACCATAATGATAATGATGAAAAAAGGTCATTTGCTTGATAGAAAACATAGTTGAGTGATTCAGGTTCTATAACAACATCTAATCCTTCATACCATAATGATAATGATGAAAAAAGATCATTTGCTTGATAGAAACAGTGAAAGCTAAAGCATTCTTAATACAGTCCGTTTTAGCTGTTTTCTCCTTCTGCAAAAGCTTTGAAAGTAACAATATGGGTCAAAACGTAGTTGAGTGAATCAGGTTCTAAAACTAGACCTTATCCTTCATACCATAATGATAATGATGAAAAAAGGTCATTTGCTTGATAGAAAACATAGTTGAGTGATTCAGGTTCTACAACAACATCTAATCCTTCATACCATAATGATAATGATGAAAAAAGATCATTTGCTTGATAGAAACAGTGAAAGCTAAAGCATTCTTCATACAGTCCGTTTTAGCTGTTTTCTCTTTCTGCAAAAGCTTTGAAAGTAACAATATGGGTCAAAACGAAGTTGAGTGAATCAGGTTCTAAAACTAGACCTTATCCTTCATACCATAATGATAATGATGAAAAGGGGTCATTTGCTTGATAGAAAACATAGTTGAGTGAATCAGGTTCTAGAACAACGCCTAATCCTTCTTTCCATAATGATAATGATGAAAAAGGGTCATTTGCTTGATAGAAAACGTAGTTGAGTGAATCGGGTTCTACAACAACACCTAATCCTTCATACCATAATGAAAATGATGAAAAAAGGTCATTTGCTTGATAGAAACAGTGAAAGCTAAGGCATTCTTAATACAGTCCGTTTTAGCTGTTTTCTCCTTCTGCAAAAGCTTTGAAAGTAACAATATTGGTCAAAACGTAGTTGAGTGAATTAGGTTCTAAAACTAGACCTTATCCTTCATACCATAATGATAATGATGAAAAAGGGTCATTTGCTTGATAGAAAACGTAGTTGAGTGAATCAGGTTCTAAAACTAGACCTAATCCTTCTTTCCATAATGATAATGATGAAAAAGGGTCATTTGCTTGATAGAAAACGTAGTTGAGTGAATCGGGTTCTACAACAACACATAATCCTTCATACCATAATGAAAATGATGAAAAAAGGTCATTTGCTTGATAGAAACAGTGAAAGCTAAGGCATTCTTAATACAGTCCGTTTTAGCTGTTTTCTCCTTCTGCAAAAGCTTTGAAAGTAACAATATTGGTCAAAACGTAGTTGAGTGAATTAGGTTCTAAAACTAGACCTTATCCTTCATACCATAATGATAATGATGAAAAAGGGTCATTTGCTTGATAGAAAACGTAGTTGAGTGAATCAGGTTCTAAAACTAGACCTAATCCTTCTTTCCATAATGATAATGATGAAAAAGGGTCATTTGCTTGATAGAAAACGTAGTTGAGTGAATCGGGTTCTACAACAACACCTAATCCTTCATACCATAATGAAAATGATGAAAAAGGGTCATTTGCTTGATAGAAACAGTGAAAGCTAAGGCATTCTTCATACAGTCCATTTAACTGTTTTCTCTTTCTGCAAAAGCTTTGAAAGTAACAATATGGGTCAAAACGTAGTTGAGTGAATCAGGTTCTAAAACTAGACCTTATCCTTCATACCATAATGATAATGATGAAAAAGGGTCATTTGCTTGATAGAAAACGTAGTTGAGTGAATCGGGTTCTACAACAACACCTAATCCTTCATACCATAATGAAAATGATGAAAAAAGGTCATTTGCTTGATAGAAACAGTGAAAGGTAAGGCATTCTTAATACAGTCCGTTTCAGCTGTTTTCTCCTTCTGCAAAAGCTTTGAAAGTAACAATATTGGTCAAAACGTAGTTGAGTGAATCAGGTTCTAAAACTAGACCTTATCCTTCATACCATAATGATAATGATGAAAAAAGGTCATTTGCTTGATAGAAAACATAGTTGAGTGATTCAGGTTCTATAACAACATCTAATCCTTCATACCATAATGATAATGATGAAAAAAGATCATTTGCTTGATAGAAACAGTGAAAGCTAAAGCATTCTTAATACAGTCCGTTTTAGCTGTTTTCTCCTTCTGCAAAAGCTTTGAAAGTAACAATATGGGTCAAAACGTAGTTGAGTTAATCAGGTTCTAAAACTAGACCTTATCCTTCATACCATAATGATAATGATGAAAAAGGGTCATTTGCTTGATAGAAAACGTAGTTGAGTGAATCAGGTTCTACAACAACACCTAATCCTTCATACCATAATGATAATGATGAAAAAAGATCATTCGCTTGATAGAAACAGTGAAACCTAAAGCATTCTTCATATAGTCCGTTTTAGCTGTTTTCTCCTTCTGCAAAAGCTTTGAAAGTAACAATATTGGTCAAAACGTAGTTGAGTGAATTAGGTTCTAAAACTAGACCTTATCCTTCATACCATAATGATAATGATGAAAAAGGGTAATTTGCTTGATAGAAAACGTAGTTGAGTGAATCGGGTTCTACAACAACACCTAATCCTTCATACCATAATGAAAATGATGAAAAAAGGTCATTTGCTTGATAGAAACAGTGAAAGCTAAGGCATTCTTAATACAGTCCATTTTAGCTGTTTTCTCCTTCTGCAAAAGCTTTGAAAGTAACAATATTGGTCAAAACGTAGTTGAGTGAATCAGGTTCTAAAACTAGACCTTATCCTTCATACCATAATGATAATGATGAAAAAAGATCATTTGCTTGATAGAAAACATAGTTGAGTGATTCAGGTTCTACAACAACATCTAATACTTCATACCATAATGATAATGATGAAAAAAGATCATTTGCTTGATAGAAACAGTGAAAGCTAAAGCATTCTTCATACAGTCCATTTTAGCTGTTTTCTCTTTCTGCAAAAGCTTTGAAAGTAACAATATGGGTCAAAACGTAGTTGAGTGAATCAGGTTCTAAAACTAGACCTTATCCTTCATACCATAATGATAATGATGAAAAAGGGTCATTTGCTTGATAGAAAACGTAGTTGAGTGAATCGGGTTCTACAACAACACCTAATCCTTCATACCATAATGAAAATGATGAAAAAAGGTCATTTGCTTGATAGAAACAGTGAAAGGTAAGGCATTCTTAATACAGTCCGTTTCAGCTGTTTTCTCCTTCTGCAAAAGCTTTGAAAGTAACAATATTGGTCAAAACGTAGTTGAGTGAATCAGGTTCTAAAACTAGACCTTATCCTTCATACCATAATGATAATGATGAAAAAAGGTCATTTGCTTGATAGAAAACATAGTTGAGTGATTCAGGTTCTATAACAACATCTAATCCTTCATACCATAATGATAATGATGAAAAAAGATCATTTGCTTGATAGAAACAGTGAAAGCTAAAGCATTCTTCATATAGTCCGTTTTAGCTGTTTTCTCCTTCTGCAAAAGCTTTGAAAGTAAAAATATTGGTCAAAACGTAGTTGAGTGAATTAGGTTCTAAAACTAGACCTTATCCTTCATACCATCATGATAATGATGAAAAAGGGTCATTTGCTTGATAGAAAACGTAGTTGAGTGAATCGGGTTCTACAACAACACCTAATCCTTCATACCATAATGAAAATGATGAAAAAAGGTCATTTGCTTGATAGAAACAGTGAAAGCTAAGGCATTCTTAATACAGTCCGTTTTAGCTGTTTTCTCCTTCTGCAAAAGCTTTGAAAGTAACAATATTGGTCAAAACGTAGTTGAGTGAATCAGGTTCTAAAACTAGACCTTATCCTTCATACCATAATGATAATGATGAAAAAAGGTCATTTGCTTGATAGAAAACATAGTTGAGTGATTCAGGTTCTATAACAACATCTAATCCTTCATACCATAATGATAATGATGAAAAAAGATCATTTGCTTGATAGAAACAGTGAAAGCTAAAGCATTCTTAATACAGTCCGTTTTAGCTGTTTTCTCCTTCTGCAAAAGCTTTGAAAGTAACAATATGGGTCAAAACGTAGTTGAGTTAATCAGGTTCTAAAACTAGACCTTATCCTTCATACCATAATGATAATGATGAAAAAGGGTCATTTGCTTGATAGAAAACGTAGTTGAGTGAATCAGGTTCTACAACAACACCTAATCCTTCATACCATAATGATAATGATGAAAAAAGATCATTCGCTTGATAGAAACAGTGAAACCTAAAGCATTCTTCATATAGTCCGTTTTAGCTGTTTTCTCCTTCTGCAAAAGCTTTGAAAGTAACAATATTGGTCAAAACGTAGTTGAGTGAATTAGGTTCTAAAACTAGACCTTATCCTTCATACCATAATGATAATGATGAAAAAGGGTCATTTGCTTGATAGAAAACGTAGTTGAGTGAATCGGGTTCTACAACAAAACCTAATCCTTCATACCATAATGAAAATGATGAAAAAAGGTCATTTGCTTGATAGAAACAGTGAAAGCTAAGGCATTCTTAATACAGTCCGTTTTAGCTGTTTTCTCCTTCTGCAAAAGCTTTGAAAGTAACAATATTGGTCAAAACGTAGTTGAGTGAATCAGGTTCTAAAACTAGACCTTATCCTTCATACCATAATGATAATGATGAAAAAAGATCATTTGCTTGATAGAAAACATAGTTGAGTGATTCAGGTTCTACAACAACATCTAATCCTTCATACCATAATGATAATGATGAAAAAGGGTCATTTGCTTGATAGAAAACGTAGTTGAGTGAATCAGGTTCTAGAACAACGCCTAATCCTTCTTTCCATAATGATAATGATGAAAAAGGGTCATTTGCTTGATAGAAAACGTAGTTGAGTGAATCAGGTTCTAAATCTAGACCTAATCCTTCATACCATAATGATAATGATGAAAAAGGGTCATTTGCTTGATAGAAACAGTGAAAGCTAAGGCATTCTTCATACAGTCCGTTTTAGCTGTTTTCTCCTTCTGCAAAAGCTTTGAAAGTAACAATATTGGTCAAAACGTAGTTGAGTGAATCGGGTTCTCCAACAACACCTAATCCTTCATACCATAATGAAAATGATGAAAAAGGGTCATTTGCTTGATAGAAAACGTAGTTGAGTGAATCAGGTTCTAAAACTAGACCTTATCCTTCATACCATAATGATAATGATGAAAAAGGGTCATTTGCTTGATAGAAAACGTAGTTGAGTGAATCGGGTTCTACAACAACACCTAATCCTTCATACCATAATGAAAATGATGAAAAAAGGTCATTTGCTTGATAGAAACAGTGAAAGGTAAGGCATTCTTAATACAGTCCGTTTCAGCTGTTTTCTCCTTCTGCAAAATCTTTGAAAGTAACAATATTGGTCAAAACGTAGTTGAGTGAATCAGGTTCTAAAACTAGACCTTATCCTTCATACCATAATGATAATGATGAAAAAAGGTCATTTGCTTGATAGAAAACATAGTTGAGTGATTCAGGTTCTATAACAACATCTAATCCTTCATACCATAATGATAATGATGAAAAAAGATCATTTGCTTGATAGAAACAGTGAAAGCTAAAGCATTCTTAATACAGTCCGTTTTAGCTGTTTTCTCCTTCTGCAAAAGCTTTGAAAGTAACAATATGGGTCAAAACGTAGTTGAGTTAATCAGGTTCTAAAACTAGACCTTATCCTTCATACCATAATGATAATGATGAAAAAGGGTCATTTGCTTGATAGAAAACGTAGTTGAGTGAATCAGGTTCTACAACAACACCTAATCCTTCATACCATAATGATAATGATGAAAAAAGATCATTCGCTTGATAGAAACAGTGAAACCTAAAGCATTCTTCATATAGTCCGTTTTAGCTGTTTTCTCCTTCTGCAAAAGCTTTGAAAGTAACAATATTGGTCAAAACGTAGTTGAGTGAATTAGGTTCTAAAACTAGACCTTATCCTTCATACCATAATGATAATGATGAAAAAGGGTCATTTGCTTGATAGAAAACGTAGTTGAGTGAATCTGGTTCTAAAACTAGACCTAATCCTTCTTTCCATAATGATAATGATGAAAAAGGGTCATTTGCTTGATAGAAAACGTAGTTGAGTGAATCGGGTTCTACAACAACACCTAATCCTTCATACCATAATGAAAATTATGAAAAAAGGTCATTTGCTTGATAGAAACAGTGAAAGCTAAGGCATTCTTAATACAGTCCGTTTTAGCTGTTTTCTCCTTCTGCAAAAGCTTTGAAAGTAACAATATTGGTCAAAACGTAGTTGAGTGAATCAGGTTCTAAAACTAGACCTTATCCTTCATACCATAATGATAATGATGAAAAAGGGTCATTTGCTTGATAGAAAACATAGTTGAGTGATTCAGGTTCTACAACAACATCTAATCCTTCATACCATAATGATAATGATAAAAAAAGATCATTTGCTTGATAGAAACAGTGAAAGCTAAAGCATTCTTCATATAGTCCGTTTTAGCTGTTTTCTCCTTCTGCAAAAGCTTTGAAAGTAACAATATTGGTCAAAACGTAGTTGAGTGAATCAGGTTCTACAACAACACCTAATCCTTCATACCATAATGATAATGATGAAAAAAGATCATTTGCTTGAAAGAAACAGTGAAAGCTAAAGCATTCTTCATACAGTCCGTTTTAGCTGTTTTCTCTTTCTGCAAAAGCTTTGAAAGTAACAATATGGGTCAAAACGAAGTTGAGTGAATCAGGTTCTAAAACTAGACCTTATCCTTCATACCATAATGATAATGATGAAAAAGGGTCATTTGCTTGATAGAAAACATAGTTGAGTGAATCAGGTTCTAGAACAACGCCTAATCCTTCTTTCGATAATGATAATGATGAAAAAGGGTCATTTGCTTGATAGAAAACGTAGTTGAGTGAATCAGGTTCTAAATCTAGACCTAATCCTTCATACCATAATGATAATGATGAAAAAGGGTCATTTGCTTGATAGAAACAGTGAAAGCTAAGGCATTCTTCATACAGTCCGTTTTAGCTGTTTTCTCTTTCTTCAAAAGCTTTGAAAGTAATAATATTGGTCAAAACGTAGTTGAGTGAATCAGGTTCTAAAACTAGACCTAATCCTTCTTTCCATAATGATAATGATGAAAAAGGGTCATTTGCTTGATAGAAAACGTAGTTGAGTGAATCAGGTTCTACAACAACATCTAATCCTTCATACCATAATGATAATGATGAAAAAAGATCATTTGCTTGATAGAAACAGTGAAAGCTAAAGCATTCTTCATACAGTCCGTTTTAGCTGTTTTCTCTTTCTGCAAAAGCTTTGAAAGTAACAATATGGGTCAAAACGAAGTTGAGTGAATCAGGTTCTAAAACTAGACCTTATCCTTCATACCATAATGATAATGATGAAAAGGGGTCATTTGCTTGATAGAAAACATAGTTGAGTGAATCAGGTTCTAGAACAATGCCTAATCCTTCTTTCCATAATGATAATGATGAGAAAGGGTCATTTGCTTGATAGAAAACGTAGTTGAGTGAATCGGGTTCTACAACAACACCTAATCCTTCATACCATAATGAAAATTATGAAAAAAGGTCATTTGCTTGATAGAAACAGTGAAAGCTAAGGCATTCTTAATACAGTCCGTTTTAGCTGTTTTCTCCTTCTGCAAAAGCTTTGAAAGTAACAATATTGGTCAAAACGTAGTTGAGTGAATTAGGTTCTAAAACTAGACCTTATCCTTCATACCATAATGATAATGATGAAAAAGGGTCATTTGCTTGATAGAAAACGTAGTTGAGTGAATCAGGTTCTAAAACTAGACCTAATCCTTCTTTCCATAATGATAATGATGAAAAAGGGTCATTTGCTTGATAGAAAACGTAGTTGAGTGAATCGGGTTCTACAACAACACCTAATCCTTCATACCATAATGAAAATGATGAAAAAGGGTCATTTGCTTGATAGAAACAGTGAAAGGTAAGGCATTCTTAATACAGTCCGTTTCAGCTGTTTTCTCCTTCTGCAAAAGCTTTGAAAGTAACAATATTGGTCAAAACGTAGTTGAGTGAATCAGGTTCTAAAACTAGACCTTATCCTTCATACCATAATGATAATGATGAAAAAAGGTCATTTGCTTGATAGAAAACATAGTTGAGTGATTCAGGTTCTATAACAACATCTAATCCTTCATACCATAATGATAATGATGAAAAAAGATCATTTGGTTGATAGAAACAGTGAAAGCTAAAGCATTCTTAATACAGTCCGTTTTAGCTGTTTTCTCCTTCTGCAAAAGCTTTGAAAGTAACAATATGGGTCAAAACGTAGTTGAGTGAATCAGGTTCTAAAACTAGACCTTATCCTTCATACCATAATGATAATGATGAAAAAGGGTCATTTGCTTGATAGAAAACGTAGTTGAGTGAATCAGGTTCTACAACAACACCTAATCCTTCATACCATAATGATAATGATGAAAAAAGATCATTCGCTTGATAGAAACAGTGAAACCTAAAGCATTCTTCATATAGTCCGTTTTAGCTGTTTTCTCCTTCTGCAAAAGCTTTGAAAGTAACAAATTTGGTCAAAACGTAGTTGAGTGAATCAGGTTCTACAACAACACCTAATCCTTCTTTCCATAATGATAATGATGAAAAAGGGTCATTTGCTTGATAGAAAACGTAGTTGAGTGAATCGGGTTCTACAACAACACCTAATCCTTCATACCATAATGAAAATTATGAAAAAAGGTCATTTGCTTGATAGAAACAGTGAAAGCTAAGGCATTCTTAATACAGTCCGTTTTAGCTGTTTTCTCCTTCTGCAAAAGCTTTGAAAGTAACAATATTGGTCAAAACGTAGTTGAGTGAATCAGGTTCTAAAACTAGACCTTATCCTTCATACCATAATGATAATGATGAAAAAGGGTCATTTGCTTGATAGAAAACATAGTTGAGTGATTCAGGTTCTACAACAACATCTAATCCTTCATACCATAATGATAATGATGAAAAAAGATCATTTGCTTGATAGAAACAGTGAAAGCTAAAGCATTCTTAATACAGTCCGTTTTAGCTGTTTTCTCCTTCTGCAAAAGCTTTGAAAGTAACAATATGGGTCAAAACGTAGTTGAGTTAATCAGGTTCTAAAACTAGACCTTATCCTTCATACCATAATGATAATGATGAAAAAGGGTCATTTGCTTGATAGAAAACGTAGTTGAGTGAATCAGGTTCTACAACAACACCTAATCCTTCATACCATAATGATAATGATGAAAAAAGATCATTCGCTTGATAGAAACAGTGAAACCTAAAGCATTCTTCATATAGTCCGTTTTAGCTGTTTTCTCCTTCTGCAAAAGCTTTGAAAGTAACAATATTGGTCAAAACGTAGTTGAGTGAATTAGGTTCTAAAACTAGACCTTATCCTTCATACCATAATGATAATGATGAAAAAGGGTCATTTGCTTGATAGAAAACGTAGTTGAGTGAATCTGGTTCTAAAACTAGACCTAATCCTTCTTTCCATAATGATAATGATGAAAAAGGGTCATTTGCTTGATAGAAAACGTAGTTGAGTGAATCGGGTTCTACAACAACACCTAATCCTTCATACCATAATGAAAATTATGAAAAAAGGTCATTTGCTTGATAGAAACAGTGAAAGCTAAGGCATTCTTAATACAGTCCGTTTTAGCTGTTTTCTCCTTCTGCAAAAGCTTTGAAAGTAACAATATTGGTCAAAACGTAGTTGAGTGAATCAGGTTCTAAAACTAGACCTTATCCTTCATACCATAATGATAATGATGAAAAAGGGTCATTTGCTTGATAGAAAACATAGTTGAGTGATTCAGGTTCTACAACAACATCTAATCCTTCATACCATAATGATAATGATGAAAAAAGATCATTTGCTTGATAGAAACAGTGAAAGCTAAAGCATTCTTCATATAGTCCGTTTTAGCTGTTTTCTCCTTCTGCAAAAGCTTTGAAAGTAACAATATTGGTCAAAACGTAGTTGAGTGAATCAGGTTCTACAACAACACCTAATCCTTCATACCATAATGATAATGATGAAAAAAGATCATTTGCTTGAAAGAAACAGTGAAAGCTAAAGCATTCTTCATACAGTCCGTTTTAGCTGTTTTCTCTTTCTGCAAAAGCTTTGAAAGTAACAATATGGGTCAAAACGAAGTTGAGTGAATCAGGTTCTAAAACTAGACCTTATCCTTCATACCATAATGATAATGATGAAAAAGGGTCATTTGCTTGATAGAAAACATAGTTGAGTGAATCAGGTTCTAGAACAACGCCTAATCCTTCTTTCGATAATGATAATGATGAAAAAGGGTCATTTGCTTGATAGAAAACGTAGTTGAGTGAATCAGGTTCTAAATCTAGACCTAATCCTTCATACCATAATGATAATGATGAAAAAGGGTCATTTGCTTGATAGAAACAGTGAAAGCTAAGGCATTCTTCATACAGTCCGTTTTAGCTGTTTTCTCTTTCTTCAAAAGCTTTGAAAGTAATAATATTGGTCAAAACGTAGTTGAGTGAATCAGGTTCTAAAACTAGACCTAATCCTTCTTTCCATAATGATAATGATGAAAAAGGGTCATTTGCTTGATAGAAAACGTAGTTGAGTGAATCAGGTTCTACAACAACATCTAATCCTTCATACCATAATGATAATGATGAAAAAAGATCATTTGCTTGATAGAAACAGTGAAAGCTAAAGCATTCTTCATACAGTCCGTTTTAGCTGTTTTCTCTTTCTGCAAAAGCTTTGAAAGTAACAATATGGGTCAAAACGAAGTTGAGTGAATCAGGTTCTAAAACTAGACCTTATCCTTCATACCATAATGATAATGATGAAAAGGGGTCATTTGCTTGATAGAAAACATAGTTGAGTGAATCAGGTTCTAGAACAATGCCTAATCCTTCTTTCCATAATGATAATGATGAGAAAGGGTCATTTGCTTGATAGAAAACGTAGTTGAGTGAATCGGGTTCTACAACAACACCTAATCCTTCATACCATAATGAAAATTATGAAAAAAGGTCATTTGCTTGATAGAAACAGTGAAAGCTAAGGCATTCTTAATACAGTCCGTTTTAGCTGTTTTCTCCTTCTGCAAAAGCTTTGAAAGTAACAATATTGGTCAAAACGTAGTTGAGTGAATTAGGTTCTAAAACTAGACCTTATCCTTCATACCATAATGATAATGATGAAAAAGGGTCATTTGCTTGATAGAAAACGTAGTTGAGTGAATCAGGTTCTAAAACTAGACCTAATCCTTCTTTCCATAATGATAATGATGAAAAAGGGTCATTTGCTTGATAGAAAACGTAGTTGAGTGAATCGGGTTCTACAACAACACCTAATCCTTCATACCATAATGAAAATGATGAAAAAGGGTCATTTGCTTGATAGAAACAGTGAAAGGTAAGGCATTCTTAATACAGTCCGTTTCAGCTGTTTTCTCCTTCTGCAAAAGCTTTGAAAGTAACAATATTGGTCAAAACGTAGTTGAGTGAATCAGGTTCTAAAACTAGACCTTATCCTTCATACCATAATGATAATGATGAAAAAAGGTCATTTGCTTGATAGAAAACATAGTTGAGTGATTCAGGTTCTATAACAACATCTAATCCTTCATACCATAATGATAATGATGAAAAAAGATCATTTGCTTGATAGAAACAGTGAAAGCTAAAGCATTCTTAATACAGTCCGTTTTAGCTGTTTTCTCCTTCTGCAAAAGCTTTGAAAGTAACAATATGGGTCAAAACGTAGTTGAGTGAATCAGGTTCTAAAACTAGACCTTATCCTTCATACCATAATGATAATGATGAAAAAGGGTCATTTGCTTGATAGAAAACGTAGTTGAGTGAATCAGGTTCTACAACAACACCTAATCCTTCATACCATAATGATAATGATGAAAAAAGATCATTCGCTTGATAGAAACAGTGAAACCTAAAGCATTCTTCATATAGTCCGTTTTAGCTGTTTTCTCCTTCTGCAAAAGCTTTGAAAGTAACAAATTTGGTCAAAACGTAGTTGAGTGAATCAGGTTCTACAACAACACCTAATCCTTCTTTCCATAATGATAATGATGAAAAAGGGTCATTTGCTTGATAGAAAACGTAGTTGAGTGAATCGGGTTCTACAACAACACCTAATCCTTCATACCATAATGAAAATTATGAAAAAAGGTCATTTGCTTGATAGAAACAGTGAAAGCTAAGGCATTCTTAATACAGTCCGTTTTAGCTGTTTTCTCCTTCTGCAAAAGCTTTGAAAGTAACAATATTGGTCAAAACGTAGTTGAGTGAATCAGGTTCTAAAACTAGACCTTATCCTTCATACCATAATGATAATGATGAAAAAAGGTCATTTGCTTGATAGAAAACATAGTTGAGTGATTCAGGTTCTACAACAACACCTAATCCTTCATACCATAATGATAATGATGAAAAAAGATCATTCGCTTGATAGAAACAGTGAAACCTAAAGCATTCTTCATATAGTCCGTTTTAGCTGTTTTCTCCTTCTGCAAAAGCTTTGAAAATAACAATATTGGTCAAAACGTAGTTGAGTGAATCAGGTTCTACAACAACACCTAATCCTTCTTTCCATAATGATAATGATGAAAAAGGGTCATTTGCTTGATAGAAAACGTAGTTGAGTGAATCGGGTTCTACAACAACACCTAATCCTTCATACCATAATGAAAATGATGAAAAAGGGTCATTTGCTTGATAGAAACAGTGAAAGGTAAGGCATTCTTAATACAGTCCGTTTCAGCTGTTTTCTCCTTCTGCAAAAGCTTTGAAAGTAACAATATTGGTCAAAACGTAGTTGAGTGAATCAGGTTCTAAAACTAGACCTTATCCTTCATACCATAATGATAATGATGAAAAAAGGTCATTTGCTTGATAGAAAACATAGTTGAGTGATTCAGGTTCTATAACAACATCTAATCCTTCATACCATAATGATAATGATGAAAAAAGATCATTTGCTTGATAGAAACAGTGAAAGCTAAAGCATTCTTAATACAGTCCGTTTAAGCTGTTTTCTCCTTCTGCAAAAGCTTTGAAAGTAACAATATGGGTCAAAACGTAGTTGAGTGAATCAGGTTCTAAAACTAGACCTTATCCTTCATACCATAATGATAATGATGTCAAAGGGTCATTTGCTTGATAGAAAACGTAGTTGAGTAAATCAGGTTCTACAACAACACCTAATCCTTCATACCATAATGATAATGATGAAAAAAGATCATTCGCTTGATAGAAACAGTGAAACCTAAAGCATTCTTCATATAGTCCGTTTTAGCTGTTTTCTCCTTCTGCAAAAGCTTTGAAAGTAACAATATTGGTCAAAACGTAGTTGAGTGAATCAGGTTCTACAACAACACCTAATCCTTCTTTCCATAATGATAATGATGAAAAAGGGTCATTTGCTTGATAGAAAACGTAGTTGAGTGAATCAGGTTCTACAACAACACCTAATCCTTCATACCATAATGAAAATTATGAAAAAAGGTCATTTGCTTGATAGAAACAGTGAAAGCTAAGGCATTCTTAATACAGTCCGTTTTAGCTGTTTTCTCCTTCTGCAAAAGCTTTGAAAGTAACAATATTGGTCAAAACGTAGTTGAGTGAATCAGGTTCTAAAACTAGACCTTATCCTTCATACCATAATGATAATGATGAAAAAAGGTCATTTGCTTGATAGAAAACATAGTTGAGTGATTCAGGTTCTACAACAACATCTAATCCTTCATACCATAATGATAATGATGAAAAAAGATCATTTGCTTGATAGAAACAGTGAAAGCTAAAGCATTCTTCATACAGTCCGTTTTAGCTGTTTTCTCTTTCTGCAAAAGCTTTGAAAGTAACAATATGGGTCAAAACGAAATTGAGTGAATCAGGTTCTAAAACTAGACCTTATCCTTCATACCATAATGATAATGATGAAAAAGGGTCATTTGCTTGATAGAAAACGTAGTTGAGTGAATCGGGTTCTACAACAACACCTAATCCTTCATACCATAATGATAATGATGAAAAAGGGTCATTTGCTTGATAGAAAACATAGTTGAGTGAATCAGGTTCTAGAACAACGCCTAATCCTTCTTTCGATAATGATAATGATGAAAAAGGGTCATTTGCTTGATAGAAAACGTAGTTGAGTGAATCAGGTTCTAAATCTAGACCTAATCCTTCATACCATAATGATAATGATGAAAAAGGGTCATTTGCTTGATAGAAACAGTGAAAGCTAAGGCATTCTTCATACAGTCCGTTTTAGCTGTTTTCTCTTTCTTCAAAAGCTTTGAAAGTAATAATATTGGTCAAAACGTAGTTGAGTGAATCAGGTTCTAAAACTAGACCTAATCCTTCTTTCCATAATGATAATGATGAAAAAGGGTCATTTGCTTGATAGAAAACGTAGTTGAGTGAATCAGGTTCTACAACAACATCTAATCCTTCATACCATAATGATAATGATGAAAAAAGATCATTTGCTTGATAGAAACAGTGAAAGCTAAAGCATTCTTCATACAGTCCGTTTTAGCTGTTTTCTCTTTCTGCAAAAGCTTTGAAAGTAACAATATGGGTCAAAACGAAGTTGAGTGAATCAGGTTCTAAAACTAGACCTTATCCTTCATACCATAATGATAATGATGAAAAGGGGTCATTTGCTTGATAGAAAACATAGTTGAGTGAATCAGGTTCTAGAACAATGCCTAATCCTTCTTTCCATAATGATAATGATGAGAAAGGGTCATTTGCTTGATAGAAAACGTAGTTGAGTGAATCGGGTTCTACAACAACACCTAATCCTTCATACCATAATGAAAATTATGAAAAAAGGTCATTTGCTTGATAGAAACAGTGAAAGCTAAGGCATTCTTAATACAGTCCGTTTTAGCTGTTTTCTCCTTCTGCAAAAGCTTTGAAAGTAACAATATTGGTCAAAACGTAGTTGAGTGAATTAGGTTCTAAAACTAGACCTTATCCTTCATACCATAATGATAATGATGAAAAAGGGTCATTTGCTTGATAGAAAACGTAGTTGAGTGAATCAGGTTCTAAAACTAGACCTAATCCTTCTTTCCATAATGATAATGATGAAAAAGGGTCATTTGCTTGATAGAAAACGTAGTTGAGTGAATCGGGTTCTACAACAACACCTAATCCTTCATACCATAATGAAAATGATGAAAAAGGGTCATTTGCTTGATAGAAACAGTGAAAGGTAAGGCATTCTTAATACAGTCCGTTTCAGCTGTTTTCTCCTTCTGCAAAAGCTTTGAAAGTAACAATATTGGTCAAAACGTAGTTGAGTGAATCAGGTTCTAAAACTAGACCTTATCCTTCATACCATAATGATAATGATGAAAAAAGGTCATTTGCTTGATAGAAAACATAGTTGAGTGATTCAGGTTCTATAACAACATCTAATCCTTCATACCATAATGATAATGATGAAAAAAGATCATTTGCTTGATAGAAACAGTGAAAGCTAAAGCATTCTTAATACAGTCCGTTTTAGCTGTTTTCTCCTTCTGCAAAAGCTTTGAAAGTAACAATATGGGTCAAAACGTAGTTGAGTGAATCAGGTTCTAAAACTAGACCTTATCCTTCATACCATAATGATAATGATGAAAAAGGGTCATTTGCTTGATAGAAAACGTAGTTGAGTGAATCAGGTTCTACAACAACACCTAATCCTTCATACCATAATGATAATGATGAAAAAAGATCATTCGCTTGATAGAAACAGTGAAACCTAAAGCATTCTTCATATAGTCCGTTTTAGCTGTTTTCTCCTTCTGCAAAAGCTTTGAAAGTAACAAATTTGGTCAAAACGTAGTTGAGTGAATCAGGTTCTACAACAACACCTAATCCTTCTTTCCATAATGATAATGATGAAAAAGGGTCATTTGCTTGATAGAAAACGTAGTTGAGTGAATCGGGTTCTACAACAACACCTAATCCTTCATACCATAATGAAAATTATGAAAAAAGGTCATTTGCTTGATAGAAACAGTGAAAGCTAAGGCATTCTTAATACAGTCCGTTTTAGCTGTTTTCTCCTTCTGCAAAAGCTTTGAAAGTAACAATATTGGTCAAAACGTAGTTGAGTGAATCAGGTTCTAAAACTAGACCTTATCCTTCATACCATAATGATAATGATGAAAAAGGGTCATTTGCTTGATAGAAAACATAGTTGAGTGATTCAGGTTCTACAACAACATCTAATCCTTCATACCATAATGATAATGATGAAAAAAGATCATTTGCTTGATAGAAACAGTGAAAGCTAAAGCATTCTTAATACAGTCCGTTTTAGCTGTTTTCTCCTTCTGCAAAAGCTTTGAAAGTAACAATATGGGTCAAAACGTAGTTGAGTTAATCAGGTTCTAAAACTAGACCTTATCCTTCATACCATAATGATAATGATGAAAAAGGGTCATTTGCTTGATAGAAAACGTAGTTGAGTGAATCAGGTTCTACAACAACACCTAATCCTTCATACCATAATGATAATGATGAAAAAAGATCATTCGCTTGATAGAAACAGTGAAACCTAAAGCATTCTTCATATAGTCCGTTTTAGCTGTTTTCTCCTTCTGCAAAAGCTTTGAAAGTAACAATATTGGTCAAAACGTAGTTGAGTGAATTAGGTTCTAAAACTAGACCTTATCCTTCATACCATAATGATAATGATGAAAAAGGGTCATTTGCTTGATAGAAAACGTAGTTGAGTGAATCTGGTTCTAAAACTAGACCTAATCCTTCTTTCCATAATGATAATGATGAAAAAGGGTCATTTGCTTGATAGAAAACGTAGTTGAGTGAATCGGGTTCTACAACAACACCTAATCCTTCATACCATAATGAAAATTATGAAAAAAGGTCATTTGCTTGATAGAAACAGTGAAAGCTAAGGCATTCTTAATACAGTCCGTTTTAGCTGTTTTCTCCTTCTGCAAAAGCTTTGAAAGTAACAATATTGGTCAAAACGTAGTTGAGTGAATCAGGTTCTAAAACTAGACCTTATCCTTCATACCATAATGATAATGATGAAAAAGGGTCATTTGCTTGATAGAAAACATAGTTGAGTGATTCAGGTTCTACAACAACATCTAATCCTTCATACCATAATGATAATGATGAAAAAAGATCATTTGCTTGATAGAAACAGTGAAAGCTAAAGCATTCTTCATATAGTCCGTTTTAGCTGTTTTCTCCTTCTGCAAAAGCTTTGAAAGTAACAATATTGGTCAAAACGTAGTTGAGTGAATCAGGTTCTACAACAACACCTAATCCTTCATACCATAATGATAATGATGAAAAAAGATCATTTGCTTGAAAGAAACAGTGAAAGCTAAAGCATTCTTCATACAGTCCGTTTTAGCTGTTTTCTCTTTCTGCAAAAGCTTTGAAAGTAACAATATGGGTCAAAACGAAGTTGAGTGAATCAGGTTCTAAAACTAGACCTTATCCTTCATACCATAATGATAATGATGAAAAAGGGTCATTTGCTTGATAGAAAACATAGTTGAGTGAATCAGGTTCTAGAACAACGCCTAATCCTTCTTTCGATAATGATAATGATGAAAAAGGGTCATTTGCTTGATAGAAAACGTAGTTGAGTGAATCAGGTTCTAAATCTAGACCTAATCCTTCATACCATAATGATAATGATGAAAAAGGGTCATTTGCTTGATAGAAACAGTGAAAGCTAAGGCATTCTTCATACAGTCCGTTTTAGCTGTTTTCTCTTTCTTCAAAAGCTTTGAAAGTAATAATATTGGTCAAAACGTAGTTGAGTGAATCAGGTTCTAAAACTAGACCTAATCCTTCTTTCCATAATGATAATGATGAAAAAGGGTCATTTGCTTGATAGAAAACGTAGTTGAGTGAATCAGGTTCTACAACAACATCTAATCCTTCATACCATAATGATAATGATGAAAAAAGATCATTTGCTTGATAGAAACAGTGAAAGCTAAAGCATTCTTCATACAGTCCGTTTTAGCTGTTTTCTCTTTCTGCAAAAGCTTTGAAAGTAACAATATGGGTCAAAACGAAGTTGAGTGAATCAGGTTCTAAAACTAGACCTTATCCTTCATACCATAATGATAATGATGAAAAGGGGTCATTTGCTTGATAGAAAACATAGTTGAGTGAATCAGGTTCTAGAACAATGCCTAATCCTTCTTTCCATAATGATAATGATGAGAAAGGGTCATTTGCTTGATAGAAAACGTAGTTGAGTGAATCGGGTTCTACAACAACACCTAATCCTTCATACCATAATGAAAATTATGAAAAAAGGTCATTTGCTTGATAGAAACAGTGAAAGCTAAGGCATTCTTAATACAGTCCGTTTTAGCTGTTTTCTCCTTCTGCAAAAGCTTTGAAAGTAACAATATTGGTCAAAACGTAGTTGAGTGAATTAGGTTCTAAAACTAGACCTTATCCTTCATACCATAATGATAATGATGAAAAAGGGTCATTTGCTTGATAGAAAACGTAGTTGAGTGAATCAGGTTCTAAAACTAGACCTAATCCTTCTTTCCATAATGATAATGATGAAAAAGGGTCATTTGCTTGATAGAAAACGTAGTTGAGTGAATCGGGTTCTACAACAACACCTAATCCTTCATACCATAATGAAAATGATGAAAAAGGGTCATTTGCTTGATAGAAACAGTGAAAGGTAAGGCATTCTTAATACAGTCCGTTTCAGCTGTTTTCTCCTTCTGCAAAAGCTTTGAAAGTAACAATATTGGTCAAAACGTAGTTGAGTGAATCAGGTTCTAAAACTAGACCTTATCCTTCATACCATAATGATAATGATGAAAAAAGGTCATTTGCTTGATAGAAAACATAGTTGAGTGATTCAGGTTCTATAACAACATCTAATCCTTCATACCATAATGATAATGATGAAAAAAGATCATTTGCTTGATAGAAACAGTGAAAGCTAAAGCATTCTTAATACAGTCCGTTTTAGCTGTTTTCTCCTTCTGCAAAAGCTTTGAAAGTAACAATATGGGTCAAAACGTAGTTGAGTGAATCAGGTTCTAAAACTAGACCTTATCCTTCATACCATAATGATAATGATGAAAAAGGGTCATTTGCTTGATAGAAAACGTAGTTGAGTGAATCAGGTTCTACAACAACACCTAATCCTTCATACCATAATGATAATGATGAAAAAAGATCATTCGCTTGATAGAAACAGTGAAACCTAAAGCATTCTTCATATAGTCCGTTTTAGCTGTTTTCTCCTTCTGCAAAAGCTTTGAAAGTAACAAATTTGGTCAAAACGTAGTTGAGTGAATCAGGTTCTACAACAACACCTAATCCTTCTTTCCATAATGATAATGATGAAAAAGGGTCATTTGCTTGATAGAAAACGTAGTTGAGTGAATCGGGTTCTACAACAACACCTAATCCTTCATACCATAATGAAAATGATGAAAAAAGGTCATTTGCTTGATAGAAACAGTGAAAGGTAAGGCATTCTTAATACAGTCCGTTTCAGCTGTTTTCTCCTTCTGCAAAATCTTTGAAAGTAACAATATTGGTCAAAACGTAGTTGAGTGAATCAGGTTCTAAAACTAGACCTTATCCTTCATACCATAATGATAATGATGAAAAAAGGTCATTTGCTTGATAGAAAACATAGTTGAGTGATTCAGGTTCTACAACAACACCTAATCCTTCATACCATAATGATAATGATGAAAAAAGATCATTCGCTTGATAGAAACAGTGAAACCTAAAGCATTCTTCATATAGTCCGTTTTAGCTGTTTTCTCCTTCTGCAAAAGCTTTGAAAATAACAATATTGGTCAAAACGTAGTTGAGTGAATCAGGTTCTACAACAACACCTAATCCTTCTTTCCATAATGATAATGATGAAAAAGGGTCATTTGCTTGATAGAAAACGTAGTTGAGTGAATCGGGTTCTACAACAACACCTAATCCTTCATACCATAATGAAAATGATGAAAAAGGGTCATTTGCTTGATAGAAACAGTGAAAGGTAAGGCATTCTTAATACAGTCCGTTTCAGCTGTTTTCTCCTTCTGCAAAAGCTTTGAAAGTAACAATATTGGTCAAAACGTAGTTGAGTGAATCAGGTTCTAAAACTAGACCTTATCCTTCATACCATAATGATAATGATGAAAAAAGGTCATTTGCTTGATAGAAAACATAGTTGAGTGATTCAGGTTCTATAACAACATCTAATCCTTCATACCATAATGATAATGATGAAAAAAGATCATTTGCTTGATAGAAACAGTGAAAGCTAAAGCATTCTTAATACAGTCCGTTTAAGCTGTTTTCTCCTTCTGCAAAAGCTTTGAAAGTAACAATATGGGTCAAAACGTAGTTGAGTGAATCAGGTTCTAAAACTAGACCTTATCCTTCATACCATAATGATAATGATGTCAAAGGGTCATTTGCTTGATAGAAAACGTAGTTGAGTAAATCAGGTTCTACAACAACACCTAATCCTTCATACCATAATGATAATGATGAAAAAAGATCATTCGCTTGATAGAAACAGTGAAACCTAAAGCATTCTTCATATAGTCCGTTTTAGCTGTTTTCTCCTTCTGCAAAAGCTTTGAAAGTAACAATATTGGTCAAAACGTAGTTGAGTGAATCAGGTTCTACAACAACACCTAATCCTTCTTTCCATAATGATAATGATGAAAAAGGGTCATTTGCTTGATAGAAAACGTAGTTGAGTGAATCAGGTTCTACAACAACACCTAATCCTTCATACCATAATGAAAATTATGAAAAAAGGTCATTTGCTTGATAGAAACAGTGAAAGCTAAGGCATTCTTAATACAGTCCGTTTTAGCTGTTTTCTCCTTCTGCAAAAGCTTTGAAAGTAACAATATTGGTCAAAACGTAGTTGAGTGAATCAGGTTCTAAAACTAGACCTTATCCTTCATACCATAATGATAATGATGAAAAAAGGTCATTTGCTTGATAGAAAACATAGTTGAGTGATTCAGGTTCTACAACAACATCTAATCCTTCATACCATAATGATAATGATGAAAAAAGATCATTTGCTTGATAGAAACAGTGAAAGCTAAAGCATTCTTCATACAGTCCGTTTTAGCTGTTTTCTCTTTCTGCAAAAGCTTTGAAAGTAACAATATGGGTCAAAACGAAATTGAGTGAATCAGGTTCTAAAACTAGACCTTATCCTTCATACCATAATGATAATGATGAAAAAGGGTCATTTGCTTGATAGAAAACGTAGTTGAGTGAATCGGGTTCTACAACAACACCTAATCCTTCATACCATAATGAAAATTATGAAAAAAGGTCATTTGCTTGATAGAAACAGTGAAAGCTAAGGCATTCTTAATACAGTCCGTTTTAGCTGTTTTCTCCTTCTGCAAAAGCTTTGAAAGTAACAATATTGGTCAAAACGTAGTTGAGTGAATCAGGTTCTAAAACTAGACCTTATCCTTCATACCATAATGATAATGATGAAAAAAGGTCATTTGCTTGATAGAAACAGTGAAAGCTAAAGCATTCTTCATATAGTCCGTTTTAGCTGTTTTCTCCTTCTGCAAAAGCTTTGAAAGTAACAATATTGGTCAAAACGTAGTTGAGTGAATCAGGTTCTAAAACTAGACCTTATCCTTCATACCATAATGATAATGATGAAAAAGGGTCATTTGCTTGATAGAAAACGTAGTTGAGTGAATCAGGTTCTAAAACTAGACCTAATCCTTCTTTCCATAATGATAATGATGAAAAAGGGTCATTTGCTTGATAGAAAACGTAGTTGAGTGAATCGGGTTCTACAACAACACCTAATCCTTCATACCATAATGAAAATGATGAAAAAGGGTCATTTGCTTGATAGAAACAGTGAAAGGTAAGGCATTCTTAATACAGTCCGTTTCAGCTGTTTTCTCCTTCTGCAAAAGCTTTGAAAGTAACAATATTGGTCAAAACGTAGTTGAGTGAATCAGGTTCTAAAACTAGACCTTATCCTTCATACCATAATGATAATGATGAAAAAAGGTCATTTGCTTGATAGAAAACATAGTTGAGTGATTCAGGTTCTATAACAACATCTAATCCTTCATACCATAATGATAATGATGAAAAAAGATCATTTGCTTGATAGAAACAGTGAAAGCTAAAGCATTCTTAATACAGTCCGTTTTAGCTGTTTTCTCCTTCTGCAAAAGCTTTGAAAGTAACAATATGGGTCAAAACGTAGTTGAGTGAATCAGGTTCTAAAACTAGACCTTATCCTTCATACCATAATGATAATGATGAAAAAGGGTCATTTGCTTGATAGAAAACGTAGTTGAGTGAATCAGGTTCTACAACAACACCTAATCCTTCATACCATAATGATAATGATGAAAAAAGATCATTCGCTTGATAGAAACAGTGAAACCTAAAGCATTCTTCATATAGTCCGTTTTAGCTGTTTTCTCCTTCTGCAAAAGCTTTGAAAGTAACAATATTGGTCAAAACGTAGTTGAGTGAATCAGGTTCTACAACAACACCTAATCCTTCTTTCCATAATGATAATGATGAAAAAGGGTCATTTGCTTGATAGAAAACGTAGTTGAGTGAATCAGGTTCTACAACAACACCTAATGCTTCATACCATAATGAAAATTATGAAAAAAGGTCATTTGCTTGATAGAAACAGTGAAAGCTAAGGCATTCTTAATACAGTCCGTTTTAGCTGTTTTCTCCTTCTGCAAAAGCTTTGAAAGTAACAATATTGGTCAAAACGTAGTTGAGTGAATCAGGTTCTAAAACTAGACCTTATCCTTCATACCATAATGATAATGATGAAAAAAGGTCATTTGCTTGATAGAAAACATAGTTGAGTGATTCAGGTTCTACAACAACATCTAATCCTTCATACCATAATGATAATGATGAAAAAAGATCATTTGCTTGATAGAAACAGTGAAAGCTAAAGCATTCTTCATATAGTCCGTTTTAGCTGTTTTCTCCTTCTGCAAAAGCTTTGAAAGTAACAATATTGGTCAAAACGTAGTTGAGTGAATCAGGTTCTACAACAACACCTAATCCTTCATACCATAATGATAATGATGAAAAAAGATCATTTGCTTGATAGAAACAGTGAAAGCTAAAGCATTCTTCATACAGTCCGTTTTAGCTGTTTTCTCGTTCTGCAAAAGCTTTGAAAGTAACAATATGGGTCAAAACGAAATTGAGTGAATCAGGTTCTAAAACTAGACCTTATCCTTCATACCATAATGATAATGATGAAAAAGGGTCATTTGCTTGATAGAAAACGTAGTTGAGTGAATCGGGTTCTACAACAACACCTAATCCTTCATACCATAATGAAAATGATGAAAAAAGGTCATTTGCTTGATAGAAACAGTGAAAGGTAAGGCATTCTTAATACAGTCCTTTTCAGCTGTTTTCTCCTTCTGCAAAAGCTTTGAAAGTAACAATATTGGTCAAAACGTAGTTGAGTGAATCAGGTTCTAAAACTAGACCTTATCCTTCATACCATAATGATAATGATGAAAAAAGGTCATTTGCTTGATAGAAAACATAGTTGAGTGATTCAGGTTCTATAACAACATCTAATCCTTCATACCATAATGATAATGATGAAAAAAGATCATTTGCTTGATAGAAACAGTGAAAGCTAAAGCATTCTTAATACAGTCCGTTTTAGCTGTTTTCTCCTTCTGCAAAAGCTTTGAAAGTAACAATATGGGTCAAAACGTAGTTGAGTGAATCAGGTTCTAAAACTAGACCTTATCCTTCATACCATAATGATAATGATAAAAAAGGGTCATTTGCTTGATAGAAAACGTAGTTGAGTGAATCAGGTTCTACAACAACACCTAATCCTTCATACCATAATGATAATGATGAAAAAAGATCATTCGCTTGATAGAAACAGTGAAACCTAAAGCATTCTTCATATAGTCCGTTTTAGCTGTTTTCTCCTTCTGCAAAAGCTTTGAAAGTAACAATATTGGTCAAAACGTAGTTGAGTGAATTAGGTTCTAAAACTAGACCTTATCCTTCATACCATAATGATAATGATGAAAAAGGGTCATTTGCTTGATAGAAAACGTAGTTGAGTGAATCGGGTTCTACAACAACACCTAATCCTTCATACCATAATGAAAATGATGAAAAAAGGTCATTTGCTTGATAGAAACAGTGAAAGCTAAGGCATTCTTAATACAGTCCGTTTTAGCTGTTTTCTCCTTCTGCAAAAGCTTTGAAAGTAACAATATTGGTCAAAACGTAGTTGAGTGAATCAGGTTCTAAAACTAGACCTTATCCTTCATACCATAATGATAATGATGAAAAAAGATCATTTGCTTGATAGAAAACATAGTTGAGTGATTCAGGTTCTACAACAACATCTAATCCTTCATACCATAATGATAATGATGAAAAAAGATCATTTGCTTGATAGAAACAGTGAAAGCTAAAGCATTCTTAATACAGTCCGTTTTAGCTGTTTTCTCCTTCTGCAAAAGCTTTGAAAGTAACAATATGGGTCAAAACGTAGTTGAGTGAATCAGGTTCTAAAACTAGACCTTATCCTTCATACCATAATGATAATGATGAAAAAGGGTCATTTGCTTGATAGAAAACGTAGTTGAGTGAATCAGGTTCTACAACAACACCTAATCCTTCATACCATAATGATAATGATGAAAAAAGATCATTCGCTTGATAGAAACAGTGAAACCTAAAGCATTCTTCATATAGTCCGTTTTAGCTGTTTTCTCCTTCTGCAAAAGCTTTGAAAGTAACAATATTGGTCAAAACGTAGTTGAGTGAATCAGGTTCTACAACAACACCTAATCCTTCTTTCCATAATGATAATGATGAAAAAGGGTCATTTGCTTGATAGAAAACGTAGTTGAGTGAATCGGGTTTTACAACAACACCTAATCCTTCATACCATAATGAAAATGATGAAAAAGGGTCATTTGCTTGATAGAAACAGTGAAAGGTAAGGCATTCTTAATACAGTCCGTTTCAGCTGTTTTCTCCTTCTGCAAAAGCTTTGAAAGTAACAATATTGGTCAAAACGTAGTTGAGTGAATCAGGTTCTACAACAACACCTAATCCTTCTTTCCATAATGATAATGATGAAAAAGGGTCATTTGCTTGATAGAAAACGTAGTTGAGTGAATCAGGTTCTACAACAACACCTAATCCTTCATACCATAATGAAAATTATGAAAAAAGGTCATTTGCTTGATAGAAACAGTGAAAGCTAAGGCATTCTTAATACAGTCCGTTTTAGCTGTTTTCTCCTTCTGCAAAAGCTTTGAAAGTAACAATATTGGTCAAAACGTAGTTGAGTGAATCAGGTTCTAAAACTAGACCTTATCCTTCATACCATAATGATAATGATGAAAAAAGGTCATTTGCTTGATAGAAAACATAGTTGAGTGATTCAGGTTCTACAACAACATCTAATCCTTCATACCATAATGATAATGATGAAAAAAGATCATTTGCTTGATAGAAACAGTGAAAGCTAAAGCATTCTTCATACAGTCCGTTTTAGCTGTTTTCTCTTTCTGCAAAAGCTTTGAAAGTAACAATATGGGTCAAAACGAAATTGAGTGAATCAGGTTCTAAAACTAGACCTTATCCTTCATACCATAATGATAATGATGAAAAAGGGTCATTTGCTTGATAGAAAACGTAGTTGAGTGAATCGGGTTCTACAACAACACCTAATCCTTCATACCATAATGAAAATGATGAAAAAAGGTCATTTGCTTGATAGAAACAGTGAAAGCTAAGGCATTCTTAATACAGTCCGTTTTAGCTGTTTTCTCCTTCTGCAAAAGCTTTGAAAGTAACAATATTGGTCAAAACGTAGTTGAGTGAATCAGGTTCTAAAACTAGACCTTATCCTTCATACCATAATGATAATGATGAAAAAAGATCATTTGCTTGATAGAAAACATAGTTGAGTGATTCAGGTTCTACAACAACATCTAATCCTTCATACCATAATGATAATGATGAAAAAAGATCATTTGCTTGATAGAAACAGTGAAAGCTAAAGCATTCTTAATACAGTCCGTTTTAGCTGTTTTCTCCTTCTGCAAAAGCTTTGAAAGTAACAATATGGGTCAAAACGTAGTTGAGTGAATCAGGTTCTAAAACTAGACCTTATCCTTCATACCATAATGATAATGATGAAAAAGGGTCATTTGCTTGATAGAAAACGTAGTTGAGTGAATCAGGTTCTACAACAACACCTAATCCTTCATACCATAATGATAATGATGAAAAAAGATCATTCGCTTGATAGAAACAGTGAAACCTAAAGCATTCTTCATATAGTCCGTTTTAGCTGTTTTCTCCTTCTGCAAAAGCTTTGAAAGTAACAATATTGGTCAAAACGTAGTTGAGTGAATCAGGTTCTACAACAACACCTAATCCTTCTTTCCATAATGATAATGATGAAAAAGGGTCATTTGCTTGATAGAAAACGTAGTTGAGTGAATCGGGTTTTACAACAACACCTAATCCTTCATACCATAATGAAAATGATGAAAAAGGGTCATTTGCTTGATAGAAACAGTGAAAGGTAAGGCATTCTTAATACAGTCCGTTTCAGCTGTTTTCTCCTTCTGCAAAAGCTTTGAAAGTAACAATATTGGTCAAAACGTAGTTGAGTGAATCAGGTTCTACAACAACACCTAATCCTTCTTTCCATAATGATAATGATGAAAAAGGGTCATTTGCTTGATAGAAAACGTAGTTGAGTGAATCAGGTTCTACAACAACACCTAATCCTTCATACCATAATGAAAATTATGAAAAAAGGTCATTTGCTTGATAGAAACAGTGAAAGCTAAGGCATTCTTAATACAGTCCGTTTTAGCTGTTTTCTCCTTCTGCAAAAGCTTTGAAAGTAACAATATTGGTCAAAACGTAGTTGAGTGAATCAGGTTCTAAAACTAGACCTTATCCTTCATACCATAATGATAATGATGAAAAAAGGTCATTTGCTTGATAGAAAACATAGTTGAGTGATTCAGGTTCTACAACAACATCTAATCCTTCATACCATAATGATAATGATGAAAAAAGATCATTTGCTTGATAGAAACAGTGAAAGCTAAAGCATTCTTCATACAGTCCGTTTTAGCTGTTTTCTCTTTCTGCAAAAGCTTTGAAAGTAACAATATGGGTCAAAACGAAATTGAGTGAATCAGGTTCTAAAACTAGACCTTATCCTTCATACCATAATGATAATGATGAAAAAGGGTCATTTGCTTGATAGAAAACGTAGTTGAGTGAATCGGGTTCTACAACAACACCTAATCCTTCATACCATAATGAAAATTATGAAAAAAGGTCATTTGCTTGATAGAAACAGTGAAAGCTAAGGCATTCTTAATACAGTCCGTTTTAGCTGTTTTCTCCTTCTGCAAAAGCTTTGAAAGTAACAATATTGGTCAAAACGTAGTTGAGTGAATCAGGTTCTAAAACTAGACCTTATCCTTCATACCATAATGATAATGATGAAAAAAGGTCATTTGCTTGATAGAAAACATAGTTGAGTGATTCAGGTTCTATAACAACATCTAATCCTTCATACCATAATGATAATGATGAAAAAAGATCATTTGCTTGATAGAAACAGTGAAAGCTAAAGCATTCTTAATACAGTCCGTTTTAGCTGTTTTCTCCTTCTGCAAAAGCTTTGAAAGTAACAATATGGGTCAAAACGTAGTTGAGTGAATCAGGTTCTAAAACTAGACCTTATCCTTCATACCATAATGATAATGATGAAAAAGGGTCATTTGCTTGATAGAAAACGTAGTTGAGTGAATCAGGTTCTACAACAACACCTAATCCTTCATACCATAATGATAATGATGAAAAAAGATCATTCGCTTGATAGAAACAGTGAAACCTAAAGCATTCTTCATATAGTCCGTTTTAGCTGTTTTCTCCTTCTGCAAAAGCTTTGAAAGTAACAATATTGGTCAAAACGTAGTTGAGTGAATCAGGTTCTAAAACTAGACCTTATCCTTCATACCATAATGATAATGATGAAAAAGGGTCATTTGCTTGATAGAAAACGTAGTTGAGTGAATCAGGTTCTAAAACTAGACCTAATCCTTCTTTCCATAATGATAATGATGAAAAAGGGTCATTTGCTTGATAGAAAACGTAGTTGAGTGAATCGGGTTCTACAACAACACCTAATCCTTCATACCATAATGAAAATGATGAAAAAGGGTCATTTGCTTGATAGAAACAGTGAAAGGTAAGGCATTCTTAATACAGTCCGTTTCAGCTGTTTTCTCCTTCTGCAAAAGCTTTGAAAGTAACAATATTGGTCAAAACGTAGTTGAGTGAATCAGGTTCTAAAACTAGACCTTATCCTTCATACCATAATGATAATGATGAAAAAAGGTCATTTGCTTGATAGAAAACATAGTTGAGTGATTCAGGTTCTATAACAACATCTAATCCTTCATACCATAATGATAATGATGAAAAAAGATCATTTGCTTGATAGAAACAGTGAAAGCTAAAGCATTCTTAATACAGTCCGTTTTAGCTGTTTTCTCCTTCTGCAAAAGCTTTGAAAGTAACAATATGGGTCAAAACGTAGTTGAGTGAATCAGGTTCTAAAACTAGACCTTATCCTTCATACCATAATGATAATGATGAAAAAGGGTCATTTGCTTGATAGAAAACGTAGTTGAGTGAATCAGGTTCTACAACAACACCTAATCCTTCATACCATAATGATAATGATGAAAAAAGATCATTCGCTTGATAGAAACAGTGAAACCTAAAGCATTCTTCATATAGTCCGTTTTAGCTGTTTTCTCCTTCTGCAAAAGCTTTGAAAGTAACAATATTGGTCAAAACGTAGTTGAGTGAATCAGGTTCTACAACAACACCTAATCCTTCTTTCCATAATGATAATGATGAAAAAGGGTCATTTGCTTGATAGAAAACGTAGTTGAGTGAATCAGGTTCTACAACAACACCTAATCCTTCATACCATAATGAAAATTATGAAAAAAGGTCATTTGCTTGATAGAAACAGTGAAAGCTAAGGCATTCTTAATACAGTCCGTTTTAGCTGTTTTCTCCTTCTGCAAAAGCTTTGAAAGTAACAATATTGGTCAAAACGTAGTTGAGTGAATCAGGTTCTAAAACTAGACCTTATCCTTCATACCATAATGATAATGATGAAAAAAGGTCATTTGCTTGATAGAAAACATAGTTGAGTGATTCAGGTTCTACAACAACATCTAATCCTTCATACCATAATGATAATGATGAAAAAAGATCATTTGCTTGATAGAAACAGTGAAAGCTAAAGCATTCTTCATATAGTCCGTTTTAGCTGTTTTCTCCTTCTGCAAAAGCTTTGAAAGTAACAATATTGGTCAAAACGTAGTTGAGTGAATCAGGTTCTACAACAACACCTAATCCTTCATACCATAATGATAATGATGAAAAAAGATCATTTGCTTGATAGAAACAGTGAAAGCTAAAGCATTCTTCATACAGTCCGTTTTAGCTGTTTTCTCGTTCTGCAAAAGCTTTGAAAGTAACAATATGGGTCAAAACGAAATTGAGTGAATCAGGTTCTAAAACTAGACCTTATCCTTCATACCATAATGATAATGATGAAAAAGGGTCATTTGCTTGATAGAAAACGTAGTTGAGTGAATCGGGTTCTACAACAACACCTAATCCTTCATACCATAATGAAAATGATGAAAAAGGGTCATTTGCTTGATAGAAACAGTGAAAGGTAAGGCATTCTTAATACAGTCCGTTTCAGCTGTTTTCTCCTTCTGCAAAAGCTTTGAAAGTAACAATATTGGTCAAAACGTAGTTGAGTGAATCAGGTTCTAAAACTAGACCTTATCCTTCATACCATAATGATAATGATGAAAAAAGGTCATTTGCTTGATAGAAAACATAGTTGAGTGATTCAGGTTCTATAACAACATCTAATCCTTCATACCATAATGATAATGATGAAAAAAGATCATTTGCTTGATAGAAACAGTGAAAGCTAAAGCATTCTTAATACAGTCCGTTTAAGCTGTTTTCTCCTTCTGCAAAAGCTTTGAAAGTAACAATATGGGTCAAAACGTAGTTGAGTGAATCAGGTTCTAAAACTAGACCTTATCCTTCATACCATAATGATAATGATGAAAAAGGGTCATTTGCTTGATAGAAAACGTAGTTGAGTAAATCAGGTTCTACAACAACACCTAATCCTTCATACCATAATGATAATGATGAAAAAAGATCATTCGCTTGATAGAAACAGTGAAACCTAAAGCATTCTTCATATAGTCCGTTTTAGCTGTTTTCTCCTTCTGCAAAAGCTTTGAAAGTAACAATATTGGTCAAAACGTAGTTGAGTGAATCAGGTTCTACAACAACACCTAATCCTTCTTTCCATAATGATAATGATGAAAAAGGGTCATTTGCTTGATAGAAAACGTAGTTGAGTGAATCAGGTTCTACAACAACACCTAATCCTTCATACCATAATGAAAATTATGAAAAAAGGTCATTTGCTTGATAGAAACAGTGAAAGCTAAGGCATTCTTAATACAGTCCGTTTTAGCTGTTTTCTCCTTCTGCAAAAGCTTTGAAAGTAACAATATTGGTCAAAACGTAGTTGAGTGAATCAGGTTCTAAAACTAGACCTTATCCTTCATACCATAATGATAATGATGAAAAAAGGTCATTTGCTTGATAGAAAACATAGTTGAGTGATTCAGGTTCTACAACAACATCTAATCCTTCATACCATAATGATAATGATGAAAAAAGATCATTTGCTTGATAGAAACAGTGAAAGCTAAAGCATTCTTCATACAGTCCGTTTTAGCTGTTTTCTCTTTCTGCAAAAGCTTTGAAAGTAACAATATGGGTCAAAACGAAATTGAGTGAATCAGGTTCTAAAACTAGACCTTATCCTTCATACCATAATGATAATGATGAAAAAGGGTCATTTGCTTGATAGAAAACGTAGTTGAGTGAATCGGGTTCTACAACAACACCTAATCCTTCATACCATAATGAAAATTATGAAAAAAGGTCATTTGCTTGATAGAAACAGTGAAAGCTAAGGCATTCTTAATACAGTCCGTTTTAGCTGTTTTCTCCTTCTGCAAAAGCTTTGAAAGTAACAATATTGGTCAAAACGTAGTTGAGTGAATCAGGTTCTAAAACTAGACCTTATCCTTCATACCATAATGATAATGATGAAAAAAGGTCATTTGCTTGATAGAAACAGTGAAAGCTAAAGCATTCTTCATATAGTCCGTTTTAGCTGTTTTCTCCTTCTGCAAAAGCTTTGAAAGTAACAATATTGGTCAAAACGTAGTTGAGTGAATCAGGTTCTAAAACTAGACCTTATCCTTCATACCATAATGATAATGATGAAAAAGGGTCATTTGCTTGATAGAAAACGTAGTTGAGTGAATCAGGTTCTAAAACTAGACCTAATCCTTCTTTCCATAATGATAATGATGAAAAAGGGTCATTTGCTTGATAGAAAACGTAGTTGAGTGAATCGGGTTCTACAACAACACCTAATCCTTCATACCATAATGAAAATGATGAAAAAGGGTCATTTGCTTGATAGAAACAGTGAAAGGTAAGGCATTCTTAATACAGTCCGTTTCAGCTGTTTTCTCCTTCTGCAAAAGCTTTGAAAGTAACAATATTGGTCAAAACGTAGTTGAGTGAATCAGGTTCTAAAACTAGACCTTATCCTTCATACCATAATGATAATGATGAAAAAAGGTCATTTGCTTGATAGAAAACATAGTTGAGTGATTCAGGTTCTATAACAACATCTAATCCTTCATACCATAATGATAATGATGAAAAAAGATCATTTGCTTGATAGAAACAGTGAAAGCTAAAGCATTCTTAATACAGTCCGTTTTAGCTGTTTTCTCCTTCTGCAAAAGCTTTGAAAGTAACAATATGGGTCAAAACGTAGTTGAGTGAATCAGGTTCTAAAACTAGACCTTATCCTTCATACCATAATGATAATGATGAAAAAGGGTCATTTGCTTGATAGAAAACGTAGTTGAGTGAATCAGGTTCTACAACAACACCTAATCCTTCATACCATAATGATAATGATGAAAAAAGATCATTCGCTTGATAGAAACAGTGAAACCTAAAGCATTCTTCATATAGTCCGTTTTAGCTGTTTTCTCCTTCTGCAAAAGCTTTGAAAGTAACAATATTGGTCAAAACGTAGTTGAGTGAATCAGGTTCTACAACAACACCTAATCCTTCTTTCCATAATGATAATGATGAAAAAGGGTCATTTGCTTGATAGAAAACGTAGTTGAGTGAATCAGGTTCTACAACAACACCTAATGCTTCATACCATAATGAAAATTATGAAAAAAGGTCATTTGCTTGATAGAAACAGTGAAAGCTAAGGCATTCTTAATACAGTCCGTTTTAGCTGTTTTCTCCTTCTGCAAAAGCTTTGAAAGTAACAATATTGGTCAAAACGTAGTTGAGTGAATCAGGTTCTAAAACTAGACCTTATCCTTCATACCATAATGATAATGATGAAAAAAGGTCATTTGCTTGATAGAAAACATAGTTGAGTGATTCAGGTTCTACAACAACATCTAATCCTTCATACCATAATGATAATGATGAAAAAAGATCATTTGCTTGATAGAAACAGTGAAAGCTAAAGCATTCTTCATATAGTCCGTTTTAGCTGTTTTCTCCTTCTGCAAAAGCTTTGAAAGTAACAATATTGGTCAAAACGTAGTTGAGTGAATCAGGTTCTACAACAACACCTAATCCTTCATACCATAATGATAATGATGAAAAAAGATCATTTGCTTGATAGAAACAGTGAAAGCTAAAGCATTCTTCATATAGTCCGTTTTAGCTGTTTTCTCCTTCTGCAAAAGCTTTGAAAGTAACAATATTGGTCAAAACGTAGTTGAGTGAATCAGGTTCTACAACAACACCTAATCCTTCATACCATAATGATAATGATGAAAAAAGATCATTTGCTTGATAGAAACAGTGAAAGCTAAAGCATTCTTCATACAGTCCGTTTTAGCTGTTTTCTCGTTCTGCAAAAGCTTTGAAAGTAACAATATGGGTCAAAACGAAATTGAGTGAATCAGGTTCTAAAACTAGACCTTATCCTTCATACCATAATGATAATGATGAAAAAGGGTCATTTGCTTGATAGAAAACGTAGTTGAGTGAATCGGGTTCTACAACAACACCTAATCCTTCATACCATAATGAAAATGATGAAAAAGGGTCATTTGCTTGATAGAAACAGTGAAAGGTAAGGCATTCTTAATACAGTCCGTTTCAGCTGTTTTCTCCTTCTGCAAAAGCTTTGAAAGTAACAATATTGGTCAAAACGTAGTTGAGTGAATCAGGTTCTAAAACTAGACCTTATCCTTCATACCATAATGATAATGATGAAAAAAGGTCATTTGCTTGATAGAAAACATAGTTGAGTGATTCAGGTTCTATAACAACATCTAATCCTTCATACCATAATGATAATGATGAAAAAAGATCATTTGCTTGATAGAAACAGTGAAAGCTAAAGCATTCTTAATACAGTCCGTTTAAGCTGTTTTCTCCTTCTGCAAAAGCTTTGAAAGTAACAATATGGGTCAAAACGTAGTTGAGTGAATCAGGTTCTAAAACTAGACCTTATCCTTCATACCATAATGATAATGATGAAAAAGGGTCATTTGCTTGATAGAAAACGTAGTTGAGTAAATCAGGTTCTACAACAACACCTAATCCTTCATACCATAATGATAATGATGAAAAAAGATCATTCGCTTGATAGAAACAGTGAAACCTAAAGCATTCTTCATATAGTCCGTTTTAGCTGTTTTCTCCTTCTGCAAAAGCTTTGAAAGTAACAATATTGGTCAAAACGTAGTTGAGTGAATCAGGTTCTACAACAACACCTAATCCTTCTTTCCATAATGATAATGATGAAAAAGGGTCATTTGCTTGATAGAAAACGTAGTTGAGTGAATCAGGTTCTACAACAACACCTAATCCTTCATACCATAATGAAAATTATGAAAAAAGGTCATTTGCTTGATAGAAACAGTGAAAGCTAAGGCATTCTTAATACAGTCCGTTTTAGCTGTTTTCTCCTTCTGCAAAAGCTTTGAAAGTAACAATATTGGTCAAAACGTAGTTGAGTGAATCAGGTTCTAAAACTAGACCTTATCCTTCATACCATAATGATAATGATGAAAAAAGGTCATTTGCTTGATAGAAAACATAGTTGAGTGATTCAGGTTCTACAACAACATCTAATCCTTCATACCATAATGATAATGATGAAAAAAGATCATTTGCTTGATAGAAACAGTGAAAGCTAAAGCATTCTTCATACAGTCCGTTTTAGCTGTTTTCTCTTTCTGCAAAAGCTTTGAAAGTAACAATATGGGTCAAAACGAAATTGAGTGAATCAGGTTCTAAAACTAGACCTTATCCTTCATACCATAATGATAATGATGAAAAAGGGTCATTTGCTTGATAGAAAACGTAGTTGAGTGAATCGGGTTCTACAACAACACCTAATCCTTCATACCATAATGAAAATTATGAAAAAAGGTCATTTGCTTGATAGAAACAGTGAAAGCTAAGGCATTCTTAATACAGTCCGTTTTAGCTGTTTTCTCCTTCTGCAAAAGCTTTGAAAGTAACAATATTGGTCAAAACGTAGTTGAGTGAATCAGGTTCTAAAACTAGACCTTATCCTTCATACCATAATGATAATGATGAAAAAAGGTCATTTGCTTGATAGAAACAGTGAAAGCTAAAGCATTCTTCATATAGTCCGTTTTAGCTGTTTTCTCCTTCTGCAAAAGCTTTGAAAGTAACAATATTGGTCAAAACGTAGTTGAGTGAATCAGGTTCTAAAACTAGACCTTATCCTTCATACCATAATGATAATGATGAAAAAGGGTCATTTGCTTGATAGAAAACGTAGTTGAGTGAATCAGGTTCTAAAACTAGACCTAATCCTTCTTTCCATAATGATAATGATGAAAAAGGGTCATTTGCTTGATAGAAAACGTAGTTGAGTGAATCGGGTTCTACAACAACACCTAATCCTTCATACCATAATGAAAATGATGAAAAAGGGTCATTTGCTTGATAGAAACAGTGAAAGGTAAGGCATTCTTAATACAGTCCGTTTCAGCTGTTTTCTCCTTCTGCAAAAGCTTTGAAAGTAACAATATTGGTCAAAACGTAGTTGAGTGAATCAGGTTCTAAAACTAGACCTTATCCTTCATACCATAATGATAATGATGAAAAAAGGTCATTTGCTTGATAGAAAACATAGTTGAGTGATTCAGGTTCTATAACAACATCTAATCCTTCATACCATAATGATAATGATGAAAAAAGATCATTTGCTTGATAGAAACAGTGAAAGCTAAAGCATTCTTAATACAGTCCGTTTTAGCTGTTTTCTCCTTCTGCAAAAGCTTTGAAAGTAACAATATGGGTCAAAACGTAGTTGAGTGAATCAGGTTCTAAAACTAGACCTTATCCTTCATACCATAATGATAATGATGAAAAAGGGTCATTTGCTTGATAGAAAACGTAGTTGAGTGAATCAGGTTCTACAACAACACCTAATCCTTCATACCATAATGATAATGATGAAAAAAGATCATTCGCTTGATAGAAACAGTGAAACCTAAAGCATTCTTCATATAGTCCGTTTTAGCTGTTTTCTCCTTCTGCAAAAGCTTTGAAAGTAACAATATTGGTCAAAACGTAGTTGAGTGAATCAGGTTCTACAACAACACCTAATCCTTCTTTCCATAATGATAATGATGAAAAAGGGTCATTTGCTTGATAGAAAACGTAGTTGAGTGAATCAGGTTCTACAACAACACCTAATGCTTCATACCATAATGAAAATTATGAAAAAAGGTCATTTGCTTGATAGAAACAGTGAAAGCTAAGGCATTCTTAATACAGTCCGTTTTAGCTGTTTTCTCCTTCTGCAAAAGCTTTGAAAGTAACAATATTGGTCAAAACGTAGTTGAGTGAATCAGGTTCTAAAACTAGACCTTATCCTTCATACCATAATGATAATGATGAAAAAAGGTCATTTGCTTGATAGAAAACATAGTTGAGTGATTCAGGTTCTACAACAACATCTAATCCTTCATACCATAATGATAATGATGAAAAAAGATCATTTGCTTGATAGAAACAGTGAAAGCTAAAGCATTCTTCATATAGTCCGTTTTAGCTGTTTTCTCCTTCTGCAAAAGCTTTGAAAGTAACAATATTGGTCAAAACGTAGTTGAGTGAATCAGGTTCTACAACAACACCTAATCCTTCATACCATAATGATAATGATGAAAAAAGATCATTTGCTTGATAGAAACAGTGAAAGCTAAAGCATTCTTCATACAGTCCGTTTTAGCTGTTTTCTCGTTCTGCAAAAGCTTTGAAAGTAACAATATGGGTCAAAACGAAATTGAGTGAATCAGGTTCTAAAACTAGACCTTATCCTTCATACCATAATGATAATGATGAAAAAGGGTCATTTGCTTGATAGAAAACGTAGTTGAGTGAATCGGGTTCTACAACAACACCTAATCCTTCATACCATAATGAAAATGATGAAAAAAGGTCATTTGCTTGATAGAAACAGTGAAAGGTAAGGCATTCTTAATACAGTCCTTTTCAGCTGTTTTCTCCTTCTGCAAAAGCTTTGAAAGTAACAATATTGGTCAAAACGTAGTTGAGTGAATCAGGTTCTAAAACTAGACCTTATCCTTCATACCATAATGATAATGATGAAAAAAGGTCATTTGCTTGATAGAAAACATAGTTGAGTGATTCAGGTTCTATAACAACATCTAATCCTTCATACCATAATGATAATGATGAAAAAAGATCATTTGCTTGATAGAAACAGTGAAAGCTAAAGCATTCTTAATACAGTCCGTTTTAGCTGTTTTCTCCTTCTGCAAAAGCTTTGAAAGTAACAATATGGGTCAAAACGTAGTTGAGTGAATCAGGTTCTAAAACTAGACCTTATCCTTCATACCATAATGATAATGATAAAAAAGGGTCATTTGCTTGATAGAAAACGTAGTTGAGTGAATCAGGTTCTACAACAACACCTAATCCTTCATACCATAATGATAATGATGAAAAAAGATCATTCGCTTGATAGAAACAGTGAAACCTAAAGCATTCTTCATATAGTCCGTTTTAGCTGTTTTCTCCTTCTGCAAAAGCTTTGAAAGTAACAATATTGGTCAAAACGTAGTTGAGTGAATTAGGTTCTAAAACTAGACCTTATCCTTCATACCATAATGATAATGATGAAAAAGGGTCATTTGCTTGATAGAAAACGTAGTTGAGTGAATCGGGTTCTACAACAACACCTAATCCTTCATACCATAATGAAAATGATGAAAAAAGGTCATTTGCTTGATAGAAACAGTGAAAGGTAAGGCATTCTTAATACAGTCCGTTTCAGCTGTTTTCTCCTTCTGCAAAAGCTTTGAAAGTAACAATATTGGTCAAAACGTAGTTGAGTGAATCAGGTTCTACAACAACACCTAATCCTTCTTTCCATAATGATAATGATGAAAAAGGGTCATTTGCTTGATAGAAAACGTAGTTGAGTGAATCAGGTTCTACAACAACACCTAATCCTTCATACCATAATGAAAATTATGAAAAAAGGTCATTTGCTTGATAGAAACAGTGAAAGCTAAGGCATTCTTAATACAGTCCGTTTTAGCTGTTTTCTCCTTCTGCAAAAGCTTTGAAAGTAACAATATTGGTCAAAACGTAGTTGAGTGAATCAGGTTCTAAAACTAGACCTTATCCTTCATACCATAATGATAATGATGAAAAAAGGTCATTTGCTTGATAGAAAACATAGTTGAGTGATTCAGGTTCTACAACAACATCTAATCCTTCATACCATAATGATAATGATGAAAAAAGATCATTTGCTTGATAGAAACAGTGAAAGCTAAAGCATTCTTCATACAGTCCGTTTTAGCTGTTTTCTCTTTCTGCAAAAGCTTTGAAAGTAACAATATGGGTCAAAACGAAATTGAGTGAATCAGGTTCTAAAACTAGACCTTATCCTTCATACCATAATGATAATGATGAAAAAGGGTCATTTGCTTGATAGAAAACGTAGTTGAGTGAATCGGGTTCTACAACAACACCTAATCCTTCATACCATAATGAAAATTATGAAAAAAGGTCATTTGCTTGATAGAAACAGTGAAAGCTAAGGCATTCTTAATACAGTCCGTTTTAGCTGTTTTCTCCTTCTGCAAAAGCTTTGAAAGTAACAATATTGGTCAAAACGTAGTTGAGTGAATCAGGTTCTAAAACTAGACCTTATCCTTCATACCATAATGATAATGATGAAAAAAGGTCATTTGCTTGATAGAAAACATAGTTGAGTGATTCAGGTTCTATAACAACATCTAATCCTTCATACCATAATGATAATGATGAAAAAAGATCATTTGCTTGATAGAAACAGTGAAAGCTAAAGCATTCTTAATACAGTCCGTTTTAGCTGTTTTCTCCTTCTGCAAAAGCTTTGAAAGTAACAATATGGGTCAAAACGTAGTTGAGTGAATCAGGTTCTAAAACTAGACCTTATCCTTCATACCATAATGATAATGATGAAAAAGGGTCATTTGCTTGATAGAAAACGTAGTTGAGTGAATCAGGTTCTACAACAACACCTAATCCTTCATACCATAATGATAATGATGAAAAAAGATCATTCGCTTGATAGAAACAGTGAAACCTAAAGCATTCTTCATATAGTCCGTTTTAGCTGTTTTCTCCTTCTGCAAAAGCTTTGAAAGTAACAATATTGGTCAAAACGTAGTTGAGTGAATCAGGTTCTAAAACTAGACCTTATCCTTCATACCATAATGATAATGATGAAAAAGGGTCATTTGCTTGATAGAAAACGTAGTTGAGTGAATCAGGTTCTAAAACTAGACCTAATCCTTCTTTCCATAATGATAATGATGAAAAAGGGTCATTTGCTTGATAGAAAACGTAGTTGAGTGAATCGGGTTCTACAACAACACCTAATCCTTCATACCATAATGAAAATGATGAAAAAGGGTCATTTGCTTGATAGAAACAGTGAAAGGTAAGGCATTCTTAATACAGTCCGTTTCAGCTGTTTTCTCCTTCTGCAAAAGCTTTGAAAGTAACAATATTGGTCAAAACGTAGTTGAGTGAATCAGGTTCTAAAACTAGACCTTATCCTTCATACCATAATGATAATGATGAAAAAAGGTCATTTGCTTGATAGAAAACATAGTTGAGTGATTCAGGTTCTATAACAACATCTAATCCTTCATACCATAATGATAATGATGAAAAAAGATCATTTGCTTGATAGAAACAGTGAAAGCTAAAGCATTCTTAATACAGTCCGTTTTAGCTGTTTTCTCCTTCTGCAAAAGCTTTGAAAGTAACAATATGGGTCAAAACGTAGTTGAGTGAATCAGGTTCTAAAACTAGACCTTATCCTTCATACCATAATGATAATGATGAAAAAGGGTCATTTGCTTGATAGAAAACGTAGTTGAGTGAATCAGGTTCTACAACAACACCTAATCCTTCATACCATAATGATAATGATGAAAAAAGATCATTCGCTTGATAGAAACAGTGAAAGCTAAAGCATTCTTCATATAGTCCGTTTTAGCTGTTTTCTCCTTCTGCAAAAGCTTTGAAAGTAACAATATTGGTCAAAACGTAGTTGAGTGAATCAGGTTCTACAACAACACCTAATCCTTCATACCATAATGATAATGATGAAAAAAGATCATTTGCTTGATAGAAACAGTGAAAGCTAAAGCATTCTTCATACAGTCCGTTTTAGCTGTTTTCTCGTTCTGCAAAAGCTTTGAAAGTAACAATATGGGTCAAAACGAAATTGAGTGAATCAGGTTCTAAAACTAGACCTTATCCTTCATACCATAATGATAATGATGAAAAAGGGTCATTTGCTTGATAGAAAACGTAGTTGAGTGAATCGGGTTCTACAACAACACCTAATCCTTCATACCATAATGAAAATGATGAAAAAAGGTCATTTGCTTGATAGAAACAGTGAAAGGTAAGGCATTCTTAATACAGTCCTTTTCAGCTGTTTTCTCCTTCTGCAAAAGCTTTGAAAGTAACAATATTGGTCAAAACGTAGTTGAGTGAATCAGGTTCTAAAACTAGACCTTATCCTTCATACCATAATGATAATGATGAAAAAAGGTCATTTGCTTGATAGAAAACATAGTTGAGTGATTCAGGTTCTATAACAACATCTAATCCTTCATACCATAATGATAATGATGAAAAAAGATCATTTGCTTGATAGAAACAGTGAAAGCTAAAGCATTCTTAATACAGTCCGTTTTAGCTGTTTTCTCCTTCTGCAAAAGCTTTGAAAGTAACAATATGGGTCAAAACGTAGTTGAGTGAATCAGGTTCTAAAACTAGACCTTATCCTTCATACCATAATGATAATGATAAAAAAGGGTCATTTGCTTGATAGAAAACGTAGTTGAGTGAATCAGGTTCTACAACAACACCTAATCCTTCATACCATAATGATAATGATGAAAAAAGATCATTCGCTTGATAGAAACAGTGAAACCTAAAGCATTCTTCATATAGTCCGTTTTAGCTGTTTTCTCCTTCTGCAAAAGCTTTGAAAGTAACAATATTGGTCAAAACGTAGTTGAGTGAATTAGGTTCTAAAACTAGACCTTATCCTTCATACCATAATGATAATGATGAAAAAGGGTCATTTGCTTGATAGAAAACGTAGTTGAGTGAATCGGGTTCTACAACAACACCTAATCCTTCATACCATAATGAAAATGATGAAAAAAGGTCATTTGCTTGATAGAAACAGTGAAAGGTAAGGCATTCTTAATACAGTCCGTTTCAGCTGTTTTCTCCTTCTGCAAAAGCTTTGAAAGTAACAATATTGGTCAAAACGTAGTTGAGTGAATCAGGTTCTACAACAACACCTAATCCTTCTTTCCATAATGATAATGATGAAAAAGGGTCATTTGCTTGATAGAAAACGTAGTTGAGTGAATCAGGTTCTACAACAACACCTAATCCTTCATACCATAATGAAAATTATGAAAAAAGGTCATTTGCTTGATAGAAACAGTGAAAGCTAAGGCATTCTTAATACAGTCCGTTTTAGCTGTTTTCTCCTTCTGCAAAAGCTTTGAAAGTAACAATATTGGTCAAAACGTAGTTGAGTGAATCAGGTTCTAAAACTAGACCTTATCCTTCATACCATAATGATAATGATGAAAAAAGGTCATTTGCTTGATAGAAAACATAGTTGAGTGATTCAGGTTCTACAACAACATCTAATCCTTCATACCATAATGATAATGATGAAAAAAGATCATTTGCTTGATAGAAACAGTGAAAGCTAAAGCATTCTTCATACAGTCCGTTTTAGCTGTTTTCTCTTTCTGCAAAAGCTTTGAAAGTAACAATATGGGTCAAAACGAAATTGAGTGAATCAGGTTCTAAAACTAGACCTTATCCTTCATACCATAATGATAATGATGAAAAAGGGTCATTTGCTTGATAGAAAACGTAGTTGAGTGAATCGGGTTCTACAACAACACCTAATCCTTCATACCATAATGAAAATTATGAAAAAAGGTCATTTGCTTGATAGAAACAGTGAAAGCTAAGGCATTCTTAATACAGTCCGTTTTAGCTGTTTTCTCCTTCTGCAAAAGCTTTGAAAGTAACAATATTGGTCAAAACGTAGTTGAGTGAATCAGGTTCTAAAACTAGACCTTATCCTTCATACCATAATGATAATGATGAAAAAAGGTCATTTGCTTGATAGAAAACATAGTTGAGTGATTCAGGTTCTATAACAACATCTAATCCTTCATACCATAATGATAATGATGAAAAAAGATCATTTGCTTGATAGAAACAGTGAAAGCTAAAGCATTCTTAATACAGTCCGTTTTAGCTGTTTTCTCCTTCTGCAAAAGCTTTGAAAGTAACAATATGGGTCAAAACGTAGTTGAGTGAATCAGGTTCTAAAACTAGACCTTATCCTTCATACCATAATGATAATGATGAAAAAGGGTCATTTGCTTGATAGAAAACGTAGTTGAGTGAATCAGGTTCTACAACAACACCTAATCCTTCATACCATAATGATAATGATGAAAAAAGATCATTCGCTTGATAGAAACAGTGAAACCTAAAGCATTCTTCATATAGTCCGTTTTAGCTGTTTTCTCCTTCTGCAAAAGCTTTGAAAGTAACAATATTGGTCAAAACGTAGTTGAGTGAATCAGGTTCTAAAACTAGACCTTATCCTTCATACCATAATGATAATGATGAAAAAGGGTCATTTGCTTGATAGAAAACGTAGTTGAGTGAATCAGGTTCTAAAACTAGACCTAATCCTTCTTTCCATAATGATAATGATGAAAAAGGGTCATTTGCTTGATAGAAAACGTAGTTGAGTGAATCGGGTTCTACAACAACACCTAATCCTTCATACCATAATGAAAATGATGAAAAAGGGTCATTTGCTTGATAGAAACAGTGAAAGGTAAGGCATTCTTAATACAGTCCGTTTCAGCTGTTTTCTCCTTCTGCAAAAGCTTTGAAAGTAACAATATTGGTCAAAACGTAGTTGAGTGAATCAGGTTCTAAAACTAGACCTTATCCTTCATACCATAATGATAATGATGAAAAAAGGTCATTTGCTTGATAGAAAACATAGTTGAGTGATTCAGGTTCTATAACAACATCTAATCCTTCATACCATAATGATAATGATGAAAAAAGATCATTTGCTTGATAGAAACAGTGAAAGCTAAAGCATTCTTAATACAGTCCGTTTTAGCTGTTTTCTCCTTCTGCAAAAGCTTTGAAAGTAACAATATGGGTCAAAACGTAGTTGAGTGAATCAGGTTCTAAAACTAGACCTTATCCTTCATACCATAATGATAATGATGAAAAAGGGTCATTTGCTTGATAGAAAACGTAGTTGAGTGAATCAGGTTCTACAACAACACCTAATCCTTCATACCATAATGATAATGATGAAAAAAGATCATTCGCTTGATAGAAACAGTGAAAGCTAAAGCATTCTTCATATAGTCCGTTTTAGCTGTTTTCTCCTTCTGCAAAAGCTTTGAAAGTAACAATATTGGTCAAAACGTAGTTGAGTGAATCAGGTTCTACAACAACACCTAATCCTTCATACCATAATGATAATGATGAAAAAAGATCATTTGCTTGATAGAAACAGTGAAAGCTAAAGCATTCTTCATACAGTCCGTTTTAGCTGTTTTCTCGTTCTGCAAAAGCTTTGAAAGTAACAATATGGGTCAAAACGAAATTGAGTGAATCAGGTTCTAAAACTAGACCTTATCCTTCATACCATAATGATAATGATGAAAAAGGGTCATTTGCTTGATAGAAAACGTAGTTGAGTGAATCGGGTTCTACAACAACACCTAATCCTTCATACCATAATGAAAATGATGAAAAAAGGTCATTTGCTTGATAGAAACAGTGAAAGGTAAGGCATTCTTAATACAGTCCTTTTCAGCTGTTTTCTCCTTCTGCAAAAGCTTTGAAAGTAACAATATTGGTCAAAACGTAGTTGAGTGAATCAGGTTCTAAAACTAGACCTTATCCTTCATACCATAATGATAATGATGAAAAAAGGTCATTTGCTTGATAGAAAACATAGTTGAGTGATTCAGGTTCTATAACAACATCTAATCCTTCATACCATAATGATAATGATGAAAAAAGATCATTTGCTTGATAGAAACAGTGAAAGCTAAAGCATTCTTAATACAGTCCGTTTTAGCTGTTTTCTCCTTCTGCAAAAGCTTTGAAAGTAACAATATGGGTCAAAACGTAGTTGAGTGAATCAGGTTCTAAAACTAGACCTTATCCTTCATACCATAATGATAATGATAAAAAAGGGTCATTTGCTTGATAGAAAACGTAGTTGAGTGAATCAGGTTCTACAACAACACCTAATCCTTCATACCATAATGATAATGATGAAAAAAGATCATTCGCTTGATAGAAACAGTGAAACCTAAAGCATTCTTCATATAGTCCGTTTTAGCTGTTTTCTCCTTCTGCAAAAGCTTTGAAAGTAACAATATTGGTCAAAACGTAGTTGAGTGAATTAGGTTCTAAAACTAGACCTTATCCTTCATACCATAATGATAATGATGAAAAAGGGTCATTTGCTTGATAGAAAACGTAGTTGAGTGAATCGGGTTCTACAACAACACCTAATCCTTCATACCATAATGAAAATGATGAAAAAAGGTCATTTGCTTGATAGAAACAGTGAAAGGTAAGGCATTCTTAATACAGTCCGTTTCAGCTGTTTTCTCCTTCTGCAAAAGCTTTGAAAGTAACAATATTGGTCAAAACGTAGTTGAGTGAATCAGGTTCTACAACAACACCTAATCCTTCTTTCCATAATGATAATGATGAAAAAGGGTCATTTGCTTGATAGAAAACGTAGTTGAGTGAATCAGGTTCTACAACAACACCTAATCCTTCATACCATAATGAAAATTATGAAAAAAGGTCATTTGCTTGATAGAAACAGTGAAAGCTAAGGCATTCTTAATACAGTCCGTTTTAGCTGTTTTCTCCTTCTGCAAAAGCTTTGAAAGTAACAATATTGGTCAAAACGTAGTTGAGTGAATCAGGTTCTAAAACTAGACCTTATCCTTCATACCATAATGATAATGATGAAAAAAGGTCATTTGCTTGATAGAAAACATAGTTGAGTGATTCAGGTTCTACAACAACATCTAATCCTTCATACCATAATGATAATGATGAAAAAAGATCATTTGCTTGATAGAAACAGTGAAAGCTAAAGCATTCTTCATACAGTCCGTTTTAGCTGTTTTCTCTTTCTGCAAAAGCTTTGAAAGTAACAATATGGGTCAAAACGAAATTGAGTGAATCAGGTTCTAAAACTAGACCTTATCCTTCATACCATAATGATAATGATGAAAAAGGGTCATTTGCTTGATAGAAAACGTAGTTGAGTGAATCGGGTTCTACAACAACACCTAATCCTTCATACCATAATGAAAATTATGAAAAAAGGTCATTTGCTTGATAGAAACAGTGAAAGCTAAGGCATTCTTAATACAGTCCGTTTTAGCTGTTTTCTCCTTCTGCAAAAGCTTTGAAAGTAACAATATTGGTCAAAACGTAGTTGAGTGAATCAGGTTCTAAAACTAGACCTTATCCTTCATACCATAATGATAATGATGAAAAAAGGTCATTTGCTTGATAGAAAACATAGTTGAGTGATTCAGGTTCTATAACAACATCTAATCCTTCATACCATAATGATAATGATGAAAAAAGATCATTTGCTTGATAGAAACAGTGAAAGCTAAAGCATTCTTAATACAGTCCGTTTTAGCTGTTTTCTCCTTCTGCAAAAGCTTTGAAAGTAACAATATGGGTCAAAACGTAGTTGAGTGAATCAGGTTCTAAAACTAGACCTTATCCTTCATACCATAATGATAATGATGAAAAAGGGTCATTTGCTTGATAGAAAACGTAGTTGAGTGAATCAGGTTCTACAACAACACCTAATCCTTCATACCATAATGATAATGATGAAAAAAGATCATTCGCTTGATAGAAACAGTGAAACCTAAAGCATTCTTCATATAGTCCGTTTTAGCTGTTTTCTCCTTCTGCAAAAGCTTTGAAAGTAACAATATTGGTCAAAACGTAGTTGAGTGAATCAGGTTCTAAAACTAGACCTTATCCTTCATACCATAATGATAATGATGAAAAAGGGTCATTTGCTTGATAGAAAACGTAGTTGAGTGAATCAGGTTCTAAAACTAGACCTAATCCTTCTTTCCATAATGATAATGATGAAAAAGGGTCATTTGCTTGATAGAAAACGTAGTTGAGTGAATCAGGTTCTAAAACTAGACCTAATCCTTCTTTCCATAATGATAATGATGAAAAAGGGTCATTTGCTTGATAGAAAACGTAGTTGAGTGAATCGGGTTCTACAACAACACCTAATCCTTCATACCATAATGAAAATGATGAAAAAGGGTCATTTGCTTGATAGAAACAGTGAAAGGTAAGGCATTCTTAATACAGTCCGTTTCAGCTGTTTTCTCCTTCTGCAAAAGCTTTGAAAGTAACAATATTGGTCAAAACGTAGTTGAGTGAATCAGGTTCTAAAACTAGACCTTATCCTTCATACCATAATGATAATGATGAAAAAAGGTCATTTGCTTGATAGAAAACATAGTTGAGTGATTCAGGTTCTATAACAACATCTAATCCTTCATACCATAATGATAATGATGAAAAAAGATCATTTGCTTGATAGAAACAGTGAAAGCTAAAGCATTCTTAATACAGTCCGTTTTAGCTGTTTTCTCCTTCTGCAAAAGCTTTGAAAGTAACAATATGGGTCAAAACGTAGTTGAGTGAATCAGGTTCTAAAACTAGACCTTATCCTTCATACCATAATGATAATGATGAAAAAGGGTCATTTGCTTGATAGAAAACGTAGTTGAGTGAATCAGGTTCTACAACAACACCTAATCCTTCATACCATAATGATAATGATGAAAAAAGATCATTCGCTTGATAGAAACAGTGAAAGCTAAAGCATTCTTCATATAGTCCGTTTTAGCTGTTTTCTCCTTCTGCAAAAGCTTTGAAAGTAACAATATTGGTCAAAACGTAGTTGAGTGAATCAGGTTCTACAACAACACCTAATCCTTCATACCATAATGATAATGATGAAAAAAGATCATTTGCTTGATAGAAACAGTGAAAGCTAAAGCATTCTTCATACAGTCCGTTTTAGCTGTTTTCTCGTTCTGCAAAAGCTTTGAAAGTAACAATATGGGTCAAAACGAAATTGAGTGAATCAGGTTCTAAAACTAGACCTTATCCTTCATACCATAATGATAATGATGAAAAAGGGTCATTTGCTTGATAGAAAACGTAGTTGAGTGAATCGGGTTCTACAACAACACCTAATCCTTCATACCATAATGAAAATGATGAAAAAAGGTCATTTGCTTGATAGAAACAGTGAAAGGTAAGGCATTCTTAATACAGTCCTTTTCAGCTGTTTTCTCCTTCTGCAAAAGCTTTGAAAGTAACAATATTGGTCAAAACGTAGTTGAGTGAATCAGGTTCTAAAACTAGACCTTATCCTTCATACCATAATGATAATGATGAAAAAAGGTCATTTGCTTGATAGAAAACATAGTTGAGTGATTCAGGTTCTATAACAACATCTAATCCTTCATACCATAATGATAATGATGAAAAAAGATCATTTGCTTGATAGAAACAGTGAAAGCTAAAGCATTCTTAATACAGTCCGTTTTAGCTGTTTTCTCCTTCTGCAAAAGCTTTGAAAGTAACAATATGGGTCAAAACGTAGTTGAGTGAATCAGGTTCTAAAACTAGACCTTATCCTTCATACCATAATGATAATGATAAAAAAGGGTCATTTGCTTGATAGAAAACGTAGTTGAGTGAATCAGGTTCTACAACAACACCTAATCCTTCATACCATAATGATAATGATGAAAAAAGATCATTCGCTTGATAGAAACAGTGAAACCTAAAGCATTCTTCATATAGTCCGTTTTAGCTGTTTTCTCCTTCTGCAAAAGCTTTGAAAGTAACAATATTGGTCAAAACGTAGTTGAGTGAATTAGGTTCTAAAACTAGACCTTATCCTTCATACCATAATGATAATGATGAAAAAGGGTCATTTGCTTGATAGAAAACGTAGTTGAGTGAATCGGGTTCTACAACAACACCTAATCCTTCATACCATAATGAAAATGATGAAAAAAGGTCATTTGCTTGATAGAAACAGTGAAAGGTAAGGCATTCTTAATACAGTCCGTTTCAGCTGTTTTCTCCTTCTGCAAAAGCTTTGAAAGTAACAATATTGGTCAAAACGTAGTTGAGTGAATCAGGTTCTACAACAACACCTAATCCTTCTTTCCATAATGATAATGATGAAAAAGGGTCATTTGCTTGATAGAAAACGTAGTTGAGTGAATCAGGTTCTACAACAACACCTAATCCTTCATACCATAATGAAAATTATGAAAAAAGGTCATTTGCTTGATAGAAACAGTGAAAGCTAAGGCATTCTTAATACAGTCCGTTTTAGCTGTTTTCTCCTTCTGCAAAAGCTTTGAAAGTAACAATATTGGTCAAAACGTAGTTGAGTGAATCAGGTTCTAAAACTAGACCTTATCCTTCATACCATAATGATAATGATGAAAAAAGGTCATTTGCTTGATAGAAAACATAGTTGAGTGATTCAGGTTCTACAACAACATCTAATCCTTCATACCATAATGATAATGATGAAAAAAGATCATTTGCTTGATAGAAACAGTGAAAGCTAAAGCATTCTTCATACAGTCCGTTTTAGCTGTTTTCTCTTTCTGCAAAAGCTTTGAAAGTAACAATATGGGTCAAAACGAAATTGAGTGAATCAGGTTCTAAAACTAGACCTTATCCTTCATACCATAATGATAATGATGAAAAAGGGTCATTTGCTTGATAGAAAACGTAGTTGAGTGAATCGGGTTCTACAACAACACCTAATCCTTCATACCATAATGAAAATTATGAAAAAAGGTCATTTGCTTGATAGAAACAGTGAAAGCTAAGGCATTCTTAATACAGTCCGTTTTAGCTGTTTTCTCCTTCTGCAAAAGCTTTGAAAGTAACAATATTGGTCAAAACGTAGTTGAGTGAATCAGGTTCTAAAACTAGACCTTATCCTTCATACCATAATGATAATGATGAAAAAAGGTCATTTGCTTGATAGAAAACATAGTTGAGTGATTCAGGTTCTATAACAACATCTAATCCTTCATACCATAATGATAATGATGAAAAAAGATCATTTGCTTGATAGAAACAGTGAAAGCTAAAGCATTCTTAATACAGTCCGTTTTAGCTGTTTTCTCCTTCTGCAAAAGCTTTGAAAGTAACAATATGGGTCAAAACGTAGTTGAGTGAATCAGGTTCTAAAACTAGACCTTATCCTTCATACCATAATGATAATGATGAAAAAGGGTCATTTGCTTGATAGAAAACGTAGTTGAGTGAATCAGGTTCTACAACAACACCTAATCCTTCATACCATAATGATAATGATGAAAAAAGATCATTCGCTTGATAGAAACAGTGAAACCTAAAGCATTCTTCATATAGTCCGTTTTAGCTGTTTTCTCCTTCTGCAAAAGCTTTGAAAGTAACAATATTGGTCAAAACGTAGTTGAGTGAATCAGGTTCTAAAACTAGACCTTATCCTTCATACCATAATGATAATGATGAAAAAGGGTCATTTGCTTGATAGAAAACGTAGTTGAGTGAATCAGGTTCTAAAACTAGACCTAATCCTTCTTTCCATAATGATAATGATGAAAAAGGGTCATTTGCTTGATAGAAAACGTAGTTGAGTGAATCGGGTTCTACAACAACACCTAATCCTTCATACCATAATGAAAATGATGAAAAAGGGTCATTTGCTTGATAGAAACAGTGAAAGGTAAGGCATTCTTAATACAGTCCGTTTCAGCTGTTTTCTCCTTCTGCAAAAGCTTTGAAAGTAACAATATTGGTCAAAACGTAGTTGAGTGAATCAGGTTCTAAAACTAGACCTTATCCTTCATACCATAATGATAATGATGAAAAAAGGTCATTTGCTTGATAGAAAACATAGTTGAGTGATTCAGGTTCTATAACAACATCTAATCCTTCATACCATAATGATAATGATGAAAAAAGATCATTTGCTTGATAGAAACAGTGAAAGCTAAAGCATTCTTAATACAGTCCGTTTTAGCTGTTTTCTCCTTCTGCAAAAGCTTTGAAAGTAACAATATGGGTCAAAACGTAGTTGAGTGAATCAGGTTCTAAAACTAGACCTTATCCTTCATACCATAATGATAATGATGAAAAAGGGTCATTTGCTTGATAGAAAACGTAGTTGAGTGAATCAGGTTCTACAACAACACCTAATCCTTCATACCATAATGATAATGATGAAAAAAGATCATTCGCTTGATAGAAACAGTGAAACCTAAAGCATTCTTCATATAGTCCGTTTTAGCTGTTTTCTCCTTCTGCAAAAGCTTTGAAAGTAACAATATTGGTCAAAACGTAGTTGAGTGAATCAGGTTCTACAACAACACCTAATCCTTCTTTCCATAATGATAATGATGAAAAAGGGTCATTTGCTTGATAGAAAACGTAGTTGAGTGAATCAGGTTCTACAACAACACCTAATCCTTCATACCATAATGAAAATTATGAAAAAAGGTCATTTGCTTGATAGAAACAGTGAAAGCTAAGGCATTCTTAATACAGTCCGTTTTAGCTGTTTTCTCCTTCTGCAAAAGCTTTGAAAGTAACAATATTGGTCAAAACGTAGTTGAGTGAATCAGGTTCTAAAACTAGACCTTATCCTTCATACCATAATGATAATGATGAAAAAAGGTCATTTGCTTGATAGAAAACATAGTTGAGTGATTCAGGTTCTACAACAACATCTAATCCTTCATACCATAATGATAATGATGAAAAAAGATCATTTGCTTGATAGAAACAGTGAAAGCTAAAGCATTCTTCATATAGTCCGTTTTAGCTGTTTTCTCCTTCTGCAAAAGCTTTGAAAGTAACAATATTGGTCAAAACGTAGTTGAGTGAATCAGGTTCTACAACAACACCTAATCCTTCATACCATAATGATAATGATGAAAAAAGATCATTTGCTTGATAGAAACAGTGAAAGCTAAAGCATTCTTCATACAGTCCGTTTTAGCTGTTTTCTCGTTCTGCAAAAGCTTTGAAAGTAACAATATGGGTCAAAACGAAATTGAGTGAATCAGGTTCTAAAACTAGACCTTATCCTTCATACCATAATGATAATGATGAAAAAGGGTCATTTGCTTGATAGAAAACGTAGTTGAGTGAATCGGGTTCTACAACAACACCTAATCCTTCATACCATAATGAAAATGATGAAAAAAGGTCATTTGCTTGATAGAAACAGTGAAAGGTAAGGCATTCTTAATACAGTCCTTTTCAGCTGTTTTCTCCTTCTGCAAAATCTTTGAAAGTAACAATATTGGTCAAAACGTAGTTGAGTGAATCAGGTTCTAAAACTAGACCTTATCCTTCATACCATAATGATAATGATGAAAAAAGGTCATTTGCTTGATAGAAAACATAGTTGAGTGATTCAGGTTCTATAACAACATCTAATCCTTCATACCATAATGATAATGATGAAAAAAGATCATTTGCTTGATAGAAACAGTGAAAGCTAAAGCATTCTTAATACAGTCCGTTTTAGCTGTTTTCTCCTTCTGCAAAAGCTTTGAAAGTAACAATATGGGTCAAAACGTAGTTGAGTGAATCAGGTTCTAAAACTAGACCTTATCCTTCATACCATAATGATAATGATAAAAAAGGGTCATTTGCTTGATAGAAAACGTAGTTGAGTGAATCAGGTTCTACAACAACACCTAATCCTTCATACCATAATGATAATGATGAAAAAAGATCATTCACTTGATAGAAACAGTGAAACCTAAATCATTCGTCATATAGTCCGTTTTAGCTGTTTTCTCCTTCTGCAAAAGCTTTGAAAGTAACAATATTGGTCAAAACGTAGTTGAGTGAATTAGGTTCTAAAACTAGACCTTATCCTTCATACCATAATGATAATGATGAAAAAGGGTCATTTGCTTGATAGAAAACGTAGTTGAGTGAATCGGGTTCTACAACAACACCTAATCCTTCATACCATAATGAAAATGATGAAAAAAGGTCATTTGCTTGATAGAAACAGTGAAAGCTAAGGCATTCTTAATACAGTCCGTTTTAGCTGTTTTCTCCTTCTGCAAAAGCTTTGAAAGTAACAATATTGGTCAAAACGTAGTTGAGTGAATCAGGTTCTAAAACTAGACCTTATCCTTCATACCATAATGATAATGATGAAAAGGGGTCATTTGCTTGATAGAAACAGTGAAAGCTAAATCATTCTTCATACAGTCCGTTTTAGCTGTTTTCTCTTTCTGCAAAAGCTTTGAAAGTAACAATATGGGTCAAAACGAAGTTGAGTGAATCAGGTTCTAAAACTAGACCTTATCCTTCATACCATAATGATAATGATGAAAAAGGGTCATTTGCTTGATAGAAAACATAGTTGAGTGAATCAGGTTCTAGAAACACGCCTAATCCTTCTTTCCATAATGATAATGATGAAAAAGGGGCATTTGCTTGATAGAAAACGTAGTTGAGTGAATCAGGTTCTAAATCTAGACCTAATCCTTCATACCATAATGATAATGATGAAAAAGGGTCATTTGCTTGATAGAAACAGTGAAAGCTAAGGCATTCTTCATACAGTCCGTTTTAGCTGTTTTCTCCTTCTGCAAAAGCTTTGAAAGTAACAATATTGGTCAAAACGTAGTTGAGTGAATCGGGTTCTCCAACAACACCTAATCCTTCATACCATAATGAAAATGATGAAAAAGGGTCATTTGCTTGATAGAAACAGTGAAAGCTAAGGCATTCTTAATACAGTCCGTTTTAGCTGTTTTCTCCTTCTGCAAAAGCTTTGAAAGTAACAATATTGGTCAAAACGTAGTTGAGTGAATCAGGTTCTAAAACTAGACCTTATCCTTCATACCATAATGATAATGATGAAAAAAGGTCATTTGCTTGATAGAAAACATAGTTGAGTGATTCAGGTTCTATAACAACATCTAATCCTTCATACCATAATGATAATGATGAAAAAAGATCATTTGCTTGATAGAAACAGTGAAAGCTAAAGCATTCTTAATACAGTCCGTTTTAGCTGTTTTCTCCTTCTGCAAAAGCTTTGAAAGTAACAATATGGGTCAAAACGTAGTTGAGTTAATCAGGTTCTAAAACTAGACCTTATCCTTCATACCATAATGATAATGATGAAAAAGGGTCATTTGCTTGATAGAAAACGTAGTTGAGTGAATCAGGTTCTACAACAACACCTAATCCTTCATACCATAATGATAATGATGAAAAAAGATCATTCGCTTGATAGAAACAGTGAAACCTAAAGCATTCTTCATATAGTCCGTTTTAGCTGTTTTCTCCTTCTGCAAAAGCTTTGAAAGTAACAATATTGGTCAAAACGTAGTTGAGTGAATTAGGTTCTAAAACTAGACCTTATCCTTCATACCATAATGATAATGATGAAAAAGGGTCATTTGCTTGATAGAAAACGTAGTTGAGTGAATCGGGTTCTACAACAACACCTAATCCTTCATACCATAATGAAAATGATGAAAAAAGGTCATTTGCTTGATAGAAACAGTGAAAGCTAAGGCATTCTTAATACAGTCCGTTTTAGCTGTTTTCTCCTTCTGCAAAAGCTTTGAAAGTAACAATATTGGTCAAAACGTAGTTGAGTGAATCAGGTTCTAAAACTAGACCTTATCCTTCATACCATAATGATAATGATGAAAAGGGGTCATTTGCTTGATAGAAACAGTGAAAGCTAAATCATTCTTCATACAGTCCGTTTTAGCTGTTTTCTCTTTCTGCAAAAGCTTTGAAAGTAACAATATGGGTCAAAACGAAGTTGAGTGAATCAGGTTCTAAAACTAGACCTTATCCTTCATACCATAATGATAATGATGAAAAAGGGTCGTTTGCTTGATAGAAAACATAGTTGAGTGAATCAGGTTCTAGAAACACGCCTAATCCTTCTTTCCATAATGATAATGATGAAAAAGGGGCATTTGCTTGATAGAAAACGTAGTTGAGTGAATCAGGTTCTAAATCTAGACCTAATCCTTCATACCATAATGATAATGATGAAAAAGGGTCATTTGCTTGATAGAAACAGTGAAAGCTAAGGCATTCTTCATACAGTCCGTTTTAGCTGTTTTCTCCTTCTGCAAAAGCTTTGAAAGTAACAATATTGGTCAAAACGTAGTTGAGTGAATCGGGTTCTCCAACAACACCTAATCCTTCATACCATAATGAAAATGATGAAAAAGGGTCATTTGCTTGATAGAAACAGTGAAAGCTAAGGCATTCTTAATACAGTCCGTTTTAGCTGTTTTCTCCTTCTGCAAAAGCTTTGAAAGTAACAATATTGGTCAAAACGTAGTCGAGTGAATCAGGTTCTAAAACTAGACCTTATCCTTCATACCATAATGATAATGATGAAAAAAGGTCATTTGCTTGATAGAAAACATAGTTGAGTGATTCAGGTTCTATAACAACATCTAATCCTTCATACCATAATGATAATGATGAAAAAAGATCATTTGCTTGATAGAAACAGTGAAAGCTAAAGCATTCTTAATACAGTCCGTTTTAGCTGTTTTCTCCTTCTGCAAAAGCTTTGAAAGTAACAATATGGGTCAAAACGTAGTTGAGTTAATCAGGTTCTAAAACTAGACCTTATCCTTCATACCATAATGATAATGATGAAAAAGGGTCATTTGCTTGATAGAAAACGTAGTTGAGTGAATCAGGTTCTACAACAACACCTAATCCTTCATACCATAATGATAATGATGAAAAAAGATCATTCGCTTGATAGAAACAGTGAAACCTAAAGCATTCTTCATATAGTCCGTTTTAGCTGTTTTCTCCTTCTGCAAAAGCTTTGAAAGTAACAATATTGGTCAAAACGTAGTTGAGTGAATTAGGTTCTAAAACTAGACCTTATCCTTCATACCATAATGATAATGATGAAAAAGGGTCATTTGCTTGATAGAAAACGTAGTTGAGTGAATCGGGTTCTACAACAACACCTAATCCTTCATACCATAATGAAAATGATGAAAAAAGGTCATTTGCTTGATAGAAACAGTGAAAGCTAAGGCATTCTTAATACAGTCCGTTTTAGCTGTTTTCTCCTTCTGCAAAAGCTTTGAAAGTAACAATATTGGTCAAAACGTAGTTGAGTGAATCAGGTTCTAAAACTAGACCTTATCCTTCATACCATAATGATAATGATGAAAAAAGATCATTTGCTTGATAGAAAACATAGTTGAGTGATTCAGGTTCTACAACAACATCTAATCCTTCATACCATAATGATAATGATGAAAAAAGATCATTTGCTTGATAGAAACAGTGAAAGCTAAAGCATTCTTCATACAGTCCGTTTTAGCTGTTTTCTCTTTCTGCAAAAGCTTTGAAAGTAACAATATGGGTCAAAACGAAGTTGAGTGAATCAGGTTTTAAAACTAGACCTTATCCTTCATACCATAATGATAATGATGAAAAGGGGTCATTTGCTTGATAGAAACAGTGAAAGCTAAATCATTCTTCATACAGTCCGTTTTAGCTGTTTTCTCTTTCTGCAAAAGCTTTGAAAGTAACAATATGGGTCAAAACGAAGTTGAGTGAATCAGGTTCTAAAACTAGACCTTATCCTTCATACCATAATGATAATGATGAAAAAGGGTCATTTGCTTGATAGAAAACATAGTTGAGTGAATCAGGTTCTAGAACAACGCCTAATCCTTCTTTCCATAATGATAATGATGAAAAAGGGTCATTTGCTTGATAGAAAACGTAGTTGAGTGAATCAGGTTCTAAATCTAGACCTAATCCTTCATACCATAATGATAATGATGAAAAAGGGTCATTTGCTTGATAGAAACAGTGAAAGCTAAGGCATTCTTAATACAGTCCGTTTCAGCTGTTTTCTCCTTCTGCAAAATCTTTGAAAGTAACAATATTGGTCAAAACGTAGTTGAGTGAATCAGGTTCTAAAACTAGACCTTATCCTTCATACCATAATGATAATGATGAAAAAAGGTCATTTGCTTGATAGAAAACATAGTTGAGTGATTCAGGTTCTATAACAACATCTAATCCTTCATACCATAATGATAATGATGAAAAAAGATCATTTGCTTGATAGAAACAGTGAAAGCTAAAGCATTCTTAATACAGTCCGTTTTAGCTGTTTTCTCCTTCTGCAAAAGCTTTGAAAGTAACAATATGGGTCAAAACGTAGTTGAGTTAATCAGGTTCTAAAACTAGACCTTATCCTTCATACCATAATGATAATGATGAAAAAGGGTCATTTGCTTGATAGAAAACGTAGTTGAGTGAATCAGGTTCTACAACAACACCTAATCCTTCATACCATAATGATAATGATGAAAAAAGATCATTCGCTTGATAGAAACAGTGAAACCTAAAGCATTCTTCATATAGTCCGTTTTAGCTGTTTTCTCCTTCTGCAAAAGCTTTGAAAGTAACAATATTGGTCAAAACGTAGTTGAGTGAATCGGGTTCTCCAACAACACCTAATCCTTCATACCATAATGAAAATGATGAAAAAGGGTCATTTGCTTGATAGAAACAGTGAAAGCTAAGGCATTCTTCATACAGTCCATTTTAGCTGTTTTCTCTTTCTGCAAAAGCTTTGAAAGTAACAATATGGGTCAAAACGTAGTTGAGTGAATCAGGTTCTAAAACTAGACCTTATCCTTCATACCATAATGATAATGATGAAAAAGGGTCATTTGCTTGATAGAAAACGTAGTTGAGTGAATCGGGTTCTACAACAACACCTAATCCTTCATACCATAATGAAAATGATGAAAAAAGGTCATTTGCTTGATAGAAACAGTGAAAGGTAAGGCATTCTTAATACAGTCCGTTTCAGCTGTTTTCTCCTTCTGCAAAATCTTTGAAAGTAACAATATTGGTCAAAACGTAGTTGAGTGAATCAGGTTCTAAAACTAGACCTTATCCTTCATACCATAATGATAATGATGAAAAAAGGTCATTTGCTTGATAGAAAACATAGTTGAGTGATTCAGGTTCTATAACAACATCTAATCCTTCATACCATAATGATAATGATGAAAAAAGATCATTTGCTTGATAGAAACAGTGAAAGCTAAAGCATTCTTAATACAGTCCGTTTTAGCTGTTTTCTCCTTCTGCAAAAGCTTTGAAAGTAACAATATGGGTCAAAACGTAGTTGAGTTAATCAGGTTCTAAAACTAGACCTTATCCTTCATACCATAATGATAATGATGAAAAAGGGTCATTTGCTTGATAGAAAACGTAGTTGAGTGAATCAGGTTCTACAACAACACCTAATCCTTCATACCATAATGATAATGATGAAAAAAGATCATTCGCTTGATAGAAACAGTGAAACCTAAAGCATTCTTCATATAGTCCGTTTTAGCTGTTTTCTCCTTCTGCAAAAGCTTTGAAAGTAACAATATTGGTCAAAACGTAGTTGAGTGAATTAGGTTCTAAAACTAGACCTTATCCTTCATACCATAATGATAATGATGAAAAAGGGTCATTTGCTTGATAGAAAACGTAGTTGAGTGAATCTGGTTCTAAAACTAGACCTAATCCTTCTTTCCATAATGATAATGATGAAAAAGGGTCATTTGCTTGATAGAAAACGTAGTTGAGTGAATCGGGTTCTACAACAACACCTAATCCTTCATACCATAATGAAAATTATGAAAAAAGGTCATTTGCTTGATAGAAACAGTGAAAGCTAAGGCATTCTTAATACAGTCCGTTTTAGCTGTTTTCTCCTTCTGCAAAAGCTTTGAAAGTAACAATATTGGTCAAAACGTAGTTGAGTGAATCAGGTTCTAAAACTAGACCTTATCCTTCATACCATAATGATAATGATGAAAAAGGGTCATTTGCTTGATAGAAAACATAGTTGAGTGATTCAGGTTCTACAACAACATCTAATCCTTCATACCATAATGATAATGATGAAAAAAGATCATTTGCTTGATAGAAACAGTGAAAGCTAAAGCATTCTTCATACAGTCCGTTTTAGCTGTTTTCTCTTTCTGCAAAAGCTTTGAAAGTAACAATATGGGTCAAAACGAAGTTGAGTGAATCAGGTTCTAAAACTAGACCTTATCCTTCATACCATAATGATAATGATGAAAAAGGGTCATTTGCTTGATAGAAAACATAGTTGAGTGAATCAGGTTCTAGAACAACGCCTAATCCTTCTTTCGATAATGATAATGATGAAAAAGGGTCATTTGCTTGATAGAAAACGTAGTTGAGTGAATCAGGTTCTAAATCTAGACCTAATCCTTCATACCATAATGATAATGATGAAAAAGGGTCATTTGCTTGATAGAAACAGTGAAAGCTAAGGCATTCTTCATACAGTCCGTTTTAGCTGTTTTCTCTTTCTTCAAAAGCTTTGAAAGTAATAATATTGGTCAAAACGTAGTTGAGTGAATCAGGTTCTAAAACTAGACCTAATCCTTCTTTCCATAATGATAATGATGAAAAAGGGTCATTTGCTTGATAGAAAACGTAGTTGAGTGAATCAGGTTCTACAACAACATCTAATCCTTCATACCATAATGATAATGATGAAAAAAGATCATTTGCTTGATAGAAACAGTGAAAGCTAAAGCATTCTTCATACAGTCCGTTTTAGCTGTTTTCTCCTTCTGCAAAAGCTTTGAAAGTAACAATATTGGTCAAAACGTAGTTGAGTGAATCGGGTTCTCCAACAACACCTAATCCTTCATACCATAATGAAAATGATGAAAAAGGGTCATTTGCTTGATAGAAACAGTGAAAGCTAAGGCATTCTTCATACAGTCCATTTTAGCTGTTTTCTCTTTCTGCAAAAGCTTTGAAAGTAACAATATGGGTCAAAACGTAGTTGAGTGAATCAGGTTCTAAAACTAGACCTTATCCTTCATACCATAATGATAATGATGAAAAAGGGTCATTTGCTTGATAGAAAACGTAGTTGAGTGAATCGGGTTCTACAACAACACCTAATCCTTCATACCATAATGAAAATGATGAAAAAAGGTCATTTGCTTGATAGAAACAGTGAAAGGTAAGGCATTCTTAATACAGTCCGTTTCAGCTGTTTTCTCCTTCTGCAAAATCTTTGAAAGTAACAATATTGGTCAAAACGTAGTTGAGTGAATCAGGTTCTAAAACTAGACCTTATCCTTCATACCATAATGATAATGATGAAAAAAGGTCATTTGCTTGATAGAAAACATAGTTGAGTGATTCAGGTTCTATAACAACATCTAATCCTTCATACCATAATGATAATGATGAAAAAAGATCATTTGCTTGATAGAAACAGTGAAAGCTAAAGCATTCTTAATACAGTCCGTTTTAGCTGTTTTCTCCTTCTGCAAAAGCTTTGAAAGTAACAATATGGGTCAAAACGTAGTTGAGTTAATCAGGTTCTAAAACTAGACCTTATCCTTCATACCATAATGATAATGATGAAAAAGGGTCATTTGCTTGATAGAAAACGTAGTTGAGTGAATCAGGTTCTAAAACAACACCTAATCCTTCATACCATAATGATAATGATGAAAAAAGATCATTCGCTTGATAGAAACAGTGAAACCTAAAGCATTCTTCATATAGTCCGTTTTAGCTGTTTTCTCTTTCTGCAAAAGCTTTGAAAGTAACAATATTGGTCAAAACGTAGTTGAGTGAATTAGGTTCTAAAACTAGACCTTATCCTTCATACCATAATGATAATGATGAAAAAGGGTCATTTGCTTGATAGAAAACGTAGTTGAGTGAATCTGGTTCTAAAACTAGACCTAATCCTTCTTTCCATAATGATAATGATGAAAAAGGGTCATTTGCTTGATAGAAAACGTAGTTGAGTGAATCGGGTTCTACAACAACACCTAATCCTTCATACCATAATGAAAATTATGAAAAAAGGTCATTTGCTTGATAGAAACAGTGAAAGCTAAGGCATTCTTAATACAGTCCGTTTTAGCTGTTTTCTCCTTCTGCAAAAGCTTTGAAAGTAACAATATTGGTCAAAACGTAGTTGAGTGAATCAGGTTCTAAAACTAGACCTTATCCTTCATACCATAATGATAATGATGAAAAAGGGTCATTTGCTTGATAGAAAACATAGTTGAGTGATTCAGGTTCTACAACAACATCTAATCCTTCATACCATAATGATAATGATGAAAAAAGATCATTTGCTTGATAGAAACAGTGAAAGCTAAAGCATTCTTCATATAGTCCGTTTTAGCTGTTTTCTCCTTCTGCAAAAGCTTTGAAAGTAACAATATTGGTCAAAACGTAGTTGAGTGAATCAGGTTCTACAACAACACCTAATCCTTCATACCATAATGATAATGATGAAAAAAGATCATTTGCTTGATAGAAACAGTGAAAGCTAAAGCATTCTTCATACAGTCCGTTTTAGCTGTTTTCTCTTTCTGCAAAAGCTTTGAAAGTAACAATATGGGTCAAAACGAAGTTGAGTGAATCAGGTTCTAAAACTAGACCTTATCCTTCATACCATAATGATAATGATGAAAAAGGGTCATTTGCTTGATAGAAAACATAGTTGAGTGAATCAGGTTCTAGAACAACGCCTAATCCTTCTTTCGATAATGATAATGATGAAAAAGGGTCATTTGCTTGATAGAAAACGTAGTTGAGTGAATCAGGTTCTAAATCTAGACCTAATCCTTCATACCATAATGATAATGATGAAAAAGGGTCATTTGCTTGATAGAAACAGTGAAAGCTAAGGCATTCTTCATACAGTCCGTTTTAGCTGTTTTCTCTTTCTTCAAAAGCTTTGAAAGTAATAATATTGGTCAAAACGAAGTTGAGTGAATCAGGTTCTAAAACTAGACCTAATCCTTCTTTCCATAATGATAATGATGAAAAAGGGTCATTTGCTTGATAGAAAACGTAGTTGAGTGAATCAGGTTCTACAACAACATCTAATCCTTCATACCATAATGATAATGATGAAAAAAGATCATTTGCTTGATAGAAACAGTGAAAGCTAAAGCATTCTTCATACAGTCCGTTTTAGCTGTTTTCTCTTTCTGCAAAAGCTTTGAAAGTAACAATATGGGTCAAAACGAAGTTGAGTGAATCAGGTTCTAAAACTAGACCTTATCCTTCATACCATAATAATAATGATGAAAAAGGGTCATTTGCTTGATAGAAAACATAGTTGAGTGAATCAGGTTCTAGAACAACGCCTAATCCTTCTTTCGATAATGATAATGATGAAAAAGGGTCATTTGCTTGATAGAAAACGTAGTTGAGTGAATCAGGTTCTAAATCTAGACCTAATCCTTCATACCATAATGATAATGATGAAAAAGGGTCATTTGCTTGATAGAAACAGTGAAAGCTAAGGCATTCTTCATACAGTCCGTTTTAGCTGTTTTCTCTTTCTTCAAAAGCTTTGAAAGTAATAATATTGGTCAAAACGTAGTTGAGTGAATCAGGTTCTAAAACTAGACCTTATCCTTCATACCATAATGATAATGATGAAAAAGGGTCATTTGCTTGATAGAAAACGTAGTTGAGTGAATCAGGTTCTACAACAACACCTAATCCTTCATACCATAATGATAATGATGAAAAAAGATCATTCGCTTGATAGAAACAGTGAAACCTAAAGCATTCTTCATATAGTCCGTTTTAGCTGTTTTCTCCTTCTGCAAAAGCTTTGAAAGTAACAATATTGGTCAAAACGTAGTTGAGTGAATCAGGTTCTAAAACTAGACCTTATCCTTCATACCATAATGATAATGATGAAAAAGGGTCATTTGCTTGATAGAAAACGTAGTTGAGTGAATCAGGTTCTAAAACTAGACCTAATCCTTCTTTCCATAATGATAATGATGAAAAAGGGTCATTTGCTTGATAGAAAACGTAGTTGAGTGAATCGGGTTCTACAACAACACCTAATCCTTCATACCATAATGAAAATGATGAAAAAGGGTCATTTGCTTGATAGAAACAGTGAAAGGTAAGGCATTCTTAATACAGTCCGTTTCAGCTGTTTTCTCCTTCTGCAAAAGCTTTGAAAGTAACAATATTGGTCAAAACGTAGTTGAGTGAATCAGGTTCTAAAACTAGACCTTATCCTTCATACCATAATGATAATGATGAAAAAAGGTCATTTGCTTGATAGAAAACATAGTTGAGTGATTCAGGTTCTATAACAACATCTAATCCTTCATACCATAATGATAATGATGAAAAAAGATCATTTGCTTGATAGAAACAGTGAAAGCTAAAGCATTCTTAATACAGTCCGTTTTAGCTGTTTTCTCCTTCTGCAAAAGCTTTGAAAGTAACAATATGGGTCAAAACGTAGTTGAGTGAATCAGGTTCTAAAACTAGACCTTATCCTTCATACCATAATGATAATGATGAAAAAGGGTCATTTGCTTGATAGAAAACGTAGTTGAGTGAATCAGGTTCTACAACAACACCTAATCCTTCATACCATAATGATAATGATGAAAAAAGATCATTCGCTTGATAGAAACAGTGAAACCTAAAGCATTCTTCATATAGTCCGTTTTAGCTGTTTTCTCCTTCTGCAAAAGCTTTGAAAGTAACAATATTGGTCAAAACGTAGTTGAGTGAATCAGGTTCTACAACAACACCTAATCCTTCTTTCCATAATGATAATGATGAAAAAGGGTCATTTGCTTGATAGAAAACGTCGTTGAGTGAATCAGGTTTTACAACAACACCTAATCCTTCATACCATAATGATAATGATGAAAAAAGATCATTTGCTTGATAGAAACAGTGAAAGCTAAAGCATTCTTCATACAGTCCGTTTTAGCTGTTTTCTCTTTCTGCAAAAGCTTTGAAAGTAACAATATGGGTCAAAACGAAGTTGAGTGAATCAGGTTCTAAAACTAGACCTTATCCTTCATACCATAATGATAATGATGAAAAAGGGTCATTTGCTTGATAGAAAACATAGTTGAGTGAATCAGGTTCTAGAACAACGCCTAATCCTTCTTTCGATAATGATAATGATGAAAAAGGGTCATTTGCTTGATAGAAACAGTGAAAGCTAAGGCATTCTTCATACAGTCCGTTTTAGCTGTTTTCTCTTTCTTCAAAAGCTTTGAAAGTAATAATATTGGTCAAAACGTAGTTGAGTGAATCAGGTTCTAAAACTAGACCTAATCCTTCTTTCCATAATGATAATGATGAAAAAGGGTCATTTGCTTGATAGAAAACGTAGTTGAGTGAATCAGGTTCTACAACAACATCTAATCCTTCATACCATAATGATAATGATGAAAAAAGATCATTTGCGTGATAGAAACAGTGAAAGCTAAAGCATTCTTAATACAGTCCGTTTTAGCTGTTTTCTCCTTCTGCAAAAGCTTTGAAAGTAACAATATGGGTCAAAACGTAGTTGAGTGAATCAGGTTCTAAAACTAGACCTTATCCTTCATACCATAATGATAATGATGAAAAAGGGTCATTTGCCTGATAGAAAACGTAGTTGAGTGAATCAGGTTCTACAACAACACCTAATCCTTCATACCATAATGATAATGATGAAAAAAGATCATTCGCTTGATAGAAACAGTGAAACCTAAAGCATTCTTCATATAGTCCGTTTTAGCTGTTTTCTCCTTCTGCAAAAGCTTTGAAAGTAACAATATTGGTCAAAACGTAGTTGAGTGAATCAGGTTCTACAACAACACCTAATCCTTCTTTCCATAATGATAATGATGAAAAAGGGTCATTTGCTTGATAGAAAACGTAGTTGAGTGAATCGGGTTCTACAACAACACCTAATCCTTCATACCATAATGAAAATTATGAAAAAAGGTCATTTGCTTGATAGAAACAGTGAAAGCTAAGGCATTCTTAATACAGTCCGTTTTAGCTGTTTTCTCCTTCTGCAAAAGCTTTGAAAGTAACAATATTGGTCAAAACGTAGTTGAGTGAATCAGGTTCTAAAACTAGACCTTATCCTTCATACCATAATGATAATGATGAAAAAGGGTCATTTGCTTGATAGAAAACGTAGTTGAGTGAATCAGGTTCTAAAACTAGACCTAATCCTTCTTTCCATAATGATAATGATGAAAAAGGGTCATTTGCTTGATAGAAAACGTAGTTGAGTGAATCGGGTTCTACAACAACACCTAATCCTTCATACCATAATGAAAATGATGAAAAAGGGTCATTTGCTTGATAGAAACAGTGAAAGGTAAGGCATTCTTAATACAGTCCGTTTCAGCTGTTTTCTCCTTCTGCAAAAGCTTTGAAAGTAACAATATTGGTCAAAACGTAGTTGAGTGAATCAGGTTCTAAAACTAGACCTTATCCTTCATACCATAATGATAATGATGAAAAAAGGTCATTTGCTTGATAGAAAACATAGTTGAGTGATTCAGGTTCTATAACAACATCTAATCCTTCATACCATAATGATAATGATGAAAAAAGATCATTTGCTTGATAGAAACAGTGAAAGCTAAAGCATTCTTAATACAGTCCGTTTTAGCTGTTTTCTCCTTCTGCAAAAGCTTTGAAAGTAACAATATGGGTCAAAACGTAGTTGAGTGAATCAGGTTCTAAAACTAGACCTTATCCTTCATACCATAATGATAATGATGAAAAAGGGTCATTTGCTTGATAGAAAACGTAGTTGAGTGAATCAGGTTCTACAACAACACCTAATCCTTCATACCATAATGATAATGATGAAAAAAGATCATTCGCTTGATAGAAACAGTGAAACCTAAAGCATTCTTCATATAGTCCGTTTTAGCTGTTTTCTCCTTCTGCAAAAGCTTTGAAAGTAACAATATTGGTCAAAACGTAGTTGAGTGAATTAGGTTCTAAAACTAGACCTTATCCTTCATACCATAATGATAATGATGAAAAAGGGTCATTTGCTTGATAGAAAACGTAGTTGAGTGAATCTGGTTCTAAAACTAGACCTAATCCTTCTTTCCATAATGATAATGATGAAAAAGGGTCATTTGCTTGATAGAAAACGTAGTTGAGTGAATCGGGTTCTACAACAACACCTAATCCTTCATACCATAATGAAAATTATGAAAAAAGATCATTTGCTTGATAGAAACAGTGAAAGCTAAGGCATTCTTAATACAGTCCGTTTTAGCTGTTTTCTCCTTCTGCAAAAGCTTTGAAAGTAACAATATTGGTCAAAACGTAGTTGAGTGAATCAGGTTCTAAAACTAGACCTTATCCTTCATACCATAATGATAATGATGAAAAAGGGTCATTTGCTTGATAGAAAACATAGTTGAGTGATTCAGGTTCTACAACAACATCTAATCCTTCATACCATAATGATAATGATGAAAAAAGATCATTTGCTTGATAGAAACAGTGAAAGCTAAAGCATTCTTCATATAGTCCGTTTTAGCTGTTTTCTCCTTCTGCAAAAGCTTTGAAAGTAACAATATTGGTCAAAACGTAGTTGAGTGAATCAGGTTCTACAACAACACCTAATCCTTCATACCATAATGAAAATGATGAAAAAGGGTCATTTGCTTGATAGAAACAGTGAAAGGTAAGGCATTCTTAATACAGTCCGTTTCAGCTGTTTTCTCCTTCTGCAAAAGCTTTGAAAGTAACAATATTGGTCAAAACGTAGTTGAGTGAATCAGGTTCTAAAACTAGACCTTATCCTTCATACCATAATGATAATGATGAAAAAAGGTCATTTGCTTGATAGAAAACATAGTTGAGTGATTCAGGTTCTATAACAACATCTAATCCTTCATACCATAATGATAATGATGAAAAAAGATCATTTGCTTGATAGAAACAGTGAAAGCTAAAGCATTCTTAATACAGTCCGTTTTAGCTGTTTTCTCCTTCTGCAAAAGCTTTGAAAGTAACAATATGGGTCAAAACGTAGTTGAGTGAATCAGGTTCTAAAACTAGACCTTATCCTTCATACCATAATGATAATGATGAAAAAGGGTCATTTGCTTGATAGAAAACGTAGTTGAGTGAATCAGGTTCTACAACAACACCTAATCCTTCATACCATAATGAAAATGATGAAAAAAGGTCATTTGCTTGATAGAAACAGTGAAAGGTAAGGCATTCTTAATACAGTCCGTTTCAGCTGTTTTCTCCTTCTGCAAAATCTTTGAAAGTAACAATATTGGTCAAAACGTAGTTGAGTGAATCAGGTTCTAAAACTAGACCTTATCCTTCATACCATAATGATAATGATGAAAAAAGGTCATTTGCTTTATAGAAAACATAGTTGAGTGATTCAGGTTCTATAACAACATCTAATCCTTCATACCATAATGATAATGATGAAAAAAGATCATTTGCTTGATAGAAACAGTGAAAGCTAAAGCATTCTTAATACAGTCCGTTTTAGCTGTTTTCTCCTTCTGCAAAAGCTTTGAAAGTAACAATATGGGTCAAAACGTAGTTGAGTTAATCAGGTTCTAAAACTAGACCTTATCCTTCATACCATAATGATAATGATGAAAAAGGGTCATTTGCTTGATAGAAAACGTAGTTGAGTGAATCAGGTTCTACAACAACACCTAATCCTTCATACCATAATGATAATGATGAAAAAAGATCATTCGCTTGATAGAAACAGTGAAACCTAAAGCATTCTTCATATAGTCCGTTTTAGCTGTTTTCTCCTTCTGCAAAAGCTTTGAAAGTAACAATATTGGTCAAAACGTAGTTGAGTGAATCAGGTTCTACAACAACACCTAATCCTTCTTTCCATAATGATAATGATGAAAAAGGGTCATTTGCTTGATAGAAAACGTTGTTGAGTGAATCAGGTTCTACAACAACACCTAATCCTTCATACCATAATGAAAATTATGAAAAAAGGTCATTTGCTTGATAGAAACAGTGAAAGCTAAGGCATTCTTAATACAGTCCGTTTTAGCTGTTTTCTCCTTCTGCAAAAGCTTTGAAAGTAACAATATTGGTCAAAACGTAGTTGAGTGAATCAGGTTCTACAACAACACCTAATCCTTCTTTCCATAATGATAATGATGAAAAAGGGTCATTTGCTTGATAGAAAACGTCGTTGAGTGAATCAGGTTCTACAACAACACCTAATCCTTCATACCATAATGAAAATTATGAAAAAAGGTCATTTGCTTGATAGAAACAGTGAAAGCTAAGGCATTCTTAATACAGTCCGTTTTAGCTGTTTTCTCCTTCTGCAAAAGCTTTGAAAGTAACAATATTGGTCAAAACGTAGTTGAGTGAATCAGGTTCTAAAACTAGACCTTATCCTTCATACCATAATGATAATGATGAAAAAAGGTCATTTGCTTGATAGAAAACATAGTTGAGTGATTCAGGTTCTACAACAACATCTAATCCTTCATACCATAATGATAATGATGAAAAAAGATCATTTGCTTGATAGAAACAGTGAAAGCTAAAGCATTCTTCATATAGTCCGTTTTAGCTGTTTTCTCCTTCTGCAAAAGCTTTGAAAGTAACAATATTGGTCAAAACGTAGTTGAGTGAATCAGGTTCTAAAACTAGACCTTATCCTTCATACCATAATGATAATGATGAAAAAGGGTCATTTGCTTGATAGAAAACGTAGTTGAGTGAATCAGGTTCTAAAACTAGACCTAATCCTTCTTTCCATAATGATAATGATGAAAAAGGGTCATTTGCTTGATAGAAAACGTAGTTGAGTGAATTGGGTTCTACAACAACACCTAATCCTTCATACCATAATGAAAATGATGAAAAAGGGTCATTTGCTTGATAGAAACAGTGAAAGGTAAGGCATTCTTAATACAGTCCGTTTCAGCTGTTTTCTCCTTCTGCAAAAGCTTTGAAAGTAACAATATTGGTCAAAACGTAGTTGAGTGAATCAGGTTCTAAAACTAGACCTTATCCTTCATACCATAATGATAATGATGAAAAAAGGTCATTTGCTTGATAGAAAACATAGTTGAGTGATTCAGGTTCTATAACAACATCTAATCCTTCATACCATAATGATAATGATGAAAAAAGATCATTTGCTTGATAGAAACAGTGAAAGCTAAAGCATTCTTAATACAGTCCGTTTTAGCTGTTTTCTCCTTCTGCAAAAGCTTTGAAAGTAACAATATGGGTCAAAACGTAGTTGAGTGAATCAGGTTCTAAAACTAGACCTTATCCTTCATACCATAATGATAATGATGAAAAAGGGTCATTTGCTTGATAGAAAACGTAGTTGAGTGAATCAGGTTCTACAACAACACCTAATCCTTCATACCATAATGATAATGATGAAAAAAGATCATTCGCTTGATAGAAACAGTGAAACCTAAAGCATTCTTCATATAGTCCGTTTTAGCTGTTTTCTCCTTCTGCAAAAGCTTTGAAAGTAACAATATTGGTCAAAACGTAGTTGAGTGAATTAGGTTCTAAAACTAGACCTTATCCTTCATACCATAATGATAATGATGAAAAAGGGTCATTTGCTTGATAGAAAACGTAGTTGAGTGAATCTGGTTCTAAAACTAGACCTAATCCTTCTTTCCATAATGATAATGATGAAAAAGGGTCATTTGCTTGATAGAAAACGTAGTTGAGTGAATCGGGTTCTACAACAACACCTAATCCTTCATACCATAATGAAAATTATGAAAAAAGATCATTTGCTTGATAGAAACAGTGAAAGCTAAGGCATTCTTAATACAGTCCGTTTTAGCTGTTTTCTCCTTCTGCAAAAGCTTTGAAAGTAACAATATTGGTCAAAACGTAGTTGAGTGAATCAGGTTCTAAAACTAGACCTTATCCTTCATACCATAATGATAATGATGAAAAAGGGTCATTTGCTTGATAGAAAACATAGTTGAGTGATTCAGGTTCTACAACAACATCTAATCCTTCATACCATAATGATAATGATGAAAAAAGATCATTTGCTTGATAGAAACAGTGAAAGCTAAAGCATTCTTCATATAGTCCGTTTTAGCTGTTTTCTCCTTCTGCAAAAGCTTTGAAAGTAACAATATTGGTCAAAACGTAGTTGAGTGAATCAGGTTCTACAACAACACCTAATCCTTCATACCATAATGAAAATGATGAAAAAGGGTCATTTGCTTGATAGAAACAGTGAAAGGTAAGGCATTCTTAATACAGTCCGTTTCAGCTGTTTTCTCCTTCTGCAAAAGCTTTGAAAGTAACAATATTGGTCAAAACGTAGTTGAGTGAATCAGGTTCTAAAACTAGACCTTATCCTTCATACCATAATGATAATGATGAAAAAAGGTCATTTGCTTGATAGAAAACATAGTTGAGTGATTCAGGTTCTATAACAACATCTAATCCTTCATACCATAATGATAATGATGAAAAAAGATCATTTGCTTGATAGAAACAGTGAAAGCTAAAGCATTCTTAATACAGTCCGTTTTAGCTGTTTTCTCCTTCTGCAAAAGCTTTGAAAGTAACAATATGGGTCAAAACGTAGTTGAGTGAATCAGGTTCTAAAACTAGACCTTATCCTTCATACCATAATGATAATGATGAAAAAGGGTCATTTGCTTGATAGAAAACGTAGTTGAGTGAATCAGGTTCTACAACAACACCTAATCCTTCATACCATAATGAAAATGATGAAAAAAGGTCATTTGCTTGATAGAAACAGTGAAAGGTAAGGCATTCTTAATACAGTCCGTTTCAGCTGTTTTCTCCTTCTGCAAAATCTTTGAAAGTAACAATATTGGTCAAAACGTAGTTGAGTGAATCAGGTTCTAAAACTAGACCTTATCCTTCATACCATAATGATAATGATGAAAAAAGGTCATTTGCTTGATAGAAAACATAGTTGAGTGATTCAGGTTCTATAACAACATCTAATCCTTCATACCATAATGATAATGATGAAAAAAGATCATTTGCTTGATAGAAACAGTGAAAGCTAAAGCATTCTTAATACAGTCCGTTTTAGCTGTTTTCTCCTTCTGCAAAAGCTTTGAAAGTAACAATATGGGTCAAAACGTAGTTGAGTTAATCAGGTTCTAAAACTAGACCTTATCCTTCATACCATAATGATAATGATGAAAAAGGGTCATTTGCTTGATAGAAAACGTAGTTGAGTGAATCAGGTTCTACAACAACACCTAATCCTTCATACCATAATGATAATGATGAAAAAAGATCATTCGCTTGATAGAAACAGTGAAACCTAAAGCATTCTTCATATAGTCCGTTTTAGCTGTTTTCTCCTTCTGCAAAAGCTTTGAAAGTAACAATATTGGTCAAAACGTAGTTGAGTGAATCAGGTTCTACAACAACACCTAATCCTTCTTTCCATAATGATAATGATGAAAAAGGGTCATTTGCTTGATAGAAAACGTTGTTGAGTGAATCAGGTTCTACAACAACACCTAATCCTTCATACCATAATGAAAATTATGAAAAAAGGTCATTTGCTTGATAGAAACAGTGAAAGCTAAGGCATTCTTAATACAGTCCGTTTTAGCTGTTTTCTCCTTCTGCAAAAGCTTTGAAAGTAACAATATTGGTCAAAACGTAGTTGAGTGAATCAGGTTCTACAACAACACCTAATCCTTCTTTCCATAATGATAATGATGAAAAAGGGTCATTTGCTTGATAGAAAACGTCGTTGAGTGAATCAGGTTCTACAACAACACCTAATCCTTCATACCATAATGAAAATTATGAAAAAAGGTCATTTGCTTGATAGAAACAGTGAAAGCTAAGGCATTCTTAATACAGTCCGTTTTAGCTGTTTTCTCCTTCTGCAAAAGCTTTGAAAGTAACAATATTGGTCAAAACGTAGTTGAGTGAATCAGGTTCTAAAACTAGACCTTATCCTTCATACCATAATGATAATGATGAAAAAAGGTCATTTGCTTGATAGAAAACATAGTTGAGTGATTCAGGTTCTACAACAACATCTAATCCTTCATACCATAATGATAATGATGAAAAAAGATCATTTGCTTGATAGAAACAGTGAAAGCTAAAGCATTCTTCATATAGTCCGTTTTAGCTGTTTTCTCCTTCTGCAAAAGCTTTGAAAGTAACAATATTGGTCAAAACGTAGTTGAGTGAATCAGGTTCTAAAACTAGACCTTATCCTTCATACCATAATGATAATGATGAAAAAGGGTCATTTGCTTGATAGAAAACGTAGTTGAGTGAATCAGGTTCTAAAACTAGACCTAATCCTTCTTTCCATAATGATAATGATGAAAAAGGGTCATTTGCTTGATAGAAAACGTAGTTGAGTGAATTGGGTTCTACAACAACACCTAATCCTTCATACCATAATGAAAATGATGAAAAAGGGTCATTTGCTTGATAGAAACAGTGAAAGGTAAGGCATTCTTAATACAGTCCGTTTCAGCTGTTTTCTCCTTCTGCAAAAGCTTTGAAAGTAACAATATTGGTCAAAACGTAGTTGAGTGAATCAGGTTCTAAAACTAGACCTTATCCTTCATACCATAATGATAATGATGAAAAAAGGTCATTTGCTTGATAGAAAACATAGTTGAGTGATTCAGGTTCTATAACAACATCTAATCCTTCATACCATAATGATAATGATGAAAAAAGATCATTTGCTTGATAGAAACAGTGAAAGCTAAAGCATTCTTAATACAGTCCGTTTTAGCTGTTTTCTCCTTCTGCAAAAGCTTTGAAAGTAACAATATGGGTCAAAACGTAGTTGAGTGAATCAGGTTCTAAAACTAGACCTTATCCTTCATACCATAATGATAATGATGAAAAAGGGTCATTTGCTTGATAGAAAACGTAGTTGAGTGAATCAGGTTCTACAACAACACCTAATCCTTCATACCATAATGATAATGATGAAAAAAGATCATTCGCTTGATAGAAACAGTGAAACCTAAAGCATTCTTCATATAGTCCGTTTTAGCTGTTTTCTCCTTCTGCAAAAGCTTTGAAAGTAACAATATTGGTCAAAACGTAGTTGAGTGAATCAGGTTCTACAACAACACCTAATCCTTCTTTCCATAATGATAATGATGAAAAAGGGTCATTTGCTTGATAGAAAACGTCGTTGAGTGAATCAGGTTCTACAACAACACCTAATCCTTCATACCATAATGATAATGATGAAAAAAGATCATTTGCTTGATAGAAACAGTGAAAGCTAAAGCATTCTTCATACAGTCCGTTTTAGCTGTTTTCTCTTTCTGCAAAAGCTTTGAAAGTAACAATATGGGTCAAAACGAAGTTGAGTGAATCAGGTTCTAAAACTAGACCTTATCCTTCATACCATAATGATAATGATGAAAAAGGGTCATTTGCTTGAAAGAAAACATAGTTGAGTGAATCAGGTTCTAGAACAACGCCTAATCCTTCTTTCGATAATGATAATGATGAAAAAGGGTCATTTGCTTGATAGAAACAGTGAAAGCTAAGGCATTCTTCATACAGTCCGTTTTAGCTGTTTTCTCCTTCTGCAAAAGCTTTGAAAGTAACAATATTGGTCAAAACGTAGTTGAGTGAATTAGGTTCTAAAACTAGACCTTATCCTTCATACCATAATGATAATGATGAAAAAGGGTCATTTGCTTGATAGAAAACGTAGTTGAGTGAATCTGGTTCTAAAACTAGACCTAATCCTTCTTTCCATAATGATAATGATGAAAAAGGGTCATTTGCTTGATAGAAAACGTAGTTGAGTGAATCGGGTTCTACAACAACACCTAATCCTTCATACCATAATGAAAATTATGAAAAAAGATCATTTGCTTGATAGAAACAGTGAAAGCTAAGGCATTCTTAATACAGTCCGTTTTAGCTGTTTTCTCCTTCTGCAAAAGCTTTGAAAGTAACAATATTGGTCAAAACGTAGTTGAGTGAATCAGGTTCTAAAACTAGACCTTATCCTTCATACCATAATGATAATGATGAAAAAGGGTCATTTGCTTGATAGAAAACATAGTTGAGTGATTCAGGTTCTACAACAACATCTAATCCTTCATACCATAATGATAATGATGAAAAAAGATCATTTGCTTGATAGAAACAGTGAAAGCTAAAGCATTCTTCATATAGTCCGTTTTAGCTGTTTTCTCCTTCTGCAAAAGCTTTGAAAGTAACAATATTGGTCAAAACGTAGTTGAGTGAATCAGGTTCTACAACAACACCTAATCCTTCATACCATAATGAAAATGATGAAAAAGGGTCATTTGCTTGATAGAAACAGTGAAAGGTAAGGCATTCTTAATACAGTCCGTTTCAGCTGTTTTCTCCTTCTGCAAAAGCTTTGAAAGTAACAATATTGGTCAAAACGTAGTTGAGTGAATCAGGTTCTAAAACTAGACCTTATCCTTCATACCATAATGATAATGATGAAAAAAGGTCATTTGCTTGATAGAAAACATAGTTGAGTGATTCAGGTTCTATAACAACATCTAATCCTTCATACCATAATGATAATGATGAAAAAAGATCATTTGCTTGATAGAAACAGTGAAAGCTAAAGCATTCTTAATACAGTCCGTTTTAGCTGTTTTCTCCTTCTGCAAAAGCTTTGAAAGTAACAATATGGGTCAAAACGTAGTTGAGTGAATCAGGTTCTAAAACTAGACCTTATCCTTCATACCATAATGATAATGATGAAAAAGGGTCATTTGCTTGATAGAAAACGTAGTTGAGTGAATCAGGTTCTACAACAACACCTAATCCTTCATACCATAATGAAAATGATGAAAAAAGGTCATTTGCTTGATAGAAACAGTGAAAGGTAAGGCATTCTTAATACAGTCCGTTTCAGCTGTTTTCTCCTTCTGCAAAATCTTTGAAAGTAACAATATTGGTCAAAACGTAGTTGAGTGAATCAGGTTCTAAAACTAGACCTTATCCTTCATACCATAATGATAATGATGAAAAAAGGTCATTTGCTTGATAGAAAACATAGTTGAGTGATTCAGGTTCTATAACAACATCTAATCCTTCATACCATAATGATAATGATGAAAAAAGATCATTTGCTTGATAGAAACAGTGAAAGCTAAAGCATTCTTAATACAGTCCGTTTTAGCTGTTTTCTCCTTCTGCAAAAGCTTTGAAAGTAACAATATGGGTCAAAACGTAGTTGAGTTAATCAGGTTCTAAAACTAGACCTTATCCTTCATACCATAATGATAATGATGAAAAAGGGTCATTTGCTTGATAGAAAACGTAGTTGAGTGAATCAGGTTCTACAACAACACCTAATCCTTCATACCATAATGATAATGATGAAAAAAGATCATTCGCTTGATAGAAACAGTGAAACCTAAAGCATTCTTCATATAGTCCGTTTTAGCTGTTTTCTCCTTCTGCAAAAGCTTTGAAAGTAACAATATTGGTCAAAACGTAGTTGAGTGAATCAGGTTCTACAACAACACCTAATCCTTCTTTCCATAATGATAATGATGAAAAAGGGTCATTTGCTTGATAGAAAACGTTGTTGAGTGAATCAGGTTCTACAACAACACCTAATCCTTCATACCATAATGAAAATTATGAAAAAAGGTCATTTGCTTGATAGAAACAGTGAAAGCTAAGGCATTCTTAATACAGTCCGTTTTAGCTGTTTTCTCCTTCTGCAAAAGCTTTGAAAGTAACAATATTGGTCAAAACGTAGTTGAGTGAATCAGGTTCTACAACAACACCTAATCCTTCTTTCCATAATGATAATGATGAAAAAGGGTCATTTGCTTGATAGAAAACGTCGTTGAGTGAATCAGGTTCTACAACAACACCTAATCCTTCATACCATAATGAAAATTATGAAAAAAGGTCATTTGCTTGATAGAAACAGTGAAAGCTAAGGCATTCTTAATACAGTCCGTTTTAGCTGTTTTCTCCTTCTGCAAAAGCTTTGAAAGTAACAATATTGGTCAAAACGTAGTTGAGTGAATCAGGTTCTAAAACTAGACCTTATCCTTCATACCATAATGATAATGATGAAAAAAGGTCATTTGCTTGATAGAAAACATAGTTGAGTGATTCAGGTTCTACAACAACATCTAATCCTTCATACCATAATGATAATGATGAAAAAAGATCATTTGCTTGATAGAAACAGTGAAAGCTAAAGCATTCTTCATATAGTCCGTTTTAGCTGTTTTCTCCTTCTGCAAAAGCTTTGAAAGTAACAATATTGGTCAAAACGTAGTTGAGTGAATCAGGTTCTAAAACTAGACCTTATCCTTCATACCATAATGATAATGATGAAAAAGGGTCATTTGCTTGATAGAAAACGTAGTTGAGTGAATCAGGTTCTAAAACTAGACCTAATCCTTCTTTCCATAATGATAATGATGAAAAAGGGTCATTTGCTTGATAGAAAACGTAGTTGAGTGAATTGGGTTCTACAACAACACCTAATCCTTCATACCATAATGAAAATGATGAAAAAGGGTCATTTGCTTGATAGAAACAGTGAAAGGTAAGGCATTCTTAATACAGTCCGTTTCAGCTGTTTTCTCCTTCTGCAAAAGCTTTGAAAGTAACAATATTGGTCAAAACGTAGTTGAGTGAATCAGGTTCTAAAACTAGACCTTATCCTTCATACCATAATGATAATGATGAAAAAAGGTCATTTGCTTGATAGAAAACATAGTTGAGTGATTCAGGTTCTATAACAACATCTAATCCTTCATACCATAATGATAATGATGAAAAAAGATCATTTGCTTGATAGAAACAGTGAAAGCTAAAGCATTCTTAATACAGTCCGTTTTAGCTGTTTTCTCCTTCTGCAAAAGCTTTGAAAGTAACAATATGGGTCAAAACGTAGTTGAGTGAATCAGGTTCTAAAACTAGACCTTATCCTTCATACCATAATGATAATGATGAAAAAGGGTCATTTGCTTGATAGAAAACGTAGTTGAGTGAATCAGGTTCTACAACAACACCTAATCCTTCATACCATAATGATAATGATGAAAAAAGATCATTCGCTTGATAGAAACAGTGAAACCTAAAGCATTCTTCATATAGTCCGTTTTAGCTGTTTTCTCCTTCTGCAAAAGCTTTGAAAGTAACAATATTGGTCAAAACGTAGTTGAGTGAATCAGGTTCTACAACAACACCTAATCCTTCTTTCCATAATGATAATGATGAAAAAGGGTCATTTGCTTGATAGAAAACGTCGTTGAGTGAATCAGGTTCTACAACAACACCTAATCCTTCATACCATAATGATAATGATGAAAAAAGATCATTTGCTTGATAGAAACAGTGAAAGCTAAAGCATTCTTCATACAGTCCGTTTTAGCTGTTTTCTCTTTCTGCAAAAGCTTTGAAAGTAACAATATGGGTCAAAACGAAGTTGAGTGAATCAGGTTCTAAAACTAGACCTTATCCTTCATACCATAATGATAATGATGAAAAAGGGTCATTTGCTTGATAGAAAACATAGTTGAGTGAATCAGGTTCTAGAACAACGCCTAATCCTTCTTTCGATAATGATAATGATGAAAAAGGGTCATTTGCTTGATAGAAACAGTGAAAGCTAAGGCATTCTTCATACAGTCCGTTTTAGCTGTTTTCTCTTTCTTCAAAAGCTTTGAAAGTAATAATATTGGTCAAAACGTAGTTGAGTGAATCAGGTTCTAAAACTAGACCTAATCCTTCTTTCCATAATGATAATGATGAAAAAGGGTCATTTGCTTGATAGAAAACGTAGTTGAGTGAATCAGGTTCTACAACAACATCTAATCCTTCATACCATAATGATAATGATGAAAAAAGATCATTTGCTTGATAGAAACAGTGAAAGCTAAAGCATTCTTAATACAGTCCGTTTTAGCTGTTTTCTCCTTCTGCAAAAGCTTTGAAAGTAACAATATGGGTCAAAACGTAGTTGAGTGAATCAGGTTCTAAAACTAGACCTTATCCTTCATACCATAATGATAATGATGAAAAAGGGTCATTTGCCTGATAGAAAACGTAGTTGAGTGAATCAGGTTCTACAACAACACCTAATCCTTCATACCATAATGATAATGATGAAAAAAGATCATTCGCTTGATAGAAACAGTGAAACCTAAAGCATTCTTCATATAGTCCGTTTTAGCTGTTTTCTCCTTCTGCAAAAGCTTTGAAAGTAACAATATTGGTCAAAACGTAGTTGAGTGAATCAGGTTCTACAACAACACCTAATCCTTCTTTCCATAATGATAATGATGAAAAAGGGTCATTTGCTTGATAGAAAACGTAGTTGAGTGAATCGGGTTCTACAACAACACCTAATCCTTCATACCATAATGAAAATTATGAAAAAAGGTCATTTGCTTGATAGAAACAGTGAAAGCTAAGTCATTCTTAATACAGTCCGTTTTAGCTGTTTTCTCCTTCTGCAAAAGCTTTGAAAGTAACAATATTGGTCAAAACGTAGTTGAGTGAATCAGGTTCTAAAACTAGACCTTATCCTTCATACCAAAATGATAATGATGAAAAAAGGTCATTTGCTTGATAGAAAACATAGTTGAGTGATTCAGGTTCTATAACAACATCTAATCCTTCATACCATAATGATAATGATGAAAAAAGATCATTTGCTTGATAGAAACAGTGAAAGCTAAAGCATTCTTAATACAGTCCGTTTTAGCTGTTTTCTCCTTCTGCAAAAGCTTTGAAAGTAACAATATGGGTCAAAACGTAGTTGAGTGAATCAGGTTCTAAAACTAGACCTTATCCTTCATACCATAATGATAATGATGAAAAAGGGTCATTTGCTTGATAGAAAACGTAGTTGAGTGAATCAGGTTCTACAACAACACCTAATCCTTCATACCATAATGATAATGATGAAAAAAGATCATTCGCTTGATAGAAACAGTGAAACCTAAAGCATTCTTCATATAGTCCGTTTTAGCTGTTTTCTCCTTCTGCAAAAGCTTTGAAAGTAACAATATTGGTCAAAACGTAGTTGAGTGAATCAGGTTCTAAAACTAGACCTTATCCTTCATACCATAATGATAATGATGAAAAAGGGTCATTTGCTTGATAGAAAACGTAGTTGAGTGAATCAGGTTCTACAACAACACCTAATCCTTCATACCATAATGATAATGATGAAAAAAGATCATTCGCTTGATAGAAACAGTGAAACCTAAAGCATTCTTCATATAGTCCGTTTTAGCTGTTTTCTCCTTCTGCAAAAGCTTTGAAAGTAACAATATTGGTCAAAACGTAGTTGAGTGAATCAGGTTCTACAACAACACCTAATCCTTCTTTCCATAATGATAATGATGAAAAAGGGTCATTTGCTTGATAGAAAACGTCGTTGAGTGAATCAGGTTCTACAACAACACCTAATCCTTCATACCATAATGAAAATTATGAAAAAAGGTCATTTGCTTGATAGAAACAGTGAAAGCTAAGGCATTCTTAATACAGTCCGTTTTAGCTGTTTTCTCCTTCTGCAAAAGCTTTGAAAGTAACAATATTGGTCAAAACGTAGTTGAGTGAATCAGGTTCTAAAACTAGACCTTATCCTTCATACCATAATGATAATGATGAAAAAAGGTCATTTGCTTGATAGAAAACATAGTTGAGTGATTCAGGTTCTACAACAACATCTAATCCTTCATACCATAATGATAATGATGAAAAAAGATCATTTGCTTGATAGAAACAGTGAAAGCTAAAGCATTCTTCATATAGTCCGTTTTAGCTGTTTTCTCCTTCTGCAAAAGCTTTGAAAGTAACAATATTGGTCAAAACGTAGTTGAGTGAATCAGGTTCTAAAACTAGACCTTATCCTTCATACCATAATGATAATGATGAAAAAGGGTCATTTGCTTGATAGAAAACGTAGTTGAGTGAATCAGGTTCTAAAACTAGACCTAATCCTTCTTTCCATAATGATAATGATGAAAAAGGGTCATTTGCTTGATAGAAAACGTAGTTGAGTGAATTGGGTTCTACAACAACACCTAATCCTTCATACCATAATGAAAATGATGAAAAAGGGTCATTTGCTTGATAGAAACAGTGAAAGGTAAGGCATTCTTAATACAGTCCGTTTCAGCTGTTTTCTCCTTCTGCAAAAGCTTTGAAAGTAACAATATTGGTCAAAACGTAGTTGAGTGAATCAGGTTCTAAAACTAGACCTTATCCTTCATACCATAATGATAATGATGAAAAAAGGTCATTTGCTTGATAGAAAACATAGTTGAGTGATTCAGGTTCTATAACAACATCTAATCCTTCATACCATAATGATAATGATGAAAAAAGATCATTTGCTTGATAGAAACAGTGAAAGCTAAAGCATTCTTAATACAGTCCGTTTTAGCTGTTTTCTCCTTCTGCAAAAGCTTTGAAAGTAACAATATGGGTCAAAACGTAGTTGAGTGAATCAGGTTCTAAAACTAGACCTTATCCTTCATACCATAATGATAATGATGAAAAAGGGTCATTTGCTTGATAGAAAACGTAGTTGAGTGAATCAGGTTCTACAACAACACCTAATCCTTCATACCATAATGATAATGATGAAAAAAGATCATTCGCTTGATAGAAACAGTGAAACCTAAAGCATTCTTCATATAGTCCGTTTTAGCTGTTTTCTCCTTCTGCAAAAGCTTTGAAAGTAACAATATTGGTCAAAACGTAGTTGAGTGAATCAGGTTCTACAACAACACCTAATCCTTCTTTCCATAATGATAATGATGAAAAAGGGTCATTTGCTTGATAGAAAACGTCGTTGAGTGAATCAGGTTCTACAACAACACCTAATCCTTCATACCATAATGATAATGATGAAAAAAGATCATTTGCTTGATAGAAACAGTGAAAGCTAAAGCATTCTTCATACAGTCCGTTTTAGCTGTTTTCTCTTTCTGCAAAAGCTTTGAAAGTAACAATATGGGTCAAAACGAAGTTGAGTGAATCAGGTTCTAAAACTAGACCTTATCCTTCATACCATAATGATAATGATGAAAAAGGGTCATTTGCTTGATAGAAAACATAGTTGAGTGAATCAGGTTCTAGAACAACGCCTAATCCTTCTTTCGATAATGATAATGATGAAAAAGGGTCATTTGCTTGATAGAAACAGTGAAAGCTAAGGCATTCTTCATACAGTCCGTTTTAGCTGTTTTCTCTTTCTTCAAAAGCTTTGAAAGTAATAATATTGGTCAAAACGTAGTTGAGTGAATCAGGTTCTAAAACTAGACCTAATCCTTCTTTCCATAATGATAATGATGAAAAAGGGTCATTTGCTTGATAGAAAACGTAGTTGAGTGAATCAGGTTCTACAACAACATCTAATCCTTCATACCATAATGATAATGATGAAAAAAGATCATTTGCTTGATAGAAACAGTGAAAGCTAAAGCATTCTTAATACAGTCCGTTTTAGCTGTTTTCTCCTTCTGCAAAAGCTTTGAAAGTAACAATATGGGTCAAAACGTAGTTGAGTGAATCAGGTTCTAAAACTAGACCTTATCCTTCATACCATAATGATAATGATGAAAAAGGGTCATTTGCCTGATAGAAAACGTAGTTGAGTGAATCAGGTTCTACAACAACACCTAATCCTTCATACCATAATGATAATGATGAAAAAAGATCATTCGCTTGATAGAAACAGTGAAACCTAAAGCATTCTTCATATAGTCCGTTTTAGCTGTTTTCTCCTTCTGCAAAAGCTTTGAAAGTAACAATATTGGTCAAAACGTAGTTGAGTGAATCAGGTTCTACAACAACACCTAATCCTTCTTTCCATAATGATAATGATGAAAAAGGGTCATTTGCTTGATAGAAAACGTAGTTGAGTGAATCGGGTTCTACAACAACACCTAATCCTTCATACCATAATGAAAATTATGAAAAAAGGTCTTTTGCTTGATAGAAACAGTGAAAGCTAAGGCATTCTTAATACAGTCCGTTTTAGCTGTTTTCTCCTTCTGCAAAAGCTTTGAAAGTAACAATATTGGTCAAAACGTAGTTGAGTGAATCAGGTTCTAAAACTAGACCTTATCCTTCATACCAAAATGATAATGATGAAAAAAGGTCATTTGCTTGATAGAAAACATAGTTGAGTGATTCAGGTTCTATAACAACATCTAATCCTTCATACCATAATGATAATGATGAAAAAAGATCATTTGCTTGATAGAAACAGTGAAAGCTAAAGCATTCTTAATACAGTCCGTTTTAGCTGTTTTCTCCTTCTGCAAAAGCTTTGAAAGTAACAATATGGGTCAAAACGTAGTTGAGTGAATCAGGTTCTAAAACTAGACCTTATCCTTCATACCATAATGATAATGATGAAAAAGGGTCATTTGCTTGATAGAAAACGTAGTTGAGTGAATCAGGTTCTACAACAACACCTAATCCTTCATACCATAATGATAATGATGAAAAAAGATCATTCGCTTGATAGAAACAGTGAAACCTAAAGCATTCTTCATATAGTCCGTTTTAGCTGTTTTCTCCTTCTGCAAAAGCTTTGAAAGTAACAAATTTGGTCAAAACGTAGTTGAGTGAATCAGGTTCTACAACAACACCTAATCCTTCTTTCCATAATGATAATGATGAAAAAGGATCATTTGCTTGATAGAAAACGTAGTTGAGTGAATCGGGTTCTACAACAACACCTAATCCTTCATACCATAATGAAAATTATGAAAAAAGGTCATTTGCTTGATAGAAACAGTGAAAGCTAAGGCATTCTTAATACAGTCCGTTTTAGCTGTTTTCTCCTTCTGCAAAAGCTTTGAAAGTAACAATATTGGTCAAAACGTAGTTGAGTGAATCAGGTTCTAAAACTAGACCTTATCCTTCATACCATAATGATAATGATGAAAAAAGGTCATTTGCTTGATAGAAAACATAGTTGAGTGATTCAGGTTCTACAACAACACCTAATCCTTCATACCATAATGATAATGATGAAAAAAGATCATTCGCTTGATAGAAACAGTGAAACCTAAAGCATTCTTCATATAGTCCGTTTTAGCTGTTTTCTCCTTCTGCAAAAGCTTTGAAAATAACAATATTGGTCAAAACGTAGTTGAGTGAATCAGGTTCTACAACAACACCTAATCCTTCTTTCCATAATGATAATGATGAAAAAGGGTCATTTGCTTGATAGAAAACGTAGTTGAGTGAATCGGGTTCTACAACAACACCTAATCCTTCATACCATAATGAAAATGATGAAAAAGGGTCATTTGCTTGATAGAAACAGTGAAAGGTAAGGCATTCTTAATACAGTCCGTTTCAGCTGTTTTCTCCTTCTGCAAAAGCTTTGAAAGTAACAATATTGGTCAAAACGTAGTTGAGTGAATCAGGTTCTAAAACTAGACCTTATCCTTCATACCATAATGATAATGATGAAAAAAGGTCATTTGCTTGATAGAAAACATAGTTGAGTGATTCAGGTTCTATAACAACATCTAATCCTTCATACCATAATGATAATGATGAAAAAAGATCATTTGCTTGATAGAAACAGTGAAAGCTAAAGCATTCTTAATACAGTCCGTTTAAGCTGTTTTCTCCTTCTGCAAAAGCTTTGAAAGTAACAATATGGGTCAAAACGTAGTTGAGTGAATCAGGTTCTAAAACTAGACCTTATCCTTCATACCATAATGATAATGATGTCAAAGGGTCATTTGCTTGATAGAAAACGTAGTTGAGTAAATCAGGTTCTACAACAACACCTAATCCTTCATACCATAATGATAATGATGAAAAAAGATCATTCGCTTGATAGAAACAGTGAAACCTAAAGCATTCTTCATATAGTCCGTTTTAGCTGTTTTCTCCTTCTGCAAAAGCTTTGAAAGTAACAATATTGGTCAAAACGTAGTTGAGTGAATCAGGTTCTACAACAACACCTAATCCTTCTTTCCATAATGATAATGATGAAAAAGGGTCATTTGCTTGATAGAAAACGTAGTTGAGTGAATCAGGTTCTACAACAACACCTAATCCTTCATACCATAATGAAAATTATGAAAAAAGGTCATTTGCTTGATAGAAACAGTGAAAGCTAAGGCATTCTTAATACAGTCCGTTTTAGCTGTTTTCTCCTTCTGCAAAAGCTTTGAAAGTAACAATATTGGTCAAAACGTAGTTGAGTGAATCAGGTTCTAAAACTAGACCTTATCCTTCATACCATAATGATAATGATGAAAAAAGGTCATTTGCTTGATAGAAAACATAGTTGAGTGATTCAGGTTCTACAACAACATCTAATCCTTCATACCATAATGATAATGATGAAAAAAGATCATTTGCTTGATAGAAACAGTGAAAGCTAAAGCATTCTTCATACAGTCCGTTTTAGCTGTTTTCTCTTTCTGCAAAAGCTTTGAAAGTAACAATATGGGTCAAAACGAAATTGAGTGAATCAGGTTCTAAAACTAGACCTTATCCTTCATACCATAATGATAATGATGAAAAAGGGTCATTTGCTTGATAGAAAACGTAGTTGAGTGAATCGGGTTCTACAACAACACCTAATCCTTCATACCATAATGAAAATTATGAAAAAAGGTCATTTGCTTGATAGAAACAGTGAAAGCTAAGGCATTCTTAATACAGTCCGTTTTAGCTGTTTTCTCCTTCTGCAAAAGCTTTGAAAGTAACAATATTGGTCAAAACGTAGTTGAGTGAATCAGGTTCTAAAACTAGACCTTATCCTTCATACCATAATGATAATGATGAAAAAAGGTCATTTGCTTGATAGAAACAGTGAAAGCTAAGGCATTCTTAATACAGTCCGTTTTAGCTGTTTTCTCCTTCTGCAAAAGCTTTGAAAGTAACAATATTGGTCAAAACGTAGTTGAGTGAATCAGGTTCTAAAACTAGACCTTATCCTTCATACCATAATGATAATGATGAAAAAGGGTCATTTGCTTGATAGAAAACGTAGTTGAGTGAATCAGGTTCTAAAACTAGACCTAATCCTTCTTTCCATAATGATAATGATGAAAAAGGGTCATTTGCTTGATAGAAAACGTAGTTGAGTGAATCGGGTTCTACAACAACACCTAATCCTTCATACCATAATGAAAATGATGAAAAAGGGTCATTTGCTTGATAGAAACAGTGAAAGGTAAGGCATTCTTAATACAGTCCGTTTCAGCTGTTTTCTCCTTCTGCAAAAGCTTTGAAAGTAACAATATTGGTCAAAACGTAGTTGAGTGAATCAGGTTCTAAAACTAGACCTTATCCTTCATACCATAATGATAATGATGAAAAAAGGTCATTTGCTTGATAGAAAACATAGTTGAGTGATTCAGGTTCTATAACAACATCTAATCCTTCATACCATAATGATAATGATGAAAAAAGATCATTTGCTTGATAGAAACAGTGAAAGCTAAAGCATTCTTAATACAGTCCGTTTTAGCTGTTTTCTCCTTCTGCAAAAGCTTTGAAAGTAACAATATGGGTCAAAACGTAGTTGAGTGAATCAGGTTCTAAAACTAGACCTTATCCTTCATACCATAATGATAATGATGAAAAAGGGTCATTTGCTTGATAGAAAACGTAGTTGAGTGAATCAGGTTCTACAACAACACCTAATCCTTCATACCATAATGATAATGATGAAAAAAGATCATTCGCTTGATAGAAACAGTGAAACCTAAAGCATTCTTCATATAGTCCGTTTTAGCTGTTTTCTCCTTCTGCAAAAGCTTTGAAAGTAACAATATTGGTCAAAACGTAGTTGAGTGAATCAGGTTCTACAACAACACCTAATCCTTCTTTCCATAATGATAATGATGAAAAAGGGTCATTTGCTTGATAGAAAACGTAGTTGAGTGAATCAGGTTCTACAACAACACCTAATGCTTCATACCATAATGAAAATTATGAAAAAAGGTCATTTGCTTGATAGAAACAGTGAAAGCTAAGGCATTCTTAATACAGTCCGTTTTAGCTGTTTTCTCCTTCTGCAAAAGCTTTGAAAGTAACAATATTGGTCAAAACGTAGTTGAGTGAATCAGGTTCTAAAACTAGACCTTATCCTTCATACCATAATGATAATGATGAAAAAAGGTCATTTGCTTGATAGAAAACATAGTTGAGTGATTCAGGTTCTACAACAACATCTAATCCTTCATACCATAATGATAATGATGAAAAAAGATCATTTGCTTGATAGAAACAGTGAAAGCTAAAGCATTCTTCATATAGTCCGTTTTAGCTGTTTTCTCCTTCTGCAAAAGCTTTGAAAGTAACAATATTGGTCAAAACGTAGTTGAGTGAATCAGGTTCTACAACAACACCTAATCCTTCATACCATAATGATAATGATGAAAAAAGATCATTTGCTTGATAGAAACAGTGAAAGCTAAAGCATTCTTCATACAGTCCGTTTTAGCTGTTTTCTCGTTCTGCAAAAGCTTTGAAAGTAACAATATGGGTCAAAACGAAATTGAGTGAATCAGGTTCTAAAACTAGACCTTATCCTTCATACCATAATGATAATGATGAAAAAGGGTCATTTGCTTGATAGAAAACGTAGTTGAGTGAATCGGGTTCTACAACAACACCTAATCCTTCATACCATAATGAAAATGATGAAAAAAGGTCATTTGCTTGATAGAAACAGTGAAAGCTAAGGCATTCTTAATACAGTCCGTTTTAGCTGTTTTCTCCTTCTGCAAAAGCTTTGAAAGTAACAATATTGGTCAAAACGTAGTTGAGTGAATCAGGTTCTAAAACTAGACCTTATCCTTCATACCATAATGATAATGATGAAAAAAGATCATTTGCTTGATAGAAAACATAGTTGAGTGATTCAGGTTCTACAACAACATCTAATCCTTCATACCATAATGATAATGATGAAAAAAGATCATTTGCTTGATAGAAACAGTGAAAGCTAAAGCATTCTTAATACAGTCCGTTTTAGCTGTTTTCTCCTTCTGCAAAAGCTTTGAAAGTAACAATATGGGTCAAAACGTAGTTGAGTGAATCAGGTTCTAAAACTAGACCTTATCCTTCATACCATAATGATAATGATGAAAAAGGGTCATTTGCTTGATAGAAAACGTAGTTGAGTGAATCAGGTTCTACAACAACACCTAATCCTTCATACCATAATGATAATGATGAAAAAAGATCATTCGCTTGATAGAAACAGTGAAACCTAAAGCATTCTTCATATAGTCCGTTTTAGCTGTTTTCTCCTTCTGCAAAAGCTTTGAAAGTAACAATATTGGTCAAAACGTAGTTGAGTGAATCAGGTTCTACAACAACACCTAATCCTTCTTTCCATAATGATAATGATGAAAAAGGGTCATTTGCTTGATAGAAAACGTAGTTGAGTGAATCGGGTTTTACAACAACACCTAATCCTTCATACCATAATGAAAATGATGAAAAAGGGTCATTTGCTTGATAGAAACAGTGAAAGGTAAGGCATTCTTAATACAGTCCGTTTCAGCTGTTTTCTCCTTCTGCAAAAGCTTTGAAAGTAACAATATTGGTCAAAACGTAGTTGAGTGAATCAGGTTCTACAACAACACCTAATCCTTCTTTCCATAATGATAATGATGAAAAAGGGTCATTTGCTTGATAGAAAACGTAGTTGAGTGAATCAGGTTCTACAACAACACCTAATCCTTCATACCATAATGAAAATTATGAAAAAAGGTCATTTGCTTGATAGAAACAGTGAAAGCTAAGGCATTCTTAATACAGTCCGTTTTAGCTGTTTTCTCCTTCTGCAAAAGCTTTGAAAGTAACAATATTGGTCAAAACGTAGTTGAGTGAATCAGGTTCTAAAACTAGACCTTATCCTTCATACCATAATGATAATGATGAAAAAAGGTCATTTGCTTGATAGAAAACATAGTTGAGTGATTCAGGTTCTACAACAACATCTAATCCTTCATACCATAATGATAATGATGAAAAAAGATCATTTGCTTGATAGAAACAGTGAAAGCTAAAGCATTCTTCATACAGTCCGTTTTAGCTGTTTTCTCTTTCTGCAAAAGCTTTGAAAGTAACAATATGGGTCAAAACGAAATTGAGTGAATCAGGTTCTAAAACTAGACCTTATCCTTCATACCATAATGATAATGATGAAAAAGGGTCATTTGCTTGATAGAAAACGTAGTTGAGTGAATCGGGTTCTACAACAACACCTAATCCTTCATACCATAATGAAAATGATGAAAAAAGGTCATTTGCTTGATAGAAACAGTGAAAGCTAAGGCATTCTTAATACAGTCCGTTTTAGCTGTTTTCTCCTTCTGCAAAAGCTTTGAAAGTAACAATATTGGTCAAAACGTAGTTGAGTGAATCAGGTTCTAAAACTAGACCTTATCCTTCATACCATAATGATAATGATGAAAAAAGATCATTTGCTTGATAGAAAACATAGTTGAGTGATTCAGGTTCTACAACAACATCTAATCCTTCATACCATAATGATAATGATGAAAAAAGATCATTTGCTTGATAGAAACAGTGAAAGCTAAAGCATTCTTAATACAGTCCGTTTTAGCTGTTTTCTCCTTCTGCAAAAGCTTTGAAAGTAACAATATGGGTCAAAACGTAGTTGAGTGAATCAGGTTCTAAAACTAGACCTTATCCTTCATACCATAATGATAATGATGAAAAAGGGTCATTTGCTTGATAGAAAACGTAGTTGAGTGAATCAGGTTCTACAACAACACCTAATCCTTCATACCATAATGATAATGATGAAAAAAGATCATTCGCTTGATAGAAACAGTGAAACCTAAAGCATTCTTCATATAGTCCGTTTTAGCTGTTTTCTCCTTCTGCAAAAGCTTTGAAAGTAACAATATTGGTCAAAACGTAGTTGAGTGAATCAGGTTCTACAACAACACCTAATCCTTCTTTCCATAATGATAATGATGAAAAAGGGTCATTTGCTTGATAGAAAACGTAGTTGAGTGAATCGGGTTTTACAACAACACCTAATCCTTCATACCATAATGAAAATGATGAAAAAGGGTCATTTGCTTGATAGAAACAGTGAAAGGTAAGGCATTCTTAATACAGTCCGTTTCAGCTGTTTTCTCCTTCTGCAAAAGCTTTGAAAGTAACAATATTGGTCAAAACGTAGTTGAGTGAATCAGGTTCTACAACAACACCTAATCCTTCTTTCCATAATGATAATGATGAAAAAGGGTCATTTGCTTGATAGAAAACGTAGTTGAGTGAATCAGGTTCTACAACAACACCTAATCCTTCATACCATAATGAAAATTATGAAAAAAGGTCATTTGCTTGATAGAAACAGTGAAAGCTAAGGCATTCTTAATACAGTCCGTTTTAGCTGTTTTCTCCTTCTGCAAAAGCTTTGAAAGTAACAATATTGGTCAAAACGTAGTTGAGTGAATCAGGTTCTAAAACTAGACCTTATCCTTCATACCATAATGATAATGATGAAAAAAGGTCATTTGCTTGATAGAAAACATAGTTGAGTGATTCAGGTTCTACAACAACATCTAATCCTTCATACCATAATGATAATGATGAAAAAAGATCATTTGCTTGATAGAAACAGTGAAAGCTAAAGCATTCTTCATACAGTCCGTTTTAGCTGTTTTCTCTTTCTGCAAAAGCTTTGAAAGTAACAATATGGGTCAAAACGAAATTGAGTGAATCAGGTTCTAAAACTAGACCTTATCCTTCATACCATAATGATAATGATGAAAAAGGGTCATTTGCTTGATAGAAAACGTAGTTGAGTGAATCGGGTTCTACAACAACACCTAATCCTTCATACCATAATGAAAATTATGAAAAAAGGTCATTTGCTTGATAGAAACAGTGAAAGCTAAGGCATTCTTAATACAGTCCGTTTTAGCTGTTTTCTCCTTCTGCAAAAGCTTTGAAAGTAACAATATTGGTCAAAACGTAGTTGAGTGAATCAGGTTCTAAAACTAGACCTTATCCTTCATACCATAATGATAATGATGAAAAAAGGTCATTTGCTTGATAGAAAACATAGTTGAGTGATTCAGGTTCTATAACAACATCTAATCCTTCATACCATAATGATAATGATGAAAAAAGATCATTTGCTTGATAGAAACAGTGAAAGCTAAAGCATTCTTAATACAGTCCGTTTTAGCTGTTTTCTCCTTCTGCAAAAGCTTTGAAAGTAACAATATGGGTCAAAACGTAGTTGAGTGAATCAGGTTCTAAAACTAGACCTTATCCTTCATACCATAATGATAATGATGAAAAAGGGTCATTTGCTTGATAGAAAACGTAGTTGAGTGAATCAGGTTCTACAACAACACCTAATCCTTCATACCATAATGATAATGATGAAAAAAGATCATTCGCTTGATAGAAACAGTGAAACCTAAAGCATTCTTCATATAGTCCGTTTTAGCTGTTTTCTCCTTCTGCAAAAGCTTTGAAAGTAACAATATTGGTCAAAACGTAGTTGAGTGAATCAGGTTCTAAAACTAGACCTTATCCTTCATACCATAATGATAATGATGAAAAAGGGTCATTTGCTTGATAGAAAACGTAGTTGAGTGAATCAGGTTCTAAAACTAGACCTAATCCTTCTTTCCATAATGATAATGATGAAAAAGGGTCATTTGCTTGATAGAAAACGTAGTTGAGTGAATCGGGTTCTACAACAACACCTAATCCTTCATACCATAATGAAAATGATGAAAAAGGGTCATTTGCTTGATAGAAACAGTGAAAGGTAAGGCATTCTTAATACAGTCCGTTTCAGCTGTTTTCTCCTTCTGCAAAAGCTTTGAAAGTAACAATATTGGTCAAAACGTAGTTGAGTGAATCAGGTTCTAAAACTAGACCTTATCCTTCATACCATAATGATAATGATGAAAAAAGGTCATTTGCTTGATAGAAAACATAGTTGAGTGATTCAGGTTCTATAACAACATCTAATCCTTCATACCATAATGATAATGATGAAAAAAGATCATTTGCTTGATAGAAACAGTGAAAGCTAAAGCATTCTTAATACAGTCCGTTTTAGCTGTTTTCTCCTTCTGCAAAAGCTTTGAAAGTAACAATATGGGTCAAAACGTAGTTGAGTGAATCAGGTTCTAAAACTAGACCTTATCCTTCATACCATAATGATAATGATGAAAAAGGGTCATTTGCTTGATAGAAAACGTAGTTGAGTGAATCAGGTTCTACAACAACACCTAATCCTTCATACCATAATGATAATGATGAAAAAAGATCATTCGCTTGATAGAAACAGTGAAACCTAAAGCATTCTTCATACAGTCCGTTTTAGCTGTTTTCTCCTTCTGCAAAAGCTTTGAAAGTAACAATATTGGTCAAAACGTAGTTGAGTGAATCAGGTTCTACAACAACACCTAATCCTTCTTTCCATAATGATAATGATGAAAAAGGGTCATTTGCTTGATAGAAAACGTAGTTGAGTGAATCAGGTTCTACAACAACACCTAATCCTTCATACCATAATGAAAATTATGAAAAAAGGTCATTTGCTTGATAGAAACAGTGAAAGCTAAGGCATTCTTAATACAGTCCGTTTTAGCTGTTTTCTCCTTCTGCAAAAGCTTTGAAAGTAACAATATTGGTCAAAACGTAGTTGAGTGAATCAGGTTCTAAAACTAGACCTTATCCTTCATACCATAATGATAATGATGAAAAAAGGTCATTTGCTTGATAGAAAACATAGTTGAGTGATTCAGGTTCTACAACAACATCTAATCCTTCATACCATAATGATAATGATGAAAAAAGATCATTTGCTTGATAGAAACAGTGAAAGCTAAAGCATTCTTCATATAGTCCGTTTTAGCTGTTTTCTCCTTCTGCAAAAGCTTTGAAAGTAACAATATTGGTCAAAACGTAGTTGAGTGAATCAGGTTCTACAACAACACCTAATCCTTCATACCATAATGATAATGATGAAAAAAGATCATTTGCTTGATAGAAACAGTGAAAGCTAAAGCATTCTTCATACAGTCCGTTTTAGCTGTTTTCTCGTTCTGCAAAAGCTTTGAAAGTAACAATATGGGTCAAAACGAAATTGAGTGAATCAGGTTCTAAAACTAGACCTTATCCTTCATACCATAATGATAATGATGAAAAAGGGTCATTTGCTTGATAGAAAACGTAGTTGAGTGAATCGGGTTCTACAACAACACCTAATCCTTCATACCATAATGAAAATGATGAAAAAGGGTCATTTGCTTGATAGAAACAGTGAAAGGTAAGGCATTCTTAATACAGTCCGTTTCAGCTGTTTTCTCGTTCTGCAAAAGCTTTGAAAGTAACAATATGGGTCAAAACGAAATTGAGTGAATCAGGTTCTAAAACTAGACCTTATCCTTCATACCATAATGATAATGATGAAAAAGGGTCATTTGCTTGATAGAAAACGTAGTTGAGTGAATCGGGTTCTACAACAACACCTAATCCTTCATACCATAATGAAAATGATGAAAAAGGGTCATTTGCTTGATAGAAACAGTGAAAGGTAAGGCATTCTTAATACAGTCCGTTTCAGCTGTTTTCTCCTTCTGCAAAAGCTTTGAAAGTAACAATATTGGTCAAAACGTAGTTGAGTGAATCAGGTTCTAAAACTAGACCTTATCCTTCATACCATAATGATAATGATGAAAAAAGGTCATTTGCTTGATAGAAAACATAGTTGAGTGATTCAGGTTCTATAACAACATCTAATCCTTCATACCATAATGATAATGATGAAAAAAGATCATTTGCTTGATAGAAACAGTGAAAGCTAAAGCATTCTTAATACAGTCCGTTTAAGCTGTTTTCTCCTTCTGCAAAAGCTTTGAAAGTAACAATATGGGTCAAAACGTAGTTGAGTGAATCAGGTTCTAAAACTAGACCTTATCCTTCATACCATAATGATAATGATGAAAAAGGGTCATTTGCTTGATAGAAAACGTAGTTGAGTAAATCAGGTTCTACAACAACACCTAATCCTTCATACCATAATGATAATGATGAAAAAAGATCATTCGCTTGATAGAAACAGTGAAACCTAAAGCATTCTTCATATAGTCCGTTTTAGCTGTTTTCTCCTTCTGCAAAAGCTTTGAAAGTAACAATATTGGTCAAAACGTAGTTGAGTGAATCAGGTTCTACAACAACACCTAATCCTTCTTTCCATAATGATAATGATGAAAAAGGGTCATTTGCTTGATAGAAAACGTAGTTGAGTGAATCAGGTTCTACAACAACACCTAATCCTTCATACCATAATGAAAATTATGAAAAAAGGTCATTTGCTTGATAGAAACAGTGAAAGCTAAGGCATTCTTAATACAGTCCGTTTTAGCTGTTTTCTCCTTCTGCAAAAGCTTTGAAAGTAACAATATTGGTCAAAACGTAGTTGAGTGAATCAGGTTCTAAAACTAGACCTTATCCTTCATACCATAATGATAATGATGAAAAAAGGTCATTTGCTTGATAGAAAACATAGTTGAGTGATTCAGGTTCTACAACAACATCTAATCCTTCATACCATAATGATAATGATGAAAAAAGATCATTTGCTTGATAGAAACAGTGAAAGCTAAAGCATTCTTCATACAGTCCGTTTTAGCTGTTTTCTCTTTCTGCAAAAGCTTTGAAAGTAACAATATGGGTCAAAACGAAATTGAGTGAATCAGGTTCTAAAACTAGACCTTATCCTTCATACCATAATGATAATGATGAAAAAGGGTCATTTGCTTGATAGAAAACGTAGTTGAGTGAATCGGGTTCTACAACAACACCTAATCCTTCATACCATAATGAAAATTATGAAAAAAGGTCATTTGCTTGATAGAAACAGTGAAAGCTAAGGCATTCTTAATACAGTCCGTTTTAGCTGTTTTCTCCTTCTGCAAAAGCTTTGAAAGTAACAATATTGGTCAAAACGTAGTTGAGTGAATCAGGTTCTAAAACTAGACCTTATCCTTCATACCATAATGATAATGATGAAAAAAGGTCATTTGCTTGATAGAAACAGTGAAAGCTAAAGCATTCTTCATATAGTCCGTTTTAGCTGTTTTCTCCTTCTGCAAAAGCTTTGAAAGTAACAATATTGGTCAAAACGTAGTTGAGTGAATCAGGTTCTAAAACTAGACCTTATCCTTCATACCATAATGATAATGATGAAAAAGGGTCATTTGCTTGATAGAAAACGTAGTTGAGTGAATCAGGTTCTAAAACTAGACCTAATCCTTCTTTCCATAATGATAATGATGAAAAAGGGTCATTTGCTTGATAGAAAACGTAGTTGAGTGAATCGGGTTCTACAACAACACCTAATCCTTCATACCATAATGAAAATGATGAAAAAGGGTCATTTGCTTGATAGAAACAGTGAAAGGTAAGGCATTCTTAATACAGTCCGTTTCAGCTGTTTTCTCCTTCTGCAAAAGCTTTGAAAGTAACAATATTGGTCAAAACGTAGTTGAGTGAATCAGGTTCTAAAACTAGACCTTATCCTTCATACCATAATGATAATGATGAAAAAAGGTCATTTGCTTGATAGAAAACATAGTTGAGTGATTCAGGTTCTATAACAACATCTAATCCTTCATACCATAATGATAATGATGAAAAAAGATCATTTGCTTGATAGAAACAGTGAAAGCTAAAGCATTCTTAATACAGTCCGTTTTAGCTGTTTTCTCCTTCTGCAAAAGCTTTGAAAGTAACAATATGGGTCAAAACGTAGTTGAGTGAATCAGGTTCTAAAACTAGACCTTATCCTTCATACCATAATGATAATGATGAAAAAGGGTCATTTGCTTGATAGAAAACGTAGTTGAGTGAATCAGGTTCTACAACAACACCTAATCCTTCATACCATAATGATAATGATGAAAAAAGATCATTCGCTTGATAGAAACAGTGAAACCTAAAGCATTCTTCATATAGTCCGTTTTAGCTGTTTTCTCCTTCTGCAAAAGCTTTGAAAGTAACAATATTGGTCAAAACGTAGTTGAGTGAATCAGGTTCTACAACAACACCTAATCCTTCTTTCCATAATGATAATGATGAAAAAGGGTCATTTGCTTGATAGAAAACGTAGTTGAGTGAATCAGGTTCTACAACAACACCTAATGCTTCATACCATAATGAAAATTATGAAAAAAGGTCATTTGCTTGATAGAAACAGTGAAAGCTAAGGCATTCTTAATACAGTCCGTTTTAGCTGTTTTCTCCTTCTGCAAAAGCTTTGAAAGTAACAATATTGGTCAAAACGTAGTTGAGTGAATCAGGTTCTAAAACTAGACCTTATCCTTCATACCATAATGATAATGATGAAAAAAGGTCATTTGCTTGATAGAAAACATAGTTGAGTGATTCAGGTTCTACAACAACATCTAATCCTTCATACCATAATGATAATGATGAAAAAAGATCATTTGCTTGATAGAAACAGTGAAAGCTAAAGCATTCTTCATATAGTCCGTTTTAGCTGTTTTCTCCTTCTGCAAAAGCTTTGAAAGTAACAATATTGGTCAAAACGTAGTTGAGTGAATCAGGTTCTACAACAACACCTAATCCTTCATACCATAATGATAATGATGAAAAAAGATCATTTGCTTGATAGAAACAGTGAAAGCTAAAGCATTCTTCACACAGTCCGTTTTAGCTGTTTTCTCGTTCTGCAAAAGCTTTGAAAGTAACAATATGGGTCAAAACGAAATTGAGTGAATCAGGTTCTAAAACTAGACCTTATCCTTCATACCATAATGATAATGATGAAAAAGGGTCATTTGCTTGATAGAAAACGTAGTTGAGTGAATCGGGTTCTACAACAACACCTAATCCTTCATACCATAATGAAAATGATGAAAAAAGGTCATTTGCTTGATAGAAACAGTGAAAGGTAAGGCATTCTTAATACAGTCCTTTTCAGCTGTTTTCTCCTTCTGCAAAAGCTTTGAAAGTAACAATATTGGTCAAAACGTAGTTGAGTGAATCAGGTTCTAAAACTAGACCTTATCCTTCATACCATAATGATAATGATGAAAAAAGGTCATTTGCTTGATAGAAAACATAGTTGAGTGATTCAGGTTCTATAACAACATCTAATCCTTCATACCATAATGATAATGATGAAAAAAGATCATTTGCTTGATAGAAACAGTGAAAGCTAAAGCATTCTTAATACAGTCCGTTTTAGCTGTTTTCTCCTTCTGCAAAAGCTTTGAAAGTAACAATATGGGTCAAAACGTAGTTGAGTGAATCAGGTTCTAAAACTAGACCTTATCCTTCATACCATAATGATAATGATAAAAAAGGGTCATTTGCTTGATAGAAAACGTAGTTGAGTGAATCAGGTTCTACAACAACACCTAATCCTTCATACCATAATGATAATGATGAAAAAAGATCATTCGCTTGATAGAAACAGTGAAACCTAAAGCATTCTTCATATAGTCCGTTTTAGCTGTTTTCTCCTTCTGCAAAAGCTTTGAAAGTAACAATATTGGTCAAAACGTAGTTGAGTGAATTAGGTTCTAAAACTAGACCTTATCCTTCATACCATAATGATAATGATGAAAAAGGGTCATTTGCTTGATAGAAAACGTAGTTGAGTGAATCGGGTTCTACAACAACACCTAATCCTTCATACCATAATGAAAATGATGAAAAAAGGTCATTTGCTTGATAGAAACAGTGAAAGGTAAGGCATTCTTAATACAGTCCGTTTCAGCTGTTTTCTCCTTCTGCAAAAGCTTTGAAAGTAACAATATTGGTCAAAACGTAGTTGAGTGAATCAGGTTCTACAACAACACCTAATCCTTCTTTCCATAATGATAATGATGAAAAAGGGTCATTTGCTTGATAGAAAACGTAGTTGAGTGAATCAGGTTCTACAACAACACCTAATCCTTCATACCATAATGAAAATTATGAAAAAAGGTCATTTGCTTGATAGAAACAGTGAAAGCTAAGGCATTCTTAATACAGTCCGTTTTAGCTGTTTTCTCCTTCTGCAAAAGCTTTGAAAGTAACAATATTGGTCAAAACGTAGTTGAGTGAATCAGGTTCTAAAACTAGACCTTATCCTTCATACCATAATGATAATGATGAAAAAAGGTCATTTGCTTGATAGAAAACATAGTTGAGTGATTCAGGTTCTACAACAACATCTAATCCTTCATACCATAATGATAATGATGAAAAAAGATCATTTGCTTGATAGAAACAGTGAAAGCTAAAGCATTCTTCATACAGTCCGTTTTAGCTGTTTTCTCTTTCTGCAAAAGCTTTGAAAGTAACAATATGGGTCAAAACGAAATTGAGTGAATCAGGTTCTAAAACTAGACCTTATCCTTCATACCATAATGATAATGATGAAAAAGGGTCATTTGCTTGATAGAAAACGTAGTTGAGTGAATCGGGTTCTACAACAACACCTAATCCTTCATACCATAATGAAAATTATGAAAAAAGGTCATTTGCTTGATAGAAACAGTGAAAGCTAAGGCATTCTTAATACAGTCCGTTTTAGCTGTTTTCTCCTTCTGCAAAAGCTTTGAAAGTAACAATATTGGTCAAAACGTAGTTGAGTGAATCAGGTTCTAAAACTAGACCTTATCCTTCATACCATAATGATAATGATGAAAAAAGGTCATTTGCTTGATAGAAAACATAGTTGAGTGATTCAGGTTCTATAACAACATCTAATCCTTCATACCATAATGATAATGATGAAAAAAGATCATTTGCTTGATAGAAACAGTGAAAGCTAAAGCATTCTTAATACAGTCCGTTTTAGCTGTTTTCTCCTTCTGCAAAAGCTTTGAAAGTAACAATATGGGTCAAAACGTAGTTGAGTGAATCAGGTTCTAAAACTAGACCTTATCCTTCATACCATAATGATAATGATGAAAAAGGGTCATTTGCTTGATAGAAAACGTAGTTGAGTGAATCAGGTTCTACAACAACACCTAATCCTTCATACCATAATGATAATGATGAAAAAAGATCATTCGCTTGATAGAAACAGTGAAACCTAAAGCATTCTTCATATAGTCCGTTTTAGCTGTTTTCTCCTTCTGCAAAAGCTTTGAAAGTAACAATATTGGTCAAAACGTAGTTGAGTGAATCAGGTTCTAAAACTAGACCTTATCCTTCATACCATAATGATAATGATGAAAAAGGGTCATTTGCTTGATAGAAAACGTAGTTGAGTGAATCAGGTTCTAAAACTAGACCTAATCCTTCTTTCCATAATGATAATGATGAAAAAGGGTCATTTGCTTGATAGAAAACGTAGTTGAGTGAATCGGGTTCTACAACAACACCTAATCCTTCATACCATAATGAAAATGATGAAAAAGGGTCATTTGCTTGATAGAAACAGTGAAAGGTAAGGCATTCTTAATACAGTCCGTTTCAGCTGTTTTCTCCTTCTGCAAAAGCTTTGAAAGTAACAATATTGGTCAAAACGTAGTTGAGTGAATCAGGTTCTAAAACTAGACCTTATCCTTCATACCATAATGATAATGATGAAAAAAGGTCATTTGCTTGATAGAAAACATAGTTGAGTGATTCAGGTTCTACAACAACATCTAATCCTTCATACCATAATGATAATGATGAAAAAAGATCATTTGCTTGATAGAAACAGTGAAAGCTAAAGCATTCTTAATACAGTCCGTTTTAGCTGTTTTCTCCTTCTGCAAAAGCTTTGAAAGTAACAATATGGGTCAAAACGTAGTTGAGTGAATCAGGTTCTAAAACTAGACCTTATCCTTCATACCATAATGATAATGATGAAAAAGGGTCATTTGCTTGATAGAAAACGTAGTTGAGTGAATCAGGTTCTACAACAACACCTAATCCTTCATACCATAATGATAATGATGAAAAAAGATCATTCGCTTGATAGAAACAGTGAAACCTAAAGCATTCTTCATATAGTCCGTTTTAGCTGTTTTCTCCTTCTGCAAAAGCTTTGAAAGTAACAATATTGGTCAAAACGTAGTTGAGTGAATCAGGTTCTACAACAACACCTAATCCTTCTTTCCATAATGATAATGATGAAAAAGGGTCATTTGCTTGATAGAAAACGTAGTTGAGTGAATCAGGTTCTACAACAACACCTAATCCTTCATACCATAATGAAAATTATGAAAAAAGGTCATTTGCTTGATAGAAACAGTGAAAGCTAAGGCATTCTTAATACAGTCCGTTTTAGCTGTTTTCTCCTTCTGCAAAAGCTTTGAAAGTAACAATATTGGTCAAAACGTAGTTGAGTGAATCAGGTTCTAAAACTAGACCTTATCCTTCATACCATAATGATAATGATGAAAAAAGGTCATTTGCTTGATAGAAAACATAGTTGAGTGATTCAGGTTCTACAACAACATCTAATCCTTCATACCATAATGATAATGATGAAAAAAGATCATTTGCTTGATAGAAACAGTGAAAGCTAAAGCATTCTTCATATAGTCCGTTTTAGCTGTTTTCTCCTTCTGCAAAAGCTTTGAAAGTAACAATATTGGTCAAAACGTAGTTGAGTGAATCAGGTTCTACAACAACACCTAATCCTTCATACCATAATGATAATGATGAAAAAAGATCATTTGCTTGATAGAAACAGTGAAAGCTAAAGCATTCTTCATACAGTCCGTTTTAGCTGTTTTCTCGTTCTGCAAAAGCTTTGAAAGTAACAATATGGGTCAAAACGAAATTGAGTGAATCAGGTTCTAAAACTAGACCTTATCCTTCATACCATAATGATAATGATGAAAAAGGGTCATTTGCTTGATAGAAAACGTAGTTGAGTGAATCGGGTTCTACAACAACACCTAATCCTTCATACCATAATGAAAATGATGAAAAAAGGTCATTTGCTTGATAGAAACAGTGAAAGGTAAGGCATTCTTAATACAGTCCTTTTCAGCTGTTTTCTCCTTCTGCAAAAGCTTTGAAAGTAACAATATTGGTCAAAACGTAGTTGAGTGAATCAGGTTCTAAAACTAGACCTTATCCTTCATACCATAATGATAATGATGAAAAAAGGTCATTTGCTTGATAGAAAACATAGTTGAGTGATTCAGGTTCTATAACAACATCTAATCCTTCATACCATAATGATAATGATGAAAAAAGATCATTTGCTTGATAGAAACAGTGAAAGCTAAAGCATTCTTAATACAGTCCGTTTTAGCTGTTTTCTCCTTCTGCAAAAGCTTTGAAAGTAACAATATGGGTCAAAACGTAGTTGAGTGAATCAGGTTCTAAAACTAGACCTTATCCTTCATACCATAATGATAATGATAAAAAAGGGTCATTTGCTTGATAGAAAACGTAGTTGAGTGAATCGGGTTCTACAACAACACCTAATCCTTCATACCATAATGAAAATGATGAAAAAAGGTCATTTGCTTGATAGAAACAGTGAAAGGTAAGGCATTCTTAATACAGTCCTTTTCAGCTGTTTTCTCCTTCTGCAAAAGCTTTGAAAGTAACAATATTGGTCAAAACGTAGTTGAGTGAATCAGGTTCTAAAACTAGACCTTATCCTTCATACCATAATGATAATGATGAAAAAAGGTCATTTGCTTGATAGAAAACATAGTTGAGTGATTCAGGTTCTATAACAACATCTAATCCTTCATACCATAATGATAATGATGAAAAAAGATCATTTGCTTGATAGAAACAGTGAAAGCTAAAGCATTCTTAATACAGTCCGTTTTAGCTGTTTTCTCCTTCTGCAAAAGCTTTGAAAGTAACAATATGGGTCAAAACGTAGTTGAGTGAATCAGGTTCTAAAACTAGACCTTATCCTTCATACCATAATGATAATGATAAAAAAGGGTCATTTGCTTGATAGAAAACGTAGTTGAGTGAATCAGGTTCTACAACAACACCTAATCCTTCATACCATAATGATAATGATGAAAAAAGATCATTCACTTGATAGAAACAGTGAAACCTAAATCATTCGTCATATAGTCCGTTTTAGCTGTTTTCTCCTTCTGCAAAAGCTTTGAAAGTAACAATATTGGTCAAAACGTAGTTGAGTGAATTAGGTTCTAAAACTAGACCTTATCCTTCATACCATAATGATAATGATGAAAAAGGGTCATTTGCTTGATAGAAAACGTAGTTGAGTGAATCGGGTTCTACAACAACACCTAATCCTTCATACCATAATGAAAATGATGAAAAAAGGTCATTTGCTTGATAGAAACAGTGAAAGCTAAGGCATTCTTAATACAGTCCGTTTTAGCTGTTTTCTCCTTCTGCAAAAGCTTTGAAAGTAACAATATTGGTCAAAACGTAGTTGAGTGAATCAGGTTCTAAAACTAGACCTTATCCTTCATACCATAATGATAATGATGAAAAAAGATCATTTGCTTGATAGAAAACATAGTTGAGTGATTCAGGTTCTACAACAACATCTAATCCTTCATACCATAATGATAATGATGAAAAAAGATCATTTGCTTGATAGAAACAGTGAAAGCTAAAGCATTCTTCATACAGTCCATTTTAGCTGTTTTCTCTTTCTGCAAAAGCTTTGAAAGTAACAATATGGGTCAAAACGTAGTTGAGTGAATCAGGTTCTAAAACTAGACCTTATCCTTCATACCATAATGATAATGATGAAAAAGGGTCATTTGCTTGATAGAAAACGTAGTTGAGTGAATCGGGTTCTACAACAACACCTAATCCTTCATACCATAATGAAAATGATGAAAAAAGGTCATTTGCTTGATAGAAACAGTGAAAGGTAAGGCATTCTTAATACAGTCCGTTTCAGCTGTTTTCTCCTTCTGCAAAAGCTTTGAAAGTAACAATATTGGTCAAAACGTAGTTGAGTGAATCAGGTTCTAAAACTAGACCTTATCCTTCATACCATAATGATAATGATGAAAAAAGGTCATTTGCTTGATAGAAAACATAGTTGAGTGATTCAGGTTCTATAACAACATCTAATCCTTCATACCATAATGATAATGATGAAAAAAGATCATTTGCTTGATAGAAACAGTGAAAGCTAAAGCATTCTTAATACAGTCCGTTTTAGCTGTTTTCTCCTTCTGCAAAAGCTTTGAAAGTAACAATATGGGTCAAAACGTAGTTGAGTTAATCAGGTTCTAAAACTAGACCTTATCCTTCATACCATAATGATAATGATGAAAAAGGGTCATTTGCTTGATAGAAAACGTAGTTGAGTGAATCAGGTTCTACAACAACACCTAATCCTTCATACCATAATGATAATGATGAAAAAAGATCATTCGCTTGATAGAAACAGTGAAACCTAAAGCATTCTTCATATAGTCCGTTTTAGCTGTTTTCTCCTTCTGCAAAAGCTTTGAAAGTAACAATATTGGTCAAAACGTAGTTGAGTGAATTAGGTTCTAAAACTAGACCTTATCCTTCATACCATAATGATAATGATGAAAAAGGGTCATTTGCTTGATAGAAAACGTAGTTGAGTGAATCGGGTTCTACAACAACACCTAATCCTTCATACCATAATGAAAATGATGAAAAAAGGTCATTTGCTTGATAGAAACAGTGAAAGCTAAGGCATTCTTAATACAGTCCGTTTTAGCTGTTTTCTCCTTCTGCAAAAGCTTTGAAAGTAACAATATTGGTCAAAACGTAGTTGAGTGAATCAGGTTCTAAAACTAGACCTTATCCTTCATACCATAATGATAATGATGAAAAAAGGTCATTTGCTTGATAGAAAACATAGTTGAGTGATTCAGGTTCTATAACAACATCTAATCCTTCATACCATAATGATAATGATGAAAAAAGATCATTTGCTTGATAGAAACAGTGAAAGCTAAAGCATTCTTAATACAGTCCGTTTTAGCTGTTTTCTCCTTCTGCAAAAGCTTTGAAAGTAACAATATGGGTCAAAACGTAGTTGAGTTAATCAGGTTCTAAAACTAGACCTTATCCTTCATACCATAATGATAATGATGAAAAAGGGTCATTTGCTTGATAGAAAACGTAGTTGAGTGAATCAGGTTCTACAACAACACCTAATCCTTCATACCATAATGATAATGATGAAAAAAGATCATTCGCTTGATAGAAACAGTGAAACCTAAAGCATTCTTCATATAGTCCGTTTTAGCTGTTTTCTCCTTCTGCAAAAGCTTTGAAAGTAACAATATTGGTCAAAACGTAGTTGAGTGAATTAGGTTCTAAAACTAGACCTTATCCTTCATACCATAATGATAATGATGAAAAAGGGTCATTTGCTTGATAGAAAACGTAGTTGAGTGAATCGGGTTCTACAACAACACCTAATCCTTCATACCATAATGAAAATGATGAAAAAAGGTCATTTGCTTGATAGAAACAGTGAAAGCTAAGGCATTCTTAATACAGTCCGTTTTAGCTGTTTTCTCCTTCTGCAAAAGCTTTGAAAGTAACAATATTGGTCAAAACGTAGTTGAGTGAATCAGGTTCTAAAACTAGACCTTATCCTTCATACCATAATGATAATGATGAAAAGGGGTCATTTGCTTGATAGAAACAGTGAAAGCTAAATCATTCTTCATACAGTCCGTTTTAGCTGTTTTCTCTTTCTGCAAAAGCTTTGAAAGTAACAATATGGGTCAAAACGAAGTTGAGTGAATCAGGTTCTAAAACTAGACCTTATCCTTCATACCATAATGATAATGATGAAAAAGGGTCATTTGCTTGATAGAAAACATAGTTGAGTGAATCAGGTTCTAGAAACACGCCTAATCCTTCTTTCCATAATGATAATGATGAAAAAGGGGCATTTGCTTGATAGAAAACGTAGTTGAGTGAATCAGGTTCTAAATCTAGACCTAATCCTTCATACCATAATGATAATGATGAAAAAGGGTCATTTGCTTGATAGAAACAGTGAAAGCTAAGGCATTCTTCATACAGTCCGTTTTAGCTGTTTTCTCCTTCTGCAAAAGCTTTGAAAGTAACAATATTGGTCAAAACGTAGTTGAGTGAATCGGGTTCTCCAACAACACCTAATCCTTCATACCATAATGAAAATGATGAAAAAGGGTCATTTGCTTGATAGAAACAGTGAAAGCTAAGGCATTCTTAATACAGTCCGTTTTAGCTGTTTTCTCCTTCTGCAAAAGCTTTGAAAGTAACAATATTGGTCAAAACGTAGTTGAGTGAATCAGGTTCTAAAACTAGACCTTATCCTTCATACCATAATGATAATGATGAAAAAAGGTCATTTGCTTGATAGAAAACATAGTTGAGTGATTCAGGTTCTATAACAACATCTAATCCTTCATACCATAATGATAATGATGAAAAAAGATCATTTGCTTGATAGAAACAGTGAAAGCTAAAGCATTCTTAATACAGTCCGTTTTAGCTGTTTTCTCCTTCTGCAAAAGCTTTGAAAGTAACAATATGGGTCAAAACGTAGTTGAGTTAATCAGGTTCTAAAACTAGACCTTATCCTTCATACCATAATGATAATGATGAAAAAGGGTCATTTGCTTGATAGAAAACGTAGTTGAGTGAATCAGGTTCTACAACAACACCTAATCCTTCATACCATAATGATAATGATGAAAAAAGATCATTCGCTTGATAGAAACAGTGAAACCTAAAGCATTCTTCATATAGTCCGTTTTAGCTGTTTTCTCCTTCTGCAAAAGCTTTGAAAGTAACAATATTGGTCAAAACGTAGTTGAGTGAATTAGGTTCTAAAACTAGACCTTATCCTTCATACCATAATGATAATGATGAAAAAGGGTCATTTGCTTGATAGAAAACGTAGTTGAGTGAATCGGGTTCTACAACAACACCTAATCCTTCATACCATAATGAAAATGATGAAAAAAGGTCATTTGCTTGATAGAAACAGTGAAAGCTAAGGCATTCTTAATACAGTCCGTTTTAGCTGTTTTCTCCTTCTGCAAAAGCTTTGAAAGTAACAATATTGGTCAAAACGTAGTTGAGTGAATCAGGTTCTAAAACTAGACCTTATCCTTCATACCATAATGATAATGATGAAAAAAGGTCATTTGCTTGATAGAAAACATAGTTGAGTGATTCAGGTTCTATAACAACATCTAATCCTTCATACCATAATGATAATGATGAAAAAAGATCATTTGCTTGATAGAAACAGTGAAAGCTAAAGCATTCTTAATACAGTCCGTTTTAGCTGTTTTCTCCTTCTGCAAAAGCTTTGAAAGTAACAATATGGGTCAAAACGTAGTTGAGTTAATCAGGTTCTAAAACTAGACCTTATCCTTCATACCATAATGATAATGATGAAAAAGGGTCATTTGCTTGATAGAAAACGTAGTTGAGTGAATCAGGTTCTACAACAACACCTAATCCTTCATACCATAATGATAATGATGAAAAAAGATCATTCGCTTGATAGAAACAGTGAAACCTAAAGCATTCTTCATATAGTCCGTTTTAGCTGTTTTCTCCTTCTGCAAAAGCTTTGAAAGTAACAATATTGGTCAAAACGTAGTTGAGTGAATTAGGTTCTAAAACTAGACCTTATCCTTCATACCATAATGATAATGATGAAAAAGGGTCATTTGCTTGATAGAAAACGTAGTTGAGTGAATCGGGTTCTACAACAACACCTAATCCTTCATACCATAATGAAAATGATGAAAAAAGGTCATTTGCTTGATAGAAACAGTGAAAGCTAAGGCATTCTTAATACAGTCCGTTTTAGCTGTTTTCTCCTTCTGCAAAAGCTTTGAAAGTAACAATATTGGTCAAAACGTAGTTGAGTGAATCAGGTTCTAAAACTAGACCTTATCCTTCATACCATAATGATAATGATGAAAAGGGGTCATTTGCTTGATAGAAACAGTGAAAGCTAAATCATTCTTCATACAGTCCGTTTTAGCTGTTTTCTCTTTCTGCAAAAGCTTTGAAAGTAACAATATGGGTCAAAACGAAGTTGAGTGAATCAGGTTCTAAAACTAGACCTTATCCTTCATACCATAATGATAATGATGAAAAAGGGTCGTTTGCTTGATAGAAAACATAGTTGAGTGAATCAGGTTCTAGAAACACGCCTAATCCTTCTTTCCATAATGATAATGATGAAAAAGGGGCATTTGCTTGATAGAAAACGTAGTTGAGTGAATCAGGTTCTAAATCTAGACCTAATCCTTCATACCATAATGATAATGATGAAAAAGGGTCATTTGCTTGATAGAAACAGTGAAAGCTAAGGCATTCTTCATACAGTCCGTTTTAGCTGTTTTCTCCTTCTGCAAAAGCTTTGAAAGTAACAATATTGGTCAAAACGTAGTTGAGTGAATCGGGTTCTCCAACAACACCTAATCCTTCATACCATAATGAAAATGATGAAAAAGGGTCATTTGCTTGATAGAAACAGTGAAAGCTAAGGCATTCTTAATACAGTCCGTTTTAGCTGTTTTCTCCTTCTGCAAAAGCTTTGAAAGTAACAATATTGGTCAAAACGTAGTTGAGTGAATCAGGTTCTAAAACTAGACCTTATCCTTCATACCATAATGATAATGATGAAAAAAGGTCATTTGCTTGATAGAAAACATAGTTGAGTGATTCAGGTTCTATAACAACATCTAATCCTTCATACCATAATGATAATGATGAAAAAAGATCATTTGCTTGATAGAAACAGTGAAAGCTAAAGCATTCTTAATACAGTCCGTTTTAGCTGTTTTCTCCTTCTGCAAAAGCTTTGAAAGTAACAATATGGGTCAAAACGTAGTTGAGTTAATCAGGTTCTAAAACTAGACCTTATCCTTCATACCATAATGATAATGATGAAAAAGGGTCATTTGCTTGATAGAAAACGTAGTTGAGTGAATCAGGTTCTACAACAACACCTAATCCTTCATACCATAATGATAATGATGAAAAAAGATCATTCGCTTGATAGAAACAGTGAAACCTAAAGCATTCTTCATATAGTCCGTTTTAGCTGTTTTCTCCTTCTGCAAAAGCTTTGAAAGTAACAATATTGGTCAAAACGTAGTTGAGTGAATTAGGTTCTAAAACTAGACCTTATCCTTCATACCATAATGATAATGATGAAAAAGGGTCATTTGCTTGATAGAAAACGTAGTTGAGTGAATCGGGTTCTACAACAACACCTAATCCTTCATACCATAATGAAAATGATGAAAAAAGGTCATTTGCTTGATAGAAACAGTGAAAGCTAAGGCATTCTTAATACAGTCCGTTTTAGCTGTTTTCTCCTTCTGCAAAAGCTTTGAAAGTAACAATATTGGTCAAAACGTAGTTGAGTGAATCAGGTTCTAAAACTAGACCTTATCCTTCATACCATAATGATAATGATGAAAAAAGATCATTTGCTTGATAGAAAACATAGTTGAGTGATTCAGGTTCTACAACAACATCTAATCCTTCATACCATAATGATAATGATGAAAAAAGATCATTTGCTTGATAGAAACAGTGAAAGCTAAAGCATTCTTCATACAGTCCGTTTTAGCTGTTTTCTCTTTCTGCAAAAGCTTTGAAAGTAACAATATGGGTCAAAACGAAGTTGAGTGAATCAGGTTTTAAAACTAGACCTTATCCTTCATACCATAATGATAATGATGAAAAGGGGTCATTTGCTTGATAGAAACAGTGAAAGCTAAATCATTCTTCATACAGTCCGTTTTAGCTGTTTTCTCTTTCTGCAAAAGCTTTGAAAGTAACAATATGGGTCAAAACGAAGTTGAGTGAATCAGGTTCTAAAACTAGACCTTATCCTTCATACCATAATGATAATGATGAAAAAGGGTCATTTGCTTGATAGAAAACATAGTTGAGTGAATCAGGTTCTAGAACAACGCCTAATCCTTCTTTCCATAATGATAATGATGAAAAAGGGTCATTTGCTTGATAGAAAACGTAGTTGAGTGAATCAGGTTCTAAATCTAGACCTAATCCTTCATACCATAATGATAATGATGAAAAAGGGTCATTTGCTTGATAGAAACAGTGAAAGCTAAGGCATTCTTCATACAGTCCGTTTTAGCTGTTTTCTCCTTCTGCAAAAGCTTTGAAAGTAACAATATTGGTCAAAACGTAGTTGAGTGAATCGGGTTCTCCAACAACACCTAATCCTTCATACCATAATGAAAATGATGAAAAAGGGTCATTTGCTTGATAGAAACAGTGAAAGCTAAGGCATTCTTCATACAGTCCATTTTAGCTGTTTTCTCTTTCTGCAAAAGCTTTGAAAGTAACAATATGGGTCAAAACGTAGTTGAGTGAATCAGGTTCTAAAACTAGACCTTATCCTTCATACCATAATGATAATGATGAAAAAGGGTCATTTGCTTGATAGAAAACGTAGTTGAGTGAATCGGGTTCTACAACAACACCTAATCCTTCATACCATAATGAAAATGATGAAAAAAGGTCATTTGCTTGATAGAAACAGTGAAAGGTAAGGCATTCTTAATACAGTCCGTTTCAGCTGTTTTCTCCTTCTGCAAAATCTTTGAAAGTAACAATATTGGTCAAAACGTAGTTGAGTGAATCAGGTTCTAAAACTAGACCTTATCCTTCATACCATAATGATAATGATGAAAAAAGGTCATTTGCTTGATAGAAAACATAGTTGAGTGATTCAGGTTCTATAACAACATCTAATCCTTCATACCATAATGATAATGATGAAAAAAGATCATTTGCTTGATAGAAACAGTGAAAGCTAAAGCATTCTTAATACAGTCCGTTTTAGCTGTTTTCTCCTTCTGCAAAAGCTTTGAAAGTAACAATATGGGTCAAAACGTAGTTGAGTTAATCAGGTTCTAAAACTAGACCTTATCCTTCATACCATAATGATAATGATGAAAAAGGGTCATTTGCTTGATAGAAAACGTAGTTGAGTGAATCAGGTTCTACAACAACACCTAATCCTTCATACCATAATGATAATGATAAAAAAAAATCATTCGCTTGATAGAAACAGTGAAACCTAAAGCATTCTTCATATAGTCCGTTTTAGCTGTTTTCTCCTTCTGCAAAAGCTTTGAAAGTAACAATATTGGTCAAAACGTAGTTGAGTGAATTAGGTTCTAAAACTAGACCTTATCCTTCATACCATAATGATAATGATGAAAAAGGGTCATTTGCTTGATAGAAAACGTAGTTGAGTGAATCTGGTTCTAAAACTAGACCTAATCCTTCTTTCCATAATGATAATGATGAAAAAGGGTCATTTGCTTGATAGAAAACGTAGTTGAGTGAATCGGGTTCTACAACAACACCTAATCCTTCATACCATAATGAAAATTATGAAAAAAGGTCATTTGCTTGATAGAAACAGTGAAAGCTAAGGCATTCTTAATACAGTCCGTTTTAGCTGTTTTCTCCTTCTGCAAAAGCTTTGAAAGTAACAATATTGGTCAAAACGTAGTTGAGTGAATCAGGTTCTAAAACTAGACCTTATCCTTCATACCATAATGATAATGATGAAAAAGGGTCATTTGCTTGATAGAAAACATAGTTGAGTGATTCAGGTTCTACAACAACATCTAATCCTTCATACCATAATGATAATGATGAAAAAAGATCATTTGCTTGATAGAAACAGTGAAAGCTAAAGCATTCTTCATACAGTCCGTTTTAGCTGTTTTCTCTTTCTGCAAAAGCTTTGAAAGTAACAATATGGGTCAAAACGAAGTTGAGTGAATCAGGTTCTAAAACTAGACCTTATCCTTCATACCATAATGATAATGATGAAAAAGGGTCATTTGCTTGATAGAAAACATAGTTGAGTGAATCAGGTTCTAGAACAACGCCTAATCCTTCTTTCGATAATGATAATGATGAAAAAGGGTCATTTGCTTGATAGAAAACGTAGTTGAGTGAATCAGGTTCTAAATCTAGACCTAATCCTTCATACCATAATGATAATGATGAAAAAGGGTCATTTGCTTGATAGAAACAGTGAAAGCTAAGGCATTCTTCATACAGTCCGTTTTAGCTGTTTTCTCTTTCTTCAAAAGCTTTGAAAGTAATAATATTGGTCAAAACGTAGTTGAGTGAATCAGGTTCTAAAACTAGACCTTATCCTTCATACCATAATGATAATGATGAAAAAGGGTCATTTGCTTGATAGAAACAGTGAAAGCTAAGGCATTCTTCATACAGTCCATTTTAGCTGTTTTCTCTTTCTGCAAAAGCTTTGAAAGTAACAATATGGGTCAAAACGTAGTTGAGTGAATCAGGTTCTAAAACTAGACCTTATCCTTCATACCATAATGATAATGATGAAAAAGGGTCATTTGCTTGATAGAAAACGTAGTTGAGTGAATCGGGTTCTACAACAACACCTAATCCTTCATACCATAATGAAAATGATGAAAAAAGGTCATTTGCTTGATAGAAACAGTGAAAGGTAAGGCATTCTTAATACAGTCCGTTTCAGCTGTTTTCTCCTTCTGCAAAATCTTTGAAAGTAACAATATTGGTCAAAACGTAGTTGAGTGAATCAGGTTCTAAAACTAGACCTTATCCTTCATACCATAATGATAATGATGAAAAAAGGTCATTTGCTTGATAGAAAACATAGTTGAGTGATTCAGGTTCTATAACAACATCTAATCCTTCATACCATAATGATAATGATGAAAAAAGATCATTTGCTTGATAGAAACAGTGAAAGCTAAAGCATTCTTAATACAGTCCGTTTTAGCTGTTTTCTCCTTCTGCAAAAGCTTTGAAAGTAACAATATGGGTCAAAACGTAGTTGAGTTAATCAGGTTCTAAAACTAGACCTTATCCTTCATACCATAATGATAATGATGAAAAAGGGTCATTTGCTTGATAGAAAACGTAGTTGAGTGAATCAGGTTCTACAACAACACCTAATCCTTCATACCATAATGATAATGATAAAAAAAAATCATTCGCTTGATAGAAACAGTGAAACCTAAAGCATTCTTCATATAGTCCGTTTTAGCTGTTTTCTCCTTCTGCAAAAGCTTTGAAAGTAACAATATTGGTCAAAACGTAGTTGAGTGAATTAGGTTCTAAAACTAGACCTTATCCTTCATACCATAATGATAATGATGAAAAAGGGTCATTTGCTTGATAGAAAACGTAGTTGAGTGAATCTGGTTCTAAAACTAGACCTAATCCTTCTTTCCATAATGATAATGATGAAAAAGGGTCATTTGCTTGATAGAAAACGTAGTTGAGTGAATCGGGTTCTACAACAACACCTAATCCTTCATACCATAATGAAAATTATGAAAAAAGGTCATTTGCTTGATAGAAACAGTGAAAGCTAAGGCATTCTTAATACAGTCCGTTTTAGCTGTTTTCTCCTTCTGCAAAAGCTTTGAAAGTAACAATATTGGTCAAAACGTAGTTGAGTGAATCAGGTTCTAAAACTAGACCTTATCCTTCATACCATAATGATAATGATGAAAAAGGGTCATTTGCTTGATAGAAAACATAGTTGAGTGATTCAGGTTCTACAACAACATCTAATCCTTCATACCATAATGATAATGATGAAAAAAGATCATTTGCTTGATAGAAACAGTGAAAGCTAAAGCATTCTTCATACAGTCCGTTTTAGCTGTTTTCTCTTTCTGCAAAAGCTTTGAAAGTAACAATATGGGTCAAAACGAAGTTGAGTGAATCAGGTTCTAAAACTAGACCTTATCCTTCATACCATAATGATAATGATGAAAAAGGGTCATTTGCTTGATAGAAAACATAGTTGAGTGAATCAGGTTCTAGAACAACGCCTAATCCTTCTTTCGATAATGATAATGATGAAAAAGGGTCATTTGCTTGATAGAAAACGTAGTTGAGTGAATCAGGTTCTAAATCTAGACCTAATCCTTCATACCATAATGATAATGATGAAAAAGGGTCATTTGCTTGATAGAAACAGTGAAAGCTAAGGCATTCTTCATACAGTCCGTTTTAGCTGTTTTCTCTTTCTTCAAAAGCTTTGAAAGTAATAATATTGGTCAAAACGTAGTTGAGTGAATCAGGTTCTAAAACTAGACCTAATCCTTCTTTCCATAATGATAATGATGAAAAAGGGTCATTTGCTTGATAGAAAACGTAGTTGAGTGAATCAGGTTCTACAACAACATCTAATCCTTCATACCATAATGATAATGATGAAAAAAGATCATTTGCTTGATAGAAACAGTGAAAGCTAAAGCATTCTTCATACAGTCCGTTTTAGCTGTTTTCTCCTTCTGCAAAAGCTTTGAAAGTAACAATATTGGTCAAAACGTAGTTGAGTGAATCGGGTTCTCCAACAACACCTAATCCTTCATACCATAATGAAAATGATGAAAAAGGGTCATTTGCTTGATAGAAACAGTGAAAGCTAAGGCATTCTTCATACAGTCCATTTTAGCTGTTTTCTCTTTCTGCAAAAGCTTTGAAAGTAACAATATGGGTCAAAACGTAGTTGAGTGAATCAGGTTCTAAAACTAGACCTTATCCTTCATACCATAATGATAATGATGAAAAAGGGTCATTTGCTTGATAGAAAACGTAGTTGAGTGAATCGGGTTCTACAACAACACCTAATCCTTCATACCATAATGAAAATGATGAAAAAAGGTCATTTGCTTGATAGAAACAGTGAAAGGTAAGGCATTCTTAATACAGTCCGTTTCAGCTGTTTTCTCCTTCTGCAAAATCTTTGAAAGTAACAATATTGGTCAAAACGTAGTTGAGTGAATCAGGTTCTAAAACTAGACCTTATCCTTCATACCATAATGATAATGATGAAAAAAGGTCATTTGCTTGATAGAAAACATAGTTGAGTGATTCAGGTTCTATAACAACATCTAATCCTTCATACCATAATGATAATGATGAAAAAAGATCATTTGCTTGATAGAAACAGTGAAAGCTAAAGCATTCTTAATACAGTCCGTTTTAGCTGTTTTCTCCTTCTGCAAAAGCTTTGAAAGTAACAATATGGGTCAAAACGTAGTTGAGTTAATCAGGTTCTAAAACTAGACCTTATCCTTCATACCATAATGATAATGATGAAAAAGGGTCATTTGCTTGATAGAAAACGTAGTTGAGTGAATCAGGTTCTAAAACAACACCTAATCCTTCATACCATAATGATAATGATGAAAAAAGATCATTCGCTTGATAGAAACAGTGAAACCTAAAGCATTCTTCATATAGTCCGTTTTAGCTGTTTTCTCCTTCTGCAAAAGCTTTGAAAGTAACAATATTGGTCAAAACGTAGTTGAGTGAATTAGGTTCTAAAACTAGACCTTATCCTTCATACCATAATGATAATGATGAAAAAGGGTCATTTGCTTGATAGAAAACGTAGTTGAGTGAATCTGGTTCTAAAACTAGACCTAATCCTTCTTTCCATAATGATAATGATGAAAAAGGGTCATTTGCTTGATAGAAAACGTAGTTGAGTGAATCGGGTTCTACAACAACACCTAATCCTTCATACCATAATGAAAATTATGAAAAAAGGTAATTTGCTTGATAGAAACAGTGAAAGCTAAGGCATTCTTAATACAGTCCGTTTTAGCTGTTTTCTCCTTCTGCAAAAGCTTTGAAAGTAACAATATTGGTCAAAACGTAGTTGAGTGAATCAGGTTCTAAAACTAGACCTTATCCTTCATACCATAATGATAATGATGAAAAAGGGTCATTTGCTTGATAGAAAACATAGTTGAGTGATTCAGGTTCTACAACAACATCTAATCCTTCATACCATAATGATAATGATGAAAAAAGATCATTTGCTTGATAGAAACAGTGAAAGCTAAAGCATTCTTCATATAGTCCGTTTTAGCATTTTTCTCCTTCTGCAAAAGCTTTGAAAGTAACAATATTGGTCAAAACGTAGTTGAGTGAATCAGGTTCTACAACAACACCTAATCCTTCATGCCATAATGATAATGATGAAAAAAGATCATTTGCTTGATAGAAACAGTGAAAGCTAAAGCATTCTTCATACAGTCCGTTTTAGCTGTTTTCTCTTTCTGCAAAAGCTTTGAAAGTAACAATATGGGTCAAAACGAAGTTGAGTGAATCAGGTTCTAAAACTAGACCTTATCCTTCATACCATAATGATAATGATGAAAAAGGGTCATTTGCTTGATAGAAAACATAGTTGAGTGAATCAGGTTCTAGAACAACGCCTAATCCTTCTTTCGATAATGATAATGATGAAAAAGGGTCATTTGCTTGATAGAAAACGTAGTTGAGTGAATCAGGTTCTAAATCTAGACCTAATCCTTCATACCATAATGATAATGATGAAAAAGGGTCATTTGCTTGATAGAAACAGTGAAAGCTAAGGCATTCTTCATACAGTCCGTTTTAGCTGTTTTCTCTTTCTTCAAAAGCTTTGAAAGTAATAATATTGGTCAAAACGAAGTTGAGTGAATCAGGTTCTAAAACTAGACCTAATCCTTCTTTCCATAATGATAATGATGAAAAAGGGTCATTTGCTTGATAGAAAACGTAGTTGAGTGAATCAGGTTCTACAACAACATCTAATCCTTCATACCATAATGATAATGATGAAAAAAGATCATTTGCTTGATAGAAACAGTGAAAGCTAAAGCATTCTTCATACAGTCCGTTTTAGCTGTTTTCTCTTTCTGCAAAAGCTTTGAAAGTAACAATATGGGTCAAAACGAAGTTGAGTGAATCAGGTTCTAAAACTAGACCTTATCCTTCATACCATAATAATAATGATGAAAAAGGGTCATTTGCTTGATAGAAAACATAGTTGAGTGAATCAGGTTCTAGAACAACGCCTAATCCTTCTTTCGATAATGATAATGATGAAAAAGGGTCATTTGCTTGATAGAAAACGTAGTTGAGTGAATCAGGTTCTAAATCTAGACCTAATCCTTCATACCATAATGATAATGATGAAAAAGGGTCATTTGCTTGATAGAAACAGTGAAAGCTAAGGCATTCTTCATACAGTCCGTTTTAGCTGTTTTCTCTTTCTTCAAAAGCTTTGAAAGTAATAATATTGGTCAAAACGTAGTTGAGTGAATCAGGTTCTAAAACTAGACCTTATCCTTCATACCATAATGATAATGATGAAAAAGGGTCATTTGCTTGATAGAAAACGTAGTTGAGTGAATCAGGTTCTACAACAACACCTAATCCTTCATACCATAATGATAATGATGAAAAAAGATCATTCGCTTGATAGAAACAGTGAAACCTAAAGCATTCTTCATATAGTCCGTTTTAGCTGTTTTCTCCTTCTGCAAAAGCTTTGAAAGTAACAATATTGGTCAAAACGTAGTTGAGTGAATCAGGTTCTAAAACTAGACCTTATCCTTCATACCATAATGATAATGATGAAAAAGGGTCATTTGCTTGATAGAAAACGTAGTTGAGTGAATCAGGTTCTAAAACTAGACCTAATCCTTCTTTCCATAATGATAATGATGAAAAAGGGTCATTTGCTTGATAGAAAACGTAGTTGAGTGAATCGGGTTCTACAACAACACCTAATCCTTCATACCATAATGAAAATGATGAAAAAGGGTCATTTGCTTGATAGAAACAGTGAAAGGTAAGGCATTCTTAATACAGTCCGTTTCAGCTGTTTTCTCCTTCTGCAAAAGCTTTGAAAGTAACAATATTGGTCAAAACGTAGTTGAGTGAATCAGGTTCTAAAACTAGACCTTATCCTTCATACCATAATGATAATGATGAAAAAAGGTCATTTGCTTGATAGAAAACATAGTTGAGTGATTCAGGTTCTATAACAACATCTAATCCTTCATACCATAATGATAATGATGAAAAAAGATCATTTGCTTGATAGAAACAGTGAAAGCTAAAGCATTCTTAATACAGTCCGTTTTAGCTGTTTTCTCCTTCTGCAAAAGCTTTGAAAGTAACAATATGGGTCAAAACGTAGTTGAGTGAATCAGGTTCTAAAACTAGACCTTATCCTTCATACCATAATGATAATGATGAAAAAGGGTCATTTGCTTGATAGAAAACGTAGTTGAGTGAATCAGGTTCTACAACAACACCTAATCCTTCATACCATAATGATAATGATGAAAAAAGATCATTCGCTTGATAGAAACAGTGAAACCTAAAGCATTCTTCATATAGTCCGTTTTAGCTGTTTTCTCCTTCTGCAAAAGCTTTGAAAGTAACAATATTGGTCAAAACGTAGTTGAGTGAATCAGGTTCTACAACAACACCTAATCCTTCTTTCCATAATGATAATGATGAAAAAGGGTCATTTGCTTGATAGAAAACGTCGTTGAGTGAATCAGGTTCTACAACAACACCTAATCCTTCATACCATAATGATAATGATGAAAAAAGATCATTTGCTTGATAGAAACAGTGAAAGCTAAAGCATTCTTCATACAGTCCGTTTTAGCTGTTTTCTCTTTCTGCAAAAGCTTTGAAAGTAACAATATGGGTCAAAACGAAGTTGAGTGAATCAGGTTCTAAAACTAGACCTTATCCTTCATACCATAATGATAATGATGAAAAAGGGTCATTTGCTTGATAGAAAACATAGTTGAGTGAATCAGGTTCTAGAACAACGCCTAATCCTTCTTTCGATAATGATAATGATGAAAAAGGGTCATTTGCTTGATAGAAACAGTGAAAGCTAAGGCATTCTTCATACAGTCCGTTTTAGCTGTTTTCTCTTTCTTCAAAAGCTTTGAAAGTAATAATATTGGTCAAAACGTAGTTGAGTGAATCAGGTTCTAAAACTAGACCTAATCCTTCTTTCCATAATGATAATGATGAAAAAGGGTCATTTGCTTGATAGAAAACGTAGTTGAGTGAATCAGGTTCTACAACAACATCTAATCCTTCATACCATAATGATAATGATGAAAAAAGATCATTTGCTTGATAGAAACAGTGAAAGCTAAAGCATTCTTAATACAGTCCGTTTTAGCTGTTTTCTCCTTCTGCAAAAGCTTTGAAAGTAACAATATGGGTCAAAACGTAGTTGAGTGAATCAGGTTCTAAAACTAGACCTTATCCTTCATACCATAATGATAATGATGAAAAAGGGTCATTTGCCTGATAGAAAACGTAGTTGAGTGAATCAGGTTCTACAACAACACCTAATCCTTCATACCATAATGATAATGATGAAAAAAGATCATTCGCTTGATAGAAACAGTGAAACCTAAAGCATTCTTCATATAGTCCGTTTTAGCTGTTTTCTCCTTCTGCAAAAGCTTTGAAAGTAACAATATTGGTCAAAACGTAGTTGAGTGAATCAGGTTCTACAACAACACCTAATCCTTCTTTCCATAATGATAATGATGAAAAAGGGTCATTTGCTTGATAGAAAACGTAGTTGAGTGAATCGGGTTCTACAACAACACCTAATCCTTCATACCATAATGAAAATTATGAAAAAAGGTCATTTGCTTGATAGAAACAGTGAAAGCTAAGGCATTCTTAATACAGTCCGTTTTAGCTGTTTTCTCCTTCTGCAAAAGCTTTGAAAGTAACAATATTGGTCAAAACGTAGTTGAGTGAATCAGGTTCTAAAACTAGACCTTATCCTTCATACCATAATGATAATGATGAAAAAGGGTCATTTGCTTGATAGAAAACGTAGTTGAGTGAATCAGGTTCTAAAACTAGACCTAATCCTTCTTTCCATAATGATAATGATGAAAAAGGGTCATTTGCTTGATAGAAAACGTAGTTGAGTGAATCGGGTTCTACAACAACACCTAATCCTTCATACCATAATGAAAATGATGAAAAAGGGTCATTTGCTTGATAGAAACAGTGAAAGGTAAGGCATTCTTAATACAGTCCGTTTCAGCTGTTTTCTCCTTCTGCAAAAGCTTTGAAAGTAACAATATTGGTCAAAACGTAGTTGAGTGAATCAGGTTCTAAAACTAGACCTTATCCTTCATACCATAATGATAATGATGAAAAAAGGTCATTTGCTTGATAGAAAACATAGTTGAGTGATTCAGGTTCTATAACAACATCTAATCCTTCATACCATAATGATAATGATGAAAAAAGATCATTTGCTTGATAGAAACAGTGAAAGCTAAAGCATTCTTAATACAGTCCGTTTTAGCTGTTTTCTCCTTCTGCAAAAGCTTTGAAAGTAACAATATGGGTCAAAACGTAGTTGAGTGAATCAGGTTCTAAAACTAGACCTTATCCTTCATACCATAATGATAATGATGAAAAAGGGTCATTTGCTTGATAGAAAACGTAGTTGAGTGAATCAGGTTCTACAACAACACCTAATCCTTCATACCATAATGATAATGATGAAAAAAGATCATTCGCTTGATAGAAACAGTGAAACCTAAAGCATTCTTCATATAGTCCGTTTTAGCTGTTTTCTCCTTCTGCAAAAGCTTTGAAAGTAACAATATTGGTCAAAACGTAGTTGAGTGAATCAGGTTCTACAACAACACCTAATCCTTCTTTCCATAATGATAATGATGAAAAAGGGTCATTTGCTTGATAGAAAACGTCGTTGAGTGAATCAGGTTCTACAACAACACCTAATCCTTCATACCATAATGATAATGATGAAAAAAGATCATTTGCTTGATAGAAACAGTGAAAGCTAAAGCATTCTTCATACAGTCCGTTTTAGCTGTTTTCTCTTTCTGCAAAAGCTTTGAAAGTAACAATATGGGTCAAAACGAAGTTGAGTGAATCAGGTTCTAAAACTAGACCTTATCCTTCATACCATAATGATAATGATGAAAAAGGGTCATTTGCTTGATAGAAAACATAGTTGAGTGAATCAGGTTCTAGAACAACGCCTAATCCTTCTTTCGATAATGATAATGATGAAAAAGGGTCATTTGCTTGATAGAAACAGTGAAAGCTAAGGCATTCTTCATACAGTCCGTTTTAGCTGTTTTCTCTTTCTTCAAAAGCTTTGAAAGTAATAATATTGGTCAAAACGTAGTTGAGTGAATCAGGTTCTAAAACTAGACCTAATCCTTCTTTCCATAATGATAATGATGAAAAAGGGTCATTTGCTTGATAGAAAACGTAGTTGAGTGAATCAGGTTCTACAACAACATCTAATCCTTCATACCATAATGATAATGATGAAAAAAGATCATTTGCTTGATAGAAACAGTGAAAGCTAAAGCATTCTTAATACAGTCCGTTTTAGCTGTTTTCTCCTTCTGCAAAAGCTTTGAAAGTAACAATATGGGTCAAAACGTAGTTGAGTGAATCAGGTTCTAAAACTAGACCTTATCCTTCATACCATAATGATAATGATGAAAAAGGGTCATTTGCCTGATAGAAAACGTAGTTGAGTGAATCAGGTTCTACAACAACACCTAATCCTTCATACCATAATGATAATGATGAAAAAAGATCATTCGCTTGATAGAAACAGTGAAACCTAAAGCATTCTTCATATAGTCCGTTTTAGCTGTTTTCTCCTTCTGCAAAAGCTTTGAAAGTAACAATATTGGTCAAAACGTAGTTGAGTGAATCAGGTTCTACAACAACACCTAATCCTTCTTTCCATAATGATAATGATGAAAAAGGGTCATTTGCTTGATAGAAAACGTAGTTGAGTGAATCGGGTTCTACAACAACACCTAATCCTTCATACCATAATGAAAATTATGAAAAAAGGTCATTTGCTTGATAGAAACAGTGAAAGCTAAGGCATTCTTAATACAGTCCGTTTTAGCTGTTTTCTCCTTCTGCAAAAGCTTTGAAAGTAACAATATTGGTCAAAACGTAGTTGAGTGAATCAGGTTCTAAAACTAGACCTTATCCTTCATACCATAATGATAATGATGAAAAAGGGTCATTTGCTTGATAGAAAACGTAGTTGAGTGAATCAGGTTCTAAAACTAGACCTAATCCTTCTTTCCATAATGATAATGATGAAAAAGGGTCATTTGCTTGATAGAAAACGTAGTTGAGTGAATCGGGTTCTACAACAACACCTAATCCTTCATACCATAATGAAAATGATGAAAAAGGGTCATTTGCTTGATAGAAACAGTGAAAGGTAAGGCATTCTTAATACAGTCCGTTTCAGCTGTTTTCTCCTTCTGCAAAAGCTTTGAAAGTAACAATATTGGTCAAAACGTAGTTGAGTGAATCAGGTTCTAAAACTAGACCTTATCCTTCATACCATAATGATAATGATGAAAAAAGGTCATTTGCTTGATAGAAAACATAGTTGAGTGATTCAGGTTCTATAACAACATCTAATCCTTCATACCATAATGATAATGATGAAAAAAGATCATTTGCTTGATAGAAACAGTGAAAGCTAAAGCATTCTTAATACAGTCCGTTTTAGCTGTTTTCTCCTTCTGCAAAAGCTTTGAAAGTAACAATATGGGTCAAAACGTAGTTGAGTGAATCAGGTTCTAAAACTAGACCTTATCCTTCATACCATAATGATAATGATGAAAAAGGGTCATTTGCTTGATAGAAAACGTAGTTGAGTGAATCAGGTTCTACAACAACACCTAATCCTTCATACCATAATGATAATGATGAAAAAAGATCATTCGCTTGATAGAAACAGTGAAACCTAAAGCATTCTTCATATAGTCCGTTTTAGCTGTTTTCTCCTTCTGCAAAAGCTTTGAAAGTAACAATATTGGTCAAAACGTAGTTGAGTGAATCAGGTTCTACAACAACACCTAATCCTTCTTTCCATAATGATAATGATGAAAAAGGGTCATTTGCTTGATAGAAAACGTCGTTGAGTGAATCAGGTTCTACAACAACACCTAATCCTTCATACCATAATGATAATGATGAAAAAAGATCATTTGCTTGATAGAAACAGTGAAAGCTAAAGCATTCTTCATACAGTCCGTTTTAGCTGTTTTCTCTTTCTGCAAAAGCTTTGAAAGTAACAATATGGGTCAAAACGAAGTTGAGTGAATCAGGTTCTAAAACTAGACCTTATCCTTCATACCATAATGATAATGATGAAAAAGGGTCATTTGCTTGATAGAAAACATAGTTGAGTGAATCAGGTTCTAGAACAACGCCTAATCCTTCTTTCGATAATGATAATGATGAAAAAGGGTCATTTGCTTGATAGAAACAGTGAAAGCTAAGGCATTCTTCATACAGTCCGTTTTAGCTGTTTTCTCTTTCTTCAAAAGCTTTGAAAGTAATAATATTGGTCAAAACGTAGTTGAGTGAATCAGGTTCTAAAACTAGACCTAATCCTTCTTTCCATAATGATAATGATGAAAAAGGGTCATTTGCTTGATAGAAAACGTAGTTGAGTGAATCAGGTTCTACAACAACATCTAATCCTTCATACCATAATGATAATGATGAAAAAAGATCATTTGCTTGATAGAAACAGTGAAAGCTAAAGCATTCTTAATACAGTCCGTTTTAGCTGTTTTCTCCTTCTGCAAAAGCTTTGAAAGTAACAATATGGGTCAAAACGTAGTTGAGTGAATCAGGTTCTAAAACTAGACCTTATCCTTCATACCATAATGATAATGATGAAAAAGGGTCATTTGCCTGATAGAAAACGTAGTTGAGTGAATCAGGTTCTACAACAACACCTAATCCTTCATACCATAATGATAATGATGAAAAAAGATCATTCGCTTGATAGAAACAGTGAAACCTAAAGCATTCTTCATATAGTCCGTTTTAGCTGTTTTCTCCTTCTGCAAAAGCTTTGAAAGTAACAATATTGGTCAAAACGTAGTTGAGTGAATCAGGTTCTACAACAACACCTAATGTCACGGTTTGGTCTCTCTTCCTGTGTTATTTTGTAGTTTTCATGTCTCTTGTGTTCCTGGGTAACTTCACTTCCTGCCTTGTCCTGTGATTGCCTGATTGATTCCACCTGTGTCCAATCACCTGCACCTCCCTTGTGTATTTAAGCCCTGTGTGCCTGTTGTCCAGTGTCGTGTCATTGTCTATATGTTCCCCGCTGTTGGAGCACGTTATTGGTTTTGTCAGGAATAAAGAGCACTTTTTGATCGAGAACCTCTGCATTTGAGTCCTGCTTCCGCCTGCTTCAGCACCGTTCCCTGACAGAATGACACGACCAAAGAAGGACTCAGCAGACTCCTGGTACGACTTGGGCCCGGAATACCTGGATGTGAGGAGCCCGTTTTTCCAGCGCAAGACGGACTTCATTTTTGGTCCCAGGAGCTATCAGAAGGCGTGCCTGGAACTAAGGGACCTCCTCAACCCGAGGAAGAGCCCGAGGAGGAGGAGGAAACGAACCCCTCCAGCCCCGGCTCCTGACCCGGTCCAAAGACGCTTGCCCCAGCCCGTTCCTGCGCCGAGACGCCCGTCAGCGCCCGTTCCGGCGCCGAGACGCCCGTCAGCGCCCGTTCCGGCCCCCAGAGTCCAGTCTCCGCCCGTTCCGGCCCCCAGAGTCCAGTCTCCGCCCGTTCCGGCCCCCAGAGTCCAGTCTCCGCCCGTTCCGGCCCCCAGAGTCCAGTCTCCGCCCGTTCCGGCCCCCAGAGTCCAGTCTCCGCCCGTTCCGGCCCCCAGAGTCCAGTCTCCGCCCGTTCCGGCCCCCAGAGTCCAGTCTCCGCCCGTTCCGGCCCCCAGAGTCCAGTCTCCGCCCGTTCCGGCCCCCAGAGTCCAGTCTCCGCCCGTTCCGGCCCCCAGAGTCCAGTCCCCGCCCCCACGGCCCCCGACGATGACCCCTCCCTCCCACCCTCTTGTGACCGCCTGGAAGTCGGTCCTTGAGGGGGGGGTGGGGTCAGGGGTTGGGCCGGAGCCCCAAGCCTCGACGACGCCGGAGCCGCACTGCTCGGCGCCCCCCGCCACGACGACGCCGCAGCCGCACTGCTCGGCGCCCCCCGCCACGACGACGCCGGAGCCGCACTGCTCGGCGCCCCCCGCCACGACGTCGCCGCAGCCGCACTGCTCGGCGCCCCCCGCCACGACGACGCCGCAGCCGCACTGCTCGGCGCCCCCCGCCGCGACGACGCCGCAGCCGCACTGCTCGGCGCCCCCCGCCGCGACGACGCCGCAGCCGCACTGCTCGGCGCCCCCCGCCACGACGACGCCGGAGCCGCACTGCTCGGCGCCCCCCGCCGCGACGACGCCGCAGCCGCACAGCTCGGCGCCCCCCTCCGCGACGACGCCGCAGCCGCACAGCTCGGCGCCCCCCTCCGCGACGACGCCGCAGCCGCACAGCTCGGCGCCCCCCGCCACGAGGCACGGCCGCCGCAGCGGTCGGCCCCCCGAGACCCTGAAGCCCGGCCGCCGTAGCGGTCGGCCCCCCGAGACCCGGAAGCCCGGCCGCCGTAGCGGTCGGCCCCCCGAGACCCGGAAGCCCGGCCGCCGTAGCGGTCGGCCCCCCGAGACCCGGAAGCCCGGCCGCCGTAGCGGTCGCCCCCCCGAGACCCTGAAGCCCGGCCGCCGTAGCGGTCGCCCCCCCGAGACCCTGAAGCCCGGTCGCCGTAGCGGTAGACCCCCCGAAGGACCCGACGAGTGGCCGCCATCACCCTGAGTTCCCTGCGCGGTCCAAGATCGTTGGGTTCCCACCCTCCCTCCCCTTGTCTGTGTTTCTCTGGTTCTGTTCCCCTTGAGGACCGTCTGGAATTCGGTCCTTGAGGGGGGGGTTCTGTCACGGTTTGGTCTCTCTTCCTGTGTTATTTTGTAGTTTTCATGTCTCTTGTGTTCCTGGGTAACTTCACTTCCTGCCTTGTCCTGTGATTGCCTGATTGATTCCACCTGTGTCCAATCACCTGCACCTCCCTTGTGTATTTAAGCCCTGTGTGCCTGTTGTCCAGTGTCGTGTCATTGTCTATATGTTCCCCGCTGTTGGAGCACGTTATTGGTTTTGTCAGGAATAAAGAGCACTTTTTGATCGAGAACCTCTGCATTTGAGTCCTGCTTCCGCCTGCTTCAGCACCGTTCCCTGACACCTAATCCTTCTTTCCATAATGATAATGATGAAAAAGGGTCATTTGCTTGATAGAAAACGTAGTTGAGTGAATCGGGTTCTACAACAACACCTAATCCTTCATACCATAATGAAAATTATGAAAAAAGGTCATTTGCTTGATAGAAACAGTGAAAGCTAAGGCATTCTTAATACAGTCCGTTTTAGCTGTTTTCTCCTTCTGCAAAAGCTTTGAAAGTAACAATATTGGTCAAAACGTAGTTGAGTGAATCAGGTTCTACAACAACACCTAATCCTTCTTTCCATAATGATAATGATGAAAAAGGGTCATTTGCTTGATAGAAAACGTAGTTGAGTGAATCGGGTTCTACAACAACACCTAATCCTTCATACCATAATGAAAATTATGAAAAAAGGTCATTCGCTTGATAGAAACAGTGAAACCTAAAGCATTCTTCATATAGTCCGTTTTAGCTGTTTTCTCCTTCTGCAAAAGCTTTGAAAGTAACAATATTGGTCAAAACGTAGTTGAGTGAATCAGGTTCTACAACAACACCTAATCCTTCTTTCCATAATGATAATGATGAAAAAGGGTCATTTGCTTGATAGAAAACGTAGTTGAGTGAATCGGGTTCTACAACAACACCTAATCCTTCATACCATAATGAAAATTATGAAAAAAGGTCATTTGCTTGATAGAAACAGTGAAAGCTAAGGCATTCTTAATACAGTCCGTTTTAGCTGTTTTCTCCTTCTGCAAAAGCTTTGAAAGTAACAATATTGGTCAAAACGTAGTTGAGTGAATCAGGTTCTAAAACTAGACCTTATCCTTCATACCAAAATGATAATGATGAAAAAAGGTCATTTGCTTGATAGAAAACATAGTTGAGTGATTCAGGTTCTATAACAACATCTAATCCTTCATACCATAATGATAATGATGAAAAAAGATCATTTGCTTGATAGAAACAGTGAAAGCTAAAGCATTCTTAATACAGTCCGTTTTAGCTGTTTTCTCCTTCTGCAAAAGCTTTGAAAGTAACAATATGGGTCAAAACGTAGTTGAGTGAATCAGGTTCTAAAACTAGACCTTATCCTTCATACCATAATGATAATGATGAAAAAGGGTCATTTGCTTGATAGAAAACGTAGTTGAGTGAATCAGGTTCTACAACAACACCTAATCCTTCATACCATAATGATAATGATGAAAAAAGATCATTCGCTTGATAGAAACAGTGAAACCTAAAGCATTCTTCATATAGTCCGTTTTAGCTGTTTTCTCCTTCTGCAAAAGCTTTGAAAGTAACAATATTGGTCAAAACGTAGTTGAGTGAATCAGGTTCTAAAACTAGACCTTATCCTTCATACCATAATGATAATGATGAAAAAGGGTCATTTGCTTGATAGAAAACGTAGTTGAGTGAATCAGGTTCTACAACAACACCTAATCCTTCATACCATAATGAAAATGATGAAAAAAGGTCATTTGCTTGATAGAAACAGTGAAAGGTAAGGCATTCTTAATACAGTCCGTTTCAGCTGTTTTCTCCTTCTGCAAAATCTTTGAAAGTAACAATATTGGTCAAAACGTAGTTGAGTGAATCAGGTTCTAAAACTAGACCTTATCCTTCATACCATAATGATAATGATGAAAAAAGGTCATTTGCTTGATAGAAAACATAGTTGAGTGATTCAGGTTCTATAACAACATCTAATCCTTCATACCATAATGATAATGATGAAAAAAGATCATTTGCTTGATAGAAACAGTGAAAGCTAAAGCATTCTTAATACAGTCCGTTTTAGCTGTTTTCTCCTTCTGCAAAAGCTTTGAAAGTAACAATATGGGTCAAAACGTAGTTGAGTTAATCAGGTTCTAAAACTAGACCTTATCCTTCATACCATAATGATAATGATGAAAAAGGGTCATTTGCTTGATAGAAAACGTAGTTGAGTGAATCAGGTTCTACAACAACACCTAATCCTTCATACCATAATGATAATGATGAAAAAAGATCATTCGCTTGATAGAAACAGTGAAACCTAAAGCATTCTTCATATAGTCCGTTTTAGCTGTTTTCTCCTTCTGCAAAAGCTTTGAAAGTAACAATATTGGTCAAAACGTAGTTGAGTGAATTAGGTTCTAAAACTAGACCTTATCCTTCATACCATAATGATAATGATGAAAAAGGGTCATTTGCTTGATAGAAAACGTAGTTGAGTGAATCTGGTTCTAAAACTAGACCTAATCCTTCTTTCCATAATGATAATGATGAAAAAGGGTCATTTGCTTGATAGAAAACGTAGTTGAGTGAATCGGGTTCTACAACAACACCTAATCCTTCATACCATAATGAAAATTATGAAAAAAGATCATTTGCTTGATAGAAACAGTGAAAGCTAAGGCATTCTTAATACAGTCCGTTTTAGCTGTTTTCTCCTTCTGCAAAAGCTTTGAAAGTAACAATATTGGTCAAAACGTAGTTGAGTGAATCAGGTTCTAAAACTAGACCTTATCCTTCATACCATAATGATAATGATGAAAAAGGGTCATTTGCTTGATAGAAAACATAGTTGAGTGATTCAGGTTCTACAACAACATCTAATCCTTCATACCATAATGATAATGATGAAAAAAGATCATTTGCTTGATAGAAACAGTGAAAGCTAAAGCATTCTTCATATAGTCCGTTTTAGCTGTTTTCTCCTTCTGCAAAAGCTTTGAAAGTAACAATATTGGTCAAAACGTAGTTGAGTGAATCAGGTTCTACAACAACACCTAATCCTTCATACCATAATGAAAATGATGAAAAAGGGTCATTTGCTTGATAGAAACAGTGAAAGGTAAGGCATTCTTAATACAGTCCGTTTCAGCTGTTTTCTCCTTCTGCAAAAGCTTTGAAAGTAACAATATTGGTCAAAACGTAGTTGAGTGAATCAGGTTCTAAAACTAGACCTTATCCTTCATACCATAATGATAATGATGAAAAAAGGTCATTTGCTTGATAGAAAACATAGTTGAGTGATTCAGGTTCTATAACAACATCTAATCCTTCATACCATAATGATAATGATGAAAAAAGATCATTTGCTTGATAGAAACAGTGAAAGCTAAAGCATTCTTAATACAGTCCGTTTTAGCTGTTTTCTCCTTCTGCAAAAGCTTTGAAAGTAACAATATGGGTCAAAACGTAGTTGAGTGAATCAGGTTCTAAAACTAGACCTTATCCTTCATACCATAATGATAATGATGAAAAAGGGTCATTTGCTTGATAGAAAACGTAGTTGAGTGAATCAGGTTCTACAACAACACCTAATCCTTCATACCATAATGAAAATGATGAAAAAAGGTCATTTGCTTGATAGAAACAGTGAAAGGTAAGGCATTCTTAATACAGTCCGTTTCAGCTGTTTTCTCCTTCTGCAAAATCTTTGAAAGTAACAATATTGGTCAAAACGTAGTTGAGTGAATCAGGTTCTAAAACTAGACCTTATCCTTCATACCATAATGATAATGATGAAAAAAGGTCATTTGCTTGATAGAAAACATAGTTGAGTGATTCAGGTTCTATAACAACATCTAATCCTTCATACCATAATGATAATGATGAAAAAAGATCATTTGCTTGATAGAAACAGTGAAAGCTAAAGCATTCTTAATACAGTCCGTTTTAGCTGTTTTCTCCTTCTGCAAAAGCTTTGAAAGTAACAATATGGGTCAAAACGTAGTTGAGTTAATCAGGTTCTAAAACTAGACCTTATCCTTCATACCATAATGATAATGATGAAAAAGGGTCATTTGCTTGATAGAAAACGTAGTTGAGTGAATCAGGTTCTACAACAACACCTAATCCTTCATACCATAATGATAATGATGAAAAAAGATCATTCGCTTGATAGAAACAGTGAAACCTAAAGCATTCTTCATATAGTCCGTTTTAGCTGTTTTCTCCTTCTGCAAAAGCTTTGAAAGTAACAATATTGGTCAAAACGTAGTTGAGTGAATCAGGTTCTACAACAACACCTAATCCTTCTTTCCATAATGATAATGATGAAAAAGGGTCATTTGCTTGATAGAAAACGTTGTTGAGTGAATCAGGTTCTACAACAACACCTAATCCTTCATACCATAATGAAAATTATGAAAAAAGGTCATTTGCTTGATAGAAACAGTGAAAGCTAAGGCATTCTTAATACAGTCCGTTTTAGCTGTTTTCTCCTTCTGCAAAAGCTTTGAAAGTAACAATATTGGTCAAAACGTAGTTGAGTGAATCAGGTTCTACAACAACACCTAATCCTTCTTTCCATAATGATAATGATGAAAAAGGGTCATTTGCTTGATAGAAAACGTCGTTGAGTGAATCAGGTTCTACAACAACACCTAATCCTTCATACCATAATGAAAATTATGAAAAAAGGTCATTTGCTTGATAGAAACAGTGAAAGCTAAGGCATTCTTAATACAGTCCGTTTTAGCTGTTTTCTCCTTCTGCAAAAGCTTTGAAAGTAACAATATTGGTCAAAACGTAGTTGAGTGAATCAGGTTCTAAAACTAGACCTTATCCTTCATACCATAATGATAATGATGAAAAAAGGTCATTTGCTTGATAGAAAACATAGTTGAGTGATTCAGGTTCTACAACAACATCTAATCCTTCATACCATAATGATAATGATGAAAAAAGATCATTTGCTTGATAGAAACAGTGAAAGCTAAAGCATTCTTCATATAGTCCGTTTTAGCTGTTTTCTCCTTCTGCAAAAGCTTTGAAAGTAACAATATTGGTCAAAACGTAGTTGAGTGAATCAGGTTCTAAAACTAGACCTTATCCTTCATACCATAATGATAATGATGAAAAAGGGTCATTTGCTTGATAGAAAACGTAGTTGAGTGAATCAGGTTCTAAAACTAGACCTAATCCTTCTTTCCATAATGATAATGATGAAAAAGGGTCATTTGCTTGATAGAAAACGTAGTTGAGTGAATTGGGTTCTACAACAACACCTAATCCTTCATACCATAATGAAAATGATGAAAAAGGGTCATTTGCTTGATAGAAACAGTGAAAGGTAAGGCATTCTTAATACAGTCCGTTTCAGCTGTTTTCTCCTTCTGCAAAAGCTTTGAAAGTAACAATATTGGTCAAAACGTAGTTGAGTGAATCAGGTTCTAAAACTAGACCTTATCCTTCATACCATAATGATAATGATGAAAAAAGGTCATTTGCTTGATAGAAAACATAGTTGAGTGATTCAGGTTCTATAACAACATCTAATCCTTCATACCATAATGATAATGATGAAAAAAGATCATTTGCTTGATAGAAACAGTGAAAGCTAAAGCATTCTTAATACAGTCCGTTTTAGCTGTTTTCTCCTTCTGCAAAAGCTTTGAAAGTAACAATATGGGTCAAAACGTAGTTGAGTGAATCAGGTTCTAAAACTAGACCTTTTTCTTCATACCATAATGATAATGATGAAAAAGGGTCATTTGCTTGATAGAAAACGTAGTTGAGTGAATCAGGTTCTACAACAACACCTAATCCTTCATACCATAATGATAATGATGAAAAAAGATCATTCGCTTGATAGAAACAGTGAAACCTAAAGCATTCTTCATATAGTCCGTTTTAGCTGTTTTCTCCTTCTGCAAAAGCTTTGAAAGTAACAATATTGGTCAAAACGTAGTTGAGTGAATCAGGTTCTACAACAACACCTAATCCTTCTTTCCATAATGATAATGATGAAAAAGGGTCATTTGCTTGATAGAAAACGTCGTTGAGTGAATCAGGTTCTACAACAACACCTAATCCTTCATACCATAATGATAATGATGAAAAAAGATCATTTGCTTGATAGAAACAGTGAAAGCTAAAGCATTCTTCATACAGTCCGTTTTAGCTGTTTTCTCTTTCTGCAAAAGCTTTGAAAGTAACAATATGGGTCAAAACGAAGTTGAGTGAATCAGGTTCTAAAACTAGACCTTATCCTTCATACCATAATGATAATGATGAAAAAGGGTCATTTGCTTGATAGAAAACATAGTTGAGTGAATCAGGTTCTAGAACAACGCCTAATCCTTCTTTCGATAATGATAATGATGAAAAAGGGTCATTTGCTTGATAGAAACAGTGAAAGCTAAGGCATTCTTCATACAGTCCGTTTTAGCTGTTTTCTCTTTCTTCAAAAGCTTTGAAAGTAATAATATTGGTCAAAACGTAGTTGAGTGAATCAGGTTCTAAAACTAGACCTAATCCTTCTTTCCATAATGATAATGATGAAAAAGGGTCATTTGCTTGATAGAAAACGTAGTTGAGTGAATCAGGTTCTACAACAACATCTAATCCTTCATACCATAATGATAATGATGAAAAAAGATCATTTGCTTGATAGAAACAGTGAAAGCTAAAGCATTCTTAATACAGTCCGTTTTAGCTGTTTTCTCCTTCTGCAAAAGCTTTGAAAGTAACAATATGGGTCAAAACGTAGTTGAGTGAATCAGGTTCTAAAACTAGACCTTATCCTTCATACCATAATGATAATGATGAAAAAGGGTCATTTGCCTGATAGAAAACGTAGTTGAGTGAATCAGGTTCTACAACAACACCTAATCCTTCATACCATAATGATAATGATGAAAAAAGATCATTCGCTTGATAGAAACAGTGAAACCTAAAGCATTCTTCATATAGTCCGTTTTAGCTGTTTTCTCCTTCTGCAAAAGCTTTGAAAGTAACAATATTGGTCAAAACGTAGTTGAGTGAATCAGGTTCTACAACAACACCTAATCCTTCTTTCCATAATGATAATGATGAAAAAGGGTCATTTGCTTGATAGAAAACGTAGTTGAGTGAATCGGGTTCTACAACAACACCTAATCCTTCATACCATAATGAAAATTATGAAAAAAGGTCATTTGCTTGATAGAAACAGTGAAAGCTAAGGCATTCTTAATACAGTCCGTTTTAGCTGTTTTCTCCTTCTGCAAAAGCTTTGAAAGTAACAATATTGGTCAAAACGTAGTTGAGTGAATCAGGTTCTAAAACTAGACCTTATCCTTCATACCAAAATGATAATGATGAAAAAAGGTCATTTGCTTGATAGAAAACATAGTTGAGTGATTCAGGTTCTATAACAACATCTAATCCTTCATACCATAATGATAATGATGAAAAAAGATCATTTGCTTGATAGAAACAGTGAAAGCTAAAGCATTCTTAATACAGTCCGTTTTAGCTGTTTTCTCCTTCTGCAAAAGCTTTGAAAGTAACAATATGGGTCAAAACGTAGTTGAGTGAATCAGGTTCTAAAACTAGACCTTATCCTTCATACCATAATGATAATGATGAAAAAGGGTCATTTGCTTGATAGAAAACGTAGTTGAGTGAATCAGGTTCTACAACAACACCTAATCCTTCATACCATAATGATAATGATGAAAAAAGATCATTCGCTTGATAGAAACAGTGAAACCTAAAGCATTCTTCATATAGTCCGTTTTAGCTGTTTTCTCCTTCTGCAAAAGCTTTGAAAGTAACAATATTGGTCAAAACGTAGTTGAGTGAATCAGGTTCTAAAACTAGACCTTATCCTTCATACCATAATGATAATGATGAAAAAGGGTCATTTGCTTGATAGAAAACGTAGTTGAGTGAATCAGGTTCTACAACAACACCTAATCCTTCATACCATAATGAAAATGATGAAAAAAGGTCATTTGCTTGATAGAAACAGTGAAAGGTAAGGCATTCTTAATACAGTCCGTTTCAGCTGTTTTCTCCTTCTGCAAAATCTTTGAAAGTAACAATATTGGTCAAAACGTAGTTGAGTGAATCAGGTTCTAAAACTAGACCTTATCCTTCATACCATAATGATAATGATGAAAAAAGGTCATTTGCTTGATAGAAAACATAGTTGAGTGATTCAGGTTCTATAACAACATCTAATCCTTCATACCATAATGATAATGATGAAAAAAGATCATTTGCTTGATAGAAACAGTGAAAGCTAAAGCATTCTTAATACAGTCCGTTTTAGCTGTTTTCTCCTTCTGCAAAAGCTTTGAAAGTAACAATATGGGTCAAAACGTAGTTGAGTTAATCAGGTTCTAAAACTAGACCTTATCCTTCATACCATAATGATAATGATGAAAAAGGGTCATTTGCTTGATAGAAAACGTAGTTGAGTGAATCAGGTTCTACAACAACACCTAATCCTTCATACCATAATGATAATGATGAAAAAAGATCATTCGCTTGATAGAAACAGTGAAACCTAAAGCATTCTTCATATAGTCCGTTTTAGCTGTTTTCTCCTTCTGCAAAAGCTTTGAAAGTAACAATATGGGTCAAAACGTAGTTGAGTTAATCAGGTTCTAAAACTAGACCTTATCCTTCATACCATAATGATAATGATGAAAAAGGGTCATTTGCTTGATAGAAAACGTAGTTGAGTGAATCAGGTTCTACAACAACACCTAATCCTTCATACCATAATGATAATGATGAAAAAAGATCATTCGCTTGATAGAAACAGTGAAACCTAAAGCATTCTTCATATAGTCCGTTTTAGCTGTTTTCTCCTTCTGCAAAAGCTTTGAAAGTAACAATATTGGTCAAAACGTAGTTGAGTGAATCAGGTTCTACAACAACACCTAATCCTTCTTTCCATAATGATAATGATGAAAAAGGGTCATTTGCTTGATAGAAAACGTCGTTGAGTGAATCAGGTTCTACAACAACACCTAATCCTTCATACCATAATGAAAATTATGAAAAAAGGTCATTTGCTTGATAGAAACAGTGAAAGCTAAGGCATTCTTAATACAGTCCGTTTTAGCTGTTTTCTCCTTCTGCAAAAGCTTTGAAAGTAACAATATTGGTCAAAACGTAGTTGAGTGAATCAGGTTCTAAAACTAGACCTTATCCTTCATACCATAATGATAATGATGAAAAAAGGTCATTTGCTTGATAGAAAACATAGTTGAGTGATTCAGGTTCTACAACAACATCTAATCCTTCATACCATAATGATAATGATGAAAAAAGATCATTTGCTTGATAGAAACAGTGAAAGCTAAAGCATTCTTCATATAGTCCGTTTTAGCTGTTTTCTCCTTCTGCAAAAGCTTTGAAAGTAACAATATTGGTCAAAACGTAGTTGAGTGAATCAGGTTCTAAAACTAGACCTTATCCTTCATACCATAATGATAATGATGAAAAAGGGTCATTTGCTTGATAGAAAACGTAGTTGAGTGAATCAGGTTCTAAAACTAGACCTAATCCTTCTTTCCATAATGATAATGATGAAAAAGGGTCATTTGCTTGATAGAAAACGTAGTTGAGTGAATTGGGTTCTACAACAACACCTAATCCTTCATACCATAATGAAAATGATGAAAAAGGGTCATTTGCTTGATAGAAACAGTGAAAGGTAAGGCATTCTTAATACAGTCCGTTTCAGCTGTTTTCTCCTTCTGCAAAAGCTTTGAAAGTAACAATATTGGTCAAAACGTAGTTGAGTGAATCAGGTTCTAAAACTAGACCTTATCCTTCATACCATAATGATAATGATGAAAAAAGGTCATTTGCTTGATAGAAAACATAGTTGAGTGATTCAGGTTCTATAACAACATCTAATCCTTCATACCATAATGATAATGATGAAAAAAGATAATTTGCTTGATAGAAACAGTGAAAGCTAAAGCATTCTTAATACAGTCCGTTTTAGCTGTTTTCTCCTTCTGCAAAAGCTTTGAAAGTAACAATATGGGTCAAAACGTAGTTGAGTGAATCAGGTTCTAAAACTAGACCTTATCCTTCATACCATAATGATAATGATGAAAAAGGGTCATTTGCTTGATAGAAAACGTAGTTGAGTGAATCAGGTTCTACAACAACACCTAATCCTTCATACCATAATGATAATGATGAAAAAAGATCATTCGCTTGATAGAAACAGTGAAACCTAAAGCATTCTTCATATAGTCCGTTTTAGCTGTTTTCTCCTTCTGCAAAAGCTTTGAAAGTAACAATATTGGTCAAAACGTAGTTGAGTGAATCAGGTTCTACAACAACACCTAATCCTTCTTTCCATAATGATAATGATGAAAAAGGGTCATTTGCTTGATAGAAAACGTCGTTGAGTGAATCAGGTTCTACAACAACACCTAATCCTTCATACCATAATGATAATGATGAAAAAAGATCATTTGCTTGATAGAAACAGTGAAAGCTAAAGCATTCTTCATACAGTCCGTTTTAGCTGTTTTCTCTTTCTGCAAAAGCTTTGAAAGTAACAATATGGGTCAAAACGAAGTTGAGTGAATCAGGTTCTAAAACTAGACCTTATCCTTCATACCATAATGATAATGATGAAAAAGGGTCATTTGCTTGATAGAAAACATAGTTGAGTGAATCAGGTTCTAGAACAACGCCTAATCCTTCTTTCGATAATGATAATGATGAAAAAGGGTCATTTGCTTGATAGAAACAGTGAAAGCTAAGGCATTCTTCATACAGTCCGTTTTAGCTGTTTTCTCTTTCTTCAAAAGCTTTGAAAGTAATAATATTGGTCAAAACGTAGTTGAGTGAATCAGGTTCTAAAACTAGACCTAATCCTTCTTTCCATAATGATAATGATGAAAAAGGGTCATTTGCTTGATAGAAAACGTAGTTGAGTGAATCAGGTTCTACAACAACATCTAATCCTTCATACCATAATGATAATGATGAAAAAAGATCATTTGCTTGATAGAAACAGTGAAAGCTAAAGCATTCTTAATACAGTCCGTTTTAGCTGTTTTCTCCTTCTGCAAAAGCTTTGAAAGTAACAATATGGGTCAAAACGTAGTTGAGTGAATCAGGTTCTAAAACTAGACCTTATCCTTCATACCATAATGATAATGATGAAAAAGGGTCATTTGCCTGATAGAAAACGTAGTTGAGTGAATCAGGTTCTACAACAACACCTAATCCTTCATACCATAATGATAATGATGAAAAAAGATCATTCGCTTGATAGAAACAGTGAAACCTAAAGCATTCTTCATATAGTCCGTTTTAGCTGTTTTCTCCTTCTGCAAAAGCTTTGAAAGTAACAATATTGGTCAAAACGTAGTTGAGTGAATCAGGTTCTACAACAACACCTAATCCTTCTTTCCATAATGATAATGATGAAAAAGGGTCATTTGCTTGATAGAAAACGTAGTTGAGTGAATCGGGTTCTACAACAACACCTAATCCTTCATACCATAATGAAAATTATGAAAAAAGGTCATTTGCTTGATAGAAACAGTGAAAGCTAAGGCATTCTTCATATAGTCCGTTTTAGCTGTTTTCTCCTTCTGCAAAAGCTTTGAAAGTAACAATATTGGTCAAAACGTAGTTGAGTGAATCAGGTTCTAAAACTAGACCTTATCCTTCATACCATAATGATAATGATGAAAAAGGGTCATTTGCTTGATAGAAAACGTAGTTGAGTGAATCAGGTTCTACAACAACACCTAATCCTTCATACCATAATGAAAATGATGAAAAAAGGTCATTTGCTTGATAGAAACAGTGAAAGGTAAGGCATTCTTAATACAGTCCGTTTCAGCTGTTTTCTCCTTCTGCAAAATCTTTGAAAGTAACAATATTGGTCAAAACGTAGTTGAGTGAATCAGGTTCTAAAACTAGACCTTATCCTTCATACCATAATGATAATGATGAAAAAAGGTCATTTGCTTGATAGAAAACATAGTTGAGTGATTCAGGTTCTATAACAACATCTAATCCTTCATACCATAATGATAATGATGAAAAAAGATCATTTGCTTGATAGAAACAGTGAAAGCTAAGGCATTCTTAATACAGTCCGTTTTAGCTGTTTTCTCCTTCTGCAAAAGCTTTGAAAGTAACAATATTGGTCAAAACGTAGTTGAGTTAATCAGGTTCTAAAACTAGACCTTATCCTTCATACCATAATGATAATGATGAAAAAGGGTCATTTGCTTGATAGAAAACGTAGTTGAGTGAATCAGGTTCTACAACAACACCTAATCCTTCATACCATAATGATAATGATGAAAAAAGATCATTCGCTTGATAGAAACAGTGAAACCTAAAGCATTCTTCATATAGTCCGTTTTAGCTGTTTTCTCCTTCTGCAAAAGCTTTGAAAGTAACAATATTGGTCAAAACGTAGTTGAGTGAATCAGGTTCTACAACAACACCTAATCCTTCTTTCCATAATGATAATGATGAAAAAGGGTCATTTGCTTGATAGAAAACGTTGTTGAGTGAATCAGGTTCTACAACAACACCTAATCCTTCATACCATAATGAAAATTATGAAAAAAGGTCATTTGCTTGATAGAAACAGTGAAAGCTAAGGCATTCTTAATACAGTCCGTTTTAGCTGTTTTCTCCTTCTGCAAAAGCTTTGAAAGTAACAATATTGGTCAAAACGTAGTTGAGTGAATCAGGTTCTACAACAACACCTAATCCTTCTTTCCAAAATGATAATGATGAAAAAGGGTCATTTGCTTGATAGAAAACGTCGTTGAGTGAATCAGGTTCTACAACAACACCTAATCCTTCATACCATAATGAAAATTATGAAAAAAGGTCATTTGCTTGATAGAAACAGTGAAAGCTAAGGCATTCTTAATACAGTCCGTTTTAGCTGTTTTCTCCTTCTGCAAAAGCTTTGAAAGTAACAATATTGGTCAAAACGTAGTTGAGTGAATCAGGTTCTAAAACTAGACCTTATCCTTCATACCATAATGATAATGATGAAAAAAGGTCATTTGCTTGATAGAAAACATAGTTGAGTGATTCAGGTTCTACAACAACATCTAATCCTTCATACCATAATGATAATGATGAAAAAAGATCATTTGCTTGATAGAAACAGTGAAAGCTAAAGCATTCTTCATATAGTCCGTTTTAGCTGTTTTCTCCTTCTGCAAAAGCTTTGAAAGTAACAATATTGGTCAAAACGTAGTTGAGTGAATCAGGTTCTACAACAACACCTAATCCTTCATACCATAATGATAATGATGAAAAAAGATCATTTGCTTGATAGAAACAGTGAAAGCTAAAGCATTCTTCATACAGTCCGTTTTAGCTGTTTTCTCTTTCTGCAAAAGCTTTGAAAGTAACAATATGGGTCAAAACGAAATTGAGTGAATCAGGTTCTAAAACTAGACCTTATCCTTCATACCATGATGATAATGATGAAAAAGGGTCATTTGCTTGATAGAAAACGTAGTTGAGTGAATCGGGTTCTACAACAACACCTAATCCTTCATACCATAATGAAAATGATGAAAAAAGGTCATTTGCTTGATAGAAACAGTGAAAGGTAAGGCATTCTTAATACAGTCCTTTTCAGCTGTTTTCTCCTTCTGCAAAAGCTTTGAAAGTAACAATATTGGTCAAAACGTAGTTGAGTGAATCAGGTTCTAAAACTAGACCTTATCCTTCATACCATAATGATAATGATGAAAAAAGGTCATTTGCTTGATAGAAAACATAGTTGAGTGATTCAGGTTCTATAACAACATCTAATCCTTCATACCATAATGATAATGATGAAAAAAGATCATTTGCTTGATAGAAACAGTGAAAGCTAAAGCATTCTTAATACAGTCCGTTTTAGCTGTTTTCTCCTTCTGCAAAAGCTTTGAAAGTAACAATATGGGTCAAAACGTAGTTGAGTGAATCAGGTTCTAAAACTAGACCTTATCCTTCATACCATAATGATAATGATAAAAAAGGGTCATTTGCTTGATAGAAAACGTAGTTGAGTGAATCAGGTTCTACAACAACACCTAATCCTTCATACCATAATGATAATGATGAAAAAAGATCATTCGCTTGATAGAAACAGTGAAACCTAAAGCATTCTTCATATAGTCCGTTTTAGCTGTTTTCTCCTTCTGCAAAAGCTTTGAAAGTAACAATATTGGTCAAAACGTAGTTGAGTGAATCAGGTTCTACAACAACACCTAATCCTTCTTTCCATAATGATAATGATGAAAAATGGTCATTTGCTTGATAGAAAACATAGTTGAGTGATTCAGGTTCTACAACAACATCTAATCCTTCATACCATAATGATAATGATGAAAAAAGATCATTTGCTTGATAGAAACAGTGAAAGCTAAAGCATTCTTCATATAGTCCGTTTTAGCTGTTTTCTCCTTCTGCAAAAGCTTTGAAAGTAACAATATTGGTCAAAACGTAGTTGAGTGAATCAGGTTCTACAACAACACCTAATCCTTCATACCATAATGATAATGATGAAAAAAGATCATTTGCTTGATAGAAACAGTGAAAGCTAAAGCATTCTTCATAGAGTCCGTTTTAGCTGTTTTCTCTTTCTGCAAAAGCTTTGAAAGTAACAATATGGGTCAAAACGAAGTTGAGTGAATCAGGTTCTAAAACTAGACCTTATCCTTCATACCATAATGATAATGATGAAAAAGGGTCATTTGCTTGATAGAAAACATAGTTGAGTGAATCAGGTTCTAGAACAACGCCTAATCCTTCTATCGATAATGATAATGATGAAAAAGGGTCATTTGCTTGATAGAAAACGTAGTTGAGTGAATCAGGTTCTAAATCTAGACCTAATCCTTCATACAATAATGATAATGATGAAAAAGGGTCATTTGCTTGATAGAAACAGTGAAAGCTAAGGCATTCTTCATACAGTCCGTTTTAGCTGTTTTCTCTTTCTTCAAAAGCTTTGAAAGTAATAATATTGGTCAAAACGTAGTTGAGTGAATCAGGTTCTAAAACTAGACCTAATCCTTCTTTCCATAATGATAATGATGAAAAAGGGTCATTTGCTTGATAGAAAACGTAGTTGAGTGAATCAGGTTCTACAACAACATCTAATCCTTCATACCATAATGATAATGATGAAAAAAGATCATTTGCTTGATAGAAACAGTGAAAGCTAAAGCATTCTTCATACAGTCCGTTTTAGCTGTTTTCTCTTTCTGCAAAAGCTTTGAAAGTAACAATATGGGTCAAAACGTAGTTGTGTGAATCAGGTTCTAAAACTAGACCTTATCCTTCATACCATAATGATAATGATGAAAAAGGGTCATTTGCTTGATAGAAAACGTAGTTGAGTGAATCGGGTTCTACAACAACACCTAATCCTTCATACCATAATGAAAATGATGAAAAAAGGTCATTTGCTTGATAGAAACAGTGAAAGGTAAGGCATTCTTAATACAGTCCGTTTCAGCTGTTTTCTCCTTCTGCAAAATCTTTGAAAGTAACAATATTGGTCAAAACGTAGTTGAGTGAATCAGGTTCTAAAACTAGACCTTATCCTTCATACCATAATGATAATGATGAAAAAAGGTCATTTGCTTGATAGAAAACATAGTTGAGTGATTCAGGTTCTATAACAACATCTAATCCTTCATACCATAATGATAATGATGAAAAAAGATCATTTGCTTGATAGAAACAGTGAAAGCTAAAGCATTCTTAATACAGTCCGTTTTAGCTGTTTTCTCCTTCTGCAAAAGCTTTGAAAGTAACAATATGGGTCAAAATGTAGTTGAGTTAATCAGGTTCTAAAACTAGACCTTATCCTTCATACCATAATGATAATGATGAAAAAGGGTCATTTGCTTCATAGAAAACGTAGTTGAGTGAATCAGGTTCTACAACAACACCTAATCCTTCATACCATAATGATAATGATGAAAAAAGATCATTCGCTTGATAGAAACAGTGAAACCTAAAGCATTCTTCATATAGTCCGTTTTAGCTGTTTTCTCCTTCTGCAAAAGCTTTGAAAGTAACAATATTGGTCAAAACGTAGTTGAGTGAATTAGGTTCTAAAACTAGACCTTATCCTTCATACCATAATGATAATGATGAAAAAGGGTCATTTGCTTGATAGAAAACGTAGTTGAGTGAATCTGGTTCTAAAACTAGACCTAATCCTTCTTTCCATAATGATAATGATGAAAAAGGGTCATTTGCTTGATAGAAAACGTAGTTGAGTGAATCGGGTTCTACAACAACACCTAATCCTTCATACCATAATGAAAATTATGAAAAAAGATCATTTGCTTGATAGAAACAGTGAAAGCTAAGGCATTCTTAATACAGTCCGTTTTAGCTGTTTTCTCCTTCTGCAAAAGCTTTGAAAGTAACAATATTGGTCAAAACGTAGTTGAGTGAATCAGGTTCTAAAACTAGACCTTATCCTTCATACCATAATGATAATGATAAAAAAGGGTCATTTGCTTGATAGAAAACGTAGTTGAGTGAATCAGGTTCTACAACAACACCTAATCCTTCATACCATAATGATAATGATGAAAAAAGATCATTCGCTTGATAGAAACAGTGAAACCTAAAGCATTCTTCATATAGTCCGTTTTAGCTGTTTTCTCCTTCTGCAAAAGCTTTGAAAGTAACAATATTGGTCAAAACGTAGTTGAGTGAATCAGGTTCTACAACAACACCTAATCCTTCTTTCCATAATGATAATGATGAAAAATGGTCATTTGCTTGATAGAAAACATAGTTGAGTGATTCAGGTTCTACAACAACATCTAATCCTTCATACCATAATGATAATGATGAAAAAAGATCAGAGCCTTCAGTTATCAAGCTCCTCTTTTGTGGAACCAGCTTCCACTTTCAGTCCGGGGGGCAGACTCGGTCAGTTCATTTAAGATAAAGCTTAAAACGTTCCTCTTTGATATTGCTTATAGTTAGGGCTGGCTCAGGTTAGCCTGGACCAGCCCTTAGTTAAGCTGCTCTAGGCTTAGACTGCCGGGGGACTTCTTAGGACACACCGAGCCCCTCTCTCACTCTCACTCTCTCCTCCCACAATCATCCATGCTTTATTAATGTACATCACTAATTAAGCTTCTTTCCGGGAGTTTTTTGTGCTTTCTCGCCTAGCAGGTCTCCGTGGATCATAGTTTCGTGCGGACCCCGGTTCTAACTCCTGGCTCATGGCTCTGCTGACACCTGCTGCTGCCATCATCATTACTTTAAATATGATTCATATTACTGTCATCAAAAACCAACATCTTTCTGCTCTCCCTCCCCACAGAAGCCTCTGTGGATGGTGGTTCGATCTGATGGAGGTTGTCCCTGCAGTGGTCCTGCCGTACACCTCTTCTGCTACTTGCAATTACTTGTATCATTTCAGTTAGAGAAATTGAATGTATTGTACATCTTTTACATTGTTGATTCTGTACACATGACATCCATTGCAGTCTGTCCATCCCGGGAGAGGGATCCCTCCTCTGACGTTCTCCCTAAGGTTTCTTCCCTTTTTTCCCCATTGAAGGGTTTTTTTTCATATTTTGGGGAGTTTTTCCTGTGCCGATGTGAGGGTTTCGGGACAGAGGATGTTGCATGTGTACAGACTGTAAAGCCCTCTGAGGCAAATTTGTAATTTGCGATTTTGGGCTATACAAAATAAAATGAATTGAATTGAATTGAATTGAATTTGCTTGATAGAAACAGTGAAAGCTAAAGCATTCTTCATATAGTCCGTTTTAGCTGTTTTCTCCTTCTGCAAAAGCTTTGAAAGTAACAATATTGGTCAAAACGTAGTTGAGTGAATCAGGTTCTACAACAACACCTAATCCTTCATACCATAATGATAATGATGAAAAAAGATCATTTGCTTGATAGAAACAGTGAAAGCTAAAGCATTCTTCATAGAGTCCGTTTTAGCTGTTTTCTCTTTCTGCAAAAGCTTTGAAAGTAACAATATGGGTCAAAACGAAGTTGAGTGAATCAGGTTCTAAAACTAGACCTTATCCTTCATACCATAATGATAATGATGAAAAAGGGTCATTTGCTTGATAGAAAACATAGTTGAGTGAATCAGGTTCTAGAACAACGCCTAATCCTTCATACCATAATGATAATGATGAAAAAGGGTCATTTGCTTGATAGAAAACGTAGTTGAGTGAATCAGGTTCTAAATCTAGACCTAATCCTTCATACAATAATGATAATGATGAAAAAGGGTCATTTGCTTGATAGAAACAGTGAAAGCTAAGGCATTCTTCATACAGTCCGTTTTAGCTGTTTTCTCTTTCTTCAAAAGCTTTGAAAGTAATAATATTGGTCAAAACGTAGTTGAGTGAATCAGGTTCTAAAACTAGACCTAATCCTTCTTTCCATAATGATAATGATGAAAAAGGGTCATTTGCTTGATAGAAAACGTAGTTGAGTGAATCAGGTTCTACAACAACATCTAATCCTTCATACCATAATGATAATGATGAAAAAAGATCATTTGCTTGATAGAAACAGTGAAAGCTAAAGCATTCTTCATACAGTCCGTTTTAGCTGTTTTCTCTTTCTGCAAAAGCTTTGAAAGTAACAATATGGGTCAAAACGTAGTTGAGTGAATCAGGTTCTAAAACTAGACCTTATCCTTCATACCATAATGATAATGATGAAAAAGGGTCATTTGCTTGATAGAAAACGTAGTTGAGTGAATCGGGTTCTACAACAACACCTAATCCTTCATACCATAATGAAAATGATGAAAAAAGGTCATTTGCTTGATAGAAACAGTGAAAGGTAAGGCATTCTTAATACAGTCCGTTTCAGCTGTTTTCTCCTTCTGCAAAATCTTTGAAAGTAACAATATTGGTCAAAACGTAGTTGAGTGAATCAGGTTCTAAAACTAGACCTTATCCTTCATACCATAATGATAATGATGAAAAAAGGTCATTTGCTTGATAGAAAACATAGTTGAGTGATTCAGGTTCTATAACAACATCTAATCCTTCATACCATAATGATAATGATGAAAAAAGATCATTTGCTTGATAGAAACAGTGAAAGCTAAAGCATTCTTAATACAGTCCGTTTTAGCTGTTTTCTCCTTCTGCAAAAGCTTTGAAAGTAACAATATGGGTCAAAACGTAGTTGAGTTAATCAGGTTCTAAAACTTGACCTTATCCTTCATACCATAATGATAATGATGAAAAAGGGTCATTTGCTTCATAGAAAACGTAGTTGAGTGAATCAGGTTCTACAACAACACCTAATCCTTCATACCATAATGATAATGATGAAAAAAGATCATTCGCTTGATAGAAACAGTGAAACCTAAAGCATTCTTCATATAGTCCGTTTTAGCTGTTTTCTCCTTCTGCAAAAGCTTTGAAAGTAACAATATTGGTCAAAACGTAGTTGAGTGAATTAGGTTCTAAAACTAGACCTTATCCTTCATACCATAATGATAATGATGAAAAAGGGTCATTTGCTTGATAGAAAACGTAGTTGAGTGAATCTGGTTCTAAAACTAGACCTAATCCTTCTTTCCATAATGATAATGATGAAAAAGGGTCATTTGCTTGATAGAAAACGTAGTTGAGTGAATCGGGTTCTACAACAACACCTAATCCTTCATACCATAATGAAAATTATGAAAAAAGATCATTTGCTTGATAGAAACAGTGAAAGCTAAGGCATTCTTAATACAGTCCGTTTTAGCTGTTTTCTCCTTCTGCAAAAGCTTTGAAAGTAACAATATTGGTCAAAACGTAGTTGAGTGAATCAGGTTCTAAAACTAGACCTTATCCTTCATACCATAATGATAATGATAAAAAAGGGTCATTTGCTTGATAGAAAACGTAGTTGAGTGAATCAGGTTCTACAACAACACCTAATCCTTCATACCATAATGATAATGATGAAAAAAGATCATTCGCTTGATAGAAACAGTGAAACCTAAAGCATTCTTCATATAGTCCGTTTTAGCTGTTTTCTCCTTCTGCAAAAGCTTTGAAAGTAACAATATTGGTCAAAACGTAGTTGAGTGAATCAGGTTCTACAACAACACCTAATCCTTCTTTCCATAATGATAATGATGAAAAATGGTCATTTGCTTGATAGAAAACATAGTTGAGTGATTCAGGTTCTACAACAACATCTAATCCTTCATACCATAATGATAATGATGAAAAAAGATCATTTGCTTGATAGAAACAGTGAAAGCTAAAGCATTCTTCATATAGTCCGTTTTAGCTGTTTTCTCCTTCTGCAAAAGCTTTGAAAGTAACAATATTGGTCAAAACGTAGTTGAGTGAATCAGGTTCTACAACAACACCTAATCCTTCATACCATAATGATAATGATGAAAAAAGATCATTTGCTTGATAGAAACAGTGAAAGCTAAAGCATTCTTCATAGAGTCCGTTTTAGCTGTTTTCTCTTTCTGCAAAAGCTTTGAAAGTAACAATATGGGTCAAAACGAAGTTGAGTGAATCAGGTTCTAAAACTAGACCTTATCCTTCATACCATAATGATAATGATGAAAAAGGGTCATTTGCTTGATAGAAAACATAGTTGAGTGAATCAGGTTCTAGAACAACGCCTAATCCTTCATACCATAATGATAATGATGAAAAAGGGTCATTTGCTTGATAGAAAACGTAGTTGAGTGAATCAGGTTCTAAATCTAGACCTAATCCTTCATACAATAATGATAATGATGAAAAAGGGTCATTTGCTTGATAGAAACAGTGAAAGCTAAGGCATTCTTCATACAGTCCGTTTTAGCTGTTTTCTCTTTCTTCAAAAGCTTTGAAAGTAATAATATTGGTCAAAACGTAGTTGAGTGAATCAGGTTCTAAAACTAGACCTAATCCTTCTTTCCATAATGATAATGATGAAAAAGGGTCATTTGCTTGATAGAAAACGTAGTTGAGTGAATCAGGTTCTACAACAACATCTAATCCTTCATACCATAATGATAATGATGAAAAAAGATCATTTGCTTGATAGAAACAGTGAAAGCTAAAGCATTCTTCATACAGTCCGTTTTAGCTGTTTTCTCTTTCTGCAAAAGCTTTGAAAGTAACAATATGGGTCAAAACGTAGTTGAGTGAATCAGGTTCTAAAACTAGACCTTATCCTTCATACCATAATGATAATGATGAAAAAGGGTCATTTGCTTGATAGAAAACGTAGTTGAGTGAATCGGGTTCTACAACAACACCTAATCCTTCATACCATAATGAAAATGATGAAAAAAGGTCATTTGCTTGATAGAAACAGTGAAAGGTAAGGCATTCTTAATACAGTCCGTTTCAGCTGTTTTCTCCTTCTGCAAAATCTTTGAAAGTAACAATATTGGTCAAAACGTAGTTGAGTGAATCAGGTTCTAAAACTAGACCTTATCCTTCATACCATAATGATAATGATGAAAAAAGGTCATTTGCTTGATAGAAAACATAGTTGAGTGATTCAGGTTCTATAACAACATCTAATCCTTCATACCATAATGATAATGATGAAAAAAGATCATTTGCTTGATAGAAACAGTGAAAGCTAAAGCATTCTTAATACAGTCCGTTTTAGCTGTTTTCTCCTTCTGCAAAAGCTTTGAAAGTAACAATATGGGTCAAAACGTAGTTGAGTTAATCAGGTTCTAAAACTAGACCTTATCCTTCATACCATAATGATAATGATGAAAAAGGGTCATTTGCTTCATAGAAAACGTAGTTGAGTGAATCAGGTTCTACAACAACACCTAATCCTTCATACCATAATGATAATGATGAAAAAAGATCATTCGCTTGATAGAAACAGTGAAACCTAAAGCATTCTTCATATAGTCCGTTTTAGCTGTTTTCTCCTTCTGCAAAAGCTTTGAAAGTAACAATATTGGTCAAAACGTAGTTGAGTGAATTAGGTTCTAAAACTAGACCTTATCCTTCATACCATAATGATAATGATGAAAAAGGGTCATTTGCTTGATAGAAAACGTAGTTGAGTGAATCTGGTTCTAAAACTAGACCTAATCCTTCTTTCCATAATGATAATGATGAAAAAGGGTCATTTGCTTGATAGAAAACGTAGTTGAGTGAATCGGGTTCTACAACAACACCTAATCCTTCATACCATAATGAAAATTATGAAAAAAGATCATTTGCTTGATAGAAACAGTGAAAGCTAAGGCATTCTTAATACAGTCCGTTTTAGCTGTTTTCTCCTTCTGCAAAAGCTTTGAAAGTAACAATATTGGTCAAAACGTAGTTGAGTGAATCAGGTTCTAAAACTAGACCTTATCCTTCATACCATAATGATAATGATAAAAAAGGGTCATTTGCTTGATAGAAAACGTAGTTGAGTGAATCAGGTTCTACAACAACACCTAATCCTTCATACCATAATGATAATGATGAAAAAAGATCATTCGCTTGATAGAAACAGTGAAACCTAAAGCATTCTTCATATAGTCCGTTTTAGCTGTTTTCTCCTTCTGCAAAAGCTTTGAAAGTAACAATATTGGTCAAAACGTAGTTGAGTGAATCAGGTTCTACAACAACACCTAATCCTTCTTTCCATAATGATAATGATGAAAAATGGTCATTTGCTTGATAGAAAACATAGTTGAGTGATTCAGGTTCTACAACAACATCTAATCCTTCATACCATAATGATAATGATGAAAAAAGATCATTTGCTTGATAGAAACAGTGAAAGCTAAAGCATTCTTCATATAGTCCGTTTTAGCTGTTTTCTCCTTCTGCAAAAGCTTTGAAAGTAACAATATTGGTCAAAACGTAGTTGAGTGAATCAGGTTCTACAACAACACCTAATCCTTCATACCATAATGATAATGATGAAAAAAGATCATTTGCTTGATAGAAACAGTGAAAGCTAAAGCATTCTTCATAGAGTCCGTTTTAGCTGTTTTCTCTTTCTGCAAAAGCTTTGAAAGTAACAATATTGGTCAAAACGTAGTTGAGTGAATCAGGTTCTAAAACTAGACCTTATCCTTCATACCATAATGATAATGATGAAAAAGGGTCATTTGCTTGATAGAAAACATAGTTGAGTGATTCAGGTTCTACAACAACATCTAATCCTTCATACCATAATGATAATGATGAAAAAAGATCATTTGCTTGATAGAAACAGTGAAAGCTAAAGCATTCTTCATATAGTCCGTTTTAGCTGTTTTCTCCTTCTGCAAAAGCTTTGAAAGTAACAATATTGGTCAAAACGTAGTTGAGTGAATCAGGTTCTACAACAACACCTAATCCTTCATACCATAATGAAAATGATGAAAAAGGGTCATTTGCTTGATAGAAACAGTGAAAGGTAAGGCATTCTTAATACAGTCCGTTTCAGCTGTTTTCTCCTTCTGCAAAAGCTTTGAAAGTAACAATATTGGTCAAAACGTAGTTGAGTGAATCAGGTTCTAAAACTAGACCTTATCCTTCATACCATAATGATAATGATGAAAAAAGGTCATTTGCTTGATAGAAAACATAGTTGAGTGATTCAGGTTCTATAACAACATCTAATCCTTCATACCATAATGATAATGATGAAAAAAGATCATTTGCTTGATAGAAACAGTGAAAGCTAAAGCATTCTTAATACAGTCCGTTTTAGCTGTTTTCTCCTTCTGCAAAAGCTTTGAAAGTAACAATATGGGTCAAAACGTAGTTGAGTGAATCAGGTTCTAAAACTAGACCTTATCCTTCATACCATAATGATAATGATGAAAAAGGGTCATTTGCTTGATAGAAAACGTAGTTGAGTGAATCAGGTTCTACAACAACACCTAATCCTTCATACCATAATGATAATGATGAAAAAAGATCATTCGCTTGATAGAAACAGTGAAACCTAAAGCATTCTTCATATAGTCCGTTTTAGCTGTTTTCTCCTTCTGCAAAAGCTTTGAAAGTAACAATATTGGTCAAAACGTAGTTGAGTGAATCAGGTTCTACAACAACACCTAATCCTTCTTTCCATAATGATAATGATGAAAAAGGGTCATTTGCTTGATAGAAAACGTAGTTGAGTGAATCGGGTTCTACAACAAAACCTAATCCTTCATACCATAATGAAAATTATGAAAAAAGGTCATTTGCTTGATAGAAACAGTGAAAGCTAAGGCATTCTTAATACAGTCCGTTTTAGCTGTTTTCTCCTTCTGCAAAAGCTTTGAAAGTAACAATATTGGTCAAAACGTAGTTGAGTGAATCAGGTTCTAAAACTAGACCTTATCCTTCATACCATAATGATAATGATGAAAAAAGGTCATTTGCTTGATAGAAAACATAGTTGAGTGATTCAGGTTCTACAACAACATCTAATCCTTCATACCATAATGATAATGATGAAAAAAGATCATTTGCTTGATAGAAACAGTGAAAGCTAAAGCATTCTTCATATAGTCCGTTTTAGCTGTTTTCTCCTTCTGCAAAAGCTTTGAAAGTAACAATATTGGTCAAAACGTAGTTGAGTGAATCAGGTTCTACAACAACACCTAATCCTTCATACCATAATGATAATGATGAAAAAAGATCATTTGCTTGATAGAAACAGTGAAAGCTAAAGCATTCTTCATACAGTCCGTTTTAGCTGTTTTCTCTTTCTGCAAAAGCTTTGAAAGTAACAATATGGGTCAAAACGAAATTGAGTGAATCAGGTTCTAAAACTAGACCTTATCCTTCATACCATAATGATAATGATGAAAAAGGGTCATTTGCTTGATAGAAAACGTAGTTGAGTGAATCGGGTTCTACAACAACACCTAATCCTTCATACCATAATGATAATGATGAAAAAAGATCATTTGCTTGATAGAAACAGTGAAAGGTAAGGCATTCTTAATACAGTCCTTTTCAGCTGTTTTCTCCTTCTGCAAAAGCTTTGAAAGTAACAATATTGGTCAAAACGTAGTTGAGTGAATCAGGTTCTAAAACTAGACCTTATCCTTCATACCATAATGATAATGATGAAAAAAGGTCATTTGCTTGATAGAAAACATAGTTGAGTGATTCAGGTTCTATAACAACATCTAATCCTTCATACCATAATGATAATGATGAAAAAAGATCATTTGCTTGATAGAAACAGTGAAAGCTAAAGCATTCTTAATACAGTCCGTTTTAGCTGTTTTCTCCTTCTGCAAAAGCTTTGAAAGTAACAATATGGGTCAAAACGTAGTTGAGTGAATCAGGTTCTAAAACTAGACCTTATCCTTCATACCATAATGATAATGATAAAAAAGGGTCATTTGCTTGATAGAAAACGTAGTTGAGTGAATCAGGTTCTACAACAACACCTAATCCTTCATACCATAATGATAATGATGAAAAAAGATCATTCGCTTGATAGAAACAGTGAAACCTAAAGCATTCTTCATATAGTCCGTTTTAGCTGTTTTCTCCTTCTGCAAAAGCTTTGAAAGTAACAATATTGGTCAAAACGTAGTTGAGTGAATCAGGTTCTACAACAACACCTAATCCTTCTTTCCATAATGATAATAATGAAAAATGGTCATTTGCTTGATAGAAAACATAGTTGAGTGATTCAGGTTCTACAACAACATCTAATCCTTCATACCATAATGATAATGATGAAAAAAGATCATTTGCTTGATAGAAACAGTGAAAGCTAAAGCATTCTTCATATAGTCCGTTTTAGCTGTTTTCTCCTTCTGCAAAAGCTTTGAAAGTAACAATATTGGTCAAAACGTAGTTGAGTGAATCAGGTTCTACAACAACACCTAATCCTTCATACCATAATGATAATGATGAAAAAAGATCATTTGCTTGATAGAAACAGTGAAAGCTAAAGCATTCTTCATACAGTCCGTTTTAGCTGTTTTCTCTTTCTGCAAAAGCTTTGAAAGTAACAATATGGGTCAAAACGAAGTTGAGTGAATCAGGTTCTAAAACTAGACCTTATCCTTCATACCATAATGATAATGATGAAAAAGGGTCATTTGCTTGATAGAAAACATAGTTGAGTGAATCAGGTTCTAGAACAACGCCTAATCCTTCTTTCGATAATGATAATGATGAAAAAGGGTCATTTGCTTGATAGAAAACGTAGTTGAGTGAATCAGGTTCTAAATCTAGACCTAATCCTTCATACCATAATGATAATGATGAAAAAGGGTCATTTGCTTGATAGAAACAGTGAAAGCTAAGGCATTCTTCATACAGTCCGTTTTAGCTGTTTTCTCTTTCTTCAAAAGCTTTGAAAGTAATAATATTGGTCAAAATGTAGTTGAGTGAATCAGGTTCTAAAACTAGACCTAATCCTTCTTTCCATAATGATAATGATGAAAAAGGGTCATTTGCTTGATAGAAAACGTAGTTGAGTGATTCAGGTTCTACAACAACACCTAATCCTTCATACCATAATGATAATGATGAAAAAAGATCATTCGCTTGATAGAAACAGTGAAACCTAAAGCATTCTTCATATAGTCCGTTTTAGCTGTTTTCTCCTTCTGCAAAAGCTTTGAAAGTAACAATATTGGTCAAAACGTAGTTGAGTGAATCAGGTTCTACAACAACACCTAATCCTTCTTTCCATAATGATAATGATGAAAAAGGGTCATTTGCTTGATAGAAAACGTAGTTGAGTGAATCGGGTTCTACAACAAAACCTAATCCTTCATACCATAATGAAAATTATGAAAAAAGGTCATTTGCTTGATAGAAACAGTGAAAGCTAAGGCATTCTTAATACAGTCCGTTTTAGCTGTTTTCTCCTTCTGCAAAAGCTTTGAAAGTAACAATATTGGTCAAAACGTAGTTGAGTGAATCAGGTTCTAAAACTAGACCTTATCCTTCATACCATAATGATAATGATGAAAAAAGGTCATTTGCTTGATAGAAAACATAGTTGAGTGATTCAGGTTCTACAACAACATCTAATCCTTCATACCATAATGATAATGATGAAAAAAGATCATTTGCTTGATAGAAACAGTGAAAGCTAAAGCATTCTTCATACAGTCTGTTTTAGCTGTTTTCTCTTTCTGCAAAAGCTTTGAAAGTAACAATATGGGTCAAAACGAAATTGAGTGAATCAGGTTCTAAAACTGGACCTTATCCTTCATACCATAATGATAATGATGAAAAAGGGTCATTTGCTTGATAGAAAACGTAGTTGAGTGAATCGGGTTCTACAACAACACCTAATCCTTCATACCATAATGATAATGATGAAAAAAGATCATTTGCTTGATAGAAACAGTGAAAGGTAAGGCATTCTTAATACAGTCCTTTTCAGCTGTTTTCTCCTTCTGCAAAAGCTTTGAAAGTAACAATATTGGTCAAAACGTAGTTGAGTGAATCAGGTTCTAAAACTAGACCTTATCCTTCATACCATAATGATAATGATGAAAAAAGGTCATTTGCTTGATAGAAAACATAGTTGAGTGATTCAGGTTCTATAACAACATCTAATCCTTCATACCATAATGATAATGATGAAAAAAGATCATTTGCTTGATAGAAACAGTGAAAGCTAAAGCATTCTTAATACAGTCCGTTTTAGCTGTTTTCTCCTTCTGCAAAAGCTTTGAAAGTAACAATATGGGTCAAAACGTAGTTGAGTGAATCAGGTTCTAAAACTAGACCTTATCCTTCATACCATAATGATAATGATAAAAAAGGGTCATTTGCTTGATAGAAAACGTAGTTGAGTGAATCAGGTTCTACAACAACACCTAATCCTTCATACCATAATGATAATGATGAAAAAAGATCATTCGCTTGATAGAAACAGTGAAACCTAAAGCATTCTTCATATAGTCCGTTTTAGCTGTTTTCTCCTTCTGCAAAAGCTTTGAAAGTAACAATATTGGTCAAAACGTAGTTGAGTGAATCAGGTTCTACAACAACACCTAATCCTTCTTTCCATAATGATAATGATGAAAAATGGTCATTTGCTTGATAGAAAACATAGTTGAGTGATTCAGGTTCTACAACAACATCTAATCCTTCATACCATGATGATAATGATGAAAAAAGATAATTTGCTTGATAGAAACAGTGAAAGCTAAAGCATTCTTCATATAGTCCGTTTTAGCTGTTTTCTCCTTCTGCAAAAGCTTTGAAAGTAACAATATTGGTCAAAACGTAGTTGAGTGAATCAGGTTCTACAACAACACCTAATCCTTCATACCATAATGATAATGATGAAAAAAGATCATTTGCTTGATAGAAACAGTGAAAGCTAAAGCATTCTTCATATAGTCCGTTTTAGCTGTTTTCTCCTTCTGCAAAAGCTTTGAAAGTAACAATATTGGTCAAAACGTAGTTGAGTGAATCAGGTTCTACAACAACACCTAATCCTTCATACCATAATGAAAATGATGAAAAAGGGTCATTTGCTTGATAGAAACAGTGAAAGGTAAGGCATTCTTAATACAGTCCGTTTCAGCTGTTTTCTCCTTCTGCAAAAGCTTTGAAAGTAACAATATTGGTCAAAACGTAGTTGAGTGAATCAGGTTCTAAAACTAGACCTTATCCTTCATACCATAATGATAATGATGAAAAAAGGTCATTTGCTTGATAGAAAACATAGTTGAGTGATTCAGGTTCTATAACAACATCTAATCCTTCATACCATAATGATAATGATGAAAAAAGATCATTTGCTTGATAGAAACAGTGAAAGCTAAAGCATTCTTAATACAGTCCGTTTTAGCTGTTTTCTCCTTCTGCAAAAGCTTTGAAAGTAACAATATGGGTCAAAACGTAGTTGAGTGAATCAGGTTCTAAAACTAGACCTTATCCTTCATACCATAATGATAATGATGAAAAAGGGTCATTTGCTTGATAGAAAACGTAGTTGAGTGAATCAGGTTCTACAACAACACCTAATCCTTCATACCATAATGATAATGATGAAAAAAGATCATTCGCTTGATAGAAACAGTGAAACCTAAAGCATTCTTCATATAGTCCGTTTTAGCTGTTTTCTCCTTCTGCAAAAGCTTTGAAAGTAACAATATTGGTCAAAACGTAGTTGAGTGAATCAGGTTCTACAACAACACCTAATCCTTCTTTCCATAATGATAATGATGAAAAAGGGTCATTTGCTTGATAGAAAACGTAGTTGAGTGAATCGGGTTCTACAACAAAACCTAATCCTTCATACCATAATGAAAATTATGAAAAAAGGTCATTTGCTTGATAGAAACAGTGAAAGCTAAGGCATTCTTAATACAGTCCGTTTTAGCTGTTTTCTCCTTCTGCAAAAGCTTTGAAAGTAACAATATTGGTCAAAACGTAGTTGAGTGAATCAGGTTCTAAAACTAGACCTTATCCTTCATACCATAATGATAATGATGAAAAAAGGTCATTTGCTTGATAGAAAACATAGTTGAGTGATTCAGGTTCTACAACAACATCTAATCCTTCATACCATAATGATAATGATGAAAAAAGATCATTTGCTTGATAGAAACAGTGAAAGCTAAAGCATTCTTCATATAGTCCGTTTTAGCTGTTTTCTCCTTCTGCAAAAGCTTTGAAAGTAACAATATTGGTCAAAACGTAGTTGAGTGAATCAGGTTCTACAACAACACCTAATCCTTCATACCATAATGATAATGATGAAAAAAGATCATTTGCTTGATAGAAACAGTGAAAGCTAAAGCATTCTTCATACAGTCCGTTTTAGCTGTTTTCTCTTTCTGCAAAAGCTTTGAAAGTAACAATATGGGTCAAAACGAAATTGAGTGAATCAGGTTCTAAAACTAGACCTTATCCTTCATACCATAATGATAATGATGAAAAAGGGTCATTTGCTTGATAGAAAACGTAGTTGAGTGAATCGGGTTCTACAACAACACCTAATCCTTCATACCATAATGATAATGATGAAAAAAGATCATTTGCTTGATAGAAACAGTGAAAGGTAAGGCATTCTTAATACAGTCCTTTTCAGCTGTTTTCTCCTTCTGCAAAAGCTTTGAAAGTAACAATATTGGTCAAAACGTAGTTGAGTGAATCAGGTTCTAAAACTAGACCTTATCCTTCATACCATAATGATAATGATGAAAAAAGGTCATTTGCTTGATAGAAAACATAGTTGAGTGATTCAGGTTCTATAACAACATCTAATCCTTCATACCATAATGATAATGATGAAAAAAGATCATTTGCTTGATAGAAACAGTGAAAGCTAAAGCATTCTTAATACAGTCCGTTTTAGCTGTTTTCTCCTTCTGCAAAAGCTTTGAAAGTAACAATATGGGTCAAAACGTAGTTGAGTGAATCAGGTTCTAAAACTAGACCTTATCCTTCATACCATAATGATAATGATAAAAAAGGGTCATTTGCTTGATAGAAAACGTAGTTGAGTGAATCAGGTTCTACAACAACACCTAATCCTTCATACCATAATGATAATGATGAAAAAAGATCATTCGCTTGATAGAAACAGTGAAACCTAAAGCATTCTTCATATAGTCCGTTTTAGCTGTTTTCTCCTTCTGCAAAAGCTTTGAAAGTAACAATATTGGTCAAAACGTAGTTGAGTGAATCAGGTTCTACAACAACACCTAATCCTTCTTTCCATAATGATAATGATGAAAAATGGTCATTTGCTTGATAGAAAACATAGTTGAGTGATTCAGGTTCTACAACAACATCTAATCCTTCATACCATAATGATAATGATGAAAAAAGATCATTTGCTTGATAGAAACAGTGAAAGCTAAAGCATTCTTCATATAGTCCGTTTTAGCTGTTTTCTCCTTCTGCAAAAGCTTTGAAAGTAACAATATTGGTCAAAACGTAGTTGAGTGAATCAGGTTCTACAACAACACCTAATCCTTCATACCATAATGATAATGATGAAAAAAGATCATTTGCTTGATAGAAACAGTGAAAGCTAAAGCATTCTTCATACAGTCCGTTTTAGCTGTTTTCTCTTTCTGCAAAAGCTTTGAAAGTAACAATATGGGTCAAAACGAAGTTGAGTGAATCAGGTTCTAAAACTAGACCTTATCCTTCATACCATAATGATAATGATGAAAAAGGGTCATTTGCTTGATAGAAAACATAGTTGAGTGAATCAGGTTCTAGAACAACGCCTAATCCTTCTTTCGATAATGATAATGATGAAAAAGGGTCATTTGCTTGATAGAAAACGTAGTTGAGTGAATCAGGTTCTAAATCTAGACCTAATCCTTCATACCATAATGATAATGATGAAAAAGGGTCATTTGCTTGATAGAAACAGTGAAAGCTAAGGCATTCTTCATACAGTCCGTTTTAGCTGTTTTCTCTTTCTTCAAAAGCTTTGAAAGTAATAATATTGGTCAAAACGTAGTTGAGTGAATCAGGTTCTAAAACTAGACCTAATCCTTCTTTCCATAATGATAATGATGAAAAAGGGTCATTTGCTTGATAGAAAACGTAGTTGAGTGAATCAGGTTCTACAACAACATCTAATCCTTCATACCATAATGAAAATTATGAAAAAAGGTCATTTGCTTGATAGAAACAGTGAAAGCTAAGGCATTCTTAATACAGTCCGTTTTAGCTGTTTTCTCCTTCTGCAAAAGCTTTGAAAGTAACAATATTGGTCAAAACGTAGTTGAGTGAATTAGGTTCTAAAACTAGACCTTATCCTTCATACCATAATGATAATGATGAAAAAGGGTCATTTGCTTGATAGAAAACGTAGTTGAGTGAATCAGGTTCTAAAACTAGACCTAATCCTTCTTTCCATAATGATAATGATGAAAAAGGGTCATTTGCTTGATAGAAAACGTAGTTGAGTGAATAGGGTTCTACAACAACACCTAATCCTTCATACCATAATGAAAATGATGAAAAAGGGTCATTTGCTTGATAGAAACAGTGAAAGCTAAGGCATTCTTCATACAGTCCATTTTAGCTGTTTTCTCTTTCTGCAAAAGCTTTGAAAGTAACAATATGGGTCAAAACGTAGTTGAGTGAATCAGGTTCTAAAACTAGACCTTATCCTTCATACCATAATGATAATGATGAAAAAGGGTCATTTGCTTGATAGAAAACGTAGTTGAGTGAATCGGGTTCTACAACAACACCTAATCCTTCATACCATAATGAAAATGATGAAAAAAGGTCATTTGCTTGATAGAAACAGTGAAAGGTAAGGCATTCTTAATACAGTCCGTTTCAGCTGTTTTCTCCTTCTGCAAAAGCTTTGAAAGTAACAATATTGGTCAAAACGTAGTTGAGTGAATCAGGTTCTAAAACTAGACCTTATCCTTCATACCATAATGATAATGATGAAAAAAGGTCATTTGCTTGATAGAAAACATAGTTGAGTGATTCAGGTTCTATAACAACATCTAATCCTTCATACCATAATGATAATGATGAAAAAAGATCATTTGCTTGATAGAAACAGTGAAAGCTAAAGCATTCTTAATACAGTCCGTTTTAGCTGTTTTCTCCTTCTGCAAAAGCTTTGAAAGTAACAATATGGGTCAAAACGTAGTTGAGTGAATCAGGTTCTAAAACTAGACCTTATCCTTCATACCATAATGATAATGATGAAAAAGGGTCATTTGCTTGATAGAAAACGTAGTTGAGTGAATCAGGTTCTACAACAACACCTAATCCTTCATACCATAATGATAATGATGAAAAAAGATCATTCGCTTGATAGAAACAGTGAAACCTAAAGCATTCTTCATATAGTCCGTTTTAGCTGTTTTCTCCTTCTGCAAAAGCTTTGAAAGTAACAATATTGGTCAAAACGTAGTTGAGTGAATCAGGTTCTACAACAACACCTAATCCTTCTTTCCATAATGATAATGATGAAAAAGGGTCATTTGCTTGATAGAAAACGTAGTTGAGTGAATCGGGTTCTACAACAACACCTAATCCTTCATACCATAATGAAAATTATGAAAAAAGGTCATTTGCTTGATAGAAACAGTGAAAGCTAAGGCATTCTTAATACAGTCCGTTTTAGCTGTTTTCTCCTTCTGCAAAAGCTTTGAAAGTAACAATATTGGTCAAAACGTAGTTGAGTGAATCAGGTTCTAAAACTAGACCTTATCCTTCATACCATAATGATAATGATGAAAAAAGGTCATTTGCTTGATAGAAAACATAGTTGAGTGATTCAGGTTCTATAACAACATCTAATCCTTCATACCATAATGATAATGATGAAAAAAGATCATTTGCTTGATAGAAACAGTGAAAGCTAAAGCATTCTTAATACAGTCCGTTTTAGCTGTTTTCTCCTTCTGCAAAAGCTTTGAAAGTAACAATATGGGTCAAAACGTAGTTGAGTGAATCAGGTTCTAAAACTAGACCTTATCCTTCATACCATAATGATAATGATGAAAAAGGGTCATTTGCTTGATAGAAAACATAGTTGAGTGATTCAGGTTCTACAACAACATCTAATCCTTCATACCATAATGATAATGATGAAAAAAGATCATTTGCTTGATAGAAACAGTGAAAGCTAAGGCATTCTTAATACAGTCCGTTTTAGCTGTTTTCTCCTTCTGCAAAAGCTTTGAAAGTAACAATATTGGTCAAAACGTAGTTGAGTGAATCAGGTTCTAAAACTAGACCTTATCCTTCATACCATAATGATAATGATGAAAAAGGGTCATTTGCTTGATAGAAAACGTAGTTGAGTGAATCGGGTTCTATGACAACACCTAATCCTTCATACCATAATGAAAATGATGAAAAAAGGTCATTTGCTTGATAGAAACAGTGAAAGGTAAGGCATTCTTAATACAGTCCGTTTCAGCTGTTTTCTCCTTCTGCAAAAGCTTTGAAAGTAACAATATTGGTCAAAACGTAGTTGAGTGAATCAGGTTCTAAAACTAGACCTTATCCTTCATACCATAATGATAATGATGAAAAAAGGTCATTTGCTTGATAGAAAACATAGTTGAGTGATTCAGGTTCTATAACAACATCTAATCCTTCATACCATAATGATAATGATGAAAAAAGATCATTTGCTTGATAGAAACAGTGAAACCTAAAGCATTCTTAATACAGTCCGTTTTAGCTGTTTTCTCCTTCTGCAAAAGCTTTGAAAGTAACAATATGGGTCAAAACGTAGTTGAGTGAATCAGGTTCTAAAACTAGACCTTATCCTTCTTTCCCTAATGATAATGATGAAAAAGGGTCATTTGCTTGATAGAAAACGTAGTTGAGTGAATCGGGTTCTACAACAACACCTAATCCTTCATACCATAATGAAAATTATGAAAAAAGGTCATTTGCTTGATAGAAACAGTGAAAGCTAAAGCATTCTTCATACAGTCCGTTTTAGCTGTTTTCTCCTTCTGCAAAAGCTTTGAAAGTAACAATATTGGTCAAAACGTAGTTGAGTGAATCAGGTTCTACAACAACACCTAATCCTTCATACCATAATGATAATGATGAAAAAAGGTCATTTGCTTGATAGAAACAGTGAAAGCTAAGGCATTCTTAATACAGTCCGTTTTAGCTGTTTTCTCCTTCTGCAAAAGCTTTGAAAGTAACAATATTGGTCAAAACGTAGTTGAGTGAATTAGGTTCTAAAACTAGACCTTATCCTTCATACCATAATGATAATGATGAAAAAGGGTCATTTGCTTGATAGAAAACGTAGTTGAGTGAATCGGGTTCTACAACAACACCTAATCCTTCATACCATAATGATAATGATGAAAAAAGATCATTTGCTTGATAGAAACAGTGAAAGGTAAGGCATTCTTAATACAGTCCTTTTCAGCTGTTTTCTCCTTCTGCAAAAGCTTTGAAAGTAACAATATTGGTCAAAACGTAGTTGAGTGAATCAGGTTCTAAAACTAGACCTTATCCTTCATACCATAATGATAATGATGAAAAAAGGTCATTTGCTTGATAGAAAACATAGTTGAGTGATTCAGGTTCTATAACAACATCTAATCCTTCATACCATAATGATAATGATGAAAAAAGATCATTTGCTTGATAGAAACAGTGAAAGCTAAAGCATTCTTAATACAGTCCGTTTTAGCTGTTTTCTCCTTCTGCAAAAGCTTTGAAAGTAACAATATGGGTCAAAACGTAGTTGAGTGAATCAGGTTCTAAAACTAGACCTTATCCTTCATACCATAATGATAATGATAAAAAAGGGTCATTTGCTTGATAGAAAACGTAGTTGAGTGAATCAGGTTCTACAACAACACCTAATCCTTCATACCATAATGATAATGATGAAAAAAGATCATTCGCTTGATAGAAACAGTGAAACCTAAAGCATTCTTCATATAGTCCGTTTTAGCTGTTTTCTCCTTCTGCAAAAGCTTTGAAAGTAACAATATTGGTCAAAACGTAGTTGAGTGAATCAGGTTCTACAACAACACCTAATCCTTCTTTCCATAATGATAATGATAAAAAAGGGTCATTTGCTTGATAGAAAACATAGTTGAGTGATTCAGGTTCTACAACAACATCTAATCCTTCATACCATAATGATAATGATGAAAAAAGATCATTTGCTTGATAGAAACAGTGAAAGCTAAAGCATTCTTCATATAGTCCGTTTTAGCTGTTTTCTCCTTCTGCAAAAGCTTTGAAAGTAACAATATTGGTCAAAACGTAGTTGAGTGAATCAGGTTCTACAACAACACCTAATCCTTCATACCATAATGATAATGATGAAAAAAGGTCATTTGCTTGATAGAAACAGTGAAAGCTAAGGCATTCTTAATACAGTCCGTTTTAGCTGTTTTCTCCTTCTGCAAAAGCTTTGAAAGTAACAATATTGGTCAAAACGTAGTTGAGTGAATTAGGTTCTAAAACTAGACCTTATCCTTCATACCATAATGATAATGATGAAAAAGGGTCATTTGCTTGATAGAAAACGTAGTTGAGTGAATCAGGTTCTAAAACTAGACCTAATCCTTCTTTCCATAATGATAATGATGAAAAAGGGTCATTTGCTTGATAGAAAACGTAGTTGAGTGAATAGGGTTCTACAACAACACCTAATCCTTCATACCATAATGAAAATGATGAAAAAGGGTCATTTGCTTGATAGAAACAGTGAAAGCTAAGGCATTCTTCATACAGTCCATTTTAGCTGTTTTCTCTTTCTGCAAAAGCTTTGAAAGTAACAATATGGGTCAAAACGTAGTTGAGTGAATCAGGTTCTAAAACTAGACCTTATCCTTCATACCATAATGATAATGATGAAAAAGGGTCATTTGCTTGATAGAAAACGTAGTTGAGTGAATCGGGTTCTACAACAACACCTAATCCTTCATACCATAATGAAAATGATGAAAAAAGGTCATTTGCTTGATAGAAACAGTGAAAGGTAAGGCATTCTTAATACAGTCCGTTTCAGCTGTTTTCTCCTTCTGCAAAAGCTTTGAAAGTAACAATATTGGTCAAAACGTAGTTGAGTGAATCAGGTTCTAAAACTAGACCTTATCCTTCATACCATAATGATAATGATGAAAAAAGGTCATTTGCTTGATAGAAAACATAGTTGAGTGATTCAGGTTCTATAACAACATCTAATCCTTCATACCATAATGATAATGATGAAAAAAGATCATTTGCTTGATAGAAACAGTGAAAGCTAAAGCATTCTTAATACAGTCCGTTTTAGCTGTTTTCTCCTTCTGCAAAAGCTTTGAAAGTAACAATATGGGTCAAAACGTAGTTGAGTGAATCAGGTTCTAAAACTAGACCTTATCCTTCATACCATAATGATAATGATGAAAAAGGGTCATTTGCTTGATAGAAAACGTAGTTGAGTGAATCAGGTTCTACAACAACACCTAATCCTTCATACCATAATGATAATGATGAAAAAAGATCATTCGCTTGATAGAAACAGTGAAACCTAAAGCATTCTTCATATAGTCCGTTTTAGCTGTTTTCTCCTTCTGCAAAAGCTTTGAAAGTAACAATATTGGTCAAAACGTAGTTGAGTGAATCAGGTTCTACAACAACACCTAATCCTTCTTTCCATAATGATAATGATGAAAAAGGGTCATTTGCTTGATAGAAAACGTAGTTGAGTGAATCGGGTTCTACAACAACACCTAATCCTTCATACCATAATGAAAATTATGAAAAAAGGTCATTTGCTTGATAGAAAACATAGTTGAGTGAATCAGGTTCTAGAACAACGCCTAATCCTTCTTTCGATAATGATAATGATGAAAAAGGGTCATTTGCTTGATAGAAAACGTAGTTGAGTGAATCAGGTTCTAAATCTAGACCTAATCCTTCATACCATAATGATAATGATGAAAAAGGGTCATTTGCTTGATAGAAACAGTGAAAGCTAAGGCATTCTTCATACAGTCCGTTTTAGCTGTTTTCTCTTTCTTCAAAAGCTTTGAAAGTAATAATATTGGTCAAAACGTAGTTGAGTGAATCAGGTTCTAAAACTAGACCTAATCCTTCTTTCCATAATGATAATGATGAAAAAGGGTCATTTGCTTGATAGAAAACGTAGTTGAGTGAATCAGGTTCTACAACAACATCTAATCCTTCATACCATAATGAAAATAATGAAAAAAGGTCATTTGCTTGATAGAAACAGTGAAAGCTAAGGCATTCTTAATACAGTCCGTTTTAGCTGTTTTCTCCTTCTGCAAAAGCTTTGAAAGTAACAATATTGGTCAAAACGTAGTTGAGTGAATTAGGTTCTAAAACTAGACCTTATCCTTCATACCATAATGATAATGATGAAAAAGGGTCATTTGCTTGATAGAAAACGTAGTTGAGTGAATCAGGTTCTAAAACTAGACCTAATCCTTCTTTCCATAATGATAATGATGAAAAAGGGTCATTTGCTTGATAGAAAACGTAGTTGAGTGAATAGGGTTCTACAACAACACCTAATCCTTCATACCATAATGAAAATGATGAAAAAGGGTCATTTGCTTGATAGAAACAGTGAAAGCTAAGGCATTCTTCATACAGTCCATTTTAGCTGTTTTCTCTTTCTGCAAAAGCTTTGAAAGTAACAATATGGGTCAAAACGTAGTTGAGTGAATCAGGTTCTAAAACTAGACCTTATCCTTCATACCATAATGATAATGATGAAAAAGGGTCATTTGCTTGATAGAAAACGTAGTTGAGTGAATCGGGTTCTACAACAACACCTAATCCTTCATACCATAATGAAAATGATGAAAAAAGGTCATTTGCTTGATAGAAACAGTGAAAGGTAAGGCATTCTTAATACAGTCCGTTTCAGCTGTTTTCTCCTTCTGCAAAAGCTTTGAAAGTAACAATATTGGTCAAAACGTAGTTGAGTGAATCAGGTTCTAAAACTAGACCTTATCCTTCATACCATAATGATAATGATGAAAAAAGGTCATTTGCTTGATAGAAAACATAGTTGAGTGATTCAGGTTCTATAACAACATCTAATCCTTCATACCATAATGATAATGATGAAAAAAGATCATTTGCTTGATAGAAACAGTGAAAGCTAAAGCATTCTTAATACAGTCCGTTTTAGCTGTTTTCTCCTTCTGCAAAAGCTTTGAAAGTAACAATATGGGTCAAAACGTAGTTGAGTGAATCAGGTTCTAAAACTAGACCTTATCCTTCATACCATAATGATAATGATGAAAAAGGGTCATTTGCTTGATAGAAAACGTAGTTGAGTGAATCAGGTTCTACAACAACACCTAATCCTTCATACCATAATGATAATGATGAAAAAAGATCATTCGCTTGATAGAAACAGTGAAACCTAAAGCATTCTTCATATAGTCCGTTTTAGCTGTTTTCTCCTTCTGCAAAAGCTTTGAAAGTAACAATATTGGTCAAAACGTAGTTGAGTGAATCAGGTTCTACAACAACACCTAATCCTTCTTTCCATAATGATAATGATGAAAAAGGGTCATTTGCTTGATAGAAAACGTAGTTGAGTGAATCGGGTTCTACAACAACACCTAATCCTTCATACCATAATGAAAATTATGAAAAAAGGTCATTTGCTTGATAGAAACAGTGAAAGCTAAGGCATTCTTAATACAGTCCGTTTTAGCTGTTTTCTCCTTCTGCAAAAGCTTTGAAAGTAACAATATTGGTCAAAACATAGTTGAGTGAATCAGGTTCTAAAACTAGACCTTATCCTTCATACCATAATGATAATGATGAAAAAAGGTCATTTGCTTGATAGAAAACATAGTTGAGTGATTCAGGTTCTATAACAACATCTAATCCTTCATACCATAATGATAATGATGAAAAAAGATCATTTGCTTGATAGAAACAGTGAAAGCTAAAGCATTCTTAATACAGTCCGTTTTAGCTGTTTTCTCCTTCTGCAAAAGCTTTGAAAGTAACAATATGGGTCAAAACGTAGTTGAGTGAATCAGGTTCTAAAACTAGACCTTATCCTTCATACCATAATGATAATGATGAAAAAGGGTCATTTGCTTGATAGAAAACATAGTTGAGTGATTCAGGTTCTACAACAACATCTAATCCTTCATACCATAATGATAATGATGAAAAAAGATCATTTGCTTGATAGAAACAGTGAAAGCTAAGGCATTCTTAATACAGTCCGTTTTAGCTGTTTTCTCCTTCTGCAAAAGCTTTGAAAGTAACAATATTGGTCAAAACGTAGTTGAGTGAATCAGGTTCTAAAACTAGACCTTATCCTTCATACCATAATGATAATGATGAAAAAGGGTCATTTGCTTGATAGAAAACGTAGTTGAGTGAATCGGGTTCTACAACAACACCTAATCCTTCATACCATAATGAAAATGATGAAAAAAGGTCATTTGCTTGATAGAAACAGTGAAAGGTAAGGCATTCTTAATACAGTCCGTTTCAGCTGTTTTCTCCTTCTGCAAAAGCTTTGAAAGTAACAATATTGGTCAAAACGTAGTTGAGTGAATCAGGTTCTAAAACTAGACCTTATCCTTCATACCATAATGATAATGATGAAAAAAGGTCATTTGCTTGATAGAAAACATAGTTGAGTGATTCAGGTTCTATAACAACATCTAATCCTTCATACCATAATGATAATGATGAAAAAAGATCATTTGCTTGATAGAAACAGTGAAACCTAAAGCATTCTTAATACAGTCCGTTTTAGCTGTTTTCTCCTTCTGCAAAAGCTTTGAAAGTAACAATATGGGTCAAAACGTAGTTGAGTGAATCAGGTTCTAAAACTAGACCTTATCCTTCTTTCCCTAATGATAATGATGAAAAAGGGTCATTTGCTTGATAGAAAACGTAGTTGAGTGAATCGGGTTCTACAACAACACCTAATCCTTCATACCATAATGAAAATTATGAAAAAAGGTCATTTGCTTGATAGAAACAGTGAAAGCTAAAGCATTCTTCATACAGTCCGTTTTAGCTGTTTTCTCCTTCTGCAAAAGCTTTGAAAGTAACAATATTGGTCAAAACGTAGTTGAGTGAATCAGGTTCTACAACAACACCTAATCCTTCATACCATAATGATAATGATGAAAAAAGGTCATTTGCTTGATAGAAACAGTGAAAGCTAAGGCATTCTTAATACAGTCCGTTTTAGCTGTTTTCTCCTTCTGCAAAAGCTTTGAAAGTAACAATATTGGTCAAAACGTAGTTGAGTGAATTAGGTTCTAAAACTAGACCTTATCCTTCATACCATAATGATAATGATGAAAAAGGGTCATTTGCTTGATAGAAATTGTAGTTGAGTGAATCGGGTTCTACAACAACACCTAATCCTTCATACCATAATGATAATGATGAAAAAAGATCATTTGCTTGATAGAAACAGTGAAAGGTAAGGCATTCTTAATACAGTCCTTTTCAGCTGTTTTCTCCTTCTGCAAAAGCTTTGAAAGTAACAATATTGGTCAAAACGTAGTTGAGTGAATCAGGTTCTAAAACTAGACCTTATCCTTCATACCATAATGATAATGATGAAAAAAGGTCATTTGCTTGATAGAAAACATAGTTGAGTGATTCAGGTTCTATAACAACATCTAATCCTTCATACCATAATGATAATGATGAAAAAAGATCATTTGCTTGATAGAAACAGTGAAAGCTAAAGCATTCTTAATACAGTCCGTTTTAGCTGTTTTCTCCTTCTGCAAAAGCTTTGAAAGTAACAATATGGGTCAAAACGTAGTTGAGTGAATCAGGTTCTAAAACTAGACCTTATCCTTCATACCATAATGATAATGATAAAAAAGGGTCATTTGCTTGATAGAAAACGTAGTTGAGTGAATCAGGTTCTACAACAACACCTAATCCTTCATACCATAATGATAATGATGAAAAAAGATCATTCGCTTGATAGAAACAGTGAAACCTAAAGCATTCTTCATATAGTCCGTTTTAGCTGTTTTCTCCTTCTGCAAAAGCTTTGAAAGTAACAATATTGGTCAAAACGTAGTTGAGTGAATCAGGTTCTACAACAACACCTAATCCTTCTTTCCATAATGATAATGATAAAAAAGGGTCATTTGCTTGATAGAAAACATAGTTGAGTGATTCAGGTTCTACAACAACATCTAATCCTTCATACCATAATGATAATGATGAAAAAAGATCATTTGCTTGATAGAAACAGTGAAAGCTAAAGCATTCTTCATATAGTCCGTTTTAGCTGTTTTCTCCTTCTGCAAAAGCTTTGAAAGTAACAATATTGGTCAAAACGTAGTTGAGTGAATCAGGTTCTACAACAACACCTAATCCTTCATACCATAATGATAATGATGAAAAAAGATCATTTGCTTGATAGAAACAGTGAAAGCTAAAGCATTCTTTATACAGTCCGTTTTAGCTGTTTTCTCTTTCTGCAAAAGCTTTGAAAGTAACAATATGGGTCAAAACGAAATTGAGTGAATCAGGTTCTAAAACTAGACCTTATCCTTCATACCATAATGATAATGATGAAAAAAGGTCATTTGCTTGATAGAAAACATAGTTGAGTGATTCAGGTTCTATAACAACATCTAATCCTTCATACCATAATGATAATGATGAAAAAAGATCATTTGCTTGATAGAAACAGTGAAACCTAAAGCATTCTTAATACAGTCCGTTTTAGCTGTTTTCTCCTTCTGCAAAAGCTTTGAAAGTAACAATATGGGTCAAAACGTAGTTGAGTGAATCAGGTTCTAAAACTAGACCTTATCCTTCTTTCCCTAATGATAATGATGAAAAAGGGTCATTTGCTTGATAGAAAACGTAGTTGAGTGAATCGGGTTCTACAACAACACCTAATCCTTCATACCATAATGAAAATTATGAAAAAAGGTCATTTGCTTGATAGAAACAGTGAAAGCTAAAGCATTCTTCATACAGTCCGTTTTAGCTGTTTTCTCCTTCTGCAAAAGCTTTGAAAGTAACAATATTGGTCAAAACGTAGTTGAGTGAATCAGGTTCTACAACAACACCTAATCCTTCATACCATAATGATAATGATGAAAAAAGGTCATTTGCTTGATAGAAACAGTGAAAGCTAAGGCATTCTTAATACAGTCCGTTTTAGCTGTTTTCTCCTTCTGCAAAAGCTTTGAAAGTAACAATATTGGTCAAAACGTAGTTGAGTGAATTAGGTTCTAAAACTAGACCTTATCCTTCATACCATAATGATAATGATGAAAAAGGGTCATTTGCTTGATAGAAAACGTAGTTGAGTGAATCAGGTTCTAAAACTAGACCTAATCCTTCTTTCCATAATGATAATGATGAAAAAGGGTCATTTGCTTGATAGAAAACGTAGTTGAGTGAATAGGGTTCTACAACAACACCTAATCCTTCATACCATAATGAAAATGATGAAAAAGGGTCATTTGCTTGATAGAAACAGTGAAAGCTAAGGCATTCTTCATACAGTCCATTTTAGCTGTTTTCTCTTTCTGCAAAAGCTTTGAAAGTAACAATATGGGTCAAAACGTAGTTGAGTGAATCAGGTTCTAAAACTAGACCTTATCCTTCATACCATAATGATAATGATGAAAAAGGGTCATTTGCTTGATAGAAAACGTAGTTGAGTGAATCGGGTTCTACAACAACACCTAATCCTTCATACCATAATGAAAATGATGAAAAAAGGTCATTTGCTTGATAGAAACAGTGAAAGGTAAGGCATTCTTAATACAGTCCGTTTCAGCTGTTTTCTCCTTCTGCAAAAGCTTTGAAAGTAACAATATTGGTCAAAACGTAGTTGAGTGAATCAGGTTCTAAAACTAGACCTTATCCTTCATACCATAATGATAATGATGAAAAAAGGTCATTTGCTTGATAGAAAACATAGTTGAGTGATTCAGGTTCTATAACAACATCTAATCCTTCATACCATAATGATAATGATGAAAAAAGATCATTTGCTTGATAGAAACAGTGAAAGCTAAAGCATTCTTAATACAGTCCGTTTTAGCTGTTTTCTCCTTCTGCAAAAGCTTTGAAAGTAACAATATGGGTCAAAACGTAGTTGAGTGAATCAGGTTCTAAAACTAGACCTTATCCTTCATACCATAATGATAATGATGAAAAAGGGTCATTTGCTTGATAGAAAACGTAGTTGAGTGAATCAGGTTCTACAACAACACCTAATCCTTCATACCATAATGATAATGATGAAAAAAGATCATTCGCTTGATAGAAACAGTGAAACCTAAAGCATTCTTCATATAGTCCGTTTTAGCTGTTTTCTCCTTCTGCAAAAGCTTTGAAAGTAACAATATTGGTCAAAACGTAGTTGAGTGAATCAGGTTCTACAACAACACCTAATCCTTCTTTCCATAATGATAATGATGAAAAAGGGTCATTTGCTTGATAGAAAACGTAGTTGAGTGAATCGGGTTCTACAACAACACCTATGATACGTAGATACAGCTTCTATAATCATGACGGAGGCTCGGTAGTTTTACTGAACTTTGTTGTTCAGGTTTATTGAACAAAACACAGCGGCTAATTACAACTTTTTCTGATTTACATTTTTTTGTTAAGATGGCGTCATGAAAACTAGAACAGATCCTGTTTTCACCCTTCACAATAAAACACTTCCGTTTCTTCAAATTAAAACCACATGGCACCCTGCAATTTGGAAACACGACTGCACCCATGTTACAACCAACAATCAATGCCCAATGTCCAGAACTGCAAATAAGTCACAACATCCTCCCGCCCAATGAACAACTGTTCATACGTATCAAATTGACCTTTAACCTATTTCTAATGGGTACAGTAACTGAACAGGCCTTCTTAACACGCTGCCTGTAGAAGTGCAAACATTACATGAACGTATGAGGCCATCTCTGCCTGGAAAGACCTCTACGAGTCTACCCATCTTCCATGTCTGTCTGGGTGTGTTGTCCTCCCCAATGAGAACAACATCTCCTACTTTAAGTGCTGTTGGAGTAGGAGTGTCCACTTTGTGAGCGGATTTCAAGTCCAATAGATAGTCTCTGCGCCAGCTGTTCCAAAAGCTGGTCAAAAGTCTCTGCTGGTATTTCCACCTTTTACCAAGCTCCTCACGGTTTGCTGTGAGCACCTGAGCTGGAGAAAGAAAAGTCTTTGGTGGCAAGGAAGTCAAGCGTTTACCAACCAGGAAGTGTGAAGGGGTAAGTGGCTGGGGCTCTAATACATCACTATGTACATACGACAGAGGCCTAGAATTCAACACTGCCTCAACCTCAGTAAGTACAGTTGTGAGTTCCTCAAAGCTCAAAGAGGCTTTTCCCAGTACCTTCTTTAAGCATGTTTTAACAGATCTCACAAGCCTTTACCAGAAGCCCCCCCACCAGGCAGCCCGCTCAGCAATGAACTTCCAGGTGATCCCTTTCTCAGTAAAAAACTCTGTGAGCTTTGAACCTTTAATGTTTTGCCATAACTCCTTTAAATCTTTGTCTGCTCTTTTGAATGTCTTCGCATTATCAGAGTAGATGATCTTACATAGCCCTCGTCTTGCAATGAATCGCTTTAAGGCTAGTAGAAAGTTCTCTGTAGTCTGATCTGAAACCAACTCCAAATGTACTGCTCTCGTTACTGCACATGTAAACAGCGTGATGTATGCCTTTACTGGCTGCCCCTTAGATCTAACATACAAGGGTCCTGCAAAATCTACACCTGTAACTTCAAAAGGAGGTGACTCAGTTACTCTATCTCGAGGTAAAGGAGCAGTAATCTGCTTTGCTGCTTTAACCTTAAGTTTTCTGCAAATGTAACAACTTGAAACAATGCGTTTTACAAGCTGTCTCCCTCTCAAAATCCAGTAATGTTCTCTGAGTTGAATCAGTGTATCTCGTACACCAGAATGCATCACCTTTTCATGACATGAATGAACCAATAGCTCAGAGTACTTGTGATTTGTTGGTAGTACCCAGGGGTGCTGTTCTCTGAAACTAAAATCAGAGTGCTGTAGTCTTCCCCCAACACTTAGCAGACCATTTTCATCTAAGAATGGTTTCAAGTCTTTGATTTTAGAGTCTCTTTTCACATTTAGTTTTGACTTTAGCTGGGATATTTCAGAGCTAAAACAACGCTCTTGCGTAGCCTTTACCCAGTACATTTCAGCTGCAATCAGCTCTTCTGAGGTTAACTCTCCCTGAACCCTTTGACAAGACCTTGTGTTAGTTACAAAGCGTTTTACCCATGCAGTGATTCTTAACACAGTCTTAAGCCTGCCGTACCTTTCTAAGTTCAACAGAGGTACCGTTTGTTCAGCGCTAGTGAATTGTACAACAGTCTGATACTTAGATTTCAGTTCAGTGTTTACCTCATTCACCACATTGTCATCATCAATGTCCAGCTCCCTTTCAGCTGTGGACAGTGAAGCTGGTCCGCTCCACCACAACTGGCTCTCAATAAGACTCTGTGCATGCTGACCTCGTGTAGGTAAGTCAGCAGGATTCATTTTACCAGCACAGTGGGACCACGTCTCCGGGTTTGTGAGCCCTTGTATTTCAGTCACTCTGTTGGCCACAAAGGGCTTCCACCGCTGGGCTGAGCTGCGGATCCAGTGAAGAGTGATCATCGAGTCCGTCCACATTTGAAGTTGGCTCTTCTCCATGTTCAGTGGTTTGAGAAAACTGTGTCCTAATCTTGCTCCAATAAGTGCACCCATAAGCTCCAGGCGAGGTAATGTCATTTTCTTTAGGGGTGCGACTCGCGACTTAGAGGCCACAAAGCTTGTAACAGTCTCTCCTTGTTTGTTTTTTCCTTGTAGATATGCCACAGCACTGTAAGCCTTTTCACTTGCGTCACAGTAGACATGCAACTTTACCGTGTGTGACTCTTGCTGGATCTCAATGTGGTACCACCTGGGAATAGCCATCAGGTGGAGCAGTGGTAGCTCCATACACCACTGTTCCCATTTTTCAGTCAAATCAATGGGTAATGGTTCATCCCAACTGAGCCCTCTCTCCCACATTTCTTGGAATAGGCACTTCACTCTGATAGTAAAGGGAGTGAGAAACCCAATGGGGTCAAATATGCGAGCCGATGTTTGTAGAACACTTCTCTTTGTGTTTTCTTTGTCCCGTAAAATGTCAATGAGTCCCTTTTGATCAAACACAAAATCATCTCTCTCTGGTCTCCAAACGAGTCCTAGCACTTTGAGCACGTTTCCACAGGACTCTGTATCTCCAGTCAACTCTACTCCAGTCTCCTTCCACATGGCTCTCAGGTCAGGTGAGTTGGTAACCCATTTGCAGAGGTCCATACCTGCCTGAGCGAGAATGTCCTTTGCTGTCGTTGTCACATGTAGAGCTTCCTGCACAGTAGGTGAGCTTGAAATAAAGTCATCTACATACAGAGAGTCACTGAGGATCTGTGCTGCCTTTGGTTGTTCTGTGTCAAATAGTTTGAGGTGTTTTCTGATGGTGGCAGCAAGCAGGAATGGGCTGGGAGACACTCCGAAAACCACTCTGTTCATTCTCAGGACACATACCTCATTCTTGCAGTCTTTGGTCGGAGGTCCATGCATCCACAGGAACCTAACAGCATCTTTATCCTTTTCTGCGAGGGAAATCTGAAGAAAGGCCTTGGTTATATCAGCAGTGAAGGCAATCTCATGCAACCTGAATGTGATGAGTACCTCTAGCAGGTTTGGGTTTAGATTAGGCCCTGTGTGCAAACAGTCATTGAGGGATGGGCTGTCTGCATCATGTGAGGACGCATCAAATACCACTCTCAGTTTAGTTGTGGCCTTGTCCTCTCTTACAACAGCGTGATGTGGCATGTAATATCTTACAGTCTCTTGGTTCCCTGCCACTGTTTTGTCCTCTAAAACCTCCTCACAGATCCCTTGCTGCAGGTAGTCCTGTATTACGTTGTTGTACCTGGCATACAAGGCTGCATCAGTTTTTAGTTTTCTCATAAGGCTCTCAAAACGTCTCTTTGCTACCTTAAAGTTGTCTGGAAGCTGGTCTTTGTCAGATCGCCATGGTAACTCAACTTGGTAGCGTCCATTTTCGAATGTAGTAGTCTGTTCAAAGCTTTGTAAAATGTCTGAGTCCTCTCGGCTCTCCGCCTGTTTGTTTACAATGCCCAGGGACTCGACCTCCCAGAATGCATGTAACTGTTTGGAAATCTGGGTCTCTTCAGTCAAACTTATGTGCATGCAAGTGGTTTCTGTAACGCTGGACGTAGTCACTGGCCCCTGCAAAGCCCATCCAAAAATACTCTCAACTGCCACTAGTGAATTTGTGACCTTTTGGACCTTTCCAGTGACTGCTTGCCAGTAGTAGTCTGCTCCTATTAACACCTGCAACTCTTGATCGTTAGCACCTTCTAGTGGAAAGTCTGCAAGTTGAAGCCCTCTTTTCTTTATCTCTGCTTGAATGGGCTCGCTTGGGACCTTTATCACAGCACTGCACACCTGAGGAGTCTCTACAGCTTCAATCTCAAGTCTCTGTTCAGTGTTCCACATATTCTGGAGCTCAACTCTCACAACATTGCGTTTCTCTGTTACAGGAGAGGTGGAACCAAAAACATGGAGATTTAGTGTCTCTTGCCTTACAACTGGGAGTCCTAAGGCTCTGACGACGTTTTTGTGAATGAAACTTCGCTGGCTGCCTCCATCCAATAGACAGCGTGTTATCTTCCTCTCCTTTGGTCCTACAGTCCATGTCTTAACTGTCTGAAGTAGTACTGTGTTCTGAGTATTGGTCTTCACCTTTACAGGGCTTGTCAATGACGACAACACAGCTTCTGTATTTTCACTACTATTGGTAGTGTTAATATCTAGCTTGGCTTCAGACTGCTCACAAACTGACAAGTGGTGTTTCCGGTTGCATAGGCTGCACAAAACCTTTACTCTGCAGTATTTTGCAATGTGTTTTGGGCCTAAGCAGACATAACACCGTCCAAGTTTTCTCAGTTTATCCTTGCGTGCACTTACTGTATGGTCGGAACAGTTCTCTGGTTTGTGGTCGCTACTGTCACAATACACACAGGTCCGGGGCACGGCACTGGCGGTGTGCAAGGCGGTCGCTGACGGGACACTCCACTTTCTGGGTTTATCGCAGGCGTAGGATGGCTTACCCACATTCTTGTGTTGTGGGCTTGGATCCTTCGATGCATGGCCTGGTCTTGTAAGCTGAAGCGCTCGTTCTCTGCTTTGCACCTCATTTTGTAGAAACTGAATCAACTCTGGCACCTTCCATTCGTTGGTCGCGTTTGGTTGGCGGGTGTAGGCGAGTGCGATGTCCTCCGGAATGAGCTGCAGTAGCACTGGACAAAGCAGGCAGCCGTACGTGTCACTCTGGACTCCAAGTGACTCCAAACTGCGTATCTGGATCTCACATTCATCATACAAGTGCCTCAAAGCTGTAACATCGGAAGATCTTTTAACAGGGTTTAAGTTCAGTAATTTGGACATATGGGCACTTATCACAATGTCCTTTCTCCCAAAGCGGCTCTGGAGTAACTCTATTGCAGCATCGTAGTTGGCATCTGTCATTGTAAGCCCTGCAATAGTTCTAGCAGCTGCTCCAGTCAGGTAGGATCTGAGGTAAGTAAACTTGTCTGTCTTGCATAGTACCTCATTTCTGTGAATAGCTGTTTCATATTGTGACCAGAATTCCTGCCACTGGCTTATTTCACCATCGTACTTTGTTATCATTAGCTTAGGAAGTTTAACAGTTTGTCTGGACTGTGATGTAAATGAACCGCTGCTCCCATCGCTCACGCGCACTCTCGGGGTGTCTCTGATGGTTTCCTGATGCCCGATGGCGGTGGTGGCGCGAACCTTCCAAGTGAGAACGCGGTCCATGTAATCCAGTGTGCTTGAAATCTCCGTGTCCAGATCGTCCGTGGGCGTCACATCTTCTATGCCCTTGTCCAAGTCCAATAAACTGTCCTCCTTCGATGATAAAACTGCCACAAACTCGCGTAGTTTGTCAGTATCTGGTCTTTCCTTCCCCACCTCGTCCTCTAGGCGGGTTAACAGCCTCGTCGTAGCGGCGCGAATAGTCGCCCGCTTCCGTTTCAGCCGCTCGAGTCCCTCCGTCATGACGGCTGCTAAACCGAGCCGTTAGCTGTTCACTTCGTTCGAAAAAGTTCTTAAAGTCCTTACATCCCGGGTTTCGGCACCAAATGATACGTAGATACAGCTTCTATAATCATGACGGAGGCTCGGTAGTTTTACTGAACTTTGTTGTTCAGGTTTATTGAACAAAACACAGCGGCTAATTACAACTTTTTCTGATTTACATTTTTTTGTTAAGATGGCGTCATGAAAACTAGAACAGATCCTGTTTTCACCCTTCACAATAAAACACTTCCGTTTCTTCAAATTAAAACCACATGGCACCCTGCAATTTGGAAACACGACTGCACCCATGTTACAACCAACAATCAATGCCCAATGTCCAGAACTGCAAATAAGTCACAACAACCTAATCCTTCATACCATAATGAAAATTATGAAAAAAGGTCATTTGCTTGATAGAAACAGTGAAAGCTAAAGCATTCTTCATACAGTCCGTTTTAGCTGTTTTCTCCTTCTGCAAAAGCTTTGAAAGTAACAATATTGGTCAAAACGTAGTTGAGTGAATCAGGTTCTACAACAACACCTAATCCTTCATACCATAATGATAATGATGAAAAAAGATCATTCGCTTGATAGAAACAGTGAAACCTAAAGCATTCTTCATATAGTCCGTTTTAGCTGTTTTCTCCTTCTGCAAAAGCTTTGAAAGTAACAATATTGGTCAAAACGTAGTTGAGTGAATCAGGTTCTACAACAACACCTAATCCTTCTTTCCATAATGATAATGATGAAAAATGGTCATTTGCTTGATAGAAAACATAGTTGAGTGATTCAGGTTCTACAACAACATCTAATCCTTCATACCATAATGATAATGATGAAAAAAGATCATTTGCTTGATAGAAACAGTGAAAGCTAAAGCATTCTTCATATAGTCCGTTTTAGCTGTTTTCTCCTTCTGCAAAAGCTTTGAAAGTAACAATATTGGTCAAAACGTAGTTGAGTGAATCAGGTTCTACAACAACACCTAATCCTTCATACCATAATGATAATGATGAAAAAAGATCATTTGCTTGATAGAAACAGTGAAAGCTAAAGCATTCTTCATACAGTCCGTTTTAGCTGTTTTCTCTTTCTGCAAAAGCTTTGAAAGTAACAATATGGGTCAAAACGAAGTTGAGTGAATCAGGTTCTAAAACTAGACCTTATCCTTCATACCATAATGATAATGATGAAAAAGGGTCATTTGCTTGATAGAAAACATAGTTGAGTGAATCAGGTTCTAGAACAACGCCTAATCCTTCTTTCGATAATGATAATGATGAAAAAGGGTCATTTGCTTGATAGAAAACGTAGTTGAGTGAATCAGGTTCTAAATCTAGACCTAATCCTTCATACCATAATGATAATGATGAAAAAGGGTCATTTGCTTGATAGAAACAGTGAAAGCTAAGGCATTCTTCATACAGTCCGTTTTAGCTGTTTTCTCTTTCTTCAAAAGCTTTGAAAGTAATAATATTGGTCAAAACGTAGTTGAGTGAATCAGGTTCTAAAACTAGACCTAATCCTTCTTTCCATAATGATAATGATGAAAAAGGGTCATTTGCTTGATAGAAAACGTAGTTGAGTGAATCAGGTTCTACAACAACATCTAATCCTTCATACCATAATGAAAATTATGAAAAAAGGTCATTTGCTTGATAGAAACAGTGAAAGCTAAGGCATTCTTAATACAGTCCGTTTTAGCTGTTTTCTCCTTCTGCAAAAGCTTTGAAAGTAACAATATTGGTCAAAACGTAGTTGAGTGAATTAGGTTCTAAAACTAGACCTTATCCTTCATACCATAATGATAATGATGAAAAAGGGTCATTTGCTTGATAGAAAACGTAGTTGAGTGAATCAGGTTCTAAAACTAGACCTAATCCTTCTTTCCATAATGATAATGATGAAAAAGGGTCATTTGCTTGATAGAAAACGTAGTTGAGTGAATAGGGTTCTACAACAACACCTAATCCTTCATACCATAATGAAAATGATGAAAAAGGGTCATTTGCTTGATAGAAACAGTGAAAGCTAAGGCATTCTTCATACAGTCCATTTTAGCTGTTTTCTCTTTCTGCAAAAGCTTTGAAAGTAACAATATGGGTCAAAACGTAGTTGAGTGAATCAGGTTCTACAACAACACCTAATCCTTCATACCATAATGAAAATTATGAAAAAAGATCATTCGCTTGATAGAAACAGTGAAACCTAAAGCATTCTTCATATAGTCCGTTTTAGCTGTTTTCTCCTTCTGCAAAAGCTTTGAAAGTAACAATATTGGTCAAAACGTAGTTGAGTGAATCAGGTTCTACAACAACACCTAATCCTTCTTTCCATAATGATAATGATGAAAAATGGTCATTTGCTTGATAGAAAACATAGTTGAGTGATTCAGGTTCTACAACAACATCTAATCCTTCATACCATAATGATAATGATGAAAAAAGATCATTTGCTTGATAGAAACAGTGAAAGCTAAAGCATTCTTCATATAGTCCGTTTTAGCTGTTTTCTCCTTCTGCAAAAGCTTTGAAAGTAACAATATTGGTCAAAACGTAGTTGAGTGAATCAGGTTCTACAACAACACCTAATCCTTCATACCATAATGATAATGATGAAAAAAGATCATTTGCTTGATAGAAACAGTGAAAGCTAAAGCATTCTTCATACAGTCCGTTTTAGCTGTTTTCTCTTTCTGCAAAAGCTTTGAAAGTAACAATATGGGTCAAAACGAAGTTGAGTGAATCAGGTTCTAAAACTAGACCTTATCCTTCATACCATAATGATAATGATGAAAAAGGGTCATTTGCTTGATAGAAAACATAGTTGAGTGAATCAGGTTCTAGAACAACGCCTAATCCTTCTTTCGATAATGATAATGATGAAAAAGGGTCATTTGCTTGATAGAAAACGTAGTTGAGTGAATCAGGTTCTAAATCTAGACCTAATCCTTCATACCATAATGATAATGATGAAAAAGGGTCATTTGCTTGATAGAAACAGTGAAAGCTAAGGCATTCTTCATACAGTCCGTTTTAGCTGTTTTCTCTTTCTTCAAAAGCTTTGAAAGTAATAATATTGGTCAAAACGTAGTTGAGTGAATCAGGTTCTAAAACTAGACCTAATCCTTCTTTCCATAATGATAATGATGAAAAAGGGTCATTTGCTTGATAGAAAACGTAGTTGAGTGAATCAGGTTCTACAACAACATCTAATCCTTCATACCATAATGAAAATTATGAAAAAAGGTCATTTGCTTGATAGAAACAGTGAAAGCTAAGGCATTCTTAATACAGTCCGTTTTAGCTGTTTTCTCCTTCTGCAAAAGCTTTGAAAGTAACAATATTGGTCAAAACGTAGTTGAGTGAATTAGGTTCTAAAACTAGACCTTATCCTTCATACCATAATGATAATGATGAAAAAGGGTCATTTGCTTGATAGAAAACGTAGTTGAGTGAATCAGGTTCTAAAACTAGACCTAATCCTTCTTTCCATAATGATAATGATGAAAAAGGGTCATTTGCTTGATAGAAAACGTAGTTGAGTGAATAGGGTTCTACAACAACACCTAATCCTTCATACCATAATGAAAATGATGAAAAAGGGTCATTTGCTTGATAGAAACAGTGAAAGCTAAGGCATTCTTCATACAGTCCATTTTAGCTGTTTTCTCTTTCTGCAAAAGCTTTGAAAGTAACAATATGGGTCAAAACGTAGTTGAGTGAATCAGGTTCTAAAACTAGACCTTATCCTTCATACCATAATGATAATGATGAAAAAGGGTCATTTGCTTGATAGAAAACGTAGTTGAGTGAATCGGGTTCTACAACAACACCTAATCCTTCATACCATAATGAAAATGATGAAAAAAGGTCATTTGCTTGATAGAAACAGTGAAAGGTAAGGCATTCTTAATACAGTCCGTTTCAGCTGTTTTCTCCTTCTGCAAAAGCTTTGAAAGTAACAATATTGGTCAAAACGTAGTTGAGTGAATCAGGTTCTAAAACTAGACCTTATCCTTCATACCATAATGATAATGATGAAAAAAGGTCATTTGCTTGATAGAAAACATAGTTGAGTGATTCAGGTTCTATAACAACATCTAATCCTTCATACCATAATGATAATGATGAAAAAAGATCATTTGCTTGATAGAAACAGTGAAAGCTAAAGCATTCTTAATACAGTCCGTTTTAGCTGTTTTCTCCTTCTGCAAAAGCTTTGAAAGTAACAATATGGGTCAAAACGTAGTTGAGTGAATCAGGTTCTAAAACTAGACCTTATCCTTCATACCATAATGATAATGATGAAAAAGGGTCATTTGCTTGATAGAAAACGTAGTTGAGTGAATCAGGTTCTACAACAACACCTAATCCTTCATACCATAATGATAATGATGAAAAAAGATCATTCGCTTGATAGAAACAGTGAAACCTAAAGCATTCTTCATATAGTCCGTTTTAGCTGTTTTCTCCTTCTGCAAAAGCTTTGAAAGTAACAATATTGGTCAAAACGTAGTTGAGTGAATCAGGTTCTACAACAACACCTAATCCTTCTTTCCATAATGATAATGATGAAAAAGGGTCATTTGCTTGATAGAAAACGTAGTTGAGTGAATCGGGTTCTACAACAACACCTAATCCTTCATACCATAATGAAAATTATGAAAAAAGGTCATTTGCTTGATAGAAACAGTGAAAGCTAAGGCATTCTTAATACAGTCCGTTTTAGCTGTTTTCTCCTTCTGCAAAAGCTTTGAAAGTAACAATATTGGTCAAAACGTAGTTGAGTGAATCAGGTTCTAAAACTAGACCTTATCCTTCATACCATAATGATAATGTTTTAAAAAGGTCATTTGCTTGATAGAAAACATAGTTGAGTGATTCAGGTTCTACAACAACATCTAATCCTTCATACCATAATGATAATGATGAAAAAAGATCATTTGCTTGATAGAAACAGTGAAAGCTAAAGCATTCTTCATATAGTCCGTTTTAGCTGTTTTCTCCTTCTGCAAAAGCTTTGAAAGTAACAATATTGGTCAAAACGTAGTTGAGTGAATCAGGTTCTACAACAACACCTAATCCTTCATACCATAATGATAATGATGAAAAAAGATCATTTGCTTGATAGAAACAGTGAAAGCTAAAGCATTCTTCATACAGTCCGTTTTAGCTGTTTTCTCTTTCTGCAAAAGCTTTGAAAGTAACAATATGGGTCAAAACGAAGTTGAGTGAATCAGGTTCTAAAACTAGACCTTATCCTTCATACCATAATGATAATGATGAAAAAGGGTCATTTGCTTGATAGAAAACATAGTTGAGTGAATCAGGTTCTAGAACAACGCCTAATCCTTCTTTCGATAATGATAATGATGAAAAAGGGTCATTTGCTTGATAGAAAACGTAGTTGAGTGAATCAGGTTCTAAATCTAGACCTAATCCTTCATACCATAATGATAATGATGAAAAAGGGTCATTTGCTTGATAGAAACAGTGAAAGCTAAGGCATTCTTCATACAGTCCGTTTTAGCTGTTTTCTCTTTCTTCAAAAGCTTTGAAAGTAATAATATTGGTCAAAACGTAGTTGAGTGAATCAGGTTCTAAAACTAGACCTAATCCTTCTTTCCATAATGATAATGATGAAAAAGGGTCATTTGCTTGATAGAAAACGTAGTTGAGTGAATCAGGTTCTACAACAACATCTAATCCTTCATACCATAATGAAAATTATGAAAAAAGGTCATTTGCTTGATAGAAACAGTGAAAGCTAAGGCATTCTTAATACAGTCCGTTTTAGCTGTTTTCTCCTTCTGCAAAAGCTTTGAAAGTAACAATATTGGTCAAAACGTAGTTGAGTGAATTAGGTTCTAAAACTAGACCTTATCCTTCATACCATAATGATAATGATGAAAAAGGGTCATTTGCTTGATAGAAAACGTAGTTGAGTGAATCAGGTTCTAAAACTAGACCTAATCCTTCTTTCCATAATGATAATGATGAAAAAGGGTCATTTGCTTGATAGAAAACGTAGTTGAGTGAATAGGGTTCTACAACAACACCTAATCCTTCATACCATAATGAAAATGATGAAAAAGGGTCATTTGCTTGATAGAAACAGTGAAAGCTAAGGCATTCTTCATATAGTCCGTTTTAGCTGTTTTCTCCTTCTGCAAAAGCTTTGAAAGTAACAATATTGGTCAAAACGTAGTTGAGTGAATCAGGTTCTACAACAACATCTAATCCTTCATACCATAATGATAATGATGAAAAAAGATCATTCGCTTGATAGAAACAGTGAAAGCTAAAGCATTCTTCATATAGTCCGTTTTAGCTGTTTTCTCCTTCTGCAAAAGCTTTGAAAGTAACAATATTGGTCAAAACGTAGTTGAGTGAATCAGGTTCTACAACAACACCTAATCCTTCTTTCCATAATGATAATGATGAAAAAGGGTCATTTGCTTGATAGAAAACGTAGTTGAGTGAATCGGGTTCTACAACAACACCTAATCCTTCATACCATAATGAAAATTATGAAAAAAGGTCATTTGCTTGATAGAAACAGTGAAAGCTAAGGCATTCTAAATACAGTCCGTTTTAGCTGTTTTCTCCTTCTGCAAAAGCTTTGAAAGTAACAATATTGGTCAAAACGTAGTTGAGTGAATCAGGTTCTAAAACTAGACCTTATCCTTCATACCATAATGATAATGTTTTAAAAAGGTCATTTGCTTGATAGAAAACATAGTTGAGTGATTCAGGTTCTACAACAACATCTAATCCTTCATACCATAATGATAATGATGAAAAAAGATCATTTGCTTGATAGAAACAGTGAAAGCTAAAGCATTCTTCATATAGTCCGTTTTAGCTGTTTTCTCCTTCTGCAAAAGCTTTGAAAGTAACAATATTGGTCAAAACGTAGTTGAGTGAATCAGGTTCTACAACAACACCTAATCCTTCATACCATAATGATAATGATGAAAAAAGATCATTTGCTTGATAGAAACAGTGAAAGCTAAAGCATTCTTCATACAGTCCGTTTTAGCTGTTTTCTCTTTCTGCAAAAGCTTTGAAAGTAACAATATGGGTCAAAACGAAGTTGAGTGAATCAGGTTCTAAAACTAGACCTTATCCTTCATACCATAATGATAATGATGAAAAAGGGTCATTTGCTTGATAGAAAACATAGTTGAGTGAATCAGGTTCTAGAACAACGCCTAATCCTTCTTTCGATAATGATAATGATGAAAAAGGGTCATTTGCTTGATAGAAAACGTAGTTGAGTGAATCAGGTTCTAAATCTAGACCTAATCCTTCATACCATAATGATAATGATGAAAAAGGGTCATTTGCTTGATAGAAACAGTGAAAGCTAAGGCATTCTTCATACAGTCCGTTTTAGCTGTTTTCTCTTTCTTCAAAAGCTTTGAAAGTAATAATATTGGTCAAAACGTAGTTGAGTGAATCAGGTTCTAAAACTAGACCTAATCCTTCTTTCCATAATGATAATGATGAAAAAGGGTCATTTGCTTGATAGAAAACGTAGTTGAGTGAATCAGGTTCTACAACAACATCTAATCCTTCATACCATAATGAAAATTATGAAAAAAGGTCATTTGCTTGATAGAAACAGTGAAAGCTAAGGCATTCTTAATACAGTCCGTTTTAGCTGTTTTCTCCTTCTGCAAAAGCTTTGAAAGTAACAATATTGGTCAAAACGTAGTTGAGTGAATTAGGTTCTAAAACTAGACCTTATCCTTCATACCATAATGATAATGATGAAAAAGGGTCATTTGCTTGATAGAAAACGTAGTTGAGTGAATCAGGTTCTAAAACTAGACCTAATCCTTCTTTCCATAATGATAATGATGAAAAAGGGTCATTTGCTTGATAGAAAACGTAGTTGAGTGAATAGGGTTCTACAACAACACCTAATCCTTCATACCATAATGAAAATGATGAAAAAGGGTCATTTGCTTGATAGAAACAGTGAAAGCTAAGGCATTCTTCATACAGTCCATTTTAGCTGTTTTCTCTTTCTGCAAAAGCTTTGAAAGTAACAATATGGGTCAAAACGTAGTTGAGTGAATCAGGTTCTAAAACTAGACCTTATCCTTCATACCATAATGATAATGATGAAAAAGGGTCATTTGCTTGATAGAAAACGTAGTTGAGTGAATCGGGTTCTACAACAACACCTAATCCTTCATACCATAATGAAAATGATGAAAAAAGGTCATTTGCTTGATAGAAACAGTGAAAGGTAAGGCATTCTTAATACAGTCCGTTTCAGCTGTTTTCTCCTTCTGCAAAAGCTTTGAAAGTAACAATATTGGTCAAAACGTAGTTGAGTGAATCAGGTTCTAAAACTAGACCTTATCCTTCATACCATAATGATAATGATGAAAAAAGGTCATTTGCTTGATAGAAAACATAGTTGAGTGATTCAGGTTCTATAACAACATCTAATCCTTCATACCATAATGATAATGATGAAAAAAGATCATTTGCTTGATAGAAACAGTGAAAGCTAAAGCATTCTTAATACAGTCCGTTTTAGCTGTTTTCTCCTTCTGCAAAAGCTTTGAAAGTAACAATATGGGTCAAAACGTAGTTGAGTGAATCAGGTTCTAAAACTAGACCTTATCCTTCATACCATAATGATAATGATGAAAAAGGGTCATTTGCTTGATAGAAAACGTAGTTGAGTGAATCAGGTTCTACAACAACACCTAATCCTTCATACCATAATGATAATGATGAAAAAAGATCATTCGCTTGATAGAAACAGTGAAACCTAAAGCATTCTTCATATAGTCCGTTTTAGCTGTTTTCTCCTTCTGCAAAAGCTTTGAAAGTAACAATATTGGTCAAAACGTAGTTGAGTGAATCAGGTTCTACAACAACACCTAATCCTTCTTTCCATAATGATAATGATGAAAAAGGGTCATTTGCTTGATAGAAAACGTAGTTGAGTGAATCGGGTTCTACAACAACACCTAATCCTTCATACCATAATGAAAATTATGAAAAAAGGTCATTTGCTTGATAGAAACAGTGAAAGCTAAGGCATTCTTAATACAGTCCGTTTTAGCTGTTTTCTCCTTCTGCAAAAGCTTTGAAAGTAACAATATTGGTCAAAACGTAGTTGAGTGAATCAGGTTCTAAAACTAGACCTTATCCTTCATACCATAATGATAATGATGAAAAAAGGTCATTTGCTTGATAGAAAACATAGTTGAGTGATTCAGGTTCTATAACAACATCTAATCCTTCATACCATAATGATAATGATGAAAAAAGATCATTTGCTTGATGGAAACAGTGAAAGCTAAAGCATTCTTAATACAGTCCGTTTTAGCTGTTTTCTCCTTCTGCAAAAGCTTTGAAAGTAACAATATGGGTCAAAACGTAGTTGAGTGAATCAGGTTCTAAAACTAGACCTTATCCTTCATACCATAATGATAATGATGAAAAAGGGTCATTTGCTTGATAGAAAACGTAGTTGAGTGAATCGGGTTCTACAACAACACCTAATCCTTCATACCATAATGAAAATGATGAAAAAAGGTCATTTGCTTGATAGAAACAGTGAAAGGTAAGGCATTCTTAATACAGTCCGTTTCAGCTGTTTTCTCCTTCTGCAAAAGCTTTGAAAGTAACAATATTGGTCAAAACGTAGTTGAGTGAATCAGGTTCTAAAACTAGACCTTATCCTTCATACCATAATGATAATGATGAAAAAAGGTCATTTGCTTGATAGAAAACATAGTTGAGTGATTCAGGTTCTATAACAACATCTAATCCTTCATACCATAATGATAATGATGAAAAAAGATCATTTGCTTGATAGAAACAGTGAAAGCTAAAGCATTCTTAATACAGTCCGTTTTAGCTGTTTTCTCCTTCTGCAAAAGCTTTGAAAGTAACAATATGGGTCAAAACGTAGTTGAGTGAATCAGGTTCTAAAACTAGACCTTATCCTTCATACCATAATGATAATGATGAAAAAGGGTCATTTGCTTGATAGAAAACGTAGTTGAGTGAATCAGGTTCTACAACAACACCTAATCCTTCATACCATAATGATAATGATGAAAAAAGATCATTCGCTTGATAGAAACAGTGAAACCTAAAGCATTCTTCATATAGTCCGTTTTAGCTGTTTTCTCCTTCTGCAAAAGCTTTGAAAGTAACAATATTGGTCAAAACGTAGTTGAGTGAATCAGGTTCTACAACAACACCTAATCCTTCTTTCCATAATGATAATGATGAAAAAGGGTCATTTGCTTGATAGAAAACGTAGTTGAGTGAATCGGGTTCTACAACAACACCTAATCCTTCATACCATAATGAAAATTATGAAAAAAGGTCATTTGCTTGATAGAAACAGTGAAAGCTAAGGCATTCTTAATACAGTCCGTTTTAGCTGTTTTCTCCTTCTGCAAAAGCTTTGAAAGTAACAATATTGGTCAAAACGTAGTTGAGTGAATCAGGTTCTAAAACTAGACCTTATCCTTCATACCATAATGATAATGATGAAAAAAGGTCATTTGCTTGATAGAAAACATAGTTGAGTGATTCAGGTTCTATAACAACATCTAATCCTTCATACCATAATGATAATGATGAAAAAAGATCATTTGCTTGATGGAAACAGTGAAAGCTAAAGCATTCTTAATACAGTCCGTTTTAGCTGTTTTCTCCTTCTGCAAAAGCTTTGAAAGTAACAATATGGGTCAAAACGTAGTTGAGTGAATCAGGTTCTAAAACTAGACCTTATCCTTCATACCATAATGATAATGATGAAAAAGGGTCATTTGCTTGATAGAAAACATAGTTGAGTGATTCAGGTTCTACAACAACATCTAATCCTTCATACCATAATGATAATGATGAAAAAATATCATTTGCTTGATAGAAACAGTGAAAGCTAAGGCATTCTTAATACAGTCCGTTTTAGCTGTTTTCTCCTTCTGCAAAAGCTTTGAAAGTAACAATATTGGTCAAAACGTAGTTGAGTGAATCAGGTTCTAAAACTAGAACTTATCCTTCATACCATAATGATAATGATGAAAAAAGGTCATTTGCTTGATAGAAAACATAGTTGAGTGATTCAGGTTCTACAACAACATCTAATCCTTCATACCATAATGATAATGATGAAAAAAGATCATTTGCTTGATAGAAACAGTGAAAGCTAAAGCATTCTTCATATAGTCCGTTTTAGCTGTTTTCTCCTTCTGCAAAAGCTTTGAAAGTAACAATATTGGTCAAAACGTAGTTGAGTGAATCGGGTTCTACAACAACACCTAATCCTTCATACCATAATGAAAATGATGAAAAAAGGTCATTTGCTTGATAGAAACAGTGAAAGCTAAGGCATTCTTAATACAGTCCGTTTTAGCTGTTTTCTCCTTCTGCAAAAGCTTTGAAAGTAACAATATTGGTCAAAACGTAGTTGAGTGAATCAGGTTCTAAAACTAGACCTTATCCTTCATACCATAATGATAATGATGAAAAAAGGTCATTTGCTTGATAGAAAACATAGTTGAGTGATTCAGGTTCTATAACAACATCTAATCCTTCATACCATAATGATAATGATGAAAAAAGATCATTTGCTTGATGGAAACAGTGAAAGCTAAAGCATTCTTAATACAGTCCGTTTTAGCTGTTTTCTCCTTCTGCAAAAGCTTTGAAAGTAACAATATGGGTCAAAACGTAGTTGAGTGAATCAGGTTCTAAAACTAGACCTTATCCTTCATACCATAATGATAATGATGAAAAAGGGTCATTTGCTTGATAGAAAACATAGTTGAGTGATTCAGGTTCTACAACAACATCTAATCCTTCATACCATAATGATAATGATGAAAAAATATCATTTGCTTGATAGAAACAGTGAAAGCTAAGGCATTCTTAATACAGTCCGTTTTAGCTGTTTTCTCCTTCTGCAAAAGCTTTGAAAGTAACAATATTGGTCAAAACGTAGTTGAGTGAATCAGGTTCTAAAACTAGAACTTATCCTTCATACCATAATGATAATGATGAAAAAAGGTCATTTGCTTGATAGAAAACATAGTTGAGTGATTCAGGTTCTACAACAACATCTAATCCTTCATACCATAATGATAATGATGAAAAAAGATCATTTGCTTGATAGAAACAGTGAAAGCTAAAGCATTCTTCATATAGTCCGTTTTAGCTGTTTTCTCCTTCTGCAAAAGCTTTGAAAGTAACAATATTGGTCAAAACGTAGTTGAGTGAATCGGGTTCTACAACAACACCTAATCCTTCATACCATAATGAAAATGATGAAAAAAGGTCATTTGCTTGATAGAAACAGTGAAAGCTAAGGCATTCTTAATACAGTCCGTTTTAGCTGTTTTCTCCTTCTGCAAAAGCTTTGAAAGTAACAATATTGGTCAAAACGTAGTTGAGTGAATCAGGTTCTAAAACTAGACCTTATCCTTCATACCATAATGATAATGATGAAAAAAGGTCATTTGCTTGATAGAAAACATAGTTGAGTGATTCAGGTTCTACAACAACATCTAATCCTTCATACCATAATGATAATGATGAAAAAAGATCATTTGCTTGATAGAAACAGTGAAAGCTAAAGCATTCTTCATATAGTCCGTTTTAGCTGTTTTCTCCTTCTGCAAAAGCTTTGAAAGTAACAATATTGGTCAAAACGTAGTTGAGTGAATCAGGTTCTACAACAACACCTAATCCTTCATACCATAATGATAATGATGAAAAAGGGTCATTTGCTTGATAGAAAACGTAGTTGAGTGAATCGGGTTCTACAACAACACCTAATCCTTCATACCATAATGAAAATGATGAAAAAAGGTCATTTGCTTGATAGAAACAGTGAAAGGTAAGGCATTCTTAATACAGTCCGTTTCAGCTGTTTTCTCCTTCTGCAAAAGCTTTGAAAGTAACAATATTGGTCAAAACGTAGTTGAGTGAATCAGGTTCTAAAACTAGACCTTATCCTTCATACCATAATGATAATGATGAAAAAGGGTCATTTGCTTGATAGAAAACGTAGTTGAGTGAATCGGGTTCTACAACAACACCTAATCCTTCATACCATAATGAAAATGATGAAAAAGGTCATTTGCTTGATAGAAACAGTGAAAGGTAAGGCATTCTTAATACAGTCCGTTTCAGCTGTTTTCTCCTTCTGCAAAAGCTTTGAAAGTAACAATATTGGTCAAAACGTAGTTGAGTGAATCAGGTTCTAAAACTAGACCTTATCCTTCATACCATAATGATAATGATGAAAAAAGGTCATTTGCTTGATAGAAAACATAGTTGAGTGATTCAGGTTCTATAACAACATCTAATCCTTCATACCATAATGATAATGATGAAAAAAGATCATTTGCTTGATAGAAACAGTGAAAGCTAAAGCATTCTTAATACAGTCCGTTTTAGCTGTTTTCTCCTTCTGCAAAAGCTTTGAAAGTAACAATATGGGTCAAAACGTAGTTGAGTGAATCAGGTTCTAAAACTAGACCTTATCCTTCATACCATAATGATAATGATGAAAAAGGGTCATTTGCTTGATAGAAAACGTAGTTGAGTGAATCAGGTTCTACAACAACACCTAATCCTTCATACCATAATGATAATGATGAAAAAAGATCATTCGCTTGATAGAAACAGTGAAACCTAAAGCATTCTTCATATAGTCCGTTTTAGCTGTTTTCTCCTTCTGCAAAAGCTTTGAAAGTAACAATATTGGTCAAAACGTAGTTGAGTGAATCAGGTTCTACAACAACACCTAATCCTTCTTTCCATAATGATAATGATGAAAAAGGGTCATTTGCTTGATAGAAAACGTAGTTGAGTGAATCGGGTTCTACAACAACACCTAATCCTTCATACCATAATGAAAATTATGAAAAAAGGTCATTTGCTTGATAGAAACAGTGAAAGCTAAGGCATTCTTAATACAGTCCGTTTTAGCTGTTTTCTCCTTCTGCAAAAGCTTTGAAAGTAACAATATTGGTCAAAACGTAGTTGAGTGAATCAGGTTCTAAAACTAGACCTTATCCTTCATACCATAATGATAATGATGAAAAAAGGTCATTTGCTTGATAGAAAACATAGTTGAGTGATTCAGGTTCTATAACAACATCTAATCCTTCATACCATAATGATAATGATGAAAAAAGATCATTTGCTTGATAGAAACAGTGAAAGCTAAAGCATTCTTAATACAGTCCGTTTTAGCTGTTTTCTCCTTCTGCAAAAGCTTTGAAAGTAACAATATGGGTCAAAACGTAGTTGAGTGAATCAGGTTCTAAAACTAGACCTTATCCTTCATACCATAATGATAATGATGAAAAAGGGTCATTTGCTTGATAGAAAACATAGTTGAGTGATTCAGGTTCTACAACAACATCTAATCCTTCATACCATAATGATAATGATGAAAAAAGATCATTTGCTTGATAGAAACAGTGAAAGCTAAGGCATTCTTAATACAGTCCGTTTTAGCTGTTTTCTCCTTCTGCAAAAGCTTTGAAAGTAACAATATTGGTCAAAACGTAGTTGAGTGAATCAGGTTCTAAAACTAGACCTTATCCTTCATACCATAATGATAATGATGAAAAAAGGTCATTTGCTTGATAGAAAACATAGTTGAGTGATTCAGGTTCTATAACAACATCTAATCCTTCATACCATAATGATAATGATGAAAAAAGATCATTTGCTTGATAGAAACAGTGAAAGCTAAAGCATTCTTAATACAGTCCGTTTTAGCTGTTTTCTCCTTCTGCAAAAGCTTTGAAAGTAACAATATGGGTCAAAACGTAGTTGAGTGAATCAGGTTCTAAAACTAGACCTTATCCTTCATACCATAATGATAATGATGAAAAAGGGTCATTTGCTTGATAGAAAACATAGTTGAGTGATTCAGGTTCTACAACAACATCTAATCCTTCATACCATAATGATAATGATGAAAAAAGATCATTTGCTTGATAGAAACAGTGAAAGCTAAGGCATTCTTAATACAGTCCGTTTTAGCTGTTTTCTCCTTCTGCAAAAGCTTTGAAAGTAACAATATTGGTCAAAACGTAGTTGAGTGAATCAGGTTCTAAAACTAGACCTTATCCTTCATACCATAATGATAATGATGAAAAAAGCTCATTTGCTTGATAGAAAACATAGTTGAGTGATTCAGGTTCTACAACAACATCTAATCCTTCATACCATAATGATAATGATGAAAAAAGATCATTTGCTTGATAGAAACAGTGAAAGCTAAAGCATTCTTCATATAGTCCGTTTTAGCTGTTTTCTCCTTCTGCAAAAGCTTTGAAAGTAACAATATTGGTCAAAACGTAGTTGAGTGAATCAGGTTCTAAAAATAGACCTAATCCTTCTTTCCATAATGATAATGATGAAAAAGGGTCATTTGCTTGATAGAAAACGTAGTTGAGTGAATCAGGTTCTACAACAACATCTAATCCTTCATACCATAATGAAAATTATGAAAAAAGGTCATTTGCTTGATAGAAACAGTGAAAGCTAAGGCATTCTTAATACAGTCCGTTTTAGCTGTTTTCTCCTTCTGCAAAAGCTTTGAAAGTAACAATATTGGTCAAAACGTAGTTGAGTGAATTAGGTTCTAAAACTAGACCTTATCCTTCATACCATAATGATAATGATGAAAAAGGGTCATTTGCTTGATAGAAAACGTAGTTGAGTGAATCAGGTTCTAAAACTAGACCTAATCCTTCTTTCCATAATGATAATGATGAAAAAGGGTCATTTGCTTGATAGAAAACGTAGTTGAGTGAATAGGGTTCTACAACAACACCTAATCCTTCATACCATAATGAAAATGATGAAAAAGGGTCATTTGCTTGATAGAAACAGTGAAAGCTAAGGCATTCTTCATATAGTCCGTTTTAGCTGTTTTCTCCTTCTGCAAAAGCTTTGAAAGTAACAATATTGGTCAAAACGTAGTTGAGTGAATCAGGTTCTAAAACTAGACCTTATCCTTCATACCATAATGATAATGATGAAAAAAGGTCATTTGCTTGATAGAAAACATAGTTGAGTGATTCAGGTTCTATAACAACATCTAATCCTTCATACCATAATGATAATGATGAAAAAAGATCATTTGCTTGATAGAAACAGTGAAAGCTAAAGCATTCTTAATACAGTCCGTTTTAGCTGTTTTCTCCTTCTGCAAAAGCTTTGAAAGTAACAATATGGGTCAAAACGTAGTTGAGTGAATCAGGTTCTAAAACTAGACCTTATCCTTCATACCATAATGATAATGATGAAAAAGGGTCATTTGCTTGATAGAAAACATAGTTGAGTGATTCAGGTTCTACAACAACATCTAATCCTTCATACCATAATGATAATGATGAAAAAAGATCATTTGCTTGATAGAAACAGTGAAAGCTAAGGCATTCTTAATACAGTCCGTTTTAGCTGTTTTCTCCTTCTGCAAAAGCTTTGAAAGTAACAATATTGGTCAAAACGTAGTTGAGTGAATCAGGTTCTAAAACTAGACCTTATCCTTCATACCATAATGATAATGATGAAAAAAGGTCATTTGCTTGATAGAAAACATAGTTGAGTGATTCAGGTTCTATAACAACATCTAATCCTTCATACCATAATGATAATGATGAAAAAAGATCATTTGCTTGATAGAAACAGTGAAAGCTAAAGCATTCTTAATACAGTCCGTTTTAGCTGTTTTCTCCTTCTGCAAAAGCTTTGAAAGTAACAATATGGGTCAAAACGTAGTTGAGTGAATCAGGTTCTAAAACTAGACCTTATCCTTCATACCATAATGATAATGATGAAAAAGGGTCATTTGCTTGATAGAAAACATAGTTGAGTGATTCAGGTTCTACAACAACATCTAATCCTTCATACCATAATGATAATGATGAAAAAAGATCATTTGCTTGATAGAAACAGTGAAAGCTAAGGCATTCTTAATACAGTCCGTTTTAGCTGTTTTCTCCTTCTGCAAAAGCTTTGAAAGTAACAATATTGGTCAAAACGTAGTTGAGTGAATCAGGTTCTAAAACTAGACCTTATCCTTCATACCATAATGATAATGATGAAAAAAGCTCATTTGCTTGATAGAAAACATAGTTGAGTGATTCAGGTTCTACAACAACATCTAATCCTTCATACCATAATGATAATGATGAAAAAAGATCATTTGCTTGATAGAAACAGTGAAAGCTAAAGCATTCTTCATATAGTCCGTTTTAGCTGTTTTCTCCTTCTGCAAAAGCTTTGAAAGTAACAATATTGGTCAAAACGTAGTTGAGTGAATCAGGTTCTAAAAATAGACCTAATCCTTCTTTCCATAATGATAATGATGAAAAAGGGTCATTTGCTTGATAGAAAACGTAGTTGAGTGAATCAGGTTCTACAACAACATCTAATCCTTCATACCATAATGAAAATTATGAAAAAAGGTCATTTGCTTGATAGAAACAGTGAAAGCTAAGGCATTCTTAATACAGTCCGTTTTAGCTGTTTTCTCCTTCTGCAAAAGCTTTGAAAGTAACAATATTGGTCAAAACGTAGTTGAGTGAATTAGGTTCTAAAACTAGACCTTATCCTTCATACCATAATGATAATGATGAAAAAGGGTCATTTGCTTGATAGAAAACGTAGTTGAGTGAATCAGGTTCTAAAACTAGACCTAATCCTTCTTTCCATAATGATAATGATGAAAAAGGGTCATTTGCTTGATAGAAAACGTAGTTGAGTGAATAGGGTTCTACAACAACACCTAATCCTTCATACCATAATGAAAATGATGAAAAAGGGTCATTTGCTTGATAGAAACAGTGAAAGCTAAGGCATTCTTCATATAGTCCGTTTTAGCTGTTTTCTCCTTCTGCAAAAGCTTTGAAAGTAACAATATTGGTCAAAACGTAGTTGAGTGAATCAGGTTCTAAAACTAGACCTTATCCTTCATACCATAATGATAATGATGAAAAAAGGTCATTTGCTTGATAGAAAACATAGTTGAGTGATTCAGGTTCTATAACAACATCTAATCCTTCATACCATAATGATAATGATGAAAAAAGATCATTTGCTTGATAGAAACAGTGAAAGCTAAAGCATTCTTAATACAGTCCGTTTTAGCTGTTTTCTCCTTCTGCAAAAGCTTTGAAAGTAACAATATGGGTCAAAACGTAGTTGAGTGAATCAGGTTCTAAAACTAGACCTTATCCTTCATACCATAATGATAATGATGAAAAAGGGTCATTTGCTTGATAGAAAACATAGTTGAGTGATTCAGGTTCTACAACAACATCTAATCCTTCATACCATAATGATAATGATGAAAAAAGATCATTTGCTTGATAGAAACAGTGAAAGCTAAGGCATTCTTAATACAGTCCGTTTTAGCTGTTTTCTCCTTCTGCAAAAGCTTTGAAAGTAACAATATTGGTCAAAACGTAGTTGAGTGAATCAGGTTCTAAAACTAGACCTTATCCTTCATACCATAATGATAATGATGAAAAAAGGTCATTTGCTTGATAGAAAACATAGTTGAGTGATTCAGGTTCTATAACAACATCTAATCCTTCATACCATAATGATAATGATGAAAAAAGATCATTTGCTTGATAGAAACAGTGAAAGCTAAAGCATTCTTAATACAGTCCGTTTTAGCTGTTTTCTCCTTCTGCAAAAGCTTTGAAAGTAACAATATGGGTCAAAACGTAGTTGAGTGAATCAGGTTCTAAAACTAGACCTTATCCTTCATACCATAATGATAATGATGACAAAGGGTCATTTGCTTGATAGAAAACGTAGTTGAGTGAATCAGGTTCTAAAACTAGACCTAATCCTTCTTTCCATAATGATAATGATGAAAAAGGGTCATTTGCTTGATAGAAAACGTAGTTGAGTGAATAGGGTTCTACAACAACACCTAATCCTTCATACCATAATGAAAATGATGAAAAAGGGTCATTTGCTTGATAGAAACAGTGAAAGCTAAGGCATTCTTCATATAGTCCGTTTTAGCTGTTTTCTCCTTCTGCAAAAGCTTTGAAAGTAACAATATTGGTCAAAACGTAGTTGAGTGAATCAGGTTCTACAACAACATCTAATCCTTCATACCATAATGATAATGATGAAAAAAGATCATTCGCTTGATAGAAACAGTGAAAGCTAAAGCATTCTTCATATAGTCCGTTTTAGCTGTTTTCTCCTTCTGCAAAAGCTTTGAAAGTAACAATATTGGTCAAAACGTAGTTGAGTGAATCAGGTTCTACAACAACACCTAATCCTTCTTTCCATAATGATAATGATGAAAAAGGGTCATTTGCTTGATAGAAAACGTAGTTGAGTGAATCGGGTTCTACAACAACACCTAATCCTTCATACCATAATGAAAATTATGAAAAAAGGTCATTTGCTTGATAGAAACAGTGAAAGCTAAGGCATTCTTAATACAGTCCGTTTTAGCTGTTTTCTCCTTCTGCAAAAGCTTTGAAAGTAACAATATTGGTCAAAACGTAGTTGAGTGAATCAGGTTCTAAAACTAGACCTTATCCTTCATACCATAATGATAATGTTTTAAAAAGGTCATTTGCTTGATAGAAAACATAGTTGAGTGATTCAGGTTCTACAACAACATCTAATCCTTCATACCATAATGATAATGATGAAAAAAGATCATTTGCTTGATAGAAACAGTGAAAGCTAAAGCATTCTTCATATAGTCCGTTTTAGCTGTTTTCTCCTTCTGCAAAAGCTTTGAAAGTAACAATATTGGTCAAAACGTAGTTGAGTGAATCAGGTTCTACAACAACACCTAATCCTTCATACCATAATGATAATGATGAAAAAAGATCATTTGCTTGATAGAAACAGTGAAAGCTAAAGCATTCTTCATACAGTCCGTTTTAGCTGTTTTCTCTTTCTGCAAAAGCTTTGAAAGTAACAATATGGGTCAAAACGAAGTTGAGTGAATCAGGTTCTAAAACTAGACCTTATCCTTCATACCATAATGATAATGATGAAAAAGGGTCATTTGCTTAATAGAAAACATAGTTGAGTGAATCAGGTTCTAGAACAACGCCTAATCCTTCTTTCGATAATGATAATGATGAAAAAGGGTCATTTGCTTGATAGAAAACGTAGTTGAGTGAATCAGGTTCTAAATCTAGACCTAATCCTTCATACCATAATGATAATGATGAAAAAGGGTCATTTGCTTGATAGAAAACGTAGTTGAGTGAATCGGGTTCTACAACAACACCTAATCCTTCATACCATAATGAAAATTATGAAAAAAGGTCATTTGCTTGATAGAAACAGTGAAAGCTAAGGCATTCTTAATACAGTCCGTTTTAGCTGTTTTCTCCTTCTGCAAAAGCTTTGAAAGTAACAATATTGGTCAAAACGTAGTTGAGTGAATCAGGTTCTAAAACTAGACCTTATCCTTCATACCATAATGATAATGATGAAAAAAGGTCATTTGCTTGATAGAAAACATAGTTGAGTGATTCAGGTTCTATAACAACATCTAATCCTTCATACCATAATGATAATGATGAAAAAAGATCATTTGCTTGATAGAAACAGTGAAAGCTAAAGCATTCTTAATACAGTCCGTTTTAGCTGTTTTCTCCTTCTGCAAAAGCTTTGAAAGTAACAATATGGGTCAAAACGTAGTTGAGTGAATCAGGTTCTAAAACTAGACCTTATCCTTCATACCATAATGATAATGATGAAAAAGGGTCATTTGCTTGATAGAAAACGTAGTTGAGTGAATCAGGTTCTACAACAACACCTAATCCTTCATACCATAATGATAATGATGAAAAAAGATCATTCGCTTGATAGAAACAGTGAAACCTAAAGCATTCTTCATATAGTCCGTTTTAGCTGTTTTCTCCTTCTGCAAAAGCTTTGAAAGTAACAATATTGGTCAAAACGTAGTTGAGTGAATCAGGTTCTACAACAACACCTAATCCTTCTTTCCATAATGATAATGATGAAAAAGGGTCATTTGCTTGATAGAAAACGTAGTTGAGTGAATCGGGTTCTACAACAACACCTAATCCTTCATACCATAATGAAAATTATGAAAAAAGGTCATTTGCTTGATAGAAACAGTGAAAGCTAAGGCATTCTTAATACAGTCCGTTTTAGCTGTTTTCTCCTTCTGCAAAAGCTTTGAAAGTAACAATATTGGTCAAAACGTAGTTGAGTGAATCAGGTTCTAAAACTAGACCTTATCCTTCATACCATAATGATAATGATGAAAAAAGGTCATTTGCTTGATAGAAAACATAGTTGAGTGATTCAGGTTCTATAACAACATCTAATCCTTCATACCATAATGATAATGATGAAAAAAGATCATTTGCTTGATAGAAACAGTGAAAGCTAAAGCATTCTTAATACAGTCCGTTTTAGCTGTTTTCTCCTTCTGCAAAAGCTTTGAAAGTAACAATATGGGTCAAAACGTAGTTGAGTGAATCAGGTTCTAAAACTAGACCTTATCCTTCATACCATAATGATAATGATGAAAAAGGGTCATTTGCTTGATAGAAAACATAGTTGAGTGATTCAGGTTCTACAACAACATCTAATCCTTCATACCATAATGATAATGATGAAAAAAGATCATTTGCTTGATAGAAACAGTGAAAGCTAAGGCATTCTTAATACAGTCCGTTTTAGCTGTTTTCTCCTTCTGCAAAAGCTTTGAAAGTAACAATATTGGTCAAAACGTAGTTGAGTGAATCAGGTTCTAAAACTAGACCTTATCCTTCATACCATAATGATAATGATGAAAAAAGGTCATTTGCTTGATAGAAAACATAGTTGAGTGATTCAGGTTCTATAACAACATCTAATCCTTCATACCATAATGATAATGATGAAAAAAGATCATTTGCTTGATAGAAACAGTGAAAGCTAAAGCATTCTTAATACAGTCCGTTTTAGCTGTTTTCTCCTTCTGCAAAAGCTTTGAAAGTAACAATATGGGTCAAAACGTAGTTGAGTGAATCAGGTTCTAAAACTAGACCTTATCCTTCATACCATAATGATAATGATGAAAAAGGGTCATTTGCTTGATAGAAAACATAGTTGAGTGATTCAGGTTCTACAACAACATCTAATCCTTCATACCATAATGATAATGATGAAAAAAGATCATTTGCTTGATAGAAACAGTGAAAGCTAAGGCATTCTTAATACAGTCCGTTTTAGCTGTTTTCTCCTTCTGCAAAAGCTTTGAAAGTAACAATATTGGTCAAAACGTAGTTGAGTGAATCAGGTTCTAAAACTAGACCTTATCCTTCATACCATAATGATAATGATGAAAAAAGCTCATTTGCTTGATAGAAAACATAGTTGAGTGATTCAGGTTCTACAACAACATCTAATCCTTCATACCATAATGATAATGATGAAAAAAGATCATTTGCTTGATAGAAACAGTGAAAGCTAAAGCATTCTTCATATAGTCCGTTTTAGCTGTTTTCTCCTTCTGCAAAAGCTTTGAAAGTAACAATATTGGTCAAAACGTAGTTGAGTGAATCAGGTTCTAAAACTAGACCTAATCCTTCTTTCCATAATGATAATGATGAAAAAGGGTCATTTGCTTGATAGAAAACGTAGTTGAGTGAATCAGGTTCTACAACAACATCTAATCCTTCATACCATAATGAAAATTATGAAAAAAGGTCATTTGCTTGATAGAAACAGTGAAAGCTAAGGCATTCTTAATACAGTCCGTTTTAGCTGTTTTCTCCTTCTGCAAAAGCTTTGAAAGTAACAATATTGGTCAAAACGTAGTTGAGTGAATTAGGTTCTAAAACTAGACCTTATCCTTCATACCATAATGATAATGATGAAAAAGGGTCATTTGCTTGATAGAAAACGTAGTTGAGTGAATCAGGTTCTAAAACTAGACCTAATCCTTCTTTCCATAATGATAATGATGAAAAAGGGTCATTTGCTTGATAGAAAACGTAGTTGAGTGAATAGGGTTCTACAACAACACCTAATCCTTCATACCATAATGAAAATGATGAAAAAGGGTCATTTGCTTGATAGAAACAGTGAAAGCTAAGGCATTCTTCATATAGTCCGTTTTAGCTGTTTTCTCCTTCTGCAAAAGCTTTGAAAGTAACAATATTGGTCAAAACGTAGTTGAGTGAATCAGGTTCTAAAACTAGACCTTATCCTTCATACCATAATGATAATGATGAAAAAAGGTCATTTGCTTGATAGAAAACATAGTTGAGTGATTCAGGTTCTATAACAACATCTAATCCTTCATACCATAATGATAATGATGAAAAAAGATCATTTGCTTGATAGAAACAGTGAAAGCTAAAGCATTCTTAATACAGTCCGTTTTAGCTGTTTTCTCCTTCTGCAAAAGCTTTGAAAGTAACAATATGGGTCAAAACGTAGTTGAGTGAATCAGGTTCTAAAACTAGACCTTATCCTTCATACCATAATGATAATGATGAAAAAGGGTCATTTGCTTGATAGAAAACATAGTTGAGTGATTCAGGTTCTACAACAACATCTAATCCTTCATACCATAATGATAATGATGAAAAAAGATCATTTGCTTGATAGAAACAGTGAAAGCTAAGGCATTCTTAATACAGTCCGTTTTAGCTGTTTTCTCCTTCTGCAAAAGCTTTGAAAGTAACAATATTGGTCAAAACGTAGTTGAGTGAATCAGGTTCTAAAACTAGACCTTATCCTTCATACCATAATGATAATGATGAAAAAAGGTCATTTGCTTGATAGAAAACATAGTTGAGTGATTCAGGTTCTATAACAACATCTAATCCTTCATACCATAATGATAATGATGAAAAAAGATCATTTGCTTGATAGAAACAGTGAAAGCTAAAGCATTCTTAATACAGTCCGTTTTAGCTGTTTTCTCCTTCTGCAAAAGCTTTGAAAGTAACAATATGGGTCAAAACGTAGTTGAGTGAATCAGGTTCTAAAACTAGACCTTATCCTTCATACCATAATGATAATGATGAAAAAGGGTCATTTGCTTGATAGAAAACGTAGTTGAGTGAATCAGGTTCTAAAACTAGACCTAATCCTTCTTTCCATAATGATAATGATGAAAAAGGGTCATTTGCTTGATAGAAAACGTAGTTGAGTGAATAGGGTTCTACAACAACACCTAATCCTTCATACCATAATGAAAATGATGAAAAAGGGTCATTTGCTTGATAGAAACAGTGAAAGCTAAGGCATTCTTCATATAGTCCGTTTTAGCTGTTTTCTCCTTCTGCAAAAGCTTTGAAAGTAACAATATTGGTCAAAACGTAGTTGAGTGAATCAGGTTCTACAACAACATCTAATCCTTCATACCATAATGATAATGATGAAAAAAGATCATTCGCTTGATAGAAACAGTGAAAGCTAAAGCATTCTTCATATAGTCCGTTTTAGCTGTTTTCTCCTTCTGCAAAAGCTTTGAAAGTAACAATATTGGTCAAAACGTAGTTGAGTGAATCAGGTTCTACAACAACACCTAATCCTTCTTTCCATAATGATAATGATGAAAAAGGGTCATTTGCTTGATAGAAAACGTAGTTGAGTGAATCGGGTTCTACAACAACACCTAATCCTTCATACCATAATGAAAATTATGAAAAAAGGTCATTTGCTTGATAGAAACAGTGAAAGCTAAGGCATTCTTAATACAGTCCGTTTTAGCTGTTTTCTCCTTCTGCAAAAGCTTTGAAAGTAACAATATTGGTCAAAACGTAGTTGAGTGAATCAGGTTCTAAAACTAGACCTTATCCTTCATACCATAATGATAATGTTTTAAAAAGGTCATTTGCTTGATAGAAAACATAGTTGAGTGATTCAGGTTCTACAACAACATCTAATCCTTCATACCATAATGATAATGATGAAAAAAGATCATTTGCTTGATAGAAACAGTGAAAGCTAAAGCATTCTTCATATAGTCCGTTTTAGCTGTTTTCTCCTTCTGCAAAAGCTTTGAAAGTAACAATATTGGTCAAAACGTAGTTGAGTGAATCAGGTTCTACAACAACACCTAATCCTTCATACCATAATGATAATGATGAAAAAAGATCATTTGCTTGATAGAAACAGTGAAAGCTAAAGCATTCTTCATACAGTCCGTTTTAGCTGTTTTCTCTTTCTGCAAAAGCTTTGAAAGTAACAATATGGGTCAAAACGAAGTTGAGTGAATCAGGTTCTAAAACTAGACCTTATCCTTCATACCATAATGATAATGATGAAAAAGGGTCATTTGCTTAATAGAAAACATAGTTGAGTGAATCAGGTTCTAGAACAACGCCTAATCCTTCTTTCGATAATGATAATGATGAAAAAGGGTCATTTGCTTGATAGAAAACGTAGTTGAGTGAATCAGGTTCTAAATCTAGACCTAATCCTTCATACCATAATGATAATGATGAAAAAGGGTCATTTGCTTGATAGAAACAGTGAAAGCTAAGGCATTCTTCATACAGTCCGTTTTAGCTGTTTTCTCTTTCTTCAAAAGCTTTGAAAGTAATAATATTGGTCAAAACGTAGTTGAGTGAATCAGGTTCTAAAACTAGACCTAATCCTTCTTTCCATAATGATAATGATGAAAAAGGGTCATTTGCTTGATAGAAAACGTAGTTGAGTGAATCAGGTTCTACAACAACATCTAATCCTTCATACCATAATGAAAATTATGAAAAAAGGTCATTTGCTTGATAGAAACAGTGAAAGCTAAGGCATTCTTAATACAGTCCGTTTTAGCTGTTTTCTCCTTCTGCAAAAGCTTTGAAAGTAACAATATTGGTCAAAACGTAGTTGAGTGAATTAGGTTCTAAAACTAGACCTTATCCTTCATACCATAATGATAATGATGAAAAAGGGTCATTTGCTTGATAGAAAACGTAGTTGAGTGAATAGGGTTCTACAACAACACCTAATCCTTCATACCATAATGAAAATGATGAAAAAGGGTCATTTGCTTGATAGAAACAGTGAAAGCTAAGGCATTCTTCATACAGTTCATTTTAGCTGTTTTCTCTTTCTGCAAAAGCTTTGAAAGTAACAATATGGGTCAAAACGTAGTTGAGTGAATCAGGTTCTAAAACTAGACCTTATCCTTCATACCATAATGATAATGATGAAAAAGGGTCATTTGCTTGATAGAAAACGTAGTTGAGTGAATCGGGTTCTACAACAACACCTAATCCTTCATACCATAATGAAAATGATGAAAAAAGGTCATTTGCTTGATAGAAACAGTGAAAGGTAAGGCATTCTTAATACAGTCCGTTTCAGCTGTTTTCTCCTTCTGCAAAAGCTTTGAAAGTAACAATATTGGTCAAAACGTAGTTGAGTGAATCAGGTTCTAAAACTAGACCTTATCCTTCATACCATAATGATAATGATGAAAAAAGGTCATTTGCTTGATAGAAAACATAGTTGAGTGATTCAGGTTCTATAACAACATCTAATCCTTCATACCATAATGATAATGATGAAAAAAGATCATTTGCTTGATAGAAACAGTGAAAGCTAAAGCATTCTTAATACAGTCCGTTTTAGCTGTTTTCTCCTTCTGCAAAAGCTTTGAAAGTAACAATATGGGTCAAAACGTAGTTGAGTGAATCAGGTTCTAAAACTAGACCTTATCCTTCATACCATAATGATAATGATGAAAAAAGATCATTCGCTTGATAGAAACAGTGAAACCTAAAGCATTCTTCATATAGTCCGTTTTAGCTGTTTTCTCCTTCTGCAAAAGCTTTGAAAGTAACAATATTGGTCAAAACGTAGTTGAGTGAATCAGGTTCTACAACAACACCTAATCCTTCTTTCCATAATGATAATGATGAAAAAGGGTCATTTGCTTGATAGAAAACGTAGTTGAGTGAATCGGGTTCTACAACAACACCTAATCCTTCATACCATAATGAAAATTATGAAAAAAGGTCATTTGCTTGATAGAAACAGTGAAAGCTAAGGCATTCTTAATACAGTCCGTTTTAGCTGTTTTCTCCTTCTGCAAAAGCTTTGAAAGTAACAATATTGGTCAAAACGTAGTTGAGTGAATCAGGTTCTAAAACTAGACCTTATCCTTCATACCATAATGATAATGATGAAAAAAGGTCATTTGCTTGATAGAAAACATAGTTGAGTGATTCAGGTTCTATAACAACATCTAATCCTTCATACCATAATGATAATGATGAAAAAAGATCATTTGCTTGATAGAAACAGTGAAAGCTAAAGCATTCTTAATACAGTCCGTTTTAGCTGTTTTCTCCTTCTGCAAAAGCTTTGAAAGTAACAATATGGGTCAAAACGTAGTTGAGTGAATCAGGTTCTAAAACTAGACCTTATCCTTCATACCATAATGATAATGATGAAAAAGGGTCATTTGCTTGATAGAAAACATAGTTGAGTGATTCAGGTTCTACAACAACATCTAATCCTTCATACCATAATGATAATGATGAAAAAAGATCATTTGCTTGATAGAAACAGTGAAAGCTAAAGCATTCTTAATACAGTCCGTTTTAGCTGTTTTCTCCTTCTGCAAAAGCTTTGAAAGTAACAATATTGGTCAAAACGTAGTTGAGTGAATCAGGTTCTAAAACTAGACCTTATCCTTCATACCATAATGATAATGTTTTAAAAAGGTCATTTGCTTGATAGAAAACATAGTTGAGTGATTCAGGTTCTACAACAACATCTAATCCTTCATACCATAATGATAATGATGAAAAAAGATCATTTGCTTGATAGAAACAGTGAAAGCTAAAGCATTCTTCATATAGTCCGTTTTAGCTGTTTTCTCCTTCTGCAAAAGCTTTGAAAGTAACAATATTGGTCAAAACGTAGTTGAGTGAATCAGGTTCTACAACAACACCTAATCCTTCATACCATAATGATAATGATGAAAAAAGATCATTTGCTTGATAGAAACAGTGAAAGCTAAAGCATTCTTCATACAGTCCGTTTTAGCTGTTTTCTCTTTCTGCAAAAGCTTTGAAAGTAACAATATGGGTCAAAACGAAGTTGAGTGAATCAGGTTCTAAAACTAGACCTTATCCTTCATACCATAATGATAATGATGAAAAAGGGTCATTTGCTTAATAGAAAACATAGTTGAGTGAATCAGGTTCTAGAACAACGCCTAATCCTTCTTTCGATAATGATAATGATGAAAAAGGGTCATTTGCTTGATAGAAAACGTAGTTGAGTGAATCAGGTTCTAAATCTAGACCTAATCCTTCATACCATAATGATAATGATGAAAAAGGGTCATTTGCTTGATAGAAACAGTGAAAGCTAAGGCATTCTTCATACAGTCCGTTTTAGCTGTTTTCTCTTTCTTCAAAAGCTTTGAAAGTAATAATATTGGTCAAAACGTAGTTGAGTGAATCAGGTTCTAAAACTAGACCTAATCCTTCTTTCCATAATGATAATGATGAAAAAGGGTCATTTGCTTGATAGAAAACGTAGTTGAGTGAATCAGGTTCTACAACAACATCTAATCCTTCATACCATAATGAAAATTATGAAAAAAGGTCATTTGCTTGATAGAAACAGTGAAAGCTAAGGCATTCTTAATACAGTCCGTTTTAGCTGTTTTCTCCTTCTGCAAAAGCTTTGAAAGTAACAATATTGGTCAAAACGTAGTTGAGTGAATTAGGTTCTAAAACTAGACCTTATCCTTCATACCATAATGATAATGATGAAAAAGGGTCATTTGCTTGATAGAAAACGTAGTTGAGTGAATAGGGTTCTACAACAACACCTAATCCTTCATACCATAATGAAAATGATGAAAAAGGGTCATTTGCTTGATAGAAACAGTGAAAGCTAAGGCATTCTTCATACAGTCCATTTTAGCTGTTTTCTCTTTCTGCAAAAGCTTTGAAAGTAACAATATGGGTCAAAACGTAGTTGAGTGAATCAGGTTCTAAAACTAGACCTTATCCTTCATACCATAATGATAATGATGAAAAAGGGTCATTTGCTTGATAGAAAACGTAGTTGAGTGAATCGGGTTCTACAACAACACCTAATCCTTCATACCATAATGAAAATGATGAAAAAAGGTCATTTGCTTGATAGAAACAGTGAAAGGTAAGGCATTCTTAATACAGTCCGTTTCAGCTGTTTTCTCCTTCTGCAAAAGCTTTGAAAGTAACAATATTGGTCAAAACGTAGTTGAGTGAATCAGGTTCTAAAACTAGACCTTATCCTTCATACCATAATGATAATGATGAAAAAAGGTCATTTGCTTGATAGAAAACATAGTTGAGTGATTCAGGTTCTATAACAACATCTAATCCTTCATACCATAATGATAATGATGAAAAAAGATCATTTGCTTGATAGAAACAGTGAAAGCTAAAGCATTCTTAATACAGTCCGTTTTAGCTGTTTTCTCCTTCTGCAAAAGCTTTGAAAGTAACAATATGGGTCAAAACGTAGTTGAGTGAATCAGGTTCTAAAACTAGACCTTATCCTTCATACCATAATGATAATGATGAAAAAAGATCATTCGCTTGATAGAAACAGTGAAACCTAAAGCATTCTTCATATAGTCCGTTTTAGCTGTTTTCTCCTTCTGCAAAAGCTTTGAAAGTAACAATATTGGTCAAAACGTAGTTGAGTGAATCAGGTTCTAAAACTAGACCTAATCCTTCTTTCCATAATGATAATGATGAAAAAGGGTCATTTGCTTGATAGAAAACGTAGTTGAGTGAATCAGGTTCTACAACAACATCTAATCCTTCATACCATAATGAAAATTATGAAAAAAGGTCATTTGCTTGATAGAAACAGTGAAAGCTAAGGCATTCTTAATACAGTCCGTTTTAGCTGTTTTCTCCTTCTGCAAAAGCTTTGAAAGTAACAATATTGGTCAAAACGTAGTTGAGTGAATTAGGTTCTAAAACTAGACCTTATCCTTCATACCATAATGATAATGATGAAAAAGGGTCATTTGCTTGATAGAAAACGTAGTTGAGTGAATCAGGTTCTAAAACTAGACCTAATCCTTCTTTCCATAATGATAATGATGAAAAAGGGTCATTTGCTTGATAGAAAACGTAGTTGAGTGAATAGGGTTCTACAACAACACCTAATCCTTCATACCATAATGAAAATGATGAAAAAGGGTCATTTGCTTGATAGAAACAGTGAAAGCTAAGGCATTCTTCATATAGTCCGTTTTAGCTGTTTTCTCCTTCTGCAAAAGCTTTGAAAGTAACAATATTGGTCAAAACGTAGTTGAGTGAATCAGGTTCTAAAACTAGACCTTATCCTTCATACCATAATGATAATGATGAAAAAAGGTCATTTGCTTGATAGAAAACATAGTTGAGTGATTCAGGTTCTATAACAACATCTAATCCTTCATACCATAATGATAATGATGAAAAAAGATCATTTGCTTGATAGAAACAGTGAAAGCTAAAGCATTCTTAATACAGTCCGTTTTAGCTGTTTTCTCCTTCTGCAAAAGCTTTGAAAGTAACAATATGGGTCAAAACGTAGTTGAGTGAATCAGGTTCTAAAACTAGACCTTATCCTTCATACCATAATGATAATGATGAAAAAGGGTCATTTGCTTGATAGAAAACATAGTTGAGTGATTCAGGTTCTACAACAACATCTAATCCTTCATACCATAATGATAATGATGAAAAAAGATCATTTGCTTGATAGAAACAGTGAAAGCTAAGGCATTCTTAATACAGTCCGTTTTAGCTGTTTTCTCCTTCTGCAAAAGCTTTGAAAGTAACAATATTGGTCAAAACGTAGTTGAGTGAATCAGGTTCTAAAACTAGACCTTATCCTTCATACCATAATGATAATGATGAAAAAAGGTCATTTGCTTGATAGAAAACATAGTTGAGTGATTCAGGTTCTATAACAACATCTAATCCTTCATACCATAATGATAATGATGAAAAAAGATCATTTGCTTGATAGAAACAGTGAAAGCTAAAGCATTCTTAATACAGTCCGTTTTAGCTGTTTTCTCCTTCTGCAAAAGCTTTGAAAGTAACAATATGGGTCAAAACGTAGTTGAGTGAATCAGGTTCTAAAACTAGACCTTATCCTTCATACCATAATGATAATGATGAAAAAGGGTCATTTGCTTGATAGAAAACGTAGTTGAGTGAATCAGGTTCTAAAACTAGACCTAATCCTTCTTTCCATAATGATAATGATGAAAAAGGGTCATTTGCTTGATAGAAAACGTAGTTGAGTGAATAGGGTTCTACAACAACACCTAATCCTTCATACCATAATGAAAATGATGAAAAAGGGTCATTTGCTTGATAGAAACAGTGAAAGCTAAGGCATTCTTCATATAGTCCGTTTTAGCTGTTTTCTCCTTCTGCAAAAGCTTTGAAAGTAACAATATTGGTCAAAACGTAGTTGAGTGAATCAGGTTCTACAACAACATCTAATCCTTCATACCATAATGATAATGATGAAAAAAGATCATTCGCTTGATAGAAACAGTGAAAGCTAAAGCATTCTTCATATAGTCCGTTTTAGCTGTTTTCTCCTTCTGCAAAAGCTTTGAAAGTAACAATATTGGTCAAAACGTAGTTGAGTGAATCAGGTTCTACAACAACACCTAATCCTTCTTTCCATAATGATAATGATGAAAAAGGGTCATTTGCTTGATAGAAAACGTAGTTGAGTGAATCGGGTTCTACAACAACACCTAATCCTTCATACCATAATGAAAATTATGAAAAAAGGTCATTTGCTTGATAGAAACAGTGAAAGCTAAGGCATTCTTAATACAGTCCGTTTTAGCTGTTTTCTCCTTCTGCAAAAGCTTTGAAAGTAACAATATTGGTCAAAACGTAGTTGAGTGAATCAGGTTCTAAAACTAGACCTTATCCTTCATACCATAATGATAATGTTTTAAAAAGGTCATTTGCTTGATAGAAAACATAGTTGAGTGATTCAGGTTCTACAACAACATCTAATCCTTCATACCATAATGATAATGATGAAAAAAGATCATTTGCTTGATAGAAACAGTGAAAGCTAAAGCATTCTTCATATAGTCCGTTTTAGCTGTTTTCTCCTTCTGCAAAAGCTTTGAAAGTAACAATATTGGTCAAAACGTAGTTGAGTGAATCAGGTTCTACAACAACACCTAATCCTTCATACCATAATGATAATGATGAAAAAAGATCATTTGCTTGATAGAAACAGTGAAAGCTAAAGCATTCTTCATACAGTCCGTTTTAGCTGTTTTCTCTTTCTGCAAAAGCTTTGAAAGTAACAATATGGGTCAAAACGAAGTTGAGTGAATCAGGTTCTAAAACTAGACCTTATCCTTCATACCATAATGATAATGATGAAAAAGGGTCATTTGCTTAATAGAAAACATAGTTGAGTGAATCAGGTTCTAGAACAACGCCTAATCCTTCTTTCGATAATGATAATGATGAAAAAGGGTCATTTGCTTGATAGAAAACGTAGTTGAGTGAATCAGGTTCTAAATCTAGACCTAATCCTTCATACCATAATGATAATGATGAAAAAGGGTCATTTGCTTGATAGAAACAGTGAAAGCTAAGGCATTCTTCATACAGTCCGTTTTAGCTGTTTTCTCTTTCTTCAAAAGCTTTGAAAGTAATAATATTGGTCAAAACGTAGTTGAGTGAATCAGGTTCTAAAACTAGACCTAATCCTTCTTTCCATAATGATAATGATGAAAAAGGGTCATTTGCTTGATAGAAAACGTAGTTGAGTGAATAGGGTTCTACAACAACACCTAATCCTTCATACCATAATGAAAATGATGAAAAAGGGTCATTTGCTTGATAGAAACAGTGAAAGCTAAGGCATTCTTCATACAGTTCATTTTAGCTGTTTTCTCTTTCTGCAAAAGCTTTGAAAGTAACAATATGGGTCAAAACGTAGTTGAGTGAATCAGGTTCTAAAACTAGACCTTATCCTTCATACCATAATGATAATGATGAAAAAGGGTCATTTGCTTGATAGAAAACGTAGTTGAGTGAATCGGGTTCTACAACAACACCTAATCCTTCATACCATAATGAAAATGATGAAAAAAGGTCATTTGCTTGATAGAAACAGTGAAAGGTAAGGCATTCTTAATACAGTCCGTTTCAGCTGTTTTCTCCTTCTGCAAAAGCTTTGAAAGTAACAATATTGGTCAAAACGTAGTTGAGTGAATCAGGTTCTAAAACTAGACCTTATCCTTCATACCATAATGATAATGATGAAAAAAGGTCATTTGCTTGATAGAAAACATAGTTGAGTGATTCAGGTTCTATAACAACATCTAATCCTTCATACCATAATGATAATGATGAAAAAAGATCATTTGCTTGATAGAAACAGTGAAAGCTAAAGCATTCTTAATACAGTCCGTTTTAGCTGTTTTCTCCTTCTGCAAAAGCTTTGAAAGTAACAATATGGGTCAAAACGTAGTTGAGTGAATCAGGTTCTAAAACTAGACCTTATCCTTCATACCATAATGATAATGATGAAAAAAGATCATTCGCTTGATAGAAACAGTGAAACCTAAAGCATTCTTCATATAGTCCGTTTTAGCTGTTTTCTCCTTCTGCAAAAGCTTTGAAAGTAACAATATTGGTCAAAACGTAGTTGAGTGAATCAGGTTCTACAACAACACCTAATCCTTCTTTCCATAATGATAATGATGAAAAAGGGTCATTTGCTTGATAGAAAACGTAGTTGAGTGAATCGGGTTCTACAACAACACCTAATCCTTCATACCATAATGAAAATTATGAAAAAAGGTCATTTGCTTGATAGAAACAGTGAAAGCTAAGGCATTCTTAATACAGTCCGTTTTAGCTGTTTTCTCCTTCTGCAAAAGCTTTGAAAGTAACAATATTGGTCAAAACGTAGTTGAGTGAATCAGGTTCTAAAACTAGACCTTATCCTTCATACCATAATGATAATGATGAAAAAAGGTCATTTGCTTGATAGAAAACATAGTTGAGTGATTCAGGTTCTATAACAACATCTAATCCTTCATACCATAATGATAATGATGAAAAAAGATCATTTGCTTGATAGAAACAGTGAAAGCTAAAGCATTCTTAATACAGTCCGTTTTAGCTGTTTTCTCCTTCTGCAAAAGCTTTGAAAGTAACAATATGGGTCAAAACGTAGTTGAGTGAATCAGGTTCTAAAACTAGACCTTATCCTTCATACCATAATGATAATGATGAAAAAGGGTCATTTGCTTGATAGAAAACATAGTTGAGTGATTCAGGTTCTACAACAACATCTAATCCTTCATACCATAATGATAATGATGAAAAAAGATCATTTGCTTGATAGAAACAGTGAAAGCTAAAGCATTCTTAATACAGTCCGTTTTAGCTGTTTTCTCCTTCTGCAAAAGCTTTGAAAGTAACAATATTGGTCAAAACGTAGTTGAGTGAATCAGGTTCTAAAACTAGACCTTATCCTTCATACCATAATGATAATGTTTTAAAAAGGTCATTTGCTTGATAGAAAACATAGTTGAGTGATTCAGGTTCTACAACAACATCTAATCCTTCATACCATAATGATAATGATGAAAAAAGATCATTTGCTTGATAGAAACAGTGAAAGCTAAAGCATTCTTCATATAGTCCGTTTTAGCTGTTTTCTCCTTCTGCAAAAGCTTTGAAAGTAACAATATTGGTCAAAACGTAGTTGAGTGAATCAGGTTCTACAACAACACCTAATCCTTCATACCATAATGATAATGATGAAAAAAGATCATTTGCTTGATAGAAACAGTGAAAGCTAAAGCATTCTTCATACAGTCCGTTTTAGCTGTTTTCTCTTTCTGCAAAAGCTTTGAAAGTAACAATATGGGTCAAAACGAAGTTGAGTGAATCAGGTTCTAAAACTAGACCTTATCCTTCATACCATAATGATAATGATGAAAAAGGGTCATTTGCTTAATAGAAAACATAGTTGAGTGAATCAGGTTCTAGAACAACGCCTAATCCTTCTTTCGATAATGATAATGATGAAAAAGGGTCATTTGCTTGATAGAAAACGTAGTTGAGTGAATCAGGTTCTAAATCTAGACCTAATCCTTCATACCATAATGATAATGATGAAAAAGGGTCATTTGCTTGATAGAAACAGTGAAAGCTAAGGCATTCTTCATACAGTCCGTTTTAGCTGTTTTCTCTTTCTTCAAAAGCTTTGAAAGTAATAATATTGGTCAAAACGTAGTTGAGTGAATCAGGTTCTAAAACTAGACCTAATCCTTCTTTCCATAATGATAATGATGAAAAAGGGTCATTTGCTTGATAGAAAACGTAGTTGAGTGAATCAGGTTCTACAACAACATCTAATCCTTCATACCATAATGAAAATTATGAAAAAAGGTCATTTGCTTGATAGAAACAGTGAAAGCTAAGGCATTCTTAATACAGTCCGTTTTAGCTGTTTTCTCCTTCTGCAAAAGCTTTGAAAGTAACAATATTGGTCAAAACGTAGTTGAGTGAATTAGGTTCTAAAACTAGACCTTATCCTTCATACCATAATGATAATGATGAAAAAGGGTCATTTGCTTGATAGAAAACGTAGTTGAGTGAATAGGGTTCTACAACAACACCTAATCCTTCATACCATAATGAAAATGATGAAAAAGGGTCATTTGCTTGATAGAAACAGTGAAAGCTAAGGCATTCTTCATACAGTCCATTTTAGCTGTTTTCTCTTTCTGCAAAAGCTTTGAAAGTAACAATATGGGTCAAAACGTAGTTGAGTGAATCAGGTTCTAAAACTAGACCTTATCCTTCATACCATAATGATAATGATGAAAAAGGGTCATTTGCTTGATAGAAAACGTAGTTGAGTGAATCGGGTTCTACAACAACACCTAATCCTTCATACCATAATGAAAATGATGAAAAAAGGTCATTTGCTTGATAAAAAACAGTGAAAGGTAAGGCATTCTTAATACAGTCCGTTTCAGCTGTTTTCTCCTTCTGCAAAAGCTTTGAAAGTAACAATATTGGTCAAAACGTAGTTGAGTGAATCAGGTTCTAAAACTAGACCTTATCCTTCATACCATAATGATAATGATGAAAAAAGGTCATTTGCTTGATAGAAAACATAGTTGAGTGATTCAGGTTCTATAACAACATCTAATCCTTCATACCATAATGATAATGATGAAAAAAGATCATTTGCTTGATAGAAACAGTGAAAGCTAAAGCATTCTTAATACAGTCCGTTTTAGCTGTTTTCTCCTTCTGCAAAAGCTTTGAAAGTAACAATATGGGTCAAAACGTAGTTGAGTGAATCAGGTTCTAAAACTAGACCTTATCCTTCATACCATAATGATAATGATGAAAAAAGATCATTCGCTTGATAGAAACAGTGAAACCTAAAGCATTCTTCATATAGTCCGTTTTAGCTGTTTTCTCCTTCTGCAAAAGCTTTGAAAGTAACAATATTGGTCAAAACGTAGTTGAGTGAATCAGGTTCTACAACAACACCTAATCCTTCTTTCCATAATGATAATGATGAAAAAGGGTCATTTGCTTGATAGAAAACGTAGTTGAGTGAATCGGGTTCTACAACAACACCTAATCCTTCATACCATAATGAAAATTATGAAAAAAGGTCATTTGCTTGATAGAAACAGTGAAAGCTAAGGCATTCTTAATACAGTCCGTTTTAGCTGTTTTCTCCTTCTGCAAAAGCTTTGAAAGTAACAATATTGGTCAAAACGTAGTTGAGTGAATCAGGTTCTAAAACTAGACCTTATCCTTCATACCATAATGATAATGATGAAAAAAGGTCATTTGCTTGATAGAAAACATAGTTGAGTGATTCAGGTTCTATAACAACATCTAATCCTTCATACCATAATGATAATGATGAAAAAAGATCATTTGCTTGATAGAAACAGTGAAAGCTAAAGCATTCTTAATACAGTCCGTTTTAGCTGTTTTCTCCTTCTGCAAAAGCTTTGAAAGTAACAATATGGGTCAAAACGTAGTTGAGTGAATCAGGTTCTAAAACTAGACCTTATCCTTCATACCATAATGATAATGATGAAAAAGGGTCATTTGCTTGATAGAAAACATAGTTGAGTGATTCAGGTTCTACAACAACATCTAATCCTTCATACCATAATGATAATGATGAAAAAAGATCATTTGCTTGATAGAAACAGTGAAAGCTAAAGCATTCTTAATACAGTCCGTTTTAGCTGTTTTCTCCTTCTGCAAAAGCTTTGAAAGTAACAATATTGGTCAAAACGTAGTTGAGTGAATCAGGTTCTAAAACTAGACCTTATCCTTCATACCATAATGATAATGATGAAAAAAGGTCATTTGCTTGATAGAAAACATAGTTGAGTGATTCAGGTTCTACAACAACATCTAATCCTTCATACCATAATGATAATGATGAAAAAAGATCATTTGCTTGATAGAAACAGTGAAAGCTAAAGCATTCTTCATATAGTCCGTTTTAGCTGTTTTCTCCTTCTGCAAAAGCTTTGAAAGTAACAATATTGGTCAAAACGTAGTTGAGTGAATCAGGTTCTACAACAACATCTAATCCTTCATACCATAATGATAATGATGAAAAAAGATCATTCGCTTGATAGAAACAGTGAAAGCTAAAGCACTCTTCATATAGTCCGTTTTAGCTGTTTTCTCCTTCTGCAAAAGCTTTGAAAGTAACAATATTGGTCAAAACGTAGTTGAGTGAATCAGGTTCTACAACAACACCTAATCCTTCTTTCCATAATGATAATGATGAAAAAGGGTCATTTGCTTGATAGAAAACGTAGTTGAGTGAATCGGGTTCTACAACAACACCTAATCCTTCATACCATAATGAAAATTATGAAAAAAGGTCATTTGCTTGATAGAAACAGTGAAAGCTAAGGCATTCTTAATACAGTCCGTTTTAGCTGTTTTCTCCTTCTGCAAAAGCTTTGAAAGTAACAATATTGGTCAAAACGTAGTTGAGTGAATCAGGTTCTAAAACTAGACCTTATCCTTCATACCATAATGATAATGATGAAAAAAGGTCATTTGCTTGATAGAAAACATAGTTGAGTGATTCAGGTTCTATAACAACATCTAATCCTTCATACCATAATGATAATGATGAAAAAAGATCATTTGCTTGATAGAAACAGTGAAAGCTAAAGCATTCTTAATACAGTCCGTTTTAGCTGTTTTCTCCTTCTGCAAAAGCTTTGAAAGTAACAATATTGGTCAAAACGTAGTTGAGTGAATCGGGTTCTACAACAACACCTAATCCTTCATACCATAATGAAAATGATGAAAAAAGGTCATTTGCTTGATAGAAACAGTGAAAGCTAAGGCATTCTTAATACAGTCCGTTTTAGCTGTTTTCTCCTTCTGCAAAAGCTTTGAAAGTAACAATATTGGTCAAAACGTAGTTGAGTGAATCAGGTTCTAAAACTAGACCTTATCCTTCATACCATAATGATAATGATGAAAAAAGGTCATTTGCTTGATAGAAAACATAGTTGAGTGATTCAGGTTCTACAACAACATCTAATCCTTCATACCATAATGATAATGATGAAAAAAGATCATTTGCTTGATAGAAACAGTGATAGCTAAAGCATTCTTCATATAGTCCGTTTTAGCTGTTTTCTCCTTCTGCAAAAGCTTTGAAAGTAACAATATTGGTCAAAACGTAGTTGAGTGAATCAGGTTCTACAACAACACCTAATCCTTCATACCATAATGATAATGATGAAAAAAGATCATTTGCTTGATAGAAACAGTGAAAGCTAAAGCATTCTTCATACAGTCCGTTTTAGCTGTTTTCTCTTTCTGCAAAAGCTTTGAAAGTAACAATATGGGTCAAAACGAAATTGAGTGAATCAGGTTCTAAAACTAGACCTTATCCTTCATACCATAATGATAATGATGAAAAAGGGTCATTTGCTTGATAGAAAACATAGTTGAGTGAATCAGGTTCTAGAACAACGCCTAATCCTTCTTTCCATAATGATAATGATGAAAAAGGGTCATTTGCTTGATAGAAAACGTAGTTGAGTGAATCGGGTTCTACAACAACACCTAATCCTTCATACCATAATGAAAATGATGAAAAAGGGTCATTTGCTTGATAGAAACAGTGAAAGCTAAGGCATTCTTCATACAGTCCATTTTAGCTGTTTTCTCTTTCTGCAAAAGCTTTGAAAGTAACAATATGGGTCAAAACGTAGTTGAGTGAATCAGGTTCTAAAACTAGACCTTATCCTTCATACCATAATGATAATGATGAAAAAGGGTCATTTGCTTGATAGAAAACGTAGTTGAGTGAATCAGGTTCTACAACAATACCTAATCCTTCATACCATAATGAAAATTATGAAAAAAGGTCATTTGCTTGATAGAAACAGTGAAAGCTAAGGCATTCTTAATACAGTCCGTTTTAGCTGTTTTCTCCTTCTGCAAAAGCTTTGAAAGTAACAATATTGGTCAAAACGTAGTTGAGTGAATCAGGTTCTAAAACTAGACCTTATCCTTCATACCATAATGATAATGATGAAAAAAGGTCATTTGCTTGATAGAAAACATAGTTGAGTGATTCAGGTTCTATAACAACATCTAATCCTTCATACCATAATGATAATGATGAAAAAAGATCATTTGCTTGATAGAAACAGTGAAAGCTAAAGCATTCTTAATACAGTCCGTTTTAGCTGTTTTCTCCTTCTGCAAAAGCTTTGAAAGTAACAATATGGGTCAAAACGTAGTTGAGTGAATCAGGTTCTAAAACTAGACCTTATCCTTCATACCATAATGATAATGATGAAAAAGGGTCATTTGCTTGATAGAAAACGTAGTTGAGTGAATCAGGTTCTACAACAACACCTAATCCTTCATACCATAATGATAATGATGAAAAAAGATCATTCGCTTGATAGAAACAGTGAAACCTAAAGCATTCTTCATATAGTCCGTTTTAGCTGTTTTCTCCTTCTGCAAAAGCTTTGAAAGTAACAATATTGGTCAAAACGTAGTTGAGTGAATCAGGTTCTACAACAACACCTAATCCTTCTTTCCATAATGATAATGATGAAAAAGGGTCATTTGCTTGATAGAAAACGTAGTTGAGTGAATCGGGTTCTACAACAACACCTAATCCTTCATACCATAATGAAAATTATGAAAAAAGGTCATTTGCTTGGTAGAAACAGTGAAAGCTAAGGCATTCTTAATACAGTCCGTTTTAGCTGTTTTCTCCTTCTGCAAAAGCTTTGAAAGTAACAATATTGGTCAAAACGTAGTTGAGTGAATCAGGTTCTAAAACTAGACCTTATCCTTCATACCATAATGATAATGATGAAAAAAGGTCATTTGCTTGATAGAAAACATAGTTGAGTGATTCAGGTTCTACAACAACATCTAATCCTTCATACCATAATGATAATGATGAAAAAAGATCATTTGCTTGATAGAAACAGTGAAAGCTAAAGCATTCTTCATATAGTCCGTTTTAGCTGTTTTCTCCTTCTGCAAAAGCTTTGAAAGTAACAATATTGGTCAAAACGTAGTTGAGTGAATCGGGTTCTACAACAACACCTAATCCTTCATACCATAATGAAAATGATGAAAAAAGGTCATTTGCTTGATAGAAACAGTGAAAGCTAAGGCATTCTTAATACAGTCCGTTTTAGCTGTTTTCTCCTTCTGCAAAAGCTTTGAAAGTAACAATATTGGTCAAAACGTAGTTGAGTGAATCAGGTTCTAAAACTAGACCTTATCCTTCATACCATAATGATAATGATGAAAAAAGGTCATTTGCTTGATAGAAAACATAGTTGAGTGATTCAGGTTCTACAACAACATCTAATCCTTCATACCATAATGATAATGATGAAAAAAGATCATTTGCTTGATAGAAACAGTGAAAGCTAAAGCATTCTTCATATAGTCCGTTTTAGCTGTTTTCTCCTTCTGCAAAAGCTTTGAAAGTAACAATATTGGTCAAAACGTAGTTGAGTGAATCAGGTTCTACAACAACACCTAATCCTTCATACCATAATGATAATGATGAAAAAAGATCATTTGCTTGATAGAAACAGTGAAAGCTAAAGCATTCTTCATACAGTCCGTTTTAGCTGTTTTCTCTTTCTGCAAAAGCTTTGAAAGTAACAATATGGGTCAAAACGAAATTGAGTGAATCAGGTTCTAAAACTAGACCTTATCCTTCATACCATAATGATAATGATGAAAAAGGGTCATTTGCTTGATAGAAAACGTAGTTGAGTGAATCAGGTTCTACAACAACACCTAATCCTTCATACCATAATGATAATGATGAAAAAAGATCATTCGCTTGATAGAAACAGTGAAACCTAAAGCATTCTTCATATAGTCCGTTTTAGCTGTTTTCTCCTTCTGCAAAAGCTTTGAAAGTAACAATATTGGTCAAAACGTAGTTGAGTGAATCAGGTTCTACAACAACACCTAATCCTTCTTTCCATAATGATAATGATGAAAAAGGGTCATTTGCTTGATAGAAAACGTAGTTGAGTGAATCGGGTTCTACAACAACACCTAATCCTTCATACCATAATGAAAATTATGAAAAAAGGTCATTTGCTTGATAGAAACAGTGAAAGCTAAGGCATTCTTAATACAGTCCGTTTTAGCTGTTTTCTCCTTCTGCAAAAGCTTTGAAAGTAACAATATGGGTCAAAACGTAGTTGAGTGAATCAGGTTCTAAAACTAGACCTTATCCTTCATACCATAATGATAATGATGAAAAAAGGTCATTTGCTTGATAGAAAACATAGTTGAGTGATTCAGGTTCTACAACAACATCTAATCCTTCATACCATAATGATAATGATGAAAAAAGATCATTTGCTTGATAGAAACAGTGAAAGCTAAAGCATTCTTAATACAGTCCGTTTTAGCTGTTTTCTCCTTCTGCAAAAGCTTTGAAAGTAACAATATGGGTCAAAACGTAGTTGAGTGAATCAGGTTCTAAAACTAGACCTTATCCTTCATACCATAATGATAATGATGAAAAAGGGTCATTTGCTTGATAGAAAACGTAGTTGAGTGAATCAGGTTCTACAACAACATCTAATCCTTCATACCATAATGATAATGATGAAAAAAGATCATTTGCTTGATAGAAACAGTGAAAGCTAAAGCATTCTTAATATAGTCCGTTTTAGCTGTTTTCTCCTTCTGCAAAAGCTTTGAAAGTAACAATATTGGTCAAAACGTAGTTGAGTGAATCGGGTTCTACAACAACACCTAATCCTTCATACCATAATGAAAATTATGAAAAAAGGTCATTTGCTTGATAGAAAACATAGTTGAGTAATTCAGGTTCTATAACAACATCTAATCCTTCATACCATAATGATAATGATGAAAAAAGATCATTTGCTTGATAGAAACAGTGAAAGCTAAAGCATTCTTAATACAGTCCGTTTTAGCTGTTTTCTCCCTCTGCAAAAGCTTTGAAAGTAACAATATGGGTCAAAACGTAGTTGAGTGAATCAGGTTCTAAAACTAGTCCTTATCCTTCATACCATAATGATAATGATGAAAAAGGGTCATTTGCTTGATAGAAAACGTAGTTGAGTGAATCAGGTTCTACAACAACACCTAATCCTTCATACCATAATGATAATGATGAAAAAAGATCATTCGCTTGATAGAAACAGTGAAACCTAAAGCATTCTTCATATAGTCCGTTTTAGCTGTTTTCTCCTTCTGCAAAAGCTTTGAAAGTAACAATATTGGTCAAAACGTAGTTGAGTGAATCAGGTTCTACAACAACACCTAATCCTTCTTTCCATAATGATAATGATGAAAAAGGGTCATTTGCTTGATAGAAAACGTAGTTGAGTGAATCGGGTTCTACAACAACACCTAATCCTTCATACCATAATGAAAATTATGAAAAAAGGTCATTTGCTTGATAGAAACAGTGAAAGCTAAGGCATTCTTAATACAGTCCGTTTTAGCTGTTTTCTCCTTCTGCAAAAGCTTTGAAAGTAACAATATTGGTCAAAACGTAGTTGAGTGAATCAGGTTCTAAAACTAGACCTTATCCTTCATACCATAATGATAATGATGAAAAAAGGTCATTTGCTTGATAGAAAACATAGTTGAGTGATTCAGGTTCTACAACAACATCTAATCCTTCATACCATAATGATAATGATGAAAAAAGATCATTTGCTTGATAGAAACAGTGAAAGCTAAAGCATTCTTAATACAGTCCGTTTTAGCTGTTTTCTCCTTCTGCAAAAGCTTTGAAAGTAACAATATGGGTCAAAACGTAGTTGAGTGAATCAGGTTCTAAAACTAGACCTTATCCTTCATACCATAATGATAATGATGAAAAAGGGTCATTTGCTTGATAGAAAACGTAGTTAAGTGAATCAGGTTCTACAACAACACCTAATCCTTCATACCATAATGATAATGATGAAAAAAGATCATTCGCTTGATAGAAACAGTGAAACCTAAAGCATTCTTCATATAGTCCGTTTTAGCTGTTTTCTCCTTCTGCAAAAGCTTTGAAAGTAACAATATTGGTCAAAACGTAGTTGAGTGAATCAGGTTCTACAACAACACCTAATCCTTCTTTCCATAATGATAATGATGAAAAAGGGTCATTTGCTTGATAGAAAACGTAGTTGAGTGAATCGGGTTCTACAACAACACCTAATCCTTCATACCATAATGAAAATTATGAAAAAAGGTCATTTGCTTGATAGAAACAGTGAAAGCTAAGGCATTCTTAATACAGTCCGTTTTAGCTGTTTTCTCCTTCTGCAAAAGCTTTGAAAGTAACAATATTGGTCAAAACGTAGTTGAGTGAATCAGGTTCTAAAACTAGACCTTATCCTTCATACCATAATGATAATGATGAAAAAAGGTCATTTGCTTGATAGAAAACATAGTTGAGTGATTCAGGTTCTACAACAACACCTAATCCTTCATACCATAATGATAATGATGAAAAAAGATCATTTGCTTGATAGAAACAGTGAAAGCTAAAGCATTCTTCATACAGTCCGTTTTAGCTGTTTTCTCCTTCTGCAAAAGCTTTGAAAGTAACAATATGGGTCAAAACGTAGTTGAGTGAATCAGGTTCTAAAACTAGACCTTATCCTTCATACCATAATGATAATGATGAAAAAGGGTCATTTGCTTGATAGAAAACGTAGTTGAGTGAATCAGGTTCTACAACAACACCTAATCCTTCATACCATAATGATAATGATGAAAAAAGATCATTCGCTTGATAGAAACAGTGAAACCTAAAGCATTCTTCATATAGTCCGTTTTAGCTGTTTTCTCCTTCTGCAAAAGCTTTGAAAGTAACAATATTGGTCAAAACGTAGTTGAGTGAATCAGGTTCTACAACAACACCTAATCCTTCTTTCCATAATGATAATGATGAAAAAGGGTCATTTGCTTGATAGAAAACGTAGTTGAGTGAATCGGGTTCTACAACAACACCTAATCCTTCATACCATAATGAAAATTATGAAAAAAGGTCATTTGCTTGGTAGAAACAGTGAAAGCTAAGGCATTCTTAATACAGTCCGTTTTAGCTGTTTTCTCCTTCTGCAAAAGCTTTGAAAGTAACAATATTGGTCAAAACGTAGTTGAGTGAATCAGGTTCTAAAACTAGACCTTATCCTTCATACCATAATGATAATGATGAAAAAAGGTCATTTGCTTGATAGAAAACATAGTTGAGTGATTCAGGTTCTACAACAACATCTAATCCTTCATACCATAATGATAATGATGAAAAAAGATCATTTGCTTGATAGAAACAGTGAAAGCTAAAGCATTCTTCATATAGTCCGTTTTAGCTGTTTTCTCCTTCTGCAAAAGCTTTGAAAGTAACAATATTGGTCAAAACGTAGTTGAGTGAATCGGGTTCTACAACAACACCTAATCCTTCATACCATAATGAAAATGATGAAAAAAGGTCATTTGCTTGATAGAAACAGTGAAAGCTAAGGCATTCTTAATACAGTCCGTTTTAGCTGTTTTCTCCTTCTGCAAAAGCTTTGAAAGTAACAATATTGGTCAAAACGTAGTTGAGTGAATCAGGTTCTAAAACTAGACCTTATCCTTCATACCATAATGATAATGATGAAAAAAGGTCATTTGCTTGATAGAAAACATAGTTGAGTGATTCAGGTTCTACAACAACATCTAATCCTTCATACCATAATGATAATGATGAAAAAAGATCATTTGCTTGATAGAAACAGTGAAAGCTAAAGCATTCTTCATATAGTCCGTTTTAGCTGTTTTCTCCTTCTGCAAAAGCTTTGAAAGTAACAATATTGGTCAAAACGTAGTTGAGTGAATCAGGTTCTACAACAACACCTAATCCTTCATACCATAATGATAATGATGAAAAAAGATCATTTGCTTGATAGAAAACGTAGTTGAGTGAATCGGGTTCTACAACAACACCTAATCCTTCATACCATAATGAAAATTATGAAAAAAGGTCATTTGCTTGATAGAAACAGTGAAAGCTAAGGCATTCTTAATACAGTCCGTTTTAGCTGTTTTCTCCTTCTGCAAAAGCTTTGAAAGTAACAATATGGGTCAAAACGTAGTTGAGTGAATCAGGTTCTAAAACTAGACCTTATCCTTCATACCATAATGATAATGATGAAAAAAGGTCATTTGCTTGATAGAAAACATAGTTGAGTGATTCAGGTTCTACAACAACATCTAATCCTTCATACCATAATGATAATGATGAAAAAAGATCATTTGCTTGATAGAAACAGTGAAAGCTAAAGCATTCTTAATACAGTCCGTTTTAGCTGTTTTCTCCTTCTGCAAAAGCTTTGAAAGTAACAATATGGGTCAAAACGTAGTTGAGTGAATCAGGTTCTAAAACTAGACCTTATCCTTCATACCATAATGATAATGATGAAAAAGGGTCATTTGCTTGATAGAAAACGTAGTTGAGTGAATCAGGTTCTACAACAACATCTAATCCTTCATACCATAATGATAATGATGAAAAAAGATCATTTGCTTGATAGAAACAGTGAAAGCTAAAGCATTCTTAATATAGTCCGTTTTAGCTGTTTTCTCCTTCTGCAAAAGCTTTGAAAGTAACAATATTGGTCAAAACGTAGTTGAGTGAATCGGGTTCTACAACAACACCTAATCCTTCATACCATAATGAAAATTATGAAAAAAGGTCATTTGCTTGATAGAAAACATAGTTGAGTAATTCAGGTTCTATAACAACATCTAATCCTTCATACCATAATGATAATGATGAAAAAAGATCATTTGCTTGATAGAAACAGTGAAAGCTAAAGCATTCTTAATACAGTCCGTTTTAGCTGTTTTCTCCCTCTGCAAAAGCTTTGAAAGTAACAATATGGGTCAAAACGTAGTTGAGTGAATCAGGTTCTAAAACTAGTCCTTATCCTTCATACCATAATGATAATGATGAAAAAGGGTCATTTGCTTGATAGAAAACGTAGTTGAGTGAATCAGGTTCTACAACAACACCTAATCCTTCATACCATAATGATAATGATGAAAAAAGATCATTCGCTTGATAGAAACAGTGAAACCTAAAGCATTCTTCATATAGTCCGTTTTAGCTGTTTTCTCCTTCTGCAAAAGCTTTGAAAGTAACAATATTGGTCAAAACGTAGTTGAGTGAATCAGGTTCTACAACAACACCTAATCCTTCTTTCCATAATGATAATGATGAAAAAGGGTCATTTGCTTGATAGAAAACGTAGTTGAGTGAATCGGGTTCTACAACAACACCTAATCCTTCATACCATAATGAAAATTATGAAAAAAGGTCATTTGCTTGATAGAAACAGTGAAAGCTAAGGCATTCTTAATACAGTCCGTTTTAGCTGTTTTCTCCTTCTGCAAAAGCTTTGAAAGTAACAATATTGGTCAAAACGTAGTTGAGTGAATCAGGTTCTAAAACTAGACCTTATCCTTCATACCATAATGATAATGATGAAAAAAGGTCATTTGCTTGATAGAAAACATAGTTGAGTGATTCAGGTTCTACAACAACATCTAATCCTTCATACCATAATGATAATGATGAAAAAAGATCATTTGCTTGATAGAAACAGTGAAAGCTAAAGCATTCTTAATACAGTCCGTTTTAGCTGTTTTCTCCTTCTGCAAAAGCTTTGAAAGTAACAATATGGGTCAAAACGTAGTTGAGTGAATCAGGTTCTAAAACTAGACCTTATCCTTCATACCATAATGATAATGATGAAAAAGGGTCATTTGCTTGATAGAAAACGTAGTTAAGTGAATCAGGTTCTACAACAACACCTAATCCTTCATACCATAATGATAATGATGAAAAAAGATCATTCGCTTGATAGAAACAGTGAAACCTAAAGCATTCTTCATATAGTCCGTTTTAGCTGTTTTCTCCTTCTGCAAAAGCTTTGAAAGTAACAATATTGGTCAAAACGTAGTTGAGTGAATCAGGTTCTACAACAACACCTAATCCTTCTTTCCATAATGATAATGATGAAAAAGGGTCATTTGCTTGATAGAAAACGTAGTTGAGTGAATCGGGTTCTACAACAACACCTAATCCTTCATACCATAATGAAAATTATGAAAAAAGGTCATTTGCTTGATAGAAACAGTGAAAGCTAAGGCATTCTTAATACAGTCCGTTTTAGCTGTTTTCTCCTTCTGCAAAAGCTTTGAAAGTAACAATATTGGTCAAAACGTAGTTGAGTGAATCAGGTTCTAAAACTAGACCTTATCCTTCATACCATAATGATAATGATGAAAAAAGGTCATTTGCTTGATAGAAAACATAGTTGAGTGATTCAGGTTCTACAACAACACCTAATCCTTCATACCATAATGATAATGATGAAAAAAGATCATTTGCTTGATAGAAACAGTGAAAGCTAAAGCATTCTTCATACAGTCCGTTTTAGCTGTTTTCTCCTTCTGCAAAAGCTTTGAAAGTAACAATATGGGTCAAAACGTAGTTGAGTGAATCAGGTTCTAAAACTAGACCTTATCCTTCATACCATAATGATAATGATAAAAAAGGGTCATTTGCTTGATAGAAAACGTAGTTGAGTGAATCAGGTTCTACAACAACACCTAATCCTTCATACCATAATGATAATGATAAAAAAGGGTCATTTGCTTGATAGAAAACATAGTTGAGTGATTCAGGTTCTATAACAACATCTAATCCTTCATACCATAATGATAATGATGAAAAAAGATCATTTGCTTGATAGAAACAGTGAAAGCTAAAGCATTCTTAATACAGTCCGTTTTAGCTGTTTTCTCCTTCTGCAAAAGCTTTGAAAGTAACAATATGGGTCAAAACGTAGTTGAGTGAATCAGGTTCTAAAACTAGACCTTATCCTTCATACCATAATGATAATGATAAAAAAGGGTCATTTGCTTGATAGAAAACGTAGTTGAGTGAATCAGGTTCTACAACAACACCTAATCCTTCATACCATAATGATAATGATAAAAAAGGGTCATTTGCTTGATAGAAAACGTAGTTGAGTGAATCAGGTTCTACAACAACACCTAATCCTTCATACCATAATGATAATGATGAAAAAGGGTCATTTGCTTGATAGAAAACGTAGTTGAGTGAATCGGGTTCTACAACAACACCTAATCCTTCATACCATAATGAAAATTATGAAAAAAGGTCATTTGCTTGATAGAAACAGTGAAAGCTAAGGCATTCTTAATACAGTCCGTTTTAGCTGTTTTCTCCTTCTGCAAAAGCTTTGAAAGTAACAATATTGGTCAAAACGTAGTTGAGTGAATCAGGTTCTAAAACTAGACCTTATCCTTCATACCATAATGATAATGATGAAAAAAGGTCATTTGCTTGATAGAAAACATAGTTGAGTGATTCAGGTTCTACAACAACATCTAATCCTTCATACCATAATGATAATGATGAAAAAAGATCATTTGCTTGATAGAAACAGTGAAAGCTAAAGCATTCTTAATACAGTCCGTTTTAGCTGTTTTCTCCTTCTGCAAAAGCTTTGAAAGTAACAATATGGGTCAAAACGTAGTTGAGTGAATCAGGTTCTAAAACTAGACCTTATCCTTCATACCATAATGATAATGATGAAAAAGGGTCATTTGCTTGATAGAAAACGTAGTTGAGTGAATCAGGTTCTACAACAACACCTAATCCTTCATACCATAATGATAATGATGAAAAAAGATCATTTGCTTGATAGAAACAGTGAAAGCTAAAGCATTCTTAATACAGTCCGTTTTAGCTGTTTTCTCCTTCTGCAAAAGCTTTGAAAGTAACAATATTGGTCAAAACGTAGTTGAGTGAATCAGGTTCTACAACAACACCTAATCCTTCTTTCCATAATGATAATGATGAAAAAGGGTCATTTGCTTGATAGAAAACGTAGTTGAGTGAATCGGGTTCTACAACACCTAATCCTTCATACCATAATGAAAATTATGAAAAAAGGTCATTTGCTTGATAGAAACAGTGAAAGCTAAGGCATTCTTAATACAGTCCGTTTTAGCTGTTTTCTCCTTCTGCAAAAGCTTTGAAAGTAACAATATTGGTCAAAACGTAGTTGAGTGAATCAGGTTCTAAAACTAGACCTTATCCTTCATACCATAATGATAATGATGAAAAAAGGTCATTTGCTTGATAGAAAACATAGTTGAGTGATTCAGGTTCTACAACAACACCTAATCCTTCATACCATAATGATAATGATGAAAAAAGATCATTTGCTTGATAGAAACAGTGAAAGCTAAAGCATTCTTCATACAGTCCGTTTTAGCTGTTTTCTCTTTCTGCAAAAGCTTTGAAAGTAACAATATGGGTCAAAACGAAATTGAGTGAATCAGGTTCTAAAACTAGACCTTATCCTTCATACCATAATGATAATGATGAAAAAGGGTCATTTGCTTGATAGAAAACATAGTTGAGTGAATCAGGTTCTAGAACAACGCCTAATCCTTCTTTCCATAATGATAATGATGAAAAAGGGTCATTTGCTTGATAGAAAACGTAGTTGAGTGAATCGGGTTCTACAACAACACCTAATCCTTCATACCATAATGAAAATGATGAAAAAGGGTCATTTGCTTGATAGAAACAGTGAAAGCTAAGGCATTCTTCATACAGTCCATTTTAGCTGTTTTCTCTTTCTGCAAAAGCTTTGAAAGTAACAATATGGGTCAAAACGTAGTTGAGTGAATCAGGTTCTAAAACTAGACCTTATCCTTCATACCATAATGATAATGATGAAAAAGGGTCATTTGCTTGATAGAAAACGTAGTTGAGTGAATCGGGTTCTACAACAACACCTAATCCTTCATACCATAATGAAAATGATGAAAAAAGGTCATTTGCTTGATAGAAACAGTGAAAGGTAAGGCATTCTTAATACAGTCCGTTTCAGCTGTTTTCTCCTTCTGCAAAAGCTTTGAAAGTAACAATATTGGTCAAAACGTAGTTGAGTGAATCAGGTTCTAAAACTAGACCTTATCCTTCATACCATAATGATAATGATGAAAAAAGGTCATTTGCTTGATAGAAAACATAGTTGAGTGATTCAGGTTCTATAACAACATCTAATCCTTCATACCATAATGATAATGATGAAAAAAGATCATTTGCTTGATAGAAACAGTGAAAGCTAAAGCATTCTTAATACAGTCCGTTTTAGCTGTTTTCTCCTTCTGCAAAAGCTTTGAAAGTAACAATATGGGTCAAAACGTAGTTGAGTGAATCAGGTTCTAAAACTAGACCTTATCCTTCATACCATAATGATAATGATAAAAAAGGGTCATTTGCTTGATAGAAAACGTAGTTGAGTGAATCAGGTTCTACAACAACACCTAATCCTTCATACCATAATGATAATGATAAAAAAGGGTCATTTGCTTGATAGAAAACATAGTTGAGTGATTCAGGTTCTATAACAACATCTAATCCTTCATACCATAATGATAATGATGAAAAAAGATCATTTGCTTGATAGAAACAGTGAAAGCTAAAGCATTCTTAATACAGTCCGTTTTAGCTGTTTTCTCCTTCTGCAAAAGCTTTGAAAGTAACAATATGGGTCAAAACGTAGTTGAGTGAATCAGGTTCTAAAACTAGACCTTATCCTTCATACCATAATGATAATGATAAAAAAGGGTCATTTGCTTGATAGAAAACGTAGTTGAGTGAATCAGGTTCTACAACAACACCTAATCCTTCATACCATAATGATAATGATAAAAAAGGGTCATTTGCTTGATAGAAAACGTAGTTGAGTGAATCAGGTTCTACAACAACACCTAATCCTTCATACCATAATGATAATGATGAAAAAGGGTCATTTGCTTGATAGAAAACGTAGTTGAGTGAATCGGGTTCTACAACAACACCTAATCCTTCATACCATAATGAAAATTATGAAAAAAGGTCATTTGCTTGATAGAAACAGTGAAAGCTAAGGCATTCTTAATACAGTCCGTTTTAGCTGTTTTCTCCTTCTGCAAAAGCTTTGAAAGTAACAATATGGGTCAAAACGTAGTTGAGTGAATCAGGTTCTAAAACTAGACCTTATCCTTCATACCATAATGATAATGATGAAAAAAGGTCATTTGCTTGATAGAAAACATAGTTGAGTGATTCAGGTTCTACAACAACATCTAATCCTTCATACCATAATGATAATGATGAAAAAAGATCATTTGCTTGATAGAAACAGTGAAAGCTAAAGCATTCTTAATACAGTCCGTTTTAGCTGTTTTCTCCTTCTGCAAAAGCTTTGAAAGTAACAATATGGGTCAAAACGTAGTTGAGTGAATCAGGTTCTAAAACTAGACCTTATCCTTCATACCATAATGATAATGATGAAAAAGGGTCATTTGCTTGATAGAAAACGTAGTTGAGTGAATCAGGTTCTACAACAACATCTAATCCTTCATACCATAATGATAATGATGAAAAAAGATCATTTGCTTGATAGAAACAGTGAAAGCTAAAGCATTCTTAATATAGTCCGTTTTAGCTGTTTTCTCCTTCTGCAAAAGCTTTGAAAGTAACAATATTGGTCAAAACGTAGTTGAGTGAATCGGGTTCTACAACAACACCTAATCCTTCATACCATAATGAAAATTATGAAAAAAGGTCATTTGCTTGATAGAAAACATAGTTGAGTAATTCAGGTTCTATAACAACATCTAATCCTTCATACCATAATGATAATGATGAAAAAAGATCATTTGCTTGATAGAAACAGTGAAAGCTAAAGCATTCTTAATACAGTCCGTTTTAGCTGTTTTCTCCCTCTGCAAAAGCTTTGAAAGTAACAATATGGGTCAAAACGTAGTTGAGTGAATCAGGTTCTAAAACTAGTCCTTATCCTTCATACCATAATGATAATGATGAAAAAGGGTCATTTGCTTGATAGAAAACGTAGTTGAGTGAATCAGGTTCTACAACAACACCTAATCCTTCATACCATAATGATAATGATGAAAAAAGATCATTCGCTTGATAGAAACAGTGAAACCTAAAGCATTCTTCATATAGTCCGTTTTAGCTGTTTTCTCCTTCTGCAAAAGCTTTGAAAGTAACAATATTGGTCAAAACGTAGTTGAGTGAATCAGGTTCTACAACAACACCTAATCCTTCTTTCCATAATGATAATGATGAAAAAGGGTCATTTGCTTGATAGAAAACGTAGTTGAGTGAATCGGGTTCTACAACAACACCTAATCCTTCATACCATAATGAAAATTATGAAAAAAGGTCATTTGCTTGATAGAAACAGTGAAAGCTAAGGCATTCTTAATACAGTCCGTTTTAGCTGTTTTCTCCTTCTGCAAAAGCTTTGAAAGTAACAATATTGGTCAAAACGTAGTTGAGTGAATCAGGTTCTACAACAACACCTAATCCTTCTTTCCATAATGATAATGATGAAAAAGGGTCATTTGCTTGATAGAAAACGTAGTTGAGTGAATCGGGTTCTACAACAACACCTAATCCTTCATACCATAATGAAAATTATGAAAAAAGGTCATTTGCTTGATAGAAACAGTGAAAGCTAAGGCATTCTTAATACAGTCCGTTTTAGCTGTTTTCTCCTTCTGCAAAAGCTTTGAAAGTAACAATATTGGTCAAAACGTAGTTGAGTGAATCAGGTTCTAAAACTAGACCTTATCCTTCATACCATAATGATAATGATGAAAAAAGGTCATTTGCTTGATAGAAAACATAGTTGAGTGATTCAGGTTCTACAACAACACCTAATCCTTCATACCATAATGATAATGATGAAAAAAGATCATTTGCTTGATAGAAACAGTGAAAGCTAAAGCATTCTTCATACAGTCCGTTTTAGCTGTTTTCTCTTTCTGCAAAAGCTTTGAAAGTAACAATATGGGTCAAAACGAAATTGAGTGAATCAGGTTCTAAAACTAGACCTTATCCTTCATACCATAATGATAATGATGAAAAAGGGTCATTTGCTTGATAGAAAACATAGTTGAGTGAATCAGGTTCTAGAACAACGCCTAATCCTTCTTTCCATAATAATAATGATGAAAAAGGGTCATTTGCTTGATAGAAAACGTAGTTGAGTGAATCGGGTTCTACAACAACACCTAATCCTTCATACCATAATGAAAATGATGAAAAAGGGTCATTTGCTTGATAGAAACAGTGAAAGCTAAGGCATTCTTCATACAGTCCATTTTAGCTGTTTTCTCTTTCTGCAAAAGCTTTGAAAGTAACAATATGGGTCAAAACGTAGTTGAGTGAATCAGGTTCTAAAACTAGACCTTATCCTTCATACCATAATGATAATGATGAAAAAGGGTCATTTGCTTGATAGAAAACGTAGTTGAGTGAATCGGGTTCTACAACAACACCTAATCCTTCATACCATAATGAAAATGATGAAAAAAGGTCATTTGCTTGATAGAAACAGTGAAAGGTAAGGCATTCTTAATACAGTCCGTTTCAGCTGTTTTCTCCTTCTGCAAAAGCTTTGAAAGTAACAATATTGGTCAAAACGTAGTTGAGTGAATCAGGTTCTAAAACTAGACCTTATCCTTCATACCATAATGATAATGATGAAAAAGGGTCATTTGCTTGATAGAAAACGTAGTTGAGTGATTCAGGTTCTATAACAACATCTAATCCTTCATACCATAATGATAATGATGAAAAAAGATCATTTGCTTGATAGAAACAGTGAAAGCTAAAGCATTCTTAATACAGTCCGTTTTAGCTGTTTTCTCCTTCTGCAAAAGCTTTGAAAGTAACAATATGGGTCAAAACGTAGTTGAGTGAATCAGGTTCTAAAACTAGACCTTATCCTTCATACCATAATGATAATGATAAAAAAGGGTCATTTGCTTGATAGAAAACGTAGTTGAGTGAATCAGGTTCTACAACAACACCTAATCCTTCATACCATAATGATAATGATAAAAAAGGGTCATTTGCTTGATAGAAAACATAGTTGAGTGATTCAGGTTCTATAACAACATCTAATCCTTCATACCATAATGATAATGATGAAAAAAGATCATTTGCTTGATAGAAACAGTGAAAGCTAAAGCATTCTTAATACAGTCCGTTTTAGCTGTTTTCTCCTTCTGCAAAAGCTTTGAAAGTAACAATATGGGTCAAAACGTAGTTGAGTGAATCAGGTTCTAAAACTAGACCTTATCCTTCATACCATAATGATAATGATAAAAAAGGGTCATTTGCTTGATAGAAAACGTAGTTGAGTGAATCAGGTTCTACAACAACACCTAATCCTTCATACCATAATGATAATGATAAAAAAGGGTCATTTGCTTGATAGAAAACGTAGTTGAGTGAATCAGGTTCTACAACAACACCTAATCCTTCATACCATAATGATAATGATGAAAAAGGGTCATTTGCTTGATAGAAAACGTAGTTGAGTGAATCGGGTTCTACAACAACACCTAATCCTTCATACCATAATGAAAATTATGAAAAAAGGTCATTTGCTTGATAGAAACAGTGAAAGCTAAGGCATTCTTAATACAGTCCGTTTTAGCTGTTTTCTCCTTCTGCAAAAGCTTTGAAAGTAACAATATTGGTCAAAACGTAGTTGAGTGAATCAGGTTCTAAAACTAGACCTTATCCTTCATACCATAATGATAATGATGAAAAAAGGTCATTTGCTTGATAGAAAACATAGTTGAGTGATTCAGGTTCTACAACAACATCTAATCCTTCATACCATAATGATAATGATGAAAAAAGATCATTTGCTTGATAGAAACAGTGAAAGCTAAAGCATTCTTAATACAGTCCGTTTTAGCTGTTTTCTCCTTCTGCAAAAGCTTTGAAAGTAACAATATGGGTCAAAACGTAGTTGAGTGAATCAGGTTCTAAAACTAGACCTTATCCTTCATACCATAATGATAATGATGAAAAAGGGTCATTTGCTTGATAGAAAACGTAGTTGAGTGAATCAGGTTCTACAACAACACCTAATCCTTCATACCATAATGATAATGATGAAAAAAGATCATTTGCTTGATAGAAACAGTGAAAGCTAAAGCATTCTTAATACAGTCCGTTTTAGCTGTTTTCTCCTTCTGCAAAAGCTTTGAAAGTAACAATATTGGTCAAAACGTAGTTGAGTGAATCAGGTTCTAAAACTAGACCTTATCCTTCATACCATAATGATAATAATGAAAAAGGGTCATTTGCTTGATAGAAAACGTAGTTGAGTGAATCAGGTTCTACAACAACACCTAATCCTTCATACCATAATGATAATGATGAAAAAAGATCATTTGCTTGATAGAAACAGTGAAAGCTAAAGCATTCTTAATACAGTCCGTTTTAGCTGTTTTCTCCTTCTGCAAAAGCTTTGAAAGTAACAATATTGGTCAAAACGTAGTTGAGTGAATCAGGTTCTAAAACTAGACCTTATCCTTCATACCATAATGATAATGATGAAAAAGGGTCATTTGCTTGATAGAAAACGTAGTTGAGTGAATCAGGTTCTACAACAACACCTAATCCTTCATACCATAATGATAATGATGAAAAAAGATCATTCGCTTGATAGAAACAGTGAAACCTAAAGCATTCTTCATATAGTCCGTTTTAGCTGTTTTCTCCTTCTGCAAAAGGAGTTGAGTGAATCGGGTTCTACAACAACACCTAATCCTTCATACCATAATGATAATGATGAAAAAAGATCATTTGCTTGATAGAAACAGTGAAAGCTAAAGCATTCTTAATACAGTCCGTTTTAGCTGTTTTCTCCTTCTGCAAAAGCTTTGAAAGTAACAATATTGGTCAAAACGTAGTTGAGTGAATCAGGTTCTAAAACTAGACCTTATTCTTCATACCATAATGATAATGATGAAAAAGGGTCATTTGCTTGATAGAAAACGTAGTTGAGTGAATCAGGTTCTACAACAACACCTAATCCTTCATACCATAATGATAATGATGAAAAAAGATCATTTGCTTGATAGAAACAGTGAAAGCTAAAGCATTCTTAATACAGTCCGTTTTAGCTGTTTTCTCCTTCTGCAAAAGCTTTGAAAGTAACAATATTGGTCAAAACGTAGTTGAGTGAATCAGGTTCTAAAACTAGACCTTATCCTTCATACCATAATGATAATGATGAAAAAGGGTCATTTGCTTGATAGAAAACGTAGTTGAGTGAATCAGGTTCTACAACAACACCTAATCCTTCATACCATAATGATAATGATGAAAAAAGATCATTCGCTTGATAGAAACAGTGAAACCTAAAGCATTCTTCATATAGTCCGTTTTAGCTGTTTTCTCCTTCTGCAAAAGGAGTTGAGTGAATCGGGTTCTACAACAACACCTAATCCTTCATACCATAATGATAATGATGAAAAAAGATCATTTGCTTGATAGAAACAGTGAAAGCTAAAGCATTCTTAATACAGTCCGTTTTAGCTGTTTTCTCCTTCTGCAAAAGCTTTGAAAGTAACAATATGGGTCAAAACGTAGTTGAGTGAATCAGGTTCTAAAACTAGTCCTTATCCTTCATACCATAATGATAATGATGAAAAAGGGTCATTTGCTTGATAGAAAACGTAGTTGAGTGAATCAGGTTCTACAACAACACCTAATCCTTCATACCATAATGATAATGATGAAAAAAGATCATTCGCTTGATAGAAACAGTGAAACCTAAAGCATTCTTCATATAGTCCGTTTTAGCTGTTTTCTCCTTCTGCAAAAGCTTTGAAAGTAACAATATTGGTCAAAACGTAGTTGAGTGAATCAGGTTCTACAACAACACCTAATCCTTCTTTCCATCATGATAATGATGAAAAAGGGTCATTTGCTTGATAGAAAACGTAGTTGAGTGAATCGGGTTCTACAACAACACCTAATCCTTCATACCATAATGAAAATTATGAAAAAAGGTCATTTGCTTGATAGAAACAGTGAAAGCTAAGGCATTCTTAATACAGTCCGTTTTAGCTGTTTTCTCCTTCTGCAAAAGCTTTGAAAGTAACAATATTGGTCAAAACGTAGTTGAGTGAATCAGGTTCTAAAACTAGACCTTATCCTTCATACCATAATGATAATGATGAAAAAAGGTCATTTGCTTGATAGAAAACATAGTTGAGTGATTCAGGTTCTACAACAACATCTAATCCTTCATACCATAATGATAATGATGAAAAAAGATCATTTGCTTGATAGAAACAGTGAAAGCTAAAGCATTCTTAATACAGTCCGTTTTAGCTGTTTTCTCCTTCTGCAAAAGCTTTGAAAGTAACAATATGGGTCAAAACGTAGTTGAGTGAATCAGGTTCTAAAACTAGACCTTATCCTTCATACCATAATGATAATGATGAAAAAGGGTCATTTGCTTGATAGAAAACGTAGTTGAGTGAATCAGGTTCTACAACAACACCTAATCCTTCATACCATAATGATAATGATGAAAAAAGATCATTCGCTTGATAGAAACAGTGAAACCTAAAGCATTCTTCATATAGTCCGTTTTAGCTGTTTTCTCCTTCTGCAAAAGCTTTGAAAGTAACAATATTGGTCAAAACGTAGTTGAGTGAATCAGGTTCTACAACAACACCTAATCCTTCTTTCCATAATGATAATGATGAAAAAGGGTCATTTGCTTGATAGAAAACGTAGTTGAGTGAATCGGGTTCTACAACAACACCTAATCCTTCATACCATAATGAAAATTATGAAAAAAGGTCATTTGCTTGATAGAAACAGTGAAAGCTAAGGCATTCTTAATACAGTCCGTTTTAGCTGTTTTCTCCTTCTGCAAAAGCTTTGAAAGTAACAATATTGGTCAAAACGTAGTTGAGTGAATCAGGTTCTAAAACTAGACCTTATCCTTCATACCATAATGATAATGATGAAAAAAGGTCATTTGCTTGATAGAAAACATAGTTGAGTGATTCAGGTTCTACAACAACACCTAATCCTTCATACCATAATGATAATGATGAAAAAAGATCATTTGCTTGATAGAAACAGTGAAAGCTAAAGCATTCTTCATACAGTCCGTTTTAGCTGTTTTCTCTTTCTGCAAAAGCTTTGAAAGTAACAATATGGGTCAAAACGAAATTGAGTGAATCAGGTTCTAAAACTAGACCTTATCCTTCATACCATAATGATAATGATGAAAAAGGGTCATTTGCTTGATAGAAAACATAGTTGAGTGAATCAGGTTCTAGAACAACGCCTAATCCTTCTTTCCATAATGATAATGATGAAAAAGGGTCATTTGCTTGATAGAAAACGTAGTTGAGTGAATCGGGTTCTACAACAACACCTAATCCTTCATACCATAATGAAAATGATGAAAAAGGGTCATTTGCTTGATAGAAACAGTGAAAGCTAAGGCATTCTTCATACAGTCCATTTTAGCTGTTTTCTCTTTCTGCAAAAGCTTTGAAAGTAACAATATGGGTCAAAACGTAGTTGAGTGAATCAGGTTCTAAAACTAGACCTTATCCTTCATACCATAATGATAATGATGAAAAAGGGTCATTTGCTTGATAGAAAACGTAGTTGAGTGAATCGGGTTCTACAACAACACCTAATCCTTCATACCATAATGAAAATGATGAAAAAAGGTCATTTGCTTGATAGAAACAGTGAAAGGTAAGGCATTCTTAATACAGTCCGTTTCAGCTGTTTTCTCCTTCTGCAAAAGCTTTGAAAGTAACAATATTGGTCAAAACGTAGTTGAGTGAATCAGGTTCTAAAACTAGACCTTATCCTTCATACCATAATGATAATGATGAAAAAAGGTCATTTGCTTGATAGAAAACATAGTTGAGTGATTCAGGTTCTATAACAACATCTAATCCTTCATACCATAATGATAATGATGAAAAAAGATCATTTGCTTGATAGAAACAGTGAAAGCTAAAGCATTCTTAATACAGTCCGTTTTAGCTGTTTTCTCCTTCTGCAAAAGCTTTGAAAGTAACAATATGGGTCAAAACGTAGTTGAGTGAATCAGGTTCTAAAACTAGACCTTATCCTTCATACCATAATGATAATGATAAAAAAGGGTCATTTGCTTGATAGAAAACGTAGTTGAGTGAATCAGGTTCTACAACAACACCTAATCCTTCATACCATAATGATAATGATAAAAAAGGGTCATTTGCTTGATAGAAAACGTAGTTGAGTGAATCAGGTTCTACAACAACACCTAATCCTTCATACCATAATGATAATGATGAAAAAGGGTCATTTGCTTGATAGAAAACGTAGTTGAGTGAATCGGGTTCTACAACAACACCTAATCCTTCATACCATAATGAAAATTATGAAAAAAGGTCATTTGCTTGATAGAAACAGTGAAAGCTAAGGCATTCTTAATACAGTCCGTTTTAGCTGTTTTCTCCTTCTGCAAAAGCTTTGAAAGTAACAATATTGGTCAAAACGTAGTTGAGTGAATCAGGTTCTAAAACTAGACCTTATCCTTCATACCATAATGATAATGATGAAAAAAGGTCATTTGCTTGATAGAAAACATAGTTGAGTGATTCAGGTTCTACAACAACATCTAATCCTTCATACCATAATGATAATGATGAAAAAAGATCATTTGCTTGATAGAAACAGTGAAAGCTAAAGCATTCTTAATACAGTCCGTTTTAGCTGTTTTCTCCTTCTGCAAAAGCTTTGAAAGTAACAATATGGGTCAAAACGTAGTTGAGTGAATCAGGTTCTAAAACTAGACCTTATCCTTCATACCATAATGATAATGATGAAAAAGGGTCATTTGCTTGATAGAAAACGTAGTTGAGTGAATCAGGTTCTACAACAACACCTAATCCTTCATACCATAATGATAATGATGAAAAAAGATCATTCGCTTGATAGAAACAGTGAAACCTAAAGCATTCTTCATATAGTCCGTTTTAGCTTTTTTCTCCTTCTGCAAAAGCTTTGAAAGTAACAATATTGGTCAAAACGTAGTTGAGTGAATCAGGTTCTACAACAACACCTAATCCTTCTTTCCATAATGATAATGATAAAAAAGGGTCATTTGCTTGATAGAAAACGTAGTTGAGTGAATCGGGTTCTACAACAACACCTAATCCTTCATACCATAATGATAATGATGAAAAAAGATCATTTGCTTGATAGAAACAGTGAAAGCTAAAGCATTCTTAATACAGTCCGTTTTAGCTGTTTTCTCCTTCTGCAAAAGCTTTGAAAGTAACAATATTGGTCAAAACGTAGTTGAGTGAATCAGGTTCTAAAACTAGACCTTATCCTTCATACCATAATGATAATGATGAAAAAGGGTCATTTGCTTGATAGAAAACGTAGTTGAGTGAATCAGGTTCTACAACAACACCTAATCCTTCATACCATAATGATAATGATGAAAAAAGATCATTTGCTTGATAGAAACAGTGAAAGCTAAAGCATTCTTAATACAGTCCGTTTTAGCTGTTTTCTCCTTCTGCAAAAGCTTTGAAAGTAACAATATTGGTCAAAACGTAGTTGAGTGAATCAGGTTCTAAAACTAGACCTTATCCTTCATACCATAATGATAATGATGAAAAAGGGTCATTTGCTTGATAGAAAACGTAGTTGAGTGAATCAGGTTCTACAACAACACCTAATCCTTCATACCATAATGATAATGATGAAAAAAGATCATTCGCTTGATAGAAACAGTGAAACCTAAAGCATTCTTCATATAGTCCGTTTTAGCTGTTTTCTCCTTCTGCAAAAGGAGTTGAGTGAATCGGGTTCTACAACAACACCTAATCCTTCATACCATAATGATAATGATGAAAAAAGATCATTTGCTTGATAGAAACAGTGAAAGCTAAAGCATTCTTAATACAGTCCGTTTTAGCTGTTTTCTCCTTCTGCAAAAGCTTTGAAAGTAACAATATTGGTCAAAACGTAGTTGAGTGAATCAGGTTCTAAAACTAGACCTTATTCTTCATACCATAATGATAATGATGAAAAAGGGTCATTTGCTTGATAGAAAACGTAGTTGAGTGAATCAGGTTCTACAACAACACCTAATCCTTCATACCATAATGATAATGATGAAAAAAGATCATTCGCTTGATAGAAACAGTGAAACCTAAAGCATTCTTCATATAGTCCGTTTTAGCTGTTTTCTCCTTCTGCAAAAGGAGTTGAGTGAATCGGGTTCTACAACAACACCTAATCCTTCATACCATAATGATAATGATGAAAAAAGATCATTTGCTTGATAGAAACAGTGAAAGCTAAAGCATTCTTAATACAGTCCGTTTTAGCTGTTTTCTCCTTCTGCAAAAGCTTTGAAAGTAACAATATTGGTCAAAACGTAGTTGAGTGAATCAGGTTCTAAAACTAGACCTTATCCTTCATACCATAATGATAATGATGAAAAAGGGTCATTTGCTTGATAGAAAACGTAGTTGAGTGAATCAGGTTCTACAACAACACCTAATCCTTCATACCATAATGATAATGATGAAAAAAGATCATTCGCTTGATAGAAACAGTGAAACCTAAAGCATTCTTCATATAGTCCGTTTTAGCTGTTTTCTCCTTCTGCAAAAGGAGTTGAGTGAATCGGGTTCTACAACAACACCTAATCCTTCATACCATAATGATAATGATGAAAAAAGATCATTTGCTTGATAGAAACAGTGAAAGCTAAAGCATTCTTAATACAGTCCGTTTTAGCTGTTTTCTCCTTCTGCAAAAGCTTTGAAAGTAACAATATTGGTCAAAACGTAGTTGAGTGAATCAGGTTCTAAAACTAGACCTTATTCTTCATACCATAATGATAATGATGAAAAAGGGTCATTTGCTTGATAGAAAACGTAGTTGAGTGAATCAGGTTCTACAACAACACCTAATCCTTCATACCATAATGATAATGATGAAAAAAGATCATTTGCTTGATAGAAACAGTGAAAGCTAAAGCATTCTTAATACAGTCCGTTTTAGCTGTTTTCTCCTTCTGCAAAAGCTTTGAAAGTAACAATATTGGTCAAAACGTAGTTGAGTGAATCAGGTTCTAAAACTAGACCTTATCCTTCATACCATAATGATAATGATGAAAAAGGGTCATTTGCTTGATAGAAAACGTAGTTGAGTGAATCAGGTTCTACAACAACACCTAATCCTTCATACCATAATGATAATGATGAAAAAAGATCATTCGCTTGATAGAAACAGTGAAACCTAAAGCATTCTTCATATAGTCCGTTTTAGCTGTTTTCTCCTTCTGCAAAAGGAGTTGAGTGAATCGGGTTCTACAACAACACCTAATCCTTCATACCATAATGATAATGATGAAAAAAGATCATTTGCTTGATAGAAACAGTGAAAGCTAAAGCATTCTTAATACAGTCCGTTTTAGCTGTTTTCTCCTTCTGCAAAAGCTTTGAAAGTAACAATATTGGTCAAAACGTAGTTGAGTGAATCAGGTTCTAAAACTAGACCTTATCCTTCATACCATAATGATAATGATGAAAAAGGGTCATTTGCTTGATAGAAAACGTAGTTGAGTGAATCAGGTTCTACAACAACACCTAATCCTTCATACCATAATGATAATGATGAAAAAAGATCATTCGCTTGATAGAAACAGTGAAACCTAAAGCATTCTTCATATAGTCCGTTTTAGCTGTTTTCTCCTTCTGCAAAAGGAGTTGAGTGAATCGGGTTCTACAACAACACCTAATCCTTCATACCATAATGATAATGATGAAAAAAGATCATTTGCTTGATAGAAACAGTGAAAGCTAAAGCATTCTTAATACAGTCCGTTTTAGCTGTTTTCTCCTTCTGCAAAAGCTTTGAAAGTAACAATATTGGTCAAAACGTAGTTGAGTGAATCAGGTTCTAAAACTAGACCTTATCCTTCATACCATAATGATAATGATGAAAAAGGGTCATTTGCTTGATAGAAAACGTAGTTGAGTGAATCAGGTTCTACAACAACACCTAATCCTTCATACCATAATGATAATGATGAAAAAAGATCATTTGCTTGATAGAAACAGTGAAAGCTAAAGCATTCTTAATACAGTCCGTTTTAGCTGTTTTCTCCTTCTGCAAAAGCTTTGAAAGTAACAATATTGGTCAAAACGTAGTTGAGTGAATCAGGTTCTAAAACTAGACCTTATCCTTCATACCATAATGATAATGATGAAAAAGGGTCATTTGCTTGATAGAAAACGTAGTTGAGTGAATCAGGTTCTACAACAACACCTAATCCTTCATACCATAATGATAATGATGAAAAAAGATCATTCGCTTGATAGAAACAGTGAAACCTAAAGCATTCTTCATATAGTCCGTTTTAGCTGTTTTCTCCTTCTGCAAAAGGAGTTGAGTGAATCGGGTTCTACAACAACACCTAATCCTTCATACCATAATGATAATGATGAAAAAAGATCATTTGCTTGATAGAAACAGTGAAAGCTAAAGCATTCTTAATACAGTCCGTTTTAGCTGTTTTCTCCTTCTGCAAAAGCTTTGAAAGTAACAATATTGGTCAAAACGTAGTTGAGTGAATCAGGTTCTAAAACTAGACCTTATCCTTCATACCATAATGATAATGATGAAAAAGGGTCATTTGCTTGATAGAAAACGTAGTTGAGTGAATCAGGTTCTACAACAACACCTAATCCTTCATACCATAATGATAATGATGAAAAAAGATCATTCGCTTGATAGAAACAGTGAAAGCTAAAGCATTCTTCATATAGTCCGTTTTAGCTGTTTTCTCCTTCTGCAAAAGCTTTGAAAGTAACAATATTGGTCAAAACGTAGTTGAGTGAATCAGGTTCTACAACAACACCTAATCCTTCATACCATAATGATAATGATGAAAAAAGATCATTTGCTTGATAGAAACAGTGAAAGCTAAAGCATTCTTCATACAGTCCGTTTTAGCTGTTTTCTCTTTCTGCAAAAGCTTTGAAAGTAACAATATGGGTCAAAACGAAATTGAGTGAATCAGGTTCTAAAACTAGACCTTATCCTTCATACCATAATGATAATGATGAAAAAGGGTCATTTGCTTGATAGAAAACATAGTTGAGTGAATCAGGTTCTAGAACAACGCCTAATCCTTCTTTCCATAATGATAATGATGAAAAAGGGTCATTTGCTTGATAGAAAACGTAGTTGAGTGAATCGGGTTCTACAACAACACCTAATCCTTCATACCATAATGAAAATGATGAAAAAGGGTCATTTGCTTGATAGAAACAGTGAAAGCTAAGGCATTCTTCATACAGTCCATTTTAGCTGTTTTCTCTTTCTGCAAAAGCTTTGAAAGTAACAATATGGGTCAAAACGTAGTTGAGTGAATCAGGTTCTAAAACTAGACCTTATCCTTCATACCATAATGATAATGATGAAAAAGGGTCATTTGCTTGATAGAAAACGTAGTTGAGTGAATCGGGTTCTACAACAACACCTAATCCTTCATACCATAATGAAAATGATGAAAAAAGGTCATTTGCTTGATAGAAACAGTGAAAGGTAAGGCATTCTTAATACAGTCCGTTTCAGCTGTTTTCTCCTTCTGCAAAAGCTTTGAAAGTAACAATATTGGTCAAAACGTAGTTGAGTGAATCAGGTTCTAAAACTAGACCTTATCCTTCATACCATAATGATAATGATGAAAAAAGGTCATTTGCTTGATAGAAAACATAGTTGAGTGATTCAGGTTCTATAACAACATCTAATCCTTCATACCATAATGATAATGATGAAAAAAGATCATTTGCTTGATAGAAACAGTGAAAGCTAAAGCATTCTTAATACAGTCCGTTTTAGCTGTTTTCTCCTTCTGCAAAAGCTTTGAAAGTAACAATATGGGTCAAAACGTAGTTGAGTGAATCAGGTTCTAAAACTAGACCTTATCCTTCATACCATAATGATAATGATAAAAAAGGGTCATTTGCTTGATAGAAAACGTAGTTGAGTGAATCAGGTTCTACAACAACACCTAATCCTTCATACCATAATGATAATGATAAAAAAGGGTCATTTGCTTGATAGAAAACGTAGTTGAGTGAATCAGGTTCTACAACAACACCTAATCCTTCATACCATAATGATAATGATGAAAAAGGGTCATTTGCTTGATAGAAAACGTAGTTGAGTGAATCGGGTTCTACAACAACACCTAATCCTTCATACCATAATGAAAAATATGAAAAAAGGTCATTTGCTTGATAGAAACAGTGAAAGCTAAGGCATTCTTAATACAGTCCGTTTTAGCTGTTTTCTCCTTCTGCAAAAGCTTTGAAAGTAACAATATTGGTCAAAACGTAGTTGAGTGAATCAGGTTCTAAAACTAGACCTTATCCTTCATACCATAATGATAATGATGAAAAAAGGTCATTTGCTTGATAGAAAACATAGTTGAGTGATTCAGGTTCTACAACAACATCTAATCCTTCATACCATAATGATAATGATGAAAAAAGATCATTTGCTTGATAGAAACAGTGAAAGCTAAAGCATTCTTAATACAGTCCGTTTTAGCTGTTTTCTCCTTCTGCAAAAGCTTTGAAAGTAACAATATGGGTCAAAACGTAGTTGAGTGAATCAGGTTCTAAAACTAGACCTTATCCTTCATACCATAATGATAATGATGAAAAAGGGTCATTTGCTTGATAGAAAACGTAGTTGAGTGAATCAGGTTCTACAACAACACCTAATCCTTCATACCATAATGATGAAAAAAGATAATTCGCTTGATAGAAACAGTGAAACCTAAAGCATTCTTCATATAGTCCGTTTTAGCTGTTTTCTCCTTCTGCAAAAGCTTTGAAAGTAACAATATTGGTCAAAACGTAGTTGAGTGAATTAGGTTCTACAACAACACCTAATCCTTCTTTCCATAATGATAATGATAAAAAAGGGTCATTTGCTTGATAGAAAACGTAGTTGAGTGAATCGGGTTCTACAACAACACCTAATCCTTCATACCATAATGATAATGATGAAAAAAGATCATTTGCTTGATAGAAACAGTGAAAGCTAAAGCATTCTTAATACAGTCCGTTTTAGCTGTTTTCTCCTTCTGCAAAAGCTTTGAAAGTAACAATATTGGTCAAAACGTAGTTGAGTGAATCAGGTTCTAAAACTAGACCTTATCCTTCATACCATAATGATAATGATGAAAAAGGGTCATTTGCTTGATAGAAAACGTAGTTGAGTGAATCAGGTTCTACAACAACACCTAATCCTTCATACCATAATGATAATGATGAAAAAAGATCATTTGCTTGATAGAAACAGTGAAAGCTAAAGCATTCTTAATACAGTCCGTTTTAGCTGTTTTCTCCTTCTGCAAAAGCTTTGAAAGTAACAATATTGGTCAAAACGTAGTTGAGTGAATCAGGTTCTAAAACTAGACCTTATCCTTCATACCATAATGATAATGATGAAAAAGGGTCATTTGCTTGATAGAAAACGTAGTTGAGTGAATCAGGTTCTACAACAACACCTAATCCTTCATACCATAATGATAATGATGAAAAAAGATCATTCGCTTGATAGAAACAGTGAAACCTAAAGCATTCTTCATATAGTCCGTTTTAGCTGTTTTCTCCTTCTGCAAAAGGAGTTGAGTGAATCGGGTTCTACAACAACACCTAATCCTTCATACCATAATGATAATGATGAAAAAAGATCATTTGCTTGATAGAAACAGTGAAAGCTAAAGCATTCTTAATACAGTCCGTTTTAGCTGTTTTCTCCTTCTGCAAAAGCTTTGAAAGTAACAATATTGGTCAAAACGTAGTTGAGTGAATCAGGTTCTAAAACTAGACCTTATCCTTCATACCATAATGATAATGATGAAAAAGGGTCATTTGCTTGATAGAAAACGTAGTTGAGTGAATCAGGTTCTACAACAACACCTAATCCTTCATACCATAATGATAATGATGAAAAAAGATCATTTGCTTGATAGAAACAGTGAAAGCTAAAGCATTCTTAATACAGTCCGTTTTAGCTGTTTTCTCCTTCTGCAAAAGCTTTGAAAGTAACAATATTGGTCAAAACGTAGTTGAGTGAATCAGGTTCTAAAACTAGACCTTATCCTTCATACCATAATGATAATGATGAAAAAGGGTCATTTGCTTGATAGAAAACGTAGTTGAGTGAATCAGGTTCTACAACAACACCTAATCCTTCATACCATAATGATAATGATGAAAAAAGATCATTCGCTTGATAGAAACAGTGAAACCTAAAGCATTCTTCATATAGTCCGTTTTAGCTGTTTTCTCCTTCTGCAAAAGGAGTTGAGTGAATCGGGTTCTACAACAACACCTAATCCTTCATACCATAATGATAATGATGAAAAAAGATCATTTGCTTGATAGAAACAGTGAAAGCTAAAGCATTCTTAATACAGTCCGTTTTAGCTGTTTTCTCCTTCTGCAAAAGCTTTGAAAGTAACAATATTGGTCAAAACGTAGTTGAGTGAATCAGGTTCTAAAACTAGACCTTATCCTTCATACCATAATGATAATGATGAAAAAGGGTCATTTGCTTGATAGAAAACGTAGTTGAGTGAATCAGGTTCTACAACAACACCTAATCCTTCATACCATAATGATAATGATGAAAAAAGATCATTCGCTTGATAGAAACAGTGAAACCTAAAGCATTCTTCATATAGTCCGTTTTAGCTGTTTTCTCCTTCTGCAAAAGCTTTGAAAGTAACAATATTGGTCAAAACGTAGTTGAGTGAATCAGGTTCTACAACAACACCTAATCCTTCTTTCCATAATGATAATGATAAAAAAGGGTCATTTGCTTGATAGAAAACGTAGTTGAGTGAATCGGGTTCTACAACAACACCTAATCCTTCATACCATAATGATAATGATGAAAAAAGGTCATTTGCTTGATAGAAACAGTGAAAGCTAAGGCATTCTTAATACAGTCCGTTTTAGCTGTTTTCTCCTTCTGCAAAAGCTTTGAAAGTAACAATATTGGTCAAAACGTAGTTGAGTGAATCAGGTTCTAAAACTAGACCTTATCCTTCATACCATAATGATAATGATGAAAAAAGGTCATTTGCTTGATAGAAAACATAGTTGAGTGATTCAGGTTCTATAACAACATCTAATCCTTCATACCATAATGATAATGATGAAAAAAGATCATTTGCTTGATAGAAACAGTGAAAGCTAAAGCATTCTTAATACAGTCCGTTTTAGCTGTTTTCTCCTTCTGCAAAAGCTTTGAAAGTAACAATATGGGTCAAAACGTAGTTGAGTGAATCAGGTTCTAAAACTAGACCTTATCCTTCATACCATAATGATAATGATAAAAAAGGGTCATTTGCTTGATAGAAAACGTAGTTGAGTGAATCAGGTTCTACAACAACACCTAATCCTTCATACCATAATGATAATGATGAAAAAAGATCATTCGCTTGATAGAAACAGTGAAACCTAAAGCATTCTTCATATAGTCCGTTTTAGCTGTTTTCTCCTTCTGCAAAAGCTTTGAAAGTAACAATATTGGTCAAAACGTAGTTGAGTGAATCAGGTTCTACAACAACACCTTATCCTTCTTTCCATAATGATAATGATGAAAAAGGGTCATTTGCTTGATAGAAAACGTAATTGAGTGAATCGGGTTCTACAACAACGCCTAATCCTTCTTTCGATAATGATAATGATGAAAAAGGGTCATTTGCTTGATAGAAAACGTAGTTGAGTGAATCGGGTTCTACAACAACACCTAATCCTTCATACCATAATGAAAATGATGAAAAAGGGTCATTTGCTTGATAGAAACAGTGAAAGCTAAGGCATTCTTCATACAGTCCATTTTAGCTGTTTTCTCTTTCTGCAAAAGCTTTGAAAGTAACAATATGGGTCAAAACGTAGTTGAGTGAATCAGGTTCTAAAACTAGACCTTATCCTTCATACCATAATGATAATGATGAAAAAGGGTCATTTGCTTGATAGAAACAGTGAAAGCTAAGGCATTCTTCATACAGTCCGTTTTAGCTGTTTTCTCTTTCTTCAAAAGCTTTGAAAGTAATAATATTGGTCAAAACGTAGTTGAGTGAATCAGGTTCTAAAACTAGACCTAATCCTTCTTTCCATAATGATAATGATGAAAAAGGGTCATTTGCTTGATAGAAAACGTAGTTGAGTGAATCAGGTTCTACAACAACATCTAATCCTTCATACCATAATGATAATGATGAAAAAAGATCATTTGCTTGATAGAAACAGTGAAAGCTAAAGCATTCTTCATACAGTCCGTTTTAGCTGTTTTCTCTTTCTGCAAAAGCTTTGAAAGTAACAATATGGGTCAAAACGAAGTTGAGTGAATCAGGTTCTAAAACTAGACCTTATCCTTCATACCATAATGATAATGATGAAAAGGGGTCATTTGCTTGATAGAAAACATAGTTGAGTGAATCAGGTTCTAGAACAACGCCTAATCCTTCTTTCCATAATGATAATGATGAAAAAGGGTCATTTGCTTGATAGAAAACGTAGTTGAGTGAATCGGGTTCTACAACAACACCTAATCCTTCATACCATAATGAAAATTATGAAAAAAGGTCATTTGCTTGATAGAAACAGTGAAAGCTAAGGCATTCTTCATACAGTCCATTTTAGCTGTTTTCTCTTTCTGCAAAAGCTTTGAAAGTAACAATATGGGTCAAAACGTAGTTGAGTGAATCAGGTTCTAAAACTAGACCTTATCCTTCATACCATAATGATAATGATGAAAAAGGGTCATTTGCTTGATAGAAAACATAGTTGAGTGAATCAGGTTCTAGAACAACGCCTAATCCTTCTTTCCATAATGATAATGATGAAAAAGGGTCATTTGCTTGATAGAAAACATAGTTGAGTGAATCAGGTTCTAGAACAACGCCTAATCCTTCTTTCCATAATGATAATGATGAAAAAGGGTCATTTGCTTGATAGAAAACATAGTTGAGTGAATCAGGTTCTAGAACAACGCCTAATCCTTCTTTCCATAATGATAATGATGAAAAAGGGTCATTTGCTTGATAGAAAACGTAGTTGAGTGAATCGGGTTCTACAACAACACCTAATCCTTCATACCATAATGAAAATGATGAAAAAGGGTCATTTGCTTGATAGAAACAGTGAAAGCTAAGGCATTCTTCATACAGTCCATTTTAGCTGTTTTCTCTTTCTGCAAAAGCTTTGAAAGTAACAATATGGGTCAAAACGTAGTTGAGTGAATCAGGTTCTAAAACTAGACCTTATCCTTCATACCATAATGATAATGATGAAAAAGGGTCATTTGCTTGATAGAAAACGTAGTTGAGTGAATCGGGTTCTACAACAACACCTAATCCTTCATACCATAATGAAAATGATGAAAAAAGGTCATTTGCTTGATAGAAACAGTGAAAGGTAAGGCATTCTTAATACAGTCCGTTTCAGCTGTTTTCTCCTTCTGCAAAAGCTTTGAAAGTAACAATATTGGTCAAAACGTAGTTGAGTGAATCAGGTTCTAAAACTAGACCTTATCCTTCATACCATAATGATAATGATGAAAAAAGGTCATTTGCTTGATAGAAAACATAGTTGAGTGATTCAGGTTCTATAACAACATCTAATCCTTCATACCATAATGATAATGATAAAAAAAGATCATTTGCTTGATAGAAACAGTGAAAGCTAAAGCATTCTTAATACAGTCCGTTTTAGCTGTTTTCTCCTTCTGCAAAAGCTTTGAAAGTAACAATATGGGTCAAAACGTAGTTGAGTGAATCAGGTTCTAAAACTAGACCTTATCCTTCATACCATAATGATAATGATAAAAAAGGGTCATTTGCTTGATAGAAAACGTAGTTGAGTGAATCAGGTTCTACAACAACACCTAATCCTTCATACCATAATGATAATGATGAAAAAAGATCATTCGCTTGATAGAAACAGTGAAACCTAAAGCATTCTTCATATAGTCCGTTTTAGCTGTTTTCTCCTTCTGCAAAAGCTTTGAAAGTAACAATATTGGTCAAAACGTAGTTGAGTGAATCAGGTTCTACAACAACACCTTATCCTTCTTTCCATAATGATAATGATGAAAAAGGGTCATTTGCTTGATAGAAAACATAGTTGAGTGATTCAGGTTCTACAACAACATCTAATCCTTCATACCATAATGATAATGATGAAAAAAGATCATTTGCTTGATAGAAACAGTGAAAGCTAAAGCATTCTTCATATAGTCCGTTTTAGCTGTTTTCTCCTTCTGCAAAAGCTTTGAAAGTAACAATATTGGTCAAAACGTAGTTGAGTGAATCAGGTTCTACAACAACACCTAATCCTTCATACCATAATGATAATGATGAAAAAAGATCATTTGCTTGATAGAAACAGTGAAAGCTAAAGCATTCTTCATACAGTCCGTTTTAGCTGTTTTCTCTTTCTGCAAAAGCTTTGAAAGTAACAATATGGGTCAAAACGAAGTTGAGTGAATCAGGTTCTAAAACTAGACCTTATCCTTCATACCATAATGATAATGATGAAAAAGGGTCATTTGCTTGATAGAAAACATAGTTGAGTGAATCAGGTTCTAGAACAACGCCTAATCCTTCTTTCGATAATGATAATGATGAAAAAGGGTCATTTGCTTGATAGAAAACGTAGTTGAGTGAATCAGGTTCTAAATCTAGACCTAATCCTTCATACCATAATGATAATGATGAAAAAGGGTCATTTGCTTGATAGAAACAGTGAAAGCTAAGGCATTCTTCATACAGTCCGTTTTAGCTGTTTTCTCTTTCTTCAAAAGCTTTGAAAGTAATAATATTGGTCAAAACGTAGTTGAGTGAATCAGGTTCTAAAACTAGACCTAATCCTTCTTTCCATAATGATAATGATGAAAAAGGGTCATTTGCTTGATAGAAAACATAGTTGAGTGATTCAGGTTCTACAACAACATCTAATCCTTCATACCATAATGATAATGATGAAAAAAGATCATTTGCTTGATAGAAACAGTGAAAGCTAAAGCATTCTTCATATAGTCCGTTTTAGCTGTTTTCTCCTTCTGCAAAAGCTTTGAAAGTAACAATATTGGTCAAAACGTAGTTGAGTGAATCAGGTTCTACAACAACACCTAATCCTTCATACCATAATGAAAATTATGAAAAAAGGTCATTTGCTTGATAGAAACAGTGAAAGCTAAAGCATTCTTCATACAGTCCGTTTTAGCTGTTTTCTCTTTCTGCAAAAGCTTTGAAAGTAACAATATGGGTCAAAACGAAGTTGAGTGAATCAGGTTCTAAAACTAGACCTTATCCTTCATACCATAATGATAATGATGAAAAAGGGTCATTTGCTTGATAGAAAACATAGTTGAGTGAATCAGGTTCTAGAACAACGCCTAATCCTTCTTTCGATAATGATAATGATGAAAAAGGGTCATTTGCTTGATAGAAAACGTAGTTGAGTGAATTGGGTTCTACAACAACACCTAATCCTTCATACCATAATGAAAATGATGAAAAAAGGTCATTTGCTTGATAGAAACAGTGAAAGGTAAGGCATTCTTAATACAGTCCGTTTCAGCTGTTTTCTCCTTCTGCAAAAGCTTTGAAAGTAACAATATTGGTCAAAACGTAGTTGAGTGAATCAGGTTCTAAAACTAGACCTTATCCTTCATACCATAATGATAATGATGAAAAAAGGTCATTTGCTTGATAGAAAACATAGTTGAGTGATTCAGGTTCTATAACAACATCTAATCCTTCATACCATAATGATAATGATAAAAAAAGATCATTTGCTTGATAGAAACAGTGAAAGCTAAAGCATTCTTAATACAGTCCGTTTTAGCTGTTTTCTCCTTCTGCAAAAGCTTTGAAAGTAACAATATGGGTCAAAACGTAGTTGAGTGAATCAGGTTCTAAAACTAGACCTTATCCTTCATACCATAATGATAATGATAAAAAAGGGTCATTTGCTTGATAGAAAACGTAGTTGAGTGAATCAGGTTCTACAACAACACCTAATCCTTCATACCATAATGATAATGATGAAAAAAGATCATTCGCTTGATAGAAACAGTGAAACCTAAAGCATTCTTCATATAGTCCGTTTTAGCTGTTTTCTCCTTCTGCAAAAGCTTTGAAAGTAACAATATTGGTCAAAACGTAGTTGAGTGAATCAGGTTCTACAACAACACCTTATCCTTCTTTCCATAATGATAATGATGAAAAAGGGTCATTTGCTTGATAGAAAACATAGTTGAGTGATTCAGGTTCTACAACAACATCTAATCCTTCATACCATAATGATAATGATGAAAAAAGATCATTTGCTTGATAGAAACAGTGAAAGCTAAAGCATTCTTCATATAGTCCGTTTTAGCTGTTTTCTCCTTCTGCAAAAGCTTTGAAAGTAACAATATTGGTCAAAACGTAGTTGAGTGAATCAGGTTCTACAACAACACCTAATCCTTCATACCATAATGATAATGATGAAAAAAGATCATTTGCTTGATAGAAACAGTGAAAGCTAAAGCATTCTTCATACAGTCCGTTTTAGCTGTTTTCTCTTTCTGCAAAAGCTTTGAAAGTAACAATATGGGTCAAAACGAAGTTGAGTGAATCAGGTTCTAAAACTAGACCTTATCCTTCATACCATAATGATAATGATGAAAAAAGGTCATTTGCTTGATAGAAAACATAGTTGAGTGATTCAGGTTCTATAACAACATCTAATCCTTCATACCATAATGATAATGATAAAAAAAGATCATTTGCTTGATAGAAACAGTGAAAGCTAAAGCATTCTTCATATAGTCCGTTTTAGCTGTTTTCTCCTTCTGCAAAAGGAGTTGAGTGAATCGGGTTCTACAACAACACCTAATCCTTCATACCATAATGATAATGATGAAAAAAGATCATTTGCTTGATAGAAACAGTGAAAGCTAAAGCATTCTTAATACAGTCCGTTTTAGCTGTTTTCTCCTTCTGCAAAAGCTTTGAAAGTAACAATATTGGTCAAAACGTAGTTGAGTGAATCAGGTTCTAAAACTAGACCTTATCCTTCATACCATAATGATAATGATGAAAAAGGGTCATTTGCTTGATAGAAAACGTAGTTGAGTGAATCAGGTTCTACAACAACACCTAATCCTTCATACCATAATGATAATGATGAAAAAAGATCATTCGCTTGATAGAAACAGTGAAACCTAAAGCATTCTTCATATAGTCCGTTTTAGCTGTTTTCTCCTTCTGCAAAAGCTTTGAAAGTAACAATATTGGTCAAAACGTAGTTGAGTGAATCAGGTTCTACAACAACACCTAATCCTTCTTTCCATAATGATAATGATAAAAAAGGGTCATTTGCTTGATAGAAAACGTAGTTGAGTGAATCGGGTTCTACAACAACACCTAATCCTTCATACCATAATGATAATGATGAAAAAAGGTCATTTGCTTGATAGAAACAGTGAAAGCTAAGGCATTCTTAATACAGTCCGTTTTAGCTGTTTTCTCCTTCTGCAAAAGCTTTGAAAGTAACAATATTGGTCAAAACGTAGTTGAGTGAATCAGGTTCTAAAACTAGACCTTATCCTTCATACCATAATGATAATGATGAAAAAAGGTCATTTGCTTGATAGAAAACATAGTTGAGTGATTCAGGTTCTATAACAACATCTAATCCTTCATACCATAATGATAATGATGAAAAAAGATCATTTGCTTGATAGAAACAGTGAAAGCTAAAGCATTCTTAATACAGTCCGTTTTAGCTGTTTTCTCCTTCTGCAAAAGCTTTGAAAGTAACAATATGGGTCAAAACGTAGTTGAGTGAATCAGGTTCTAAAACTAGACCTTATCCTTCATACCATAATGATAATGATAAAAAAGGGTCATTTGCTTGATAGAAAACGTAGTTGAGTGAATCAGGTTCTACAACAACACCTAATCCTTCATACCATAATGATAATGATGAAAAAAGATCATTCGCTTGATAGAAACAGTGAAACCTAAAGCATTCTTCATATAGTCCGTTTTAGCTGTTTTCTCCTTCTGCAAAAGCTTTGAAAGTAACAATATTGGTCAAAACGTAGTTGAGTGAATCAGGTTCTACAACAACACCTTATCCTTCTTTCCATAATGATAATGATGAAAAAGGGTCATTTGCTTGATAGAAAACGTAATTGAGTGAATCGGGTTCTACAACAACGCCTAATCCTTCTTTCGATAATGATAATGATGAAAAAGGGTCATTTGCTTGATAGAAAACGTAGTTGAGTGAATCGGGTTCTACAACAACACCTAATCCTTCATACCATAATGAAAATGATGAAAAAGGGTCATTTGCTTGATAGAAACAGTGAAAGCTAAGGCATTCTTCATACAGTCCATTTTAGCTGTTTTCTCTTTCTGCAAAAGCTTTGAAAGTAACAATATGGGTCAAAACGTAGTTGAGTGAATCAGGTTCTAAAACTAGACCTTATCCTTCATACCATAATGATAATGATGAAAAAGGGTCATTTGCTTGATAGAAACAGTGAAAGCTAAGGCATTCTTCATACAGTCCGTTTTAGCTGTTTTCTCTTTCTTCAAAAGCTTTGAAAGTAATAATATTGGTCAAAACATAGTTGAGTGAATCAGGTTCTAAAACTAGACCTAATCCTTCTTTCCATAATGATAATGATGAAAAAGGGTCATTTGCTTGATAGAAAACGTAGTTGAGTGAATCAGGTTCTACAACAACATCTAATCCTTCATACCATAATGATAATGATGAAAAAAGATCATTTGCTTGATAGAAACAGTGAAAGCTAAAGCATTCTTCATACAGTCCGTTTTAGCTGTTTTCTCTTTCTGCAAAAGCTTTGAAAGTAACAATATGGGTCAAAACGAAGTTGAGTGAATCAGGTTCTAAAACTAGACCTTATCCTTCATACCATAATGATAATGATGAAAAGGGGTCATTTGCTTGATAGAAAACATAGTTGAGTGAATCAGGTTCTAGAACAACGCCTAATCCTTCTTTCCATAATGATAATGATGAAAAAGGGTCATTTGCTTGATAGAAAACGTAGTTGAGTGAATCGGGTTCTACAACAACACCTAATCCTTCATACCATAATGAAAATTATGAAAAAAGGTCATTTGCTTGATAGAAACAGTGAAAGCTAAGGCATTCTTCATACAGTCCATTTTAGCTGTTTTCTCTTTCTGCAAAAGCTTTGAAAGTAACAATATGGGTCAAAACGTAGTTGAGTGAATCAGGTTCTAAAACTAGACCTTATCCTTCATACCATAATGATAATGATGAAAAAGGGTCATTTGCTTGATAGAAAACATAGTTGAGTGAATCAGGTTCTAGAACAACGCCTAATCCTTCTTTCCATAATGATAATGATGAAAAAGGGTCATTTGCTTGATAGAAAACATAGTTGAGTGAATCAGGTTCTAGAACAACGCCTAATCCTTCTTTCCATAATGATAATGATGAAAAAGGGTCATTTGCTTGATAGAAAACGTAGTTGAGTGAATCGGGTTCTACAACAACACCTAATCCTTCATACCATAATGAAAATGATGAAAAAGGGTCATTTGCTTGATAGAAACAGTGAAAGCTAAGGCATTCTTCATACAGTCCATTTTAGCTGTTTTCTCTTTCTGCAAAAGCTTTGAAAGTAACAATATGGGTCAAAACGTAGTTGAGTGAATCAGGTTCTAAAACTAGACCTTATCCTTCATACCATAATGATAATGATGAAAAAGGGTCATTTGCTTGATAGAAAACGTAGTTGAGTGAATCGGGTTCTACAACAACACCTAATCCTTCATACCATAATGAAAATGATGAAAAAAGGTCATTTGCTTGATAGAAACAGTGAAAGGTAAGGCATTCTTAATACAGTCCGTTTCAGCTGTTTTCTCCTTCTGCAAAAGCTTTGAAAGTAACAATATTGGTCAAAACGTAGTTGAGTGAATCAGGTTCTAAAACTAGACCTTATCCTTCATACCATAATGATAATGATGAAAAAAGGTCATTTGCTTGATAGAAAACATAGTTGAGTGATTCAGGTTCTATAACAACATCTAATCCTTCATACCATAATGATAATGATAAAAAAAGATCATTTGCTTGATAGAAACAGTGAAAGCTAAAGCATTCTTAATACAGTCCGTTTTAGCTGTTTTCTCCTTCTGCAAAAGCTTTGAAAGTAACAATATGGGTCAAAACGTAGTTGAGTGAATCAGGTTCTAAAACTAGACCTTATCCTTCATACCATAATGATAATGATAAAAAAGGGTCATTTGCTTGATAGAAAACGTAGTTGAGTGAATCAGGTTCTACAACAACACCTAATCCTTCATACCATAATGATAATGATGAAAAAAGATCATTCGCTTGATAGAAACAGTGAAACCTAAAGCATTCTTCATATAGTCCGTTTTAGCTGTTTTCTCCTTCTGCAAAAGCTTTGAAAGTAACAATATTGGTCAAAACGTAGTTGAGTGAATCAGGTTCTACAACAACACCTTATCCTTCTTTCCATAATGATAATGATGAAAAAGGGTCATTTGCTTGATAGAAAACATAGTTGAGTGATTCAGGTTCTACAACAACATCTAATCCTTCATACCATAATGATAATGATGAAAAAAGATCATTTGCTTGATAGAAACAGTGAAAGCTAAAGCATTCTTCATATAGTCCGTTTTAGCTGTTTTCTCCTTCTGCAAAAGCTTTGAAAGTAACAATATTGGTCAAAACGTAGTTGAGTGAATCAGGTTCTACAACAACACCTAATCCTTCATACCATAATGATAATGATGAAAAAAGATCATTTGCTTGATAGAAACAGTGAAAGCTAAAGCATTCTTCATACAGTCCGTTTTAGCTGTTTTCTCTTTCTGCAAAAGCTTTGAAAGTAACAATATGGGTCAAAACGAAGTTGAGTGAATCAGGTTCTAAAACTAGACCTTATCCTTCATACCATAATGATAATGATGAAAAAGGGTCATTTGCTTGATAGAAAACATAGTTGAGTGAATCAGGTTCTAGAACAACGCCTAATCCTTCTTTCGATAATGATAATGATGAAAAAGGGTCATTTGCTTGATAGAAAACGTAGTTGAGTGAATCAGGTTCTAAATCTAGACCTAATCCTTCATACCATAATGATAATGATGAAAAAGGGTCATTTGCTTGATAGAAACAGTGAAAGCTAAGGCATTCTTCATACAGTCCGTTTTAGCTGTTTTCTCTTTCTTCAAAAGCTTTGAAAGTAATAATATTGGTCAAAACGTAGTTGAGTGAATCAGGTTCTAAAACTAGACCTAATCCTTCTTTCCATAATGATAATGATGAAAAAGGGTCATTTGCTTGATAGAAAACATAGTTGAGTGATTCAGGTTCTACAACAACATCTAATCCTTCATACCATAATGATAATGATGAAAAAAGATCATTTGCTTGATAGAAACAGTGAAAGCTAAAGCATTCTTCATATAGTCCGTTTTAGCTGTTTTCTCCTTCTGCAAAAGCTTTGAAAGTAACAATATTGGTCAAAACGTAGTTGAGTGAATCAGGTTCTACAACAACACCTAATCCTTCATACCATAATGAAAATTATGAAAAAAGGTCATTTGCTTGATAGAAACAGTGAAAGCTAAAGCATTCTTCATACAGTCCGTTTTAGCTGTTTTCTCTTTCTGCAAAAGCTTTGAAAGTAACAATATGGGTCAAAACGAAGTTGAGTGAATCAGGTTCTAAAACTAGACCTTATCCTTCATACCATAATGATAATGATGAAAAAGGGTCATTTGCTTGATAGAAAACATAGTTGAGTGAATCAGGTTCTAGAACAACGCCTAATCCTTCTTTCGATAATGATAATGATGAAAAAGGGTCATTTGCTTGATAGAAAACGTAGTTGAGTGAATTGGGTTCTACAACAACACCTAATCCTTCATACCATAATGAAAATGATGAAAAAAGGTCATTTGCTTGATAGAAACAGTGAAAGGTAAGGCATTCTTAATACAGTCCGTTTCAGCTGTTTTCTCCTTCTGCAAAAGCTTTGAAAGTAACAATATTGGTCAAAACGTAGTTGAGTGAATCAGGTTCTAAAACTAGACCTTATCCTTCATACCATAATGATAATGATGAAAAAAGGTCATTTGCTTGATAGAAAACATAGTTGAGTGATTCAGGTTCTATAACAACATCTAATCCTTCATACCATAATGATAATGATAAAAAAAGATCATTTGCTTGATAGAAACAGTGAAAGCTAAAGCATTCTTAATACAGTCCGTTTTAGCTGTTTTCTCCTTCTGCAAAAGCTTTGAAAGTAACAATATGGGTCAAAACGTAGTTGAGTGAATCAGGTTCTAAAACTAGACCTTATCCTTCATACCATAATGATAATGATAAAAAAGGGTCATTTGCTTGATAGAAAACGTAGTTGAGTGAATCAGGTTCTACAACAACACCTAATCCTTCATACCATAATGATAATGATGAAAAAAGATCATTCGCTTGATAGAAACAGTGAAACCTAAAGCATTCTTCATATAGTCCGTTTTAGCTGTTTTCTCCTTCTGCAAAAGCTTTGAAAGTAACAATATTGGTCAAAACGTAGTTGAGTGAATCAGGTTCTACAACAACACCTTATCCTTCTTTCCATAATGATAATGATGAAAAAGGGTCATTTGCTTGATAGAAAACATAGTTGAGTGATTCAGGTTCTACAACAACATCTAATCCTTCATACCATAATGATAATGATGAAAAAAGATCATTTGCTTGATAGAAACAGTGAAAGCTAAAGCATTCTTCATATAGTCCGTTTTAGCTGTTTTCTCCTTCTGCAAAAGCTTTGAAAGTAACAATATTGGTCAAAACGTAGTTGAGTGAATCAGGTTCTACAACAACACCTAATCCTTCATACCATAATGATAATGATGAAAAAAGATCATTTGCTTGATAGAAACAGTGAAAGCTAAAGCATTCTTCATACAGTCCGTTTTAGCTGTTTTCTCTTTCTGCAAAAGCTTTGAAAGTAACAATATGGGTCAAAACGAAGTTGAGTGAATCAGGTTCTAAAACTAGACCTTATCCTTCATACCATAATGATAATGATGAAAAAAGGTCATTTGCTTGATAGAAAACATAGTTGAGTGATTCAGGTTCTATAACAACATCTAATCCTTCATACCATAATGATAATGATAAAAAAAGATCATTTGCTTGATAGAAACAGTGAAAGCTAAAGCATTCTTAATACAGTCCGTTTTAGCTGTTTTCTCCTTCTGCAAAAGCTTTGAAAGTAACAATATGGGTCAAAACGTAGTTGAGTGAATCAGGTTCTAAAACTAGACCTTATCCTTCATACCATAATGATAATGATAAAAAAGGGTCATTTGCTTGATAGAAAACGTAGTTGAGTGAATCAGGTTCTACAACAACACCTAATCCTTCATACCATAATGATAATGATGAAAAAAGATCATTCGCTTGATAGAAACAGTGAAACCTAAAGCATTCTTCATATAGTCCGTTTTAGCTGTTTTCTCCTTCTGCAAAAGCTTTGAAAGTAACAATATTGGTCAAAACGTAGTTGAGTGAATCAGGTTCTACAACAACACCTTATCCTTCTTTCCATAATGATAATGATGAAAAAGGGTCATTTGCTTGATAGAAAACATAGTTGAGTGATTCAGGTTCTACAACAACATCTAATCCTTCATACCATAATGATAATGATGAAAAAAGATCATTTGCTTGATAGAAACAGTGAAAGCTAAAGCATTCTTCATATAGTCCGTTTTAGCTGTTTTCTCCTTCTGCAAAAGCTTTGAAAGTAACAATATTGGTCAAAACGTAGTTGAGTGAATCAGGTTCTACAACAACACCTAATCCTTCATACCATAATGATAATGATGAAAAAAGATCATTTGCTTGATAGAAACAGTGAAAGCTAAAGCATTCTTCATACAGTCCGTTTTAGCTGTTTTCTCTTTCTGCAAAAGCTTTGAAAGTAACAATATGGGTCAAAACGAAGTTGAGTGAATCAGGTTCTAAAACTAGACCTTATCCTTCATACCATAATGATAATGATGAAAAAGGGTCATTTGCTTGATAGAAAACATAGTTGAGTGAATCAGGTTCTAGAACAACGCCTAATCCTTCTTTCGATAATGATAATGATGAAAAAGGGTCATTTGCTTGATAGAAAACGTAGTTGAGTGAATCAGGTTCTAAATCTAGACCTAATCCTTCATACCATAATGATAATGATGAAAAAGGGTCATTTGCTTGATAGAAACAGTGAAAGCTAAGGCATTCTTCATACAGTCCGTTTTAGCTGTTTTCTCTTTCTTCAAAAGCTTTGAAAGTAATAATATTGGTCAAAACGTAGTTGAGTGAATCAGGTTCTAAAACTAGACCTAATCCTTCTTTCTATAATGATAATGATGAAAAAGGGTCATTTGCTTGATAGAAAACATAGTTGAGTGATTCAGGTTCTACAACAACATCTAATCCTTCATACCATAATGATAATGATGAAAAAAGATCATTTGCTTGATAGAAACAGTGAAAGCTAAAGCATTCTTCATATAGTCCGTTTTAGCTGTTTTCTCCTTCTGCAAAAGCTTTGAAAGTAACAATATTGGTCAAAACGTAGTTGAGTGAATCAGGTTCTACAACAACACCTAATCCTTCATACCATAATGAAAATTATGAAAAAAGGTCATTTGCTTGATAGAAACAGTGAAAGCTAAAGCATTCTTCATACAGTCCGTTTTAGCTGTTTTCTCTTTCTGCAAAAGCTTTGAAAGTAACAATATGGGTCAAAACGAAGTTGAGTGAATCAGGTTCTAAAACTAGACCTTATCCTTCATACCATAATGATAATGATGAAAAAAGGTCATTTGCTTGATAGAAAACATAGTTGAGTGATTCAGGTTCTATAACAACATCTAATCCTTCATACCATAATGATAATGATAAAAAAAGATCATTTGCTTGATAGAAACAGTGAAAGCTAAAGCATTCTTAATACAGTCCGTTTTAGCTGTTTTCTCCTTCTGCAAAAGCTTTGAAAGTAACAATATGGGTCAAAACGTAGTTGAGTGAATCAGGTTCTAAAACTAGACCTTATCCTTCATACCATAATGATAATGATAAAAAAGGGTCATTTGCTTGATAGAAAACGTAGTTGAGTGAATCAGGTTCTACAACAACACCTAATCCTTCATACCATAATGATAATGATGAAAAAAGATCATTCGCTTGATAGAAACAGTGAAACCTAAAGCATTCTTCATATAGTCCGTTTTAGCTGTTTTCTCCTTCTGCAAAAGCTTTGAAAGTAACAATATTGGTCAAAACGTAGTTGAGTGAATCAGGTTCTACAACAACACCTTATCCTTCTTTCCATAATGATAATGATGAAAAAGGGTCATTTGCTTGATAGAAAACATAGTTGAGTGATTCAGGTTCTACAACAACATCTAATCCTTCATACCATAATGATAATGATGAAAAAAGATCATTTGCTTGATAGAAACAGTGAAAGCTAAAGCATTCTTCATATAGTCCGTTTTAGCTGTTTTCTCCTTCTGCAAAAGCTTTGAAAGTAACAATATTGGTCAAAACGTAGTTGAGTGAATCAGGTTCTACAACAACACCTAATCCTTCATACCATAATGATAATGATGAAAAAAGATCATTTGCTTGATAGAAACAGTGAAAGCTAAAGCATTCTTCATACAGTCCGTTTTAGCTGTTTTCTCTTTCTGCAAAAGCTTTGAAAGTAACAATATGGGTCAAAACGAAGTTGAGTGAATCAGGTTCTAAAACTAGACCTTATCCTTCATACCATAATGATAATGATGAAAAAGGGTCATTTGCTTGATAGAAAACATAGTTGAGTGAATCAGGTTCTAGAACAACGCCTAATCCTTCTTTCGATAATGATAATGATGAAAAAGGGTCATTTGCTTGATAGAAAACGTAGTTGAGTGAATCAGGTTCTAAATCTAGACCTAATCCTTCATACCATAATGATAATGATGAAAAAGGGTCATTTGCTTGATAGAAACAGTGAAAGCTAAGGCATTCTTCATACAGTCCGTTTTAGCTGTTTTCTCTTTCTTCAAAAGCTTTGAAAGTAATAATATTGGTCAAAACGTAGTTGAGTGAATCAGGTTCTAAAACTAGACCTAATCCTTCTTTCCATAATGATAATGATGAAAAAGGGTCATTTGCTTGATAGAAAACATAGTTGAGTGATTCAGGTTCTACAACAACATCTAATCCTTCATACCATAATGATAATGATGAAAAAAGATCATTTGCTTGATAGAAACAGTGAAAGCTAAAGCATTCTTCATATAGTCCGTTTTAGCTGTTTTCTCCTTCTGCAAAAGCTTTGAAAGTAACAATATTGGTCAAAACGTAGTTGAGTGAATCAGGTTCTACAACAACACCTAATCCTTCATACCATAATGAAAATTATGAAAAAAGGTCATTTGCTTGATAGAAACAGTGAAAGCTAAAGCATTCTTCATACAGTCCGTTTTAGCTGTTTTCTCTTTCTGCAAAAGCTTTGAAAGTAACAATATGGGTCAAAACGAAGTTGAGTGAATCAGGTTCTAAAACTAGACCTTATCCTTCATACCATAATGATAATGATGAAAAAGGGTCATTTGCTTGATAGAAAACATAGTTGAGTGAATCAGGTTCTAGAACAACGCCTAATCCTTCTTTCGATAATGATAATGATGAAAAAGGGTCATTTGCTTGATAGAAAACGTAGTTGAGTGAATCAGGTTCTAAATCTAGACCTAATCCTTCATACCATAATGATAATGATGAAAAAGGGTCATTTGCTTGATAGAAACAGTGAAAGCTAAGGCATTCTTCATACAGTCCGTTTTAGCTGTTTTCTCTTTCTTCAAAAGCTTTGAAAGTAATAATATTGGTCAAAACGTAGTTGAGTGAATCAGGTTCTAAAACTAGACCTAATCCTTCTTTCCATAATGATAATGATGAAAAAGGGTCATTTGCTTGATAGAAAACGTAGTTGAGTGAATCAGGTTCTACAACAACATCTAATCCTTCATACCATAATGATAATGATGAAAAAAGATCATTTGCTTGATAGAAACAGTGAAAGCTAAAGCATTCTTCATACAGTCCGTTTTAGCTGTTTTCTCTTTCTGCAAAAGCTTTGAAAGTAACAATATGGGTCAAAACGAAGTTGAGTGAATCAGGTTCTAAAACTAGACCTTATCCTTCATACCATAATGATAATGATGAAAAGGGGTCATTTGCTTGATAGAAAACATAGTTGAGTGAATCAGGTTCTAGAACAACGCCTAATCCTTCTTTCCATAATGATAATGATGAAAAAGGGTCATTTGCTTGATAGAAAACGTAGTTGAGTGAATCGGGTTCTACAACAACACCTAATCCTTCATACCATAATGAAAATTATGAAAAAAGGTCATTTGCTTGATAGAAACAGTGAAAGCTAAGGCATTCTTCATACAGTCCATTTTAGCTGTTTTCTCTTTCTGCAAAAGCTTTGAAAGTAACAATATGGGTCAAAACGTAGTTGAGTGAATCAGGTTCTAAAACTAGACCTTATCCTTCATACCATAATGATAATGATGAAAAAGGGTCATTTGCTTGATAGAAAACGTAGTTGAGTGAATCGGGTTCTACAACAACACCTAATCCTTCATACCATAATGAAAATGATGAAAAAAGGTCATTTGCTTGATAGAAACAGTGAAAGGTAAGGCATTCTTAATACAGTCCGTTTCAGCTGTTTTCTCCTTCTGCAAAAGCTTTGAAAGTAACAATATTGGTCAAAACGTAGTTGAGTGAATCAGGTTCTAAAACTAGACCTTATCCTTCATACCATAATGATAATGATGAAAAAAGGTCATTCGCTTGATAGAAAACATAGTTGAGTGATTCAGGTTCTATAACAACATCTAATCCTTCATACCATAATGATAATGATGAAAAAAGATCATTTGCTTGATAGAAACAGTGAAACCTAAAGCATTCTTAATACAGTCCGTTTTAGCTGTTTTCTCCTTCTGCAAAAGCTTTGAAAGTAACAATATGGGTCAAAACGTAGTTGAGTGAATCAGGTTCTAAAACTAGACCTTATCCTTCTTTCCATAATGATAATGATGAAAAAGGGTCATTTGCTTGATAGAAAACGTAGTTGAGTGAATCGGGTTCTACAACAACACCTAATCCTTCATACCATAATGAAAATTATGAAAAAAGGTCATTTGCTTGATAGAAACAGTGAAAGCTAAAGCATTCTTCATACAGTCCGTTTTAGCTGTTTTCTCCTTCTGCAAAAGCTTTGAAAGTAACAATATTGGTCAAAATTTAGTTGAGTGAATCAGGTTCTACAACAACACCTAATCCTTCATACCATAATGATAATGATGAAAAAAGATCATTTGCTTGATAGAAACAGTGAAAGCTAAACCATTCTTCATACAGTCCGTTTTAGCTGTTTTCTCTTTCTGCAAAAGCTTTGAAAGTAACAATATGGGTCAAAACGAAATTGAGTGAATCAGGTTCTAAAACTAGACCTTATCCTTCATACCATAATGATAATGATGAAAAAGGGTCATTTGCTTGATAGAAAACATAGTTGAGTGAATCAGGTTCTAGAACAACGCCTAATCCTTCTTTCCATAATGATAATGATGAAAAAGGGTCATTTGCTTGATAGAAAACGTAGTTGAGTGAATCGGGTTCTACAACAACACCTAATCCTTCATACCATAATGAAAATGATGAAAAAGGGTCATTTGCTTGATAGAAACAGTGAAAGCTAAGGCATTCTTCATACAGTCCATTTTAGCTGTTTTCTCTTTCTGCAAAAGCTTTGAAAGTAACAATATGGGTCAAAACGTAGTTGAGTGAATCAGGTTCTAAAACTAGACCTTATCCTTCATACCATAATGATAATGATGAAAAAGGGTCATTTGCTTGATAGAAAACGTAGTTGAGTGAATCGGGTTCTACAACAACACCTAATCCTTCATACCATAATGAAAATGATGAAAAAAGGTCATTTGCTTGATAGAAACATTGAAAGGTAAGGCATTCTTAATACAGTCCGTTTCAGCTGTTTTCTCCTTCTGCAAAAGCTTTGAAAGTAACAATATTGGTCAAAACGTAGTTGAGTGAATCAGGTTCTAAAACTAGACCTTATCCTTCATACCATAATGATAATGATGAAAAAGGGTCATTTGCTTGATAGAAAACATAGTTGAGTGAATCAGGTTCTAGAACAACGCCTAATCCTTCTTTCGATAATGATAATGATGAAAAAGGGTCATTTGCTTGATAGAAAACGTAGTTGAGTGAATCAGGTTCTAAATCTAGACCTAATCCTTCATACCATAATGATAATGATGAAAAAGGGTCATTTGCTTGATAGAAACAGTGAAAGCTAAGGCATTCTTCATACAGTCCGTTTTAGCTGTTTTCTCTTTCTTCAAAAGCTTTGAAAGTAATAATATTGGTCAAAACGTAGTTGAGTGAATCAGGTTCTAAAACTAGACCTAATCCTTCTTTCCATAATGATAATGATGAAAAAGGGTCATTTACTTGATAGAAAACGTAGTTGAGTGAATCAGGTTCTACAACAACATCTAATCCTTCATACCATAATGATAATGATGAAAAAAGATCATTTGCTTGATAGAAACAGTGAAAGCTAAAGCATTCTTCATACAGTCCGTTTTAGCTGTTTTCTCTTTCTGCAAAAGCTTTGAAAGTAACAATATGGGTCAAAACGAAGTTGAGTGAATCAGGTTCTAAAACTAGACCTTATCCTTCATACCATAATGATAATGATGAAAAGGGGTCATTTGCTTGATAGAAAACATAGTTGAGTGAATCAGGTTCTAGAACAACGCCTAATCCTTCTTTCCATAATGATAATGATGAAAAAGGGTCATTTGCTTAATAGAAAACGTAGTTGAGTGAATCGGGTTCTACAACAACACCTAATCCTTCATACCATAATGAAAATTATGAAAAAAGGTCATTTGCTTGATAGAAACAGTGAAAGGTAAGGCATTCTTAATACAGTCCGTTTCAGCTGTTTTCTCCTTCTGCAAAAGCTTTGAAAGTAACAATATTGGTCAAAACGTAGTTGAGTGAATCAGGTTCTAAAACTAGACCTTATCCTTCATACCATAATGATAATGATGAAAAAAGGTCATTTGCTTGATAGAAAACATAGTTGAGTGATTCAGGTTCTACAACAACACCTAATCCTTCATACCATTATGAAAATTATGAAAAAAGGTCATTTGCTTGATAGAAACAGTGAAAGGTAAGGCATTCTTAATACAGTCCGTTTCAGCTGTTTTCTCCTTCTGCAAAAGCTTTGAAAGTAACAATATTGGTCAAAACGTAGTTGAGTGAATCAGGTTCTAAAACTAGACCTTATCCTTCATACCATAATGATGATGATAAAAAAAGATCATTTGCTTGATAGAAACAGTGAAAGCTAAAGCATTCTTAATACAGTCCGTTTTAGCTGTTTTCTCCTTCTGCAAAAGCTTTGAAAGTAACAATATGGGTCAAAACGTAGTTGAGTGAATCAGGTTCTAAAACTAGACCTTATCCTTCATACCATAATGATAATGATAAAAAAGGGTCATTTGCTTGATAGAAAACATAGTTGAGTGATTCAGGTTCTACAACAACATCTAATCCTTCATACCATAATGATAATGATGAAAAAAGATCATTTGCTTGATAGAAACAGTGAAAGCTAAAGCATTCTTCATATAGTCCGTTTTAGCTGTTTTCTCCTTCTGCAAAAGCTTTGAAAGTAACAATATTGGTCAAAACGTAGTTGAGTGAATCAGGTTCTACAACAACACCTAATCCTTCATACCATAATGATAATGATGAAAAAAGATCATTTGCTTGATAGAAACAGTGAAAGCTAAAGCATTCTTCATACAGTCCGTTTTAGCTGTTTTCTCTTTCTGCAAAAGCTTTGAAAGTAACAATATGGGTCAAAACGAAGTTGAGTGAATCAGGTTCTAAAACTAGACCTTATCCTTCATACCATAATGATAATGATAAAAAAGGGTCATTTGCTTGATAGAAAACGTAGTTGAGTGAATCAGGTTCTACAACAACACCTAATCCTTCATACCATAATGATAATGATGAAAAAAGATCATTCGCTTGATAGAAACAGTGAAACCTAAAGCATTCTTCATATAGTCCGTTTTAGCTGTTTTCTCCTTCTGCAAAAGCTTTGAAAGTAACAATATTGGTCAAAACGTAGTTGAGTGAATCAGGTTCTACAACAACACCTTATCCTTCTTTCCATAATGATAATGATGAAAAAGGGTCATTTGCTTGATAGAAAACATAGTTGAGTGATTCAGGTTCTACAACAACATCTAATCCTTCATACCATAATGATAATGATGAAAAAAGATCATTTGCTTGATAGAAACAGTGAAAGCTAAAGCATTCTTCATATAGTCCGTTTTAGCTGTTTTCTCCTTCTGCAAAAGCTTTGAAAGTAACAATATTGGTCAAAACGTAGTTGAGTGAATCAGGTTCTACAACAACACCTAATCCTTCATACCATAATGATAATGATGAAAAAAGATCATTTGCTTGATAGAAACAGTGAAAGCTAAAGCATTCTTCATACAGTCCGTTTTAGCTGTTTTCTCTTTCTGCAAAAGCTTTGAAAGTAACAATATGGGTCAAAACGAAGTTGAGTGAATCAGGTTCTAAAACTAGACCTTATCCTTCATACCATAATGATAATGATAAAAAAGGGTCATTTGCTTGATAGAAAACATAGTTGAGTGAATCAGGTTCTAGAACAACGCCTAATCCTTCTTTCGATAATGATAATGATGAAAAAGGGTCATTTGCTTGATAGAAAACGTAGTTGAGTGAATCAGGTTCTAAATCTAGACCTAATCCTTCATACCATAATGATAATGATGAAAAAGGGTCATTTGCTTGATAGAAACAGTGAAAGCTAAGGCATTCTTCATACAGTCCGTTTTAGCTGTTTTCTCTTTCTTCAAAAGCTTTGAAAGTAATAATATTGGTCAAAACGTAGTTGAGTGAATCAGGTTCTAAAACTAGACCTAATCCTTCTTTCCATAATGATAATGATGAAAAAGGGTCATTTGCTTGATAGAAAACATAGTTGAGTGATTCAGGTTCTACAACAACATCTAATCCTTCATACCATAATGATAATGATGAAAAAAGATCATTTGCTTGATAGAAACAGTGAATGCTAAAGCATTCTTCATATAGTCCGTTTTAGCTGTTTTCTCCTTCTGCAAAAGCTTTGAAAGTAACAATATTGGTCAAAACGTAGTTGAGTGAATCAGGTTCTACAACAACACCTAATCCTTCATACCATAATGAAAATTATGAAAAAAGGTCATTTGCTTGATAGAAACAGTGAAAGCTAAAGCATTCTTCATACAGTCCGTTTTAGCTGTTTTCTCTTTCTGCAAAAGCTTTGAAAGTAACAATATGGGTCAAAACGAAGTTGAGTGAATCAGGTTCTAAAACTAGACCTTATCCTTCATACCATAATGATAATGATGAAAAAGGGTCATTTGCTTGATAGAAAACATAGTTGAGTGAATCAGGTTCTAGAACAACGCCTAATCCTTCTTTCGATAATGATAATGATGAAAAAGGGTCATTTGCTTGATAGAAAACGTAGTTGAGTGAATCAGGTTCTAAATCTAGACCTAATCCTTCATACCATAATGATAATGATGAAAAAGGGTCATTTGCTTGATAGAAACAGTGAAAGCTAAGGCAATCTTCATACAGTCCGTTTTAGCTGTTTTCTCTTTCTTCAAAAGCTTTGAAAGTAATAATATTGGTCAAAACGTAGTTGAGTGAATCAGGTTCTAAAACTAGACCTAATCCTTCTTTCCATAATGATAATGATGAAAAAGGGTCATTTGCTTGATAGAAAACGTAGTTGAGTGAATCAGGTTCTACAACAACATCTAATCCTTCATACCATAATGATAATGATGAAAAAAGATCATTTGCTTGATAGAAACAGTGAAAGCTAAAGCATTCTTCATACAGTCCGTTTTAGCTGTTTTCTCTTTCTGCAAAAGCTTTGAAAGTAACAATATGGGTCAAAACGAAGTTGAGTGAATCAGGTTCTAAAACTAGACCTTATCCTTCATACCATAATGATAATGATGAAAAGGGGTCATTTGCTTGATAGAAAACATAGTTGAGTGAATCAGGTTCTAGAACAACGCCTAATCCTTCTTTCCATAATGATAATGATGAAAAAGGGTCATTTGCTTGATAGAAAACGTAGTTGAGTGAATCGGGTTCTATAACAACATCTAATCCTTCATACCATAAAGATAATGATGAAAAAAGATCATTTGCTTGATAGAAACAGTGAAACCTAAAGCATTCTTAATACAGTCCGTTTTAGCTGTTTTCTCCTTCTGCAAAAGCTTTGAAAGTAACAATATGGGTCAAAACGTAGTTGAGTGAATCAGGTTCTAAAACTAGACCTTATCCTTCTTTCCATAATGATAATGATGAAAAAGGGTCATTTGCTTGATAGAAAACGTAGTTGAGTGAATCGGGTTCTACAACAACACCTAATCCTTCATACCATAATGAAAATTATGAAAAAAGGTCATTTGCTTGATAGAAACAGTGAAAGCTAAAGCATTCTTCATACAGTCCGTTTTAGCTGTTTTCTCCTTCTGCAAAAGCTTTGAAAGTAACAATATTGGTCAAAATTTAGTTGAGTGAATCAGGTTCTACAACAACACCTAATCCTTCATACCATAATGATAATGATGAAAAAAGATCATTTGCTTGATAGAAACAGTGAAAGCTAAACCATTCTTCATACAGTCCGTTTTAGCTGTTTTCTCTTTCTGCAAAAGCTTTGAAAGTAACAATATGGGTCAAAACGAAATTGAGTGAATCAGGTTCTAAAACTAGACCTTATCCTTCATACCATAATGATAATGATGAAAAAGGGTCATTTGCTTGATAGAAAACATAGTTGAGTGAATCAGGTTCTAGAACAACGCCTAATCCTTCTTTCCATAATGATAATGATGAAAAAGGGTCATTTGCTTGATAGAAAACGTAGTTGAGTGAATCGGGTTCTACAACAACACCTAATCCTTCATACCATAATGAAAATGATGAAAAAGGGTCATTTGCTTGATAGAAACAGTGAAAGCTAAGGCATTCTTCATACAGTCCATTTTAGCTGTTTTCTCTTTCTGCAAAAGCTTTGAAAGTAACAATATGGGTCAAAACGTAGTTGAGTGAATCAGGTTCTAAAACTAGACCTTATCCTTCATACCATAATGATAATGATGAAAAAGGGTCATTTGCTTGATAGAAAAAGTAGTTGAGTGAATCGGGTTCTACAACAACACCTAATCCTTCATACCATAATGAAAATGATGAAAAAAGGTCATTTGCTTGATAGAAACAGTGAAAGGTAAGGCATTCTTAATACAGTCCGTTTCAGCTGTTTTCTCCTTCTGCAAAAGCTTTGAAAGTAACAATATTGGTCAAAACGTAGTTGAGTGAATCAGGTTCTAAAACTAGACCTTATCCTTCATACCATAATGATAATGATGAAAAAGGGTCATTTGCTTGATAGAAAACATAGTTGAGTGAATCAGGTTCTAGAACAACGCCTAATCCTTCTTTCGATAATGATAATGATGAAAAAGGGTCATTTGCTTGATAGAAAACGTAGTTGAGTGAATCAGGTTCTAAATCTAGACCTAATCCTTCATACCATAATGATAATGATGAAAAAGGGTCATTTGCTTGATAGAAACAGTGAAAGCTAAGGCATTCTTCATACAGTCCGTTTTAGCTGTTTTCTCTTTCTTCAAAAGCTTTGAAAGTAATAATATTGGTCAAAACGTAGTTGAGTGAATCAGGTTCTAAAACTAGACCTAATCCTTCTTTCCATAATGATAATGATGAAAAAGGGTCATTTACTTGATAGAAAACGTAGTTGAGTGAATCAGGTTCTACAACAACATCTAATCCTTCATACCATAATGATAATGATGAAAAAAGATCATTTGCTTGATAGAAACAGTGAAAGCTAAAGCATTCTTCATACAGTCCGTTTTAGCTGTTTTCTCTTTCTGCAAAAGCTTTGAAAGTAACAATATGGGTCAAAACGAAGTTGAGTGAATCAGGTTCTAAAACTAGACCTTATCCTTCATACCATAATGATAATGATGAAAAGGGGTCATTTGCTTGATAGAAAACATAGTTGAGTGAATCAGGTTCTAGAACAACGCCTAATCCTTCTTTCCATAATGATAATGATGAAAAAGGGTCATTTGCTTAATAGAAAACGTAGTTGAGTGAATCGGGTTCTACAACAACACCTAATCCTTCATACCATAATGAAAATTATGAAAAAAGGTCATTTGCTTGATAGAAACAGTGAAAGGTAAGGCATTCTTAATACAGTCCGTTTCAGCTGTTTTCTCCTTCTGCAAAAGCTTTGAAAGTAACAATATTGGTCAAAACGTAGTTGAGTGAATCAGGTTCTAAAACTAGACCTTATCCTTCATACCATAATGATAATGATGAAAAAAGGTCATTTGCTTGATAGAAAACATAGTTGAGTGATTCAGGTTCTACAACAACACCTAATCCTTCATACCATAATGAAAATTATGAAAAAAGGTCATTTGCTTGATAGAAACAGTGAAAGGTAAGGCATTCTTAATACAGTCCGTTTCAGCTGTTTTCTCCTTCTGCAAAAGCTTTGAAAGTAACAATATTGGTCAAAACGTAGTTGAGTGAATCAGGTTCTAAAACTAGACCTTATCCTTCATACCATAATGATAATGATAAAAAAAGATCATTTGCTTGATAGAAACAGTGAAAGCTAAAGCATTCTTAATACAGTCCGTTTTAGCTGTTTTCTCCTTCTGCAAAAGCTTTGAAAGTAACAATATGGGTCAAAACGTAGTTGAGTGAATCAGGTTCTAAAACTAGACCTTATCCTTCATACCATAATGATAATGATAAAAAAGGGTCATTTGCTTGATAGAAAACATAGTTGAGTGATTCAGGTTCTACAACAACATCTAATCCTTCATACCATAATGATAATGATGAAAAAAGATCATTTGCTTGATAGAAACAGTGAAAGCTAAAGCATTCTTCATATAGTCCGTTTTAGCTGTTTTCTCCTTCTGCAAAAGCTTTGAAAGTAACAATATTGGTCAAAACGTAGTTGAGTGAATCAGGTTCTACAACAACACCTAATCCTTCATACCATAATGATAATGATGAAAAAAGATCATTTGCTTGATAGAAACAGTGAAAGCTAAAGCATTCTTCATACAGTCCGTTTTAGCTGTTTTCTCTTTCTGCAAAAGCTTTGAAAGTAACAATATGGGTCAAAACGAAGTTGAGTGAATCAGGTTCTAAAACTAGACCTTATCCTTCATACCATAATGATAATGATGAAAAAGTATGAGGGGCCGTGAGGGACATTATTCAGAATACCCTCTCACACACACAACTGGAATGCTCTCACACACACTACTGGAATCCTATACGCTCACACACACTACTGAAAAGCTCTCACACACACTACTGGAATGCTCTCACACACACTACTGGAATCCTATACGCTCACACACACTACTGAAAAAGCTCTCATACACACTACTGGAACACTCTCACACACACTACTGGAAAGCTCTCACACACACTACTGGAACACTCTCACACACACTACTGGAATGCTCTCACACACACTACTGGAATGCTCTCACACACACTACTGGAATGCTCTCACACACACATAACAAATTTCAGTTAAAACGGAAGGTGTTTCAGTTAAAACGGAAGTTGATTCAGTTAAAACGGAAGGTATTTCAGTTAAAACGGAAATTGATTCAGATGGAAGGTCTGTGCAATAATGTCAGCTCAACCAACTGCTCAACAGCCTTCAAGTAACTTAGTCGAAGCAGCGGCGTTACTTAACAATATATTGGCCTCAGCGGAGACAATTAGAACACTTTCTAATGTCTCAAGTGTTCGGCAGCAGCCGGTCGTTTCCGCGGCTCCAGGTGCAGATGCAGTCGACAGCCACCTAGCAGCTCTCTTTCCGTCCCGGCAGCGTAGCGGCGTAACGCTGTCCGCTGCGGGTCCAGTCGGGAGGGACTGTGCGCCCCGCTATCAAGCGCAACAGCACTTCGGCACGTGGACATCTAAAGGCACGAGGAGAAAAAGGTAAATATACGTATCGGAGTTTGAAATATTTCGTGTGCAGTTTGCTAGCTGGCTAGATCACCCCTAGGACACGAGCCTAGCTTACTGAATGAATGCAACGAACGATATCTAACTCAAAAGGAGTAAGTGTGGGAATTGGGTTAAACTAAAACCAGGAATGTGGTGTATTGGTGTATGAAATGAATGATGAAAATCGGCTAGCAATTTCGCCGAGCAAATACCAAGCAATAGGATGCAGCGGTTTGTCTTTCGACTACACCTGCAATATCCGCGATGGGGTTGAAGGAAATGCACTGTGGCGCTACGGGGATGTCCGTGAAGGAAATCTAGTCGACCTGCTGATAGCTGAACGAAATCGTCTTCGGGACAAACTGGACTGTGAACCGACTACTGCTGCCTGACGTTATATTTTCTTTCATTGTCTGCCAAAATATGAAAAAGCAACAACGAAAAAAGCAGGAGTTTATAATTGAGTGCTCTTTCAAATATTTGCGGTAAAACAAGAGGAAATATATAATGTAAGGCAAATGGAGGGTTGGTTGGTTAGTATTTGGCTCTTGTCAAACTGGACGTCATTAAAATATCTATTGTCTATACAAGTTTGTACGTTGTTCTACGACTGTGATATGTGAATTGTAGCATGACTTAATGCGCACTGGCTGTTTTCATTTAATCTTAATAGTTATTCTTATTTCAGAGCTCGGTCACAGCAGCATGACCATTTCAACAAGGACGTAATATTACTTCCCAATCCATCATGGGGAATAGTGTGCAGACAAGGTACAAAATTACGTTTACACAAACATGGGCACATCCTCAGTGCCTTTGAATTCCAGAAGGCCTGGGACCAACAGACTGTTATGGAACGCATCAGAGATAGTTTTGGTGAGCACATTCCAGAGGATGTCAGGTAAAGACTTTTTTTTCTTGCTTTGTAATTAATTATATAATAATCTTTATTCATAGAAAACAAACACAGGTCAACGAGTGCAATCATCATTATTACAAACCTAGTACAATAGCATTTGTTATACAATTTACATGACTGTCGCATATCTAATAAGAACAAGGAACCAAAGAGAGACACACTCTCACCATTGTACAACAAACTACATAGCCTAAAAGCGTTTGTTGTTGTTGTAATATCCCCATCTTCTTTGTAGCCTCCAGTTTCTAATGGCTTGTGGCAATAAGCTGGTGTCCCCGAAACTCCAGGAGGGCCAGGAGCTGAATGGGATGCTAATCCATAAGGTTTTTAAAACCAAAGGCCTGTATGTGAGACCATCAAGGATCCTTTTAGTAAGTTTTCTTTCCTTTTTTTCTTTGTTTTTAATACAATTATATTTAGTGAAATGTGTCTTGAAAAATAAATATATACGGTTTATTACTTTTAGCAGTATACAATATATATTTAATTAAAGAAAAGGTTTTAGAGCAATCTAAATTGTAAATAATAGTAATAAATCTCGTTGTAATATTTACTTTTGATATATATTTTTTTGGTCTTCTTTTCTTTTTAAGACTGACTCCGACGAAGAAAATGAATGTTCCCACATCACTACCAGATCAACATTAAGCAGTTGTGTAACAGTCAAGGATGATGACTGTTTGGAAGTTGATGGTCCACAAATCTACACTGGCAGACCTAGCACCACCAACGTTGCTACAAGTGATGGAGGAATGAGAAGTAAGGATGACCCTACTAGCAGTCATGATGGAGATGGCAACCCTGGCACTAGCAGTGGTGATGAACATGGCTATGGCATCAAACACGCCAACAGCAGTGTTGTTGAAAGGCCTACAGCAATGCAAGGAAGTGGCACTAGTGGCCACGATGGAGGTTGCCTTGCAAGAAATTATGGCAACCCTGGCACAAGCAGTCATAATGAAGACTACTCTTCATATTTAACACTTATGGCTGCTCTTCCTGATGACTATTCAGATGATGAGGAATTAAACCAAGCTATAATTGCCAGTATGGAGAGTCAAACGTGAGTAGCACAAACAGATAATGTGTCATTGAGGATGATGTGATCAGATAGTTGATATGAACTATTTCATCTTTAGATTATTATGTCATATCTAATAATGTTTTTTTATGTTGTCTTCATAGTGCAGAAAACGCCCCGGTTCAAGAGATACTGCTGGAACTCTCAAGCAAAATAAGCACAAAACAACAATGCAAATTTAATATAAATCGCTCTGCTGTCTGGGACGGAGCTGTGAGAGGATTCCAAAGGGTGTCCTATGACCCCAACTTGATGATCACTGTAAAATTCTCAGATGACATGGGGAGAAACGAGGAAGGGATTGATTTAGGAGGGCCAAGGAGAGAATTCTTGAGGCTGCTGATGGAGACCATGGCCAGGTCACCCATGTTTGAAGGAAATGAAAACAGCAAGAACTTTGCTCTTGACAGTGCTGGTAATGATCATATTAATTTATGGAGATATATAACTTTAGCTTTTGAATTGATTTACAATGTATTTAATGGCACAATGAAATCCATGATTTTATGTGGTAGTTATGTATTAATCAATATTACATTTCCTTTTATATCGTTGTTTTGAAGCTCTAAGAGAGGACCGGTACTACACAGCTGGCAGAGCCATTGCTGTAAGCTTGGTACATGGCGGTCCGCCACCAAACTTCCTCTCACCAACAGTATATTCTCTTCTGGTTAATGGTTCAGCAAAACCAGTGCTAGAAGACATAGCTGACATGGAACTTTTGGAAAAAGTCAAAAAGGTCAGTTGGTAGTTTAAATGTTATCCTGCATTAGAATTAGGTTACATTACAATATTCTCTTGCCGTTTTCCATTTTGAGAGGTAGTATCAATGTATCCCAGTCAGCTCATTGCTGAATGCTCACTTCCTATAGTTTTAATTCCTCCACTATTCAACAGATCACTGTAGTCAGAAAAGTGTATTTTACTTATTAATCTTTATTTATACTCATTATGATGCTAGGTATCTGAAAGTACTACCCTTGAGGAACTTGAGATGTCAAAGGCCCCGCTGCTTGACTACTTGGCCAATGCAGGATGTCTGAGGCCGATGCAATCAATAAGAGACAGGGACTTGCTGGTAGATGACATTGTCATGTTCCAGGTCATCCACAGGGTTCATGGTCCATTTCAAAGGTATTCAGAGGTGTTGGTTGTTTGCAGTCAGATTATTCAGAATAGCAATCAGAATTTTACCCATAGACCAACAAAATGTATTATCTTCATATAAAACTAAGTAAATTGATAATGCACAAGTGAATTAGGAACCCTAATTAAATTCTTCAAAATTCCATTCCATTTCATTTGTACAGATTCTGTGAAGGACTGAAAACACTTGGGGTTCTGGAGAAAATCCAAAGGCATCCAGAAAGCTTTCGCCCCCTGTTCTGCTATGAGCCAAGCCCACTGACTGCTGACCAGGTGGATGATATCTTCAGCATTTGGCTGTCTCCAGAAGGGAGCAACAAGAGAGCTGCTGAGGAGATAGTTGTTCCCTTCTGGAGAGACTATCTCCAGGATGCAGAGGGTAATTGTCAGTTTAGTGTACAAGTAAACATATGTGTATTTATTTTTTTACCAACTACCACTGACAATGTTTTTCTGTTTTTTATAGAGGAAGAAGGGCCATCCAAATTACAGAAAATATTGTCCTTTGCAACTGGAGCATCTGTTTTACCACCTATTGGGTTTTCTCCAACTCCCTCCGTCCAGTTCATTCATAAAGAAGATGACGACTTCTCCTCTACACCAATGTTCCCTATGGCCAACACATGTGTGAACTGCATAAAGTTGCCACTACATGTGTCATACCAACTGTTCAAGGAGAAGTTTGACTTTGCATTGGGAAACACATATGGCTTTGGCAGGGCATAAACATATGCTCTATAAAAAAAACAAAAGAAAGTCAACCGTTGCATTTCAGAATGCCCACTTCCCTTTAAATGATATTGCCTTTGGCAGTTAAGTTTTCAAGTTTTAAAGAAATTTGAGTCATGGTGTATTTTATATTTCCACTGCAATTCAACTGACTCAGGTAACGTTTGAGACAAATGTTCACCTTTGTGTCTCGTATTCATACTGTTTCATACCAACTGTTGAAGGTAATACAATTAGAATTTAGGCCATTAGGCGTGAACATAGTATCATGCGCTGTCCCATGTTATGTGTCTCTTGTATGTCTCTCTTCGCATGTCTGTCTGTTTGTCCCCCATTTGTCTCTTATCTGTCCGTCTCTTATATGTTTTTCCCTCTCCCTGTCTCCGTCTCCGCTTGTCTCGTTTTTGTTCATTTGGTTTTAATAAAACAATATTGAAACTTTAACATAACTGTCTTGTAATTCACTGAGAAAACTGCACAAATCAAGTAAACAAAACAATTAAAAAAAAAACTTACATAACAATATTATAGAAGAAAATTCAGAAGCGAAGAAAACACATCTATTCCATGATTCCCATCGTTTTCAAGTGGATCTACTTGTAGAATACTGTTCATCGTAGTCTCATTAATGGTTACATCAATGTCTGGAATTCTAACGTTGTTATTGGTTTGAAGTTCAGGTAATGGCCCTTCTTCATCGATGCCATAGTAGTTCTCGTCATCAAAAATACCATTTATAATGGGGTGGATTCCTACATTGTTTATGACCCCTGTATGCCACAGCTGAAGAGGAGTCGCCCCCCCTTGTGTGGACAGGCCGTGGTTGTTCCACTGGTTGATAAATTCTGTTACTGCCCTTTCAATTCTTGGTAAATAAACATAATGCAGACAAAATAGATGTAGTTCATTCAATGAATCCAGTATACCATGTTCCTCCATGAAGTAAAAAATATTAATAAAGTGTCTAGATACAACTCTATTCAGTTCTGCCCATAGTCTCTCAATCCTTTGGTTGTGTACTGAAACCCCTGTAATAACACTACGACTGTTCAGTCCTCTTCTTTCTAACATAAAACGGGCAACACGTATATTTTCCATACCATGATCACATCTGACCCGTAAGGGCAGACCAAAGTTCTCTACTCCTCCCAAAAATAATGACAAGACACTTGAGGCTCTGTTATTAGATAAGCACCGTAAGTATATAATGGTCCGGCTGAAGCCATCGACACAGCCATGAAAGACCATCCGCCATCGAATCAACTTGTGGTTGCCGTCAAAATGCCTGTTGGGAGATATAAAGTACATTATATTAAAAAGGATATATGTAAAGCTTGCAAAGTATATCAAAGTGTTGATTTTTTTTGATAATACAAAACAACTGTTTTGTATTATTACAAATCAACTTACCATAATTGGTTGGGGGCCTGAACACTATAGACCCTTCGGCGTATGGCATGACGGCGTCTAAATGACCGCCCGATGGGATCCACTTGATCGAGGCTCTGTCTGACGCGCCAACGCTGAACCCTTAAGCCACGTGATCTCAGGCTTCCAAGAACGTATGCTTCACCTGCATTTGGAGTGTTCTGTAGTATATCAGTCACAACGCTGTCCAGGTCTTGATTTGACAATATTGCAAATCTTAATGGCCCAACTCCCAGAGTTTGTCTGTGTCTGTATAGGGTTCTTCGACTGATTCCAAAGCACGATGCAATTCTCTGCCATGTCATACCAATGGATACACAGTGAGTAATCTGTTCGGCGGCTATGCTGTATTGGGGCCGACCTGGATGGCCAGTCAAAATTGTTGGGGGTATCAAATTGTTGATCACATCATTGGATCTCTGTCTGGCCTCATGTTCATGAAGCAAGTTGCGGAAGCATCTAAACAATGATCCTAGTAGATTACTCACATCACCATCATCAGGACCATATCTGGACACAGCAAAAAATGCAGATAGAGTTCGTGTATGATCATCAAGCTCTCTATAAAGTCTCTCCTCACTGGAATTGTTGGACTCCTCACTTTGCAATGATTCAATGCATTGCAGAGCACTAGTAAAAAAATGTACAATATCCTCTTCATTTCCTCTCACCTCAGAAAATGAAGTTTGGACGTGGAAAAAAAAGAGGATCAGGTAAACACGCATTGTGGTTGAAGTACTAGCTCAAATCCAGTAAGAGCACATGCACTTCCTGGTGTGGACTTCCTGTTTCCTTCAGTTGAAAGGAAGGCCTTCTTTTTTAATTGTTATGCTCATATTCACCACTGAACCGTTATATTCCACAACATAAGCACATTTCACTAGTATGTGTGAGAGCATTTCATATGTGTGTGTGAGAGCTTTCCATATATGTGTGTGAGAGTGTTCCAGTAGTGTGTGTGAGAGCATTCCAGTAGTGTGTGTGAGAGTGTTCCAGTAGTGTGTGTGAGAGCATTCCAGTAGTGTGTGTGAGAGCATTCCAGTAGTGTGTGTGAGAGTGTTCCAGTAGTGTGTATGAGAGCTTTCCAGTAGTGTGTGTGAGAGTGTTCCAGTAGTGTGTATGAGAGCTTTTTCAGTAGTGTGTGTGAGCGTATAGGATTCCAGTAGTGTGTGTGAGAGCATTCCAGTAGTGTGTGTGAGAGCTTTTCAGTAGTGTGTGTGAGCGTATAGGATTCCAGTAGTGTGTGTGAGAGCATTCCAGTTGTGTGTGTGAGAGGGTATTCTGAATAATGTCCCTCACGGCCCCTCATAAAAAAGGGTCATTTGCTTGATAGAAAACATAGTTGAGTGAATCAGGTTCTAGAACAACGCCTAATCCTTCTTTCGATAATGATAATGATGAAAAAGGGTCATTTGCTTGATAGAAAACGTAGTTGAGTGAATCAGGTTCTAAATCTAGACCTAATCCTTCATACCATAATGATAATGATGAAAAAGGGTCATTTGCTTGATAGAAACAGTGAAAGCTAAGGCATTCTTCATACAGTCCGTTTTAGCTGTTTTCTCTTTCTTCAAAAGCTTTGAAAGTAATAATATTGGTCAAAACGTAGTTGAGTGAATCAGGTTCTAAAACTAGACCTAATCCTTCTTTCCATAATGATAATGATGAAAAAGGGTCATTTGCTTGATAGAAAACATAGTTGAGTGATTCAGGTTCTACAACAACATCTAATCCTTCATACCATAATGATAATGATGAAAAAAGATCATTTGCTTGATAGAAACAGTGAAAGCTAAAGCATTCTTCATATAGTCCGTTTTAGCTGTTTTCTCCTTCTGCAAAAGCTTTGAAAGTAACAATATTGGTCAAAACGTAGTTGAGTGAATCAGGTTCTACAACAACACCTAATCCTTCATACCATAATGAAAATTATGAAAAAAGGTCATTTGCTTGATAGAAACAGTGAAAGCTAAAGCATTCTTCATACAGTCCGTTTTAGCTGTTTTCTCTTTCTGCAAAAGCTTTGAAAGTAACAATATGGGTCAAAACGAAGTTGAGTGAATCAGGTTCTAAAACTAGACCTTATCCTTCATACCATAATGATAATGATGAAAAAGGGTCATTTGCTTGATAGAAAACATAGTTGAGTGAATCAGGTTCTAGAACAACGCCTAATCCTTCTTTCGATAATGATAATGATGAAAAAGGGTCATTTGCTTGATAGAAAACGTAGTTGAGTGAATCAGGTTCTAAATCTAGACCTAATCCTTCATACCATAATGATAATGATGAAAAAGGGTCATTTGCTTGATAGAAACAGTGAAAGCTAAGGCATTCTTCATACAGTCCGTTTTAGCTGTTTTCTCTTTCTTCAAAAGCTTTGAAAGTAATAATATTGGTCAAAACGTAGTTGAGTGAATCAGGTTCTAAAACTAGACCTAATCCTTCTTTCCATAATGATAATGATGAAAAAGGGTCATTTGCTTGATAGAAAACGTAGTTGAGTGAATCAGGTTCTACAACAACATCTAATCATTCATACCATAATGATAATGATGAAAAAAGATCATTTGCTTGATAGAAACAGTGAAAGCTAAAGCATTCTTCATACAGTCCGTTTTAGCTGTTTTCTCTTTCTGCAAAAGCTTTGAAAGTAACAATATGGGTCAAAACGAAGTTGAGTGAATCAGGTTCTAAAACTAGACCTTATCCTTCATACCATAATGATAATGATGAAAAGGGGTCATTTGCTTGATAGAAAACATAGTTGAGTGAATCAGGTTCTAGAACAACGCCTAATCCTTCTTTCCATAATGATAATGATGAAAAAGGGTCATTTGCTTGATAGAAAACGTAGTTGAGTGAATCGGGTTCTACAACAACACCTAATCCTTCATACCATAATGAAAATTATGAAAAAAGGTCATTTGCTTGATAGAAACAGTGAAAGCTAAGGCATTCTTCATACAGTCCATTTTAGCTGTTTTCTCTTTCTGCAAAAGCTTTGAAAGTAACAATATGGGTCAAAACGTAGTTGAGTGAATCAGGTTCTAAAACTAGACCTTATCCTTCATACCATAATGATAATGATGAAAAAGGGTCATTTGCTTGATAGAAAACATAGTTGAGTGAATCAGGTTCTAGAACAACGCCTAATCCTTCTTTCGATAATGATAATGATGAAAAAGGGTCATTTGCTTGATAGAAAACGTAGTTGAGTGAATCAGGTTCTAAATCTAGACCTAATCCTTCATACCATAATGATAATGATGAAAAAGGGTCATTTGCTTGATAGAAACAGTGAAAGCTAAGGCATTCTTCATACAGTCCGTTTTAGCTGTTTTCTCTTTCTTCAAAAGCTTTGAAAGTAATAATATTGGTCAAAACGTAGTTGAGTGAATCAGGTTCTAAAACTAGACCTAATCCTTCTTTCCATAATGATAATGATGAAAAAGGGTCATTTGCTTGATAGAAAACGTAGTTGAGTGAATCAGGTTCTACAACAACATCTAATCCTTCATACCATAATGATAATGATGAAAAAAGATCATTTGCTTGATAGAAACAGTGAAAGCTAAAGCATTCTTCATACAGTCCGTTTTAGCTGTTTTCTCTTTCTGCAAAAGCTTTGAAAGTAACAATATGGGTCAAAACGAAGTTGAGTGAATCAGGTTCTAAAACTAGACCTTATCCTTCATACCATAATGATAATGATGAAAAGGGGTCATTTGCTTGATAGAAAACATAGTTGAGTGAATCAGGTTCTAGAACAACGCCTAATCCTTCTTTCCATAATGATAATGATGAAAAAGGGTCATTTGCTTGATAGAAAACGTAGTTGAGTGAATCGGGTTCTACAACAACACCTAATCCTTCATACCATAATGAAAATTATGAAAAAAGGTCATTTGCTTGATAGAAACAGTGAAAGCTAAGGCATTCTTCATACAGTCCATTTTAGCTGTTTTCTCTTTCTGCAAAAGCTTTGAAAGTAACAATATGGGTCAAAACGTAGTTGAGTGAATCAGGTTCTAAAACTAGACCTTATCCTTCATACCATAATGATAATGATGAAAAAGGGTCATTTGCTTGATAGAAAACGTAGTTGAGTGAATCGGGTTCTACAACAACACCTAATCCTTCATACCATAATGAAAATGATGAAAAAAGGTCATTTGCTTGATAGAAACAGTGAAAGGTAAGGCATTCTTAATACAGTCCGTTTCAGCTGTTTTCTCCTTCTGCAAAAGCTTTGAAAGTAACAATATTGGTCAAAACGTAGTTGAGTGAATCAGGTTCTAAAACTAGACCTTATCCTTCATACCATAATGATAATGATGAAAAAAGGTCATTCGCTTGATAGAAAACATAGTTGAGTGATTCAGGTTCTATAACAACATCTAATCCTTCATACCATAATGATAATGATGAAAAAAGATCATTTGCTTGATAGAAACAGTGAAACCTAAAGCATTCTTAATACAGTCCGTTTTAGCTGTTTTCTCCTTCTGCAAAAGCTTTGAAAGTAACAATATGGGTCAAAACGTAGTTGAGTGAATCAGGTTCTAAAACTAGACCTTATCCTTCTTTCCATAATGATAATGATGAAAAAGGGTCATTTGCTTGATAGAAAACGTAGTTGAGTGAATCGGGTTCTACAACAACACCTAATCCTTCATACCATAATGAAAATTATGAAAAAAGGTCATTTGCTTGATAGAAACAGTGAAAGCTAAAGCATTCTTCATACAGTCCGTTTTAGCTGTTTTCTCCTTCTGCAAAAGCTTTGAAAGTAACAATATTGGTCAAAACGTAGTTGAGTGAATCAGGTTCTACAACAACACCTAATCCTTCATACCATAATGATAATGATGAAAAAAGATCATTTGCTTGATAGAAACAGTGAAAGCTAAAGCATTCTTCATACAGTCCGTTTTAGCTGTTTTCTCTTTCTGCAAAAGCTTTGAAAGTAACAATATGGGTCAAAACGAAATTGAGTGAATCAGGTTCTAAAACTAGACCTTATCCTTCATACCATAATGATAATGATGAAAAAGGGTCATTTGCTTGATAGAAAACATAGTTGAGTGAATCAGGTTCTAGAACAACGCCTAATCCTTCTTTCCATAATGATAATGATGAAAAAGGGTCATTTGCTTGATAGAAAACGTAGTTGAGTGAATCGGGTTCTACAACAACACCTAATCCTTCATACCATAATGAAAATGATGAAAAAGGGTCATTTGCTTGATAGAAACAGTGAAAGCTAAGGCATTCTTCATACAGTCCATTTTAGCTGTTTTCTCTTTCTGCAAAAGCTTTGAAAGTAACAATATGGGTCAAAACGTAGTTGAGTGAATCAGGTTCTAAAACTAGACCTTATCCTTCATACCATAATGATAATGATGAAAAAGGGTCATTTGCTTGATAGAAAACGTAGTTGAGTGAATCGGGTTCTACAACAACACCTAATCCTTCATACCATAATGAAAATGATGAAAAAAGGTCATTTGCTTGATAGAAACAGTGAAAGGTAAGGCATTCTTAATACAGTCCGTTTCAGCTGTTTTCTCCTTCTGCAAAAGCTTTGAAAGTAACAATATTGGTCAAAACGTAGTTGAGTGAATCAGGTTCTAAAACTAGACCTTATCCTTCATACCATAATGATAATGATGAAAAAGGGTCATTTGCTTGATAGAAAACATAGTTGAGTGAATCAGGTTCTAGAACAACGCCTAATCCTTCTTTCGATAATGATAATGATGAAAAAGGGTCATTTGCTTGATAGAAAACGTAGTTGAGTGAATCAGGTTCTAAATCTAGACCTAATCCTTCATACCATAATGATAATGATGAAAAAGGGTCATTTGCTTGATAGAAACAGTGAAAGCTAAGGCATTCTTCATACAGTCCGTTTTAGCTGTTTTCTCTTTCTTCAAAAGCTTTGAAAGTAATAATATTGGTCAAAACGTAGTTGAGTGAATCAGGTTCTAAAACTAGACCTAATCCTTCTTTCCATAATGATAATGATGAAAAAGGGTCATTTACTTGATAGAAAACGTAGTTGAGTGAATCAGGTTCTACAACAACATCTAATCCTTCATACCATAATGATAATGATGAAAAAAGATCATTTGCTTGATAGAAACAGTGAAAGCTAAAGCATTCTTCATACAGTCCGTTTTAGCTGTTTTCTCTTTCTGCAAAAGCTTTGAAAGTAACAATATGGGTCAAAACGAAGTTGAGTGAATCAGGTTCTAAAACTAGACCTTATCCTTCATACCATAATGATAATGATGAAAAGGGGTCATTTGCTTGATAGAAAACATAGTTGAGTGAATCAGGTTCTAGAACAACGCCTAATCCTTCTTTCCATAATGATAATGATGAAAAAGGGTCATTTGCTTGATAGAAAACGTAGTTGAGTGAATCGGGTTCTACAACAACACCTAATCCTTCATACCATAATGGAAATTATGAAAAAAGGTCATTTGCTTGATAGAAACAGTGAAAGCTAAGGCATTCTTCATACAGTCCATTTTAGCTGTTTTCTCTTTCTGCAAAAGCTTTGAAAGTAACAATATGGGTCAAAACGTAGTTGAGTGAATCAGGTTCTAAAACTAGACCTTATCCTTCATACCATAATGATAATGATGAAAAAGGGTCATTTGCTTGATAGAAAACGTAGTTGAGTGAATCGGGTTCTACAACAACACCTAATCCTTCATACCATAATGAAAATGATGAAAAAAGGTCATTTGCTTGATAGAAACAGTGAAAGGTAAGGCATTCTTAATACAGTCCGTTTCAGCTGTTTTCTCCTTCTGCAAAAGCTTTGAAAGTAACAATATTGGTCAAAACGTAGTTGAGTGAATCAGGTTCTAAAACTAGACCTTATCCTTCATACCATAATGATAATGATGAAAAAAGGTCATTCGCTTGATAGAAAACATAGTTGAGTGATTCAGGTTCTATAACAACATCTAATCCTTCATACCATAATGATAATGATGAAAAAAGATCATTTGCTTGATAGAAACAGTGAAACCTAAAGCATTCTTAATACAGTCCGTTTTAGCTGTTTTCTCCTTCTGCAAAAGCTTTGAAAGTAACAATATGGGTCAAAACGTAGTTGAGTGAATCAGGTTCTAAAACTAGACCTTATCCTTCTTTCCATAATGATAATGATGAAAAAGGGTCATTTGCTTGATAGAAAACGTAGTTGAGTGAATCGGGTTCTACAACAACACCTAATCCTTCATACCATAATGAAAATTATGAAAAAAGGTCATTTGCTTGATAGAAACAGTGAAAGCTAAAGCATTCTTCATACAGTCCGTTTTAGCTGTTTTCTCCTTCTGCAAAAGCTTTGAAAGTAACAATATTGGTCAAAACGTAGTTGAGTGAATCAGGTTCTACAACAACACCTAATCCTTCATACCATAATGATAATGATGAAAAAAGATCATTTGCTTGACAGAAACAGTGAAAGCTAAAGCATTCTTCATACAGTCCGTTTTAGCTGTTTTCTCTTTCTGCAAAAGCTTTGAAAGTAACAATATGGTCAAAACGAAATTGAGTGAATCAGGTTCTAAAACTAGACCTTATCCTTCATACCATAATGATAATGATGAAAAAGGGTCATTTGCTTGATAGAAAACATAGTTGAGTGAATCAGGTTCTAGAACAACGCCTAATCCTTCTTTCCATAATGATAATGATGAAAAAGGGTCATTTGCTTGATAGAAAACGTAGTTGAGTGAATCGGGTTCTACAACAACACCTAATCCTTCATACCATAATGAAAATGATGAAAAAGGGTCATTTGCTTGATAGAAACAGTGAAAGCTAAGGCATTCTTCATACAGTCCATTTTAGCTGTTTTCTCTTTCTGCAAAAGCTTTGAAAGTAACAATATGGGTCAAAACGTAGTTGAGTGAATCAGGTTCTAAAACTAGACCTTATCCTTCATACCATAATGATAATGATGAAAAAGGGTCATTTGCTTGATAGAAAACGTAGTTGAGTGAATCGGGTTCTACAACAACACCTAATTCTTCATACCATAATGAAAATGATGAAAAAAGGTCATTTGCTTGATAGAAACAGTGAAAGGTAAGGCATTCTTAATACAGTCCGTTTCAGCTGTTTTCTCCTTCTGCAAAAGCTTTGAAAGTAACAATATTGGTCAAAACGTAGTTGAGTGAATCAGGTTCTAAAACTAGACCTTATCCTTCATACCATAATGATAATGATGAAAAAAGGTCATTTGCTTGATAGAAAACATAGTTGAGTGATTCAGGTTCTATAACAACATCTAATCCTTCATACCATAATGATAATGATGAAAAAAGATCATTTGCTTGATAGAAACAGTGAAAGCTAAAGCATTCTTAATACAGTCCGTTTTAGCTGTTTTCTCCTTCTGCAAAAGCTTTGAAAGTAACAATATGGGTCAAAACGTAGTTGAGTGAATCAGGTTCTAAAACTAGACCTTATCCTTCATACCATAATGATAATGATAAAAAAGGGTCATTTGCTTGATAGAAAACGTAGTTGAGTGAATCAGGTTCTACAACAACACCTAATCCTTCATACCATAATGAAAATGATGAAAAAAGGTCATTTGCTTGATAGAAACAGTGAAAGGTAAGGCATTCTTAATACAGTCCGTTTCAGCTGTTTTCTCCTTCTGCAAAAGCTTTGAAAGTAACAATATTGGTCAAAACGTAGTTGAGTGAATCAGGTTCTAAAACTAGACCTTATCCTTCATACCATAATGATAATGATGAAAAAAGGTCATTTGCTTGATAGAAAACATAGTTGAGTGATTCAGGTTCTATAACAACATCTAATCCTTCATACCATAATGATAATGATGAAAAAAGATCATTTGCTTGATAGAAACAGTGAAAGCTAAAGCATTCTTAATACAGTCCGTTTTAGCTGTTTTCTCCTTCTGCAAAAGCTTTGAAAGTAACAATATGGGTCAAAACGTAGTTGAGTGAATCAGGTTCTAAAACTAGACCTTATCCTTCATACCATAATGATAATGATAAAAAAGGGTCATTTGCTTGATAGAAAACGTAGTTGAGTGAATCAGGTTCTACAACAACACCTAATCCTTCATACCATAATGATAATGATGAAAAAAGATCATTCGCTTGATAGAAACAGTGAAACCTAAAGCATTCTTAATACAGTCCGTTTTAGCTGTTTTCTCCTTCTGCAAAAGCTTTGAAAGTAACAATATTGGTCAAAACGTAGTTGAGTGAATCAGGTTCTACAACAACACCTAATCCTTCATACCATAATGATAATGATGAAAAAAGATCATTTGCTTGATAGAAACAGTGAAAGCTAAAGCATTCTTCATACAGTCCGTTTTAGCTGTTTTCTCTTTCTGCAAAAGCTTTGAAAGTAACAATATGGGTCAAAACGAAATTGAGTGAATCAGGTTCTAAAACTAGACCTTATCCTTCATACCATAATGAGCTGTCACGTGATACAGTCTCTATGGATGGAATTGCTCTGGTATCCAACAGCACCGTCAGAAATCTTGGAGTTCTCTTCGACCAGGATATGTCCTTCAACTCTCATATAAAGAAGACTTCAAGGACTGCCTTTTTTCATCTATGGAATATATCAAAAATCAGGAACTTCCTGTCTCAAAGTGATGCAGAAAAACTAGTTCATGCATTTGTTACTTCTAGACTGGATTACTGTAATTCTTTGTTATCAGGCTGCTCTTGTAAATCGCTTAAACCTCTCCAGCTGATTCAGAATGCTGCAGCACGTGTATTAACAAGAACTAAGAAATGGGATCATATAACTCCTGTATTAACTTCTCTGCACTGGCTTCCTGTTAAATCAAGAATAGAATTTAAGGTACTTCTCCTCACCTACAAGGCACTTGCTGGTGAGGCACCGTCTTATCTTAAAGAGCTTGTTACACCGTATTGTCCTACAAGGCATCTACGCTCCATAGATGCTGGGCTACTTGTGGTTCCTAGAGTTTTAAAAAGTAGGATGGGGGCCAGAGCCTTCAGTTATCAAGCTCCTCTTTTGTGGAACCAGCTTCCACTTTCAGTCCGGGGGGCAGACTCGGTCAGTTCATTTAAGATAAAGCTTAAAACGTTCCTCTTTGATATTGCTTATAGTTAGGGCTGGCTCAGGTTAGCCTGGACCAGCCCTTAGTTAAGCTGCTCTAGGCTTAGACTGCCGGGGGACTTCTTAGGACACACCGAGCCCCTCTCTCACTCTCACTCTCTCCTCCCACAATCATCCATGCTTTATTAATGTACATCACTAATTAAGCTTCTTTCCGGGAGTTTTTTGTGCTTTCTCGCCTAGCAGGTCTCCGTGGATCATAGTTTCGTGCGGACCCCGGTTCTGACTCCTGGCTCATGGCTCTGCTGACACCTGCTACTGCCATCATCATTACTTTAAATATGATTCATATTACTGTCATCAAAAACCAACATCTTTCTGCTCTCCCTCCCCACAGAAGCCTCTGTGGATGGTGGTTCGATCTGATGGAGGTTGTCCCTGCAGTGGTCCTGCCGTACACCTCTTCTGCTACTTGCAATTACTTGTATCATTTCAGTTAGAGAAATTGAATGTATTGTACATCTTTTACATTGTTGATTCTGTACACATGACATCCATTGCAGTCTGTCCATCCCGGGAGAGGGATCCCTCCTCTGACGTTCTCCCTAAGGTTTCTTCCCTTTTTTCCCCATTGAAGGGTTTTTTTCATATTTTGGGGAGTTTTTCCTGTGCCGATGTGAGGGTTTCGGGACAGAGGATGTTGCATGTGTACAGACTGTAAAGCCCTCTGAGGCAAATTTGTAATTTGCGATTTTGGGCTATACAAAATAAAATGAATTGAATTGAATAATGATGAAAAAGGGTCATTTGCTTGATAGAAAACATAGTTGAGTGAATCAGGTTCTAGAACAACGCCTAATCCTTCTTTCCATAATGATAATGATGAAAAAGGGTCATTTGCTTGATAGAAAACGTAGTTGAGTGAATCGGGTTCTACAACAACACCTAATCCTTCATACCATAATGAAAATGATGAAAAAAGATAATTTGCTTGATAGAAACAGTGAAACCTAAAGCATTCTTAATACAGTCCGTTTTAGCTGTTTTCTCCTTCTGCAAAAGCTTTGAAAGTAACAATATTGGTCAAAACGTAGTTGAGTGAATCAGGTTCTACAACAACACCTAATCCTTCTTTCCATAATGATAATGATGAAAAAGGGTCATTTGCTTGATAGAAAACGTAGTTGAGTGAATCGGGTTCTACAACAACACCTAATCCTTCATACCATAATGAAAATTATGAAAAAAGGTCATTTGCTTGATAGAAACAGTGAAAGCTAAGGCATTCTTAATACAGTCCGTTTTAGCTGTTTTCTCCTTCTGCAAAAGCTTTGAAAGTAACAATATTGGTCAAAACGTAGTTGAGTGAATCAGGTTCTAAAACTAGACCTTATCCTTCATACCATAATGATAATGATGAAAAAGGGTCATTTGCTTGATAGAAAACGTAGTTGAGTGAATCAGGTTCTAAAACTAGACCTTATCCTTCATACCATAATGATAATGATGAAAAGGGGTCATTTGCTTGATAGAAAACATAGTTGAGTGAATCAGGTTCTAGAACAACGCCTAATCCTTCTTTCCATAATGATAATGATGAAAAAGGGTCATTTGCTTGATAGAAAACGTAGTTGAGTGAATCAGGTTCTATAACAACATCTAATCCTTCATACCATAATGATAATGATGAAAAAAGATCATTTGCTTGATAGAAACAGTGAAAGCTAAAGCATTCTTAATACAGTCCGTTTTAGCTGTTTTCTCCTTCTGCAAAAGCTTTGAAAGTAACAATATGGGTCAAAACGTAGTTGAGTGAATCAGGTTCTAAAACTAGACCTTATCCTTCATACCATAATGATAATGATAAAAAAGGGTCATTTGCTTGATAGAAAACGTAGTTGAGTGAATCAGGTTCTACAACAACACCTAATCCTTCATACCATAATGATAATGATGAAAAAAGATCATTCGCTTGATAGAAACAGTGAAACCTAAAGCATTCTTCATATAGTCCGTTTTAGCTGTTTTCTCCTTCTGCAAAAGCTTTGAAAGTAACAATATTGGTCAAAACGTAGTTGAGTGAATCAGGTTCTACAACAACACCTAATCCTTCTTTCCATAATGATAATGATGAAAAAGGGTCATTTGCTTGATAGAAAACGTAGTTGAGTGAATCGGGTTCTACAACAACACCTAATCCTTCATACCATAATGAAAATTATGAAAAAAGGTCATTTGCTTGATAGAAACAGTGAAAGCTAAGGCATTCTTAATACAGTCCGTTTTAGCTGTTTTCTCCTTCTGCAAAAGCTTTGAAAGTAACAATATTGGTCAAAACGTAGTTGAGTGAATCAGGTTCTAAAACTAGACCTTATCCTTCATACCATAATGATAATGATAAAAAAGGGTCATTTGCTTGATAGAAAACATAGTTGAGTGAATCAGGTTCTAGAACAACGCCTAATCCTTCTTTCCATAATGATAATGATGAAAAAGGGTCATTTGCTTGATAGAAAACGTAGTTGAGTGAATCGGGTTCTACAAAAACACCTAATCCTTCATACCATAATGAAAATTATGAAAAAAGGTCATTTGCTTGATAGAAACAGTGAAAGCTAAGGCATTCTTCATACAGTCCATTTTAGCTGTTTTCTCTTTCTGCAAAAGCTTTGAAAGTAACAATATGGGTCAAAACGTAGTTGAGTGAATCAGGTTCTAAAACTAGACCTTATCCTTCATACCATAATGATAATGATGAAAAAGGGTCATTTGCTTGATAGAAAACGTAGTTGAGTGAATCGGGTTCTACAACAACACCTAATCCTTCATACCATAATGAAAATGATGAAAAAAGGTCATTTGCTTGATAGAAACAGTGAAAGGTAAGGCATTCTTAATACAGTCCGTTTCAGCTGTTTTCTCCTTCTGCAAAAGCTTTGAAAGTAACAATATTGGTCAAAACGTAGTTGAGTGAATCAGTTTCTAAAACTAGACCTTATCCTTCATACCATAATGATAATGATGAAAAAAGGTCATTTGCTTGATAGAAAACATAGTTGAGTGATTCAGGTTCTATAACAACATCTAATCCTTCATACCATAATGATAATGATGAAAAAAGATAATTTGCTTGATAGAAACAGTGAAACCTAAAGCATTCTTAATACAGTCCGTTTTAGCTGTTTTCTCCTTCTGCAAAAGCTTTGAAAGTAACAATATTGGTCAAAACGTAGTTGAGTGAATCAGGTTCTACAACAACACCTAATCCTTCTTTCCATAATGATAATGATGAAAAAGGGTCATTTGCTTGATAGAAAACGTAGTTGAGTGAATCGGGTTCTACAACAACACCTAATCCTTCATACCATAATGAAAATTATGAAAAAAGGTCATTTGCTTGATAGAAACAGTGAAAGCTAAGGCATTCTTAATACAGTCCGTTTTAGCTGTTTTCTCCTTCTGCAAAAGCTTTGAAAGTAACAATATTGGTCAAAACGTAGTTGAGTGAATCAGGTTCTAAAACTAGACCTTATCCTTCATACCATAATGATAATGATGAAAAAGGGTCATTTGCTTGATAGAAAACGTAGTTGAGTGAATCAGGTTCTAAAACTAGACCTTATCCTTCATACCATAATGATAATGATGAAAAGGGGTCATTTGCTTGATAGAAAACATAGTTGAGTGAATCAGGTTCTAGAACAACGCCTAATCCTTCTTTCCATAATGATAATGATGAAAAAGGGTCATTTGCTTGATAGAAAACGTAGTTGAGTGAATCAGGTTCTATAACAACATCTAATCCTTCATACCATAATGATAATGATGAAAAAAGATCATTTGCTTGATAGAAACAGTGAAAGCTAAAGCATTCTTAATACAGTCCGTTTTAGCTGTTTTCTCCTTCTGCAAAAGCTTTGAAAGTAACAATATGGGTCAAAACGTAGTTGAGTGAATCAGGTTCTAAAACTAGACCTTATCCTTCATACCATAATGATAATGATAAAAAAGGGTCATTTGCTTGATAGAAAACGTAGTTGAGTGAATCAGGTTCTACAACAACACCTAATCCTTCATACCATAATGATAATGATGAAAAAAGATCATTCGCTTGATAGAAACAGTGAAACCTAAAGCATTCTTCATATAGTCCGTTTTAGCTGTTTTCTCCTTCTGCAAAAGCTTTGAAAGTAACAATATTGGTCAAAACGTAGTTGAGTGAATCAGGTTCTACAACAACACCTAATCCTTCTTTCCATAATGATAATGATGAAAAAGGGTCATTTGCTTGATAGAAAACGTAGTTGAGTGAATCGGGTTCTACAACAACACCTAATCCTTCATACCATAATGAAAATTATGAAAAAAGGTCATTTGCTTGATAGAAACAGTGAAAGCTAAGGCATTCTTAATACAGTCCGTTTTAGCTGTTTTCTCCTTCTGCAAAAGCTTTGAAAGTAACAATATTGGTCAAAACGTAGTTGAGTGAATCAGGTTCTAAAACTAGACCTTATCCTTCATACCATAATGATAATGATAAAAAAGGGTCATTTGCTTGATAGAAAACATAGTTGAGTGAATCAGGTTCTAGAACAACGCCTAATCCTTCTTTCCATAATGATAATGATGAAAAAGGGTCATTTGCTTGATAGAAAACGTAGTTGAGTGAATCGGGTTCTACAAAAACACCTAATCCTTCATACCATAATGAAAATTATGAAAAAAGGTCATTTGCTTGATAGAAACAGTGAAAGCTAAGGCATTCTTCATACAGTCCATTTTAGCTGTTTTCTCTTTCTGCAAAAGCTTTGAAAGTAACAATATGGGTCAAAACGTAGTTGAGTGAATCAGGTTCTAAAACTAGACCTTATCCTTCATACCATAATGATAATGATGAAAAAGGGTCATTTGCTTGATAGAAAACGTAGTTGAGTGAATCGGGTTCTACAACAACACCTAATCCTTCATACCATAATGAAAATGATGAAAAAAGGTCATTTGCTTGATAGAAACAGTGAAAGGTAAGGCATTCTTAATACAGTCCGTTTCAGCTGTTTTCTCCTTCTGCAAAAGCTTTGAAAGTAACAATATTGGTCAAAACGTAGTTGAGTGAATCAGTTTCTAAAACTAGACCTTATCCTTCATACCATAATGATAATGATGAAAAAAGGTCATTTGCTTGATAGAAAACATAGTTGAGTGATTCAGGTTCTATAACAACATCTAATCCTTCATACCATAATGATAATGATGAAAAAAGATAATTTGCTTGATAGAAACAGTGAAACCTAAAGCATTCTTAATACAGTCCGTTTTAGCTGTTTTCTCCTTCTGCAAAAGCTTTGAAAGTAACAATATTGGTCAAAACGTAGTTGAGTGAATCAGGTTCTACAACAACACCTAATCCTTCTTTCCATAATGATAATGATGAAAAAGGGTCATTTGCTTGATAGAAAACGTAGTTGAGTGAATCGGGTTCTACAACAACACCTAATCCTTCATACCATAATGAAAATTATGAAAAAAGGTCATTTGCTTGATAGAAACAGTGAAAGCTAAGGCATTCTTAATACAGTCCGTTTTAGCTGTTTTCTCCTTCTGCAAAAGCTTTGAAAGTAACAATATTGGTCAAAACGTAGTTGAGTGAATCAGGTTCTAAAACTAGACCTTATCCTTCATACCATAATGATAATGATGAAAAAGGGTCATTTGCTTGATAGAAAACGTAGTTGAGTGAATCAGGTTCTAAAACTAGACCTTATCCTTCATACCATAATGATAATGATGAAAAGGGGTCATTTGCTTGATAGAAAACATAGTTGAGTGAATCAGGTTCTAGAACAACGCCTAATCCTTCTTTCCATAATGATAATGATGAAAAAGGGTCATTTGCTTGATAGAAAACGTAGTTGAGTGAATCAGGTTCTATAACAACATCTAATCCTTCATACCATAATGATAATGATGAAAAAAGATCATTTGCTTGATAGAAACAGTGAAAGCTAAAGCATTCTTAATACAGTCCGTTTTAGCTGTTTTCTCCTTCTGCAAAAGCTTTGAAAGTAACAATATGGGTCAAAACGTAGTTGAGTGAATCAGGTTCTAAAACTAGACCTTATCCTTCATACCATAATGATAATGATAAAAAAGGGTCATTTGCTTGATAGAAAACGTAGTTGAGTGAATTAGGTTCTACAACAACACCTAATCCTTCATACCATAATGATAATGATGAAAAAAGATCATTCGCTTGATAGAAACAGTGAAACCTAAAGCATTCTTCATATAGTCCGTTTTAGCTGTTTTCTCCTTCTGCAAAAGCTTTGAAAGTAACAATATTGGTCAAAACGTAGTTGAGTGAATCAGGTTCTACAACAACACCTAATCCTTCTTTCCATAATGATAATGATGAAAAAGGGTCATTTGCTTGATAGAAAACGTAGTTGAGTGAATCGGGTTCTACAACAACACCTAATCCTTCATACCATAATGAAAATTATGAAAAAAGGTCATTTGCTTGATAGAAACAGTGAAAGCTAAGGCATTCTTAATACAGTCCGTTTTAGCTGTTTTCTCCTTCTGCAAAAGCTTTGAAAGTAACAATATTGGTCAAAACGTAGTTGAGTGAATCAGGTTCTAAAACTAGACCTTATCCTTTATACCATAATGATAATGATAAAAAAGGGTCATTTGCTTGATAGAAAACATAGTTGAGTGAATCAGGTTCTAGAACAACGCCTAATCCTTCTTTCCATAATGATAATGATGAAAAAGGGTCATTTGCTTGATAGAAAACGTAGTTGAGTGAATCGGGTTCTACAACAACACCTAATCCTTCATACCATAATGAAAATTATGAAAAAAGGTCATTTGCTTGATAGAAACAGTGAAAGCTAAGGCATTCTTCATACAGTCCATTTTAGCTGTTTTCTCTTTCTGCAAAAGCTTTGAAAGTAACAATATGGGTCAAAACGTAGTTGAGTGAATCAGGTTCTAAAACTAGACCTTATCCTTCATACCATAATGATAATGATGAAAAAGGGTCATTTGCTTGATAGAAAACGTAGTTGAGTGAATCGGGTTCTACAACAACACCTAATCCTTCATACCATAATGAAAATGATGAAAAAAGGTCATTTGCTTGATAGAAACAGTGAAAGGTAAGGCATTCTTAATACAGTCCGTTTCAGCTGTTTTCTCCTTCTGCAAAAGCTTTGAAAGTAACAATATTGGTCAAAACGTAGTTGAGTGAATCAGGTTCTAAAACTAGACCTTATCCTTCATACCATAATGATAATGATGAAAAAAGGTCATTTGCTTGATAGAAAACATAGTTGAGTGATTCAGGTTCTATAACAACATCTAATCCTTCATACCATAATGATAATGATGAAAAAAGATCATTTGCTTGATAGAAACAGTGAAACCTAAAGCATTCTTAATACAGTCCGTTTTAGCTGTTTTCTCCTTCTGCAAAAGCTTTGAAAGTAACAATATGGGTCAAAACGTAGTTGAGTGAATCAGGTTCTAAAACTAGACCTTATCCTTCTTTCCATAATGATAATGATGAAAAAGGGTCATTTGCTTGATAGAAAACGTAGTTGAGTGAATCGGGTTCTACAACAACACCTAATCCTTCATACCATAATGAAAATGATGAAAAAAGGTCATTTGCTTGATAGAAACAGTGAAAGCTAAAGCATTCTTCATACAGTCCGTTTTAGCTGTTTTCTCCTTCTGCAAAAGCTTTGAAAGTAACAATATTGGTCAAAACGTAGTTGAGTAAATCAGGTTCTACAACAACACCTAATCCTTCATACCATAATGATAATGATGAAAAAAGATCATTTGCTTGATAGAAACAGTGAAAGCTAAAGCATTCTTCATACAGTCCGTTTTAGCTGTTTTCTCTTTCTGCAAAAGCTTTGAAAGTAACAATATGGGTCAAAACGAAATTGAGTGAATCAGGTTCTAAAACTAGACCTTATCCTTCATACCATAATGATAATGATGAAAAAGGGTCATTTGCTTGATAGAAAACATAGTTGAGTGAATCAGGTTCTAGAACAACGCCTAATCCTTCTTTCCATAATGATAATGATGAAAAAGGGTCATTTGCTTGATAGAAAACGTAGTTGAGTGAATCGGGTTCTACAACAACACCTAATCCTTCATACCATAATGAAAATTATGAAAAAAGGTCATTTGCTTGATAGAAACAGTGAAAGCTAAGGCATTCTTCATACAGTCCATTTTAGCTGTTTTCTCTTTCTGCAAAAGCTTTGAAAGTAACAATATGGGTCAAAACGTAGTTGAGTGAATCAGGTTCTAAAACTAGACCTTATCCTTCATACCATAATGATAATGATGAAAAAGGGTCATTTGCTTGATAGAAAACGTAGTTGAGTGAATCGGGTTCTACAACAACACCTAATCCTTCATACCATGATGAAAATGATGAAAAAAGGTCATTTGCTTGATAGAAACAGTGAAAGGTAAGGCATTCTTAATACAGTCCGTTTCAGCGGTTTTCTCCTTCTGCAAAAGCTTTGAAAGTAACAATATTGGTCAAAACGTAGTTGAGTGAATCAGGTTCTAAAACTAGACCTTATCCTTCATACCATAATGATAATGATGAAAAAAGGTCATTTGCTTGATAGAAAACATAGTTGAGTGATTCAGGTTCTATAACAACATCTAATCCTTCATACCATAATGATAATGATGAAAAAAGATCATTTGCTTGATAGAAACAGTGAAACCTAAAGCATTCTTAATACAGTCCGTTTTAGCTGTTTTCTCTTTCTGCAAAAGCTTTGAAAGTAACAATATGGGTCAAAACGTAGTTGAGTGAATCAGGTTCTAAAACTAGACCTTATCCTTCTTTCCATAATGATAATGATGAAAAAGGGTCATTTGCTTGATAGAAAACGTAGTTGAGTGAATCGGGTTCTACAACAACACCTAATCCTTCATACCATAATGAAAATGATGAAAAAAGGTCATTTGCTTGATAGAAACAGTGAAAGCTAAAGCATTCTTCATACAGTCCGTTTTAGCTGTTTTCTCCTTCTGCAAAAGCTTTGAAAGTAACAATATTGGTCAAAACGTAGTTGAGTAAATCAGGTTCTACAACAACACCTAATCCTTCATACCATAATGATAATGATGAAAAAAGATCATTTGCTTGATAGAAACAGTGAAAGCTAAAGCATTCTTCATACAGTCCGTTTTAGCTGTTTTCTCTTTCTGCAAAAGCTTTGAAAGTAACAATATGGGTCAAAACGAAATTGAGTGAATCAGGTTCTAAAACTAGACCTTATCCTTCATACCATAATGATAATGATGAAAAAGGGTCATTTGCTTGATAGAAAACATAGTTGAGTGAATCAGGTTCTAGAACAACGCCTAATCCTTCTTTCCATAATGATAATGATGAAAAAGGGTCATTTGCTTGATAGAAAACATAGTTGAGTGAATCAGGTTCTAGAACAACGCCTAATCCTTCTTTCCATAATGATAATGATGAAAAAGGGTCATTTGCTTGATAGAAAACGTAGTTGAGTGAATCGGGTTCTACAACAACACCTAATCCTTCATACCATGATGAAAATGATGAAAAAAGGTCATTTGCTTGATAGAAACAGTGAAAGGTAAGGCATTCTTAATACAGTCCGTTTCAGCGGTTTTCTCCTTCTGCAAAAGCTTTGAAAGTAACAATATTGGTCAAAACGTAGTTGAGTGAATCAGGTTCTAAAACTAGACCTTATCCTTCATACCATAATGATAATGATGAAAAAAGGTCATTTGCTTGATAGAAAACATAGTTGAGTGATTCAGGTTCTATAACAACATCTAATCCTTCATACCATAATGATAATGATGAAAAAAGATCATTTGCTTGATAGAAACAGTGAAAGCTAAAGCATTCTTAATACAGTCCGTTTTAGCTGTTTTCTCCTTCTGCAAAAGCTTTGAAAGTAACAATATGGGTCAAAACGTAGTTGAGTGAATCAGGTTCTAAAACTAGACCTTATCCTTCATACCATAATGATAATGATAAAAAAGGGTCATTTGCTTGATAGAAAACGTAGTTGAGTGAATCAGGTTCTACAACAACACCTAATCCTTCATACCATAATGATAATGATGAAAAAAGATCATTCGCTTGATAGAAACAGTGAAACCTAAAGCATTCTTAATACAGTCCGTTTTAGCTGTTTTCTCCTTCTGCAAAAGCTTTGAAAGTAACAATATTGGTCAAAACGTAGTTGAGTGAATCAGGTTCTAAAACAACACCTAATCCTTCATACCATAATGATAATGATGAAAAAAGATCATTTGCTTGATAGAAACAGTGAAAGCTAAAGCATTCTTCATACAGTCCGTTTTAGCTGTTTTCTCTTTCTGCAAAAGCTTTGAAAGTAACAATATCGGTCAAAACGAAATTGAGTGAATCAGGTTCTAAAACTAGACCTTATCCTTCATACCATAATGATAATGATGAAAAAGGGTCATTTGCTTGATAGAAAACATAGTTGAGTGAATCAGGTTCTAGAACAACGCCTAATCCTTCTTTCCATAATGATAATGATGAAAAAGGGTCATTTGCTTGATAGAAAACGTAGTTGAGTGAATCGGGTTCTACAACAACACCTAATCCTTCATACCATAATGATAATGATGAAAAAGTGTCATTTGCTTGATAGAAACAGTGAAAGCTAAGGCATTCTTCATACAGTCCATTTTAGCTGTTTTCTCTTTCTGCAAAAGCTTTGAAAGTAACAATATGGGTCAAAACGTAGTTGAGTGAATCAGGTTCTAAAACTAGACCTTATCCTTCATACCATAATGATAATGATGAAAAAGGGTCATTTGCTTGATAGAAAACGTAGTTGAGTGAATCGGGTTCTACAACAACACCTAATCCTTCATACCATAATGAAAATGATGAAAAAAGGTCATTTGCTTGATAGAAACAGTGAAAGGTAAGGCATTCTTAATACAGTCCGTTTCAGCTGTTTTCTCCTTCTGCAAAAGCTTTGAAAGTAACAATATTGGTCAAAACGTAGTTGAGTGAATCAGGTTCTAAAACTAGACCTTATCCTTCATACCATAATGATAATGATGAAAAAAGGTCATTTGCTTGATAGAAAACATAGTTGAGTGATTCAGGTTCTATAACAACATCTAATCCTTCATACCATAATGATAATGATGAAAAAAGATAATTTGCTTGATAGAAACAGTGAAACCTAAAGCATTCTTAATACAGTCCGTTTTAGCTGTTTTCTCCTTCTGCAAAAGCTTTGAAAGTAACAATATTGGTCAAAACGTAGTTGAGTGAATCAGGTTCTACAACAACACCTAATCCTTCTTTCCATAATGATAATGATGAAAAAGGGTCATTTGCTTGATAGAAAACGTAGTTGAGTGAATCGGGTTCTACAACAACACCTAATCCTTCATACCATAATGAAAATTATGAAAAAAGGTCATTTGCTTGATAGAAACAGTGAAAGCTAAGGCATTCTTAATACAGTCCGTTTTAGCTGTTTTCTCCTTCTGCAAAAGCTTTGAAAGTAACAATATTGGTCAAAACGTAGTTGAGTGAATCAGGTTCTAAAACTAGACCTTATCCTTCATACCATAATGATAATGATGAAAAAGGGTCATTTGCTTGATAGAAAACATAGTTGAGTGAATCAGGTTCTAGAACAACGCCTAATCCTTCTTTCCATAATGATAATGTTGAAAAAGGGTCATTTGCTTGATAGAAAACGTAGTTGAGTGAATCGGGTTCTACAACAACACCTAATCCTTCATACCATAATGAAAATTATGAAAAAAGGTCATTTGCTTGATAGAAACAGTGAAAGCTAAGGCATTCTTCATACAGTCCATTTTAGCTGTTTTCTCTTTCTGCAAAAGCTTTGAAAGTAACAATATGGGTCAAAACGTAGTTGAGTGAATCAGGTTCTAAAACTAGACCTTATCCTTCATACCATAATAATAATGATGAAAAAGGGTCATTTGCTTGATAGAAAACGTAGTTGAGTGAATCGGGTTCTACAACAACACCTAATCCTTCATACCATAATGAAAATGATGAAAAAAGGTCATTTGCTTGATAGAAACAGTGAAAGGTAAGGCATTCTTAATACAGTCCGTTTCAGCTGTTTTCTCCTTCTGCAAAAGCTTTGAAAGTAACAATATTGGTCAAAACGTAGTTGAGTGAATCAGGTTCTAAAACTAGACCTTATCCTTCATACCATAATGATAATGATGAAAAAAGGTCATTTGCTTGATAGAAAACATAGTTGAGTGATTCAGGTTCTATAACAACATCTAATCCTTCATACCATAATGATAATGATGAAAAAAGATCATTTGCTTGATAGAAACAGTGAAACCTAAAGCATTCTTAATACAGTCCGTTTTAGCTGTTTTCTCCTTCTGCAAAAGCTTTGAAAGTAACAATATGGGTCAAAACGTAGTTGAGTGAATCAGGTTCTAAAACTAGACCTTATCCTTCTTTCCATAATGATAATGATGAAAAAGGGTCATTTGCTTAATAGAAAACGTAGTTGAGTGAATCGGGTTCTACAACAACACCTAATCCTTCATACCATAATGAAAATGATGAAAAAGGGTCATTTGCTTGATAGAAACAGTGAAAGCTAAAGCATTCTTCATACAGTCCGTTTTAGCTGTTTTCTCCTTCTGCAAAAGCTTTGAAAGTAACAATATTGGTCAAAACGTAGTTGAGTGAATCAGGTTCTAAAACTAGACCTTATCCTTCATACCATAATGATAATGATGAAAAAGGGTCATTTGCTTGATAGAAAACGTAGTTGAGTGAATCGGGTTCTACAACAACACCTAATCCTTCATACCATAATGAAAATGATGAAAAAGGGTCATTTGCTTGATAGAAACAGTGAAAGCTAAAGCATTCTTCATACAGTCCGTTTTAGCTGTTTTCTCCTTCTGCAAAAGCTTTGAAAGTAACAATATTGGTCAAAACGTAGTTGAGTGAATCAGGTTCTACAACAACACCTAATCCTTCATACCATAATGATAATGATGAAAAAAGATCATTTGCTTGATAGAAACAGTGAAAGCTAAAGCATTCTTCATACAGTCCGTTTTAGCTGTTTTCTCTTTCTGCAAAAGCTTTGAAAGTAACAATATGGGTCAAAACGAAATTGAGTGAATCAGGTTCTAAAACTAGACCTTATCCTTCATACCATAATGATAATGATGAAAAAGGGTCATTTGCTTGATAGAAAACATAGTTGAGTGAATCAGGTTCTAGAACAACGCCTAATCCTTCTTTCCATAATGATAATGATGAAAAAGGGTCATTTGCTTGATAGAAAACGTAGTTGAGTGAATCGGGTTCTACAACAACACCTAATCCTTCATACCATAATGAAAATGATGAAAAAGGGTCATTTGCTTGATAGAAACAGTGAAAGCTAAGGCATTCTTCATACAGTCCATTTTAGCTGTTTTCTCTTTCTGCAAAAGCTTTGAAAGTAACAATATGGGTCAAAACGTAGTTGAGTGAATCAGGTTCTAAAACTAGACCTTATCCTTCATACCATAATGATAATGATGAAAAAGGGTCATTTGCTTGATAGAAAACGTAGTTGAGTGAATCGGGTTCTACAACATCACCTAATCCTTCATACCATAATGAAAATGATGAAAAAAGGTCATTTGCTTGATAGAAACAGTGAAAGGTAAGGCATTCTTAATACAGTCCGTTTCAGCTGTTTTCTCCTTCTGCAAAAGCTTTGAAAGTAACAATATTGGTCAAAACGTAGTTGAGTGAATCAGGTTCTAAAACTAGACCTTATCCTTCATACCATAATGATAATGATGAAAAAAGGTCATTTGCTTGATAGAAAACATAGTTGAGTGATTCAGGTTCTATAACAACATCTAATCCTTCATACCATAATGATAATGATGAAAAAAGATCATTTGCTTGATAGAAACAGTGAAACCTAAAGCATTCTTAATACAGTCCGTTTTAGCTGTTTTCTCCTTCTGCAAAAGCTTTGAAAGTAACAATATGGGTCAAAACGGAGTTGAGTGAATCAGGTTCTAAAACTAGACCTTATCCTTCTTTCCATAATGATAATGATGAAAAAGGGTCATTTGCTTGATAGAAAACGTAGTTGAGTGAATCGGGTTCTACAACAACACCTTATCCTTCATACCATAATGATAATGATGAAAAAGGGTCATTTGCTTGATAGAAAACATAGTTGAGTGAATCAGGTTCTATAACAACATCTAATCCTTCATACCATAATGATAATGATGAAAAAAGATAATTTGCTTGATAGAAACAGTGAAACCTAAAGCATTCTTAATACAGTCCGTTTTAGCTGTTTTCTCCTTCTGCAAAAGCTTTGAAAGTAACAATATTGGTCAAAACGTAGTTGAGTGAATCGGGTTCTACAACAACACCTAATCCTTCATACCATAATGAAAATGATGAAAAAAGGTCATTTGCTTGATAGAAACAGTGAAAGCTAAGGCATTCTTAATACAGTCCGTTTTAGCTGTTTTCTCCTTCTGCAAAAGCTTTGAAAGTAACAATATTGGTCAAAACGTAGTTGAGTGAATCAGGTTCTAAAACTAGACCTTATCCTTCATACCATAATGATAATGATGAAAAAAGGTCATTTGCTTGATAGAAAACATAGTTGAGTGATTCAGGTTCTACAACAACATCTAATCCTTCATACCATAATGATAATGATGAAAAAAAAAAATTTGCTTGATAGAAACAGTGAAAGCTAAAGCATTCTTCATACAGTCCGTTTTAGCTGTTTTCTCTTTCTGCAAAAGCTTTGAAAGTAACAATATTGGTCAAAACGTAGTTGAGTGAATCGGGTTCTACAACAACACCTAATCCTTCATACCATAATGAAAATGATGAAAAAAGGTCATTTGCTTGATAGAAACAGTGAAAGCTAAGGCATTCTTAATACAGTCCGTTTTAGCTGTTTTCTCCTTCTGCAAAAGCTTTGAAAGTAACAATATTGGTCAAAACGTAGTTGAGTGAATCAGGTTCTAAAACTAGACCTTATCCTTCATACCATAATGATAATGATGAAAAAAGGTCATTTGCTTGATAGAAAACATAGTTGAGTGATTCAGGTTCTACAACAACATCTAATCCTTCATACCATAATGATAATGATGAAAAAAGATCATTTGCTTGATAGAAACAGTGAAAGCTAAAGCATTCTTCATACAGTCCGTTTTAGCTGTTTTCTCTTTCTGCAAAAGCTTTGAAAGTAACAATATGGGTCAAAACGAAGTTGAGTGAATCAGGTTCTAAAACTAGACCTTATCCTTCATACCATAATGATAATGATGAAAAGGGGTCATTTGCTTGATAGAAAACATAGTTGAGTGAATCAGGTTCTAGAACAACGCCTAATCCTTCTTTCCATAATGATAATGATGAAAAAGGGTCATTTGCTTGATAGAAAACGTAGTTGAGTGAATCGGGTTCTAAAACTAGACCTTATCCTTCATACCATAATGATAATGATGAAAAAGGGTCATTTGCTTGATAGAAAACGTAGTTGAGTGAATCAGGTTCTAAAACTAGACCTTATCCTTCATACCATAATGATAATGATGAAAAGGGGTCATTTGCTTGATAGAAAACATAGTTGAGTGAATCAGGTTCTAGAACAACGCCTAATCCTTCTTTCCATAATGATAATGATGAAAAAGGGTCATTTGCTTGATAGAAAACGTAGTTGAGTGAATCAGGTTCTAAAACTAGACCTTATCCTTCATACCATAATGATAATGATGAAAAAGGGTCATTTGCTTGATAGAAAACGTAGTTGAGTGAATCAGGTTCTACAACAACACCTAATCCTTCATACCATAATGAAAATGATGAAAAAAGGTCATTTGCTTGATAGAAACAGTGAAAGCTAAAGCATTCTTCATACAGTCCGTTTTAGCTGTTTTCTCCTTCTGCAAAAGCTTTGAAAGTAACAATATTGGTCAAAACGTAGTTGAGTAAATCAGGTTCTACAACAACACCTAATCCTTCATACCATAATGATAATGATGAAAAAGTGTCATTTGCTTGATAGAAACAGTGAAAGCTAAGGCATTCTTCATACAGTCCATTTTAGCTGTTTTCTCTTTCTGCAAAAGCTTTGAAAGTAACAATATGGGTCAAAACGTAGTTGAGTGAATCAGGTTCTAAAACTAGACCTTATCCTTCATACCATAATGATAATGATGAAAAAGGGTCATTTGCTTGATAGAAAACGTAGTTGAGTGAATCGGGTTCTACAACAACACCTAATCCTTCATACCATAATGATAATGATGAAAAAGTGTCATTTGCTTGATAGAAACAGTGAAAGCTAAGGCATTCTTCATACAGTCCATTTTAGCTGTTTTCTCTTTCTGCAAAAGCTTTGAAAGTAACAATATGGGTCAAAACGTAGTTGAGTGAATCAGGTTCTAAAACTAGACCTTATCCTTCATACCATAATGATAATGATGAAAAAGGGTCATTTGCTTGATAGAAAACGTAGTTGAGTGAATCGGGTTCTACAACAACACCTAATCCTTCATACCATAATGAAAATGATGAAAAAAGGTCATTTGCTTGATAGAAACAGTGAAAGGTAAGGCATTCTTAATACAGTCCGTTTCAGCTGTTTTCTCCTTCTGCAAAAGCTTTGAAAGTAACAATATTGGTCAAAACGTAGTTGAGTGAATCAGGTTCTAAAACTAGACCTTATCCTTCATACCATAATGATAATGATGAAAAAAGGTCATTTGCTTGATAGAAAACATAGTTGAGTGATTCAGGTTCTATAACAACATCTAATCCTTCATACCATAATGATAATGATGAAAAAAGATAATTTGCTTGATAGAAACAGTGAAACCTAAAGCATTCTTAATACAGTCCGTTTTAGCTGTTTTCTCCTTCTGCAAAAGCTTTGAAAGTAACAATATTGGTCAAAACGTAGTTGAGTGAATCAGGTTCTACAACAACACCTAATCCTTCTTTCCATAATGATAATGATGAAAAAGGGTCATTTGCTTGATAGAAAACGTAGTTGAGTGAATCGGGTTCTACAACAACACCTAATCCTTCATACCATAATGAAAATTATGAAAAAAGGTCATTTGCTTGATAGAAAAAGTGAAAGCTAAGGCATTCTTAATACAGTCCGTTTTAGCTGTTTTCTCCTTCTGCAAAAGCTTTGAAAGTAACAATATTGGTCAAAACGTAGTTGAGTGAATCAGGTTCTAAAACTAGACCTTATCCTTCATACCATAATGATAATGATGAAAAAGGGTCATTTGCTTGATAGAAAACGTAGTTGAGTGAATCAGGTTCTAAAACTAGACCTTATCCTTCATACCATAATGATAATGATGAAAAGGGGTCATTTGCTTGATAGAAAACATAGTTGAGTGAATCAGGTTCTAGAACAACGCCTAATCCTTCTTTCCATAATGATAATGATGAAAAAGGGTCATTTGCTTGATAGAAAACGTAGTTGAGTGAATCAGGTTCTATAACAACATCTAATCCTTCATACCATAATGATAATGATGAAAAAAGATCATTTGCTTGATAGAAACAGTGAAAGCTAAAGCATTCTTAATACAGTCCGTTTTAGCTGTTTTCTCCTTCTGCAAAAGCTTTGAAAGTAACAATATGGGTCAAAACGTAGTTGAGTGAATCAGGTTCTAAAACTAGACCTTATCCTTCATACCATAATGATAATGATAAAAAAGGGTCATTTGCTTGATAGAAAACGTAGTTGAGTGAATCAGGTTCTACAACAACACCTAATCCTTCATACCATAATGATAATGATGAAAAAAGATCATTCGCTTGAAAGAAACAGTGAAACCTAAAGCATTCTTCATATAGTCCGTTTTAGCTGTTTTCTCCTTCTGCAAAAGCTTTGAAAGTAACAATATTGGTCAAAACGTAGTTGAGTGAATCAGGTTCTACAACAACACCTAATCCTTCTTTTCATAATGATAATGATGAAAAAGGGTCATTTGCTTGATAGAAAACGTAGTTGAGTGAATCGGGTTCTACAACAACACCTAATCCTTCATACCATAATGAAAATTATGAAAAAAGGTCATTTGCTTGATAGAAACAGTGAAAGCTAAGGCATTCTTAATACAGTCCGTTTTAGCTGTTTTCTCCTTCTGCAAAAGCTTTGAAAGTAACAATATTGGTCAAAACGTAGTTGAGTGAATCAGGTTCTAAAACTAGACCTTATCCTTCATACCATAATGATAATGATAAAAAAGGGTCATTTGCTTGATAGAAAACATAGTTGAGTGAATCAGGTTCTAGAACAACGCCTAATCCTTCTTTCCATAATGATAATGATGAAAAAGGGTCATTTGCTTGATAGAAAACGTAGTTGAGTGAATCGGGTTCTACAACAACACCTAATCCTTCATACCATAATGAAAATTATGAAAAAAGGTCATTTGCTTGATAGAAACAGTGAAAGCTAAGGCATTCTTCATACAGTCCATTTTAGCTGTTTTCTCTTTCTGCAAAAGCTTTGAAAGTAACAATATGGGTCAAAACGTAGTTGAGTGAATCAGGTTCTAAAACTAGACCTTATCCTTCATACCATAATGATAATGATGAAAAAGGGTCATTTGCTTGATAGAAAACGTAGTTGAGTGAATCGGGTTCTACAACAACACCTAATCCTTCATACCATAATGAAAATGATGAAAAAAGGTCATTTGCTTGATAGAAACAGTGAAAGGTAAGGCATTCTTAATACAGTCCGTTTCAGCTTTCTCCTTCTGCAAAAGCTTTGAAAGTAACAATATTGGTCAAAACGTAGTTGAGTGAATCAGGTTCTAAAACTAGACCTTATCCTTCATACCATAATGATAATGATGAAAAAAGGTCATTTGCTTGATAGAAAACATAGTTGAGTGATTCAGGTTCTATAACAACATCTAATCCTTCATACCATAATGATAATGATGAAAAAAGATAATTTGCTTGATAGAAACAGTGAAACCTAAAGCATTCTTAATACAGTCCGTTTTAGCTGTTTTCTCCTTCTGCAAAAGCTTTGAAAGTAACAATATTGGTCAAAACGTAGTTGAGTGAATCAGGTTCTACAACAACACCTAATCCTTCTTTCCATAATGATAATGATGAAAAAGGGTCATTTGCTTGATAGAAAACGTAGTTGAGTGAATCGGGTTCTACAACAACACCTAATCCTTCATACCATAATGAAAATTATGAAAAAAGGTCATTTGCTTGATAGAAACAGTGAAAGCTAAGGCATTCTTAATACAGTCCGTTTTAGCTGTTTTCTCCTTCTGCAAAAGCTTTGAAAGTAACAATATTGGTCAAAACGTAGTTGAGTGAATCAGGTTCTAAAACTAGACCTTATCCTTCATACCATAATGATAATGATGAAAAAGGGTCATTTGCTTGATAGAAAACGTAGTTGAGTGAATCAGGTTCTAAAACTAGACCTTATCCTTCATACCATAATGATAATGATGAAAAGGGGTCATTTGCTTGATAGAAAACATAGTTGAGTGAATCAGGTTCTAGAACAACGCCTAATCCTTCTTTCCATAATGATAATGATGAAAAAGGGTCATTTGCTTGATAGAAAACGTAGTTGAGTGAATCAGGTTCTATAACAACACCTAATCCTTCATACCATAATGAAAATGATGAAAAAAGGTCATTTGCTTGATAGAAACAGTGAAAGGTAAGGCATTCTTAATACAGTCCGTTTTAGCTGTTTTCTCCTTCTGCAAAAGCTTTGAAAGTAACAATATGGGTCAAAACGTAGTTGAGTGAATCAGGTTCTAAAACTAGACCTTATCCTTCTTTCCATAATGATAATGATGAAAAAGGGTCATTTGCTTGATAGAAAACGTAGTTGAGTGAATCGGGTTCTACAACAACACCTAATCCTTCATACCATAATGAAAATGCTGAAAAAGGGTCATTTGCTTGATAGAAACAGTGAAAGCTAAAGCATTCTTCATACAGTCCGTTTTAGCTGTTTTCTCCTTCTGCAAAAGCTTTGAAAGTAACAATATTGGTCAAAACGTAGTTGAGTGAATCAGGTTCTACAACAACACCTAATCCTTCATACCATAATGATAATGATGAAAAAAGATCATTTGCTTGATAGAAACAGTGAAAGCTAAAGCATTCTTCATACAGTCCGTTTTAGCTGTTTTCTCTTTCTGCAAAAGCTTTGAAAGTAACAATATGGGTCAAAACGAAATTGAGTGAATCAGGTTCTAAAACTAGACCTTATCCTTCATACCATAATGATAATGATGAAAAAGGGTCATTTGCTTGATAGAAAACATAGTTGAGTGAATCAGGTTCTAGAACAACGCCTAATCCTTCTTTCCATAATGATAATGATGAAAAAGGGTTATTTGCTTGATAGAAAACGTAGTTGAGTGAATCGGGTTCTACAACAACACCTAATCCTTCATACCATAATGAAAATGATGAAAAAAGGTCATTTGCTTGATAGAAACAGTGAAAGGTAAGGCATTCTTAATACAGTCCGTTTCAGCTGTTTTCTCCTTCTGCAAAAGCTTTGAAAGTAACAATATTGGTCAAAACGTAGTTGAGTGAATCAGGTTCTAAAACTAGACCTTATCCTTCATACCATAATGATAATGATGAAAAAAGGTCATTTGCTTAATAGAAAACATAGTTGAGTGATTCAGGTTCTATAACAACATCTAATCCTTCATACCATAATGATAATGATGAAAAAAGATCATTTGCTTGATAGAAACAGTGAAACCTAAAGCATTCTTAATACAGTCCGTTTTAGCTGTTTTCTCCTTCTGCAAAAGCTTTGAAAGTAACAATATGGGTCAAAACGTAGTTGAGTGAATCAGGTTCTAAAACTAGACCTTATCCTTCTTTCCATAATGATAATGATGAAAAAGGGTCATTTGCTTGATAGAAAACGTAGTTGAGTGAATCGGGTTCTACAACAACACCTAATCCTTCATACCATAATGAAAATGATGAAAAAGGGTCATTTGCTTGATAGAAACAGTGAAAGCTAAAGCATTCTTCATACAGTCCGTTTTAGCTGTTTTCTCCTTCTGCAAAAGCTTTGAAAGTAACAATATTGGTCAAAACGTAGTTGAGTGAATCAGGTTCTACAACAACACCTAATCCTTCATACCATAATGATAATGATGAAAAAAGATCATTTGCTTGATAGAAACAGTGAAAGCTAAAGCATTCTTCATACAGTCCGTTTTAGCTGTTTTCTCTTTCTGCAAAAGCTTTGAAAGTAACAATATGGGTCAAAACGAAATTGAGTGAATCAGGTTCTAAAACTAGACCTTATCCTTCATACCATAATGATAATGATGAAAAAGGGTCATTTGCTTGATAGAAAACATAGTTGAGTGAATCAGGTTCTAGAACAACGCCTAATCCTTCTTTCCATAATGATAATGATGAAAAAGGGTCATTTGCTTGATAGAAAACGTAGTTGAGTGAATCGGGTTCTACAACAACACCTAATCCTTCATACCATAATGAAAATGATGAAAAAAGGTCATTTGCTTGATAGAAACAGTGAAAGGTAAGGCATTCTTAATACAGTCCGTTTCAGCTGTTTTCTCCTTCTGCAAAAGCTTTGAAAGTAACAATATTGGTCAAAACGTAGTTGAGTGAATCAGGTTCTAAAACTAGACCTTATCCTTCATACCATAATGATAATGATGAAAAAAGGTCATTTGCTTGATAGAAAACATAGTTGAGTGATTCAGGTTCTACAACAACATCTAATCCTTCATACCATAATGAAAATGATGAAAAAAGGTCATTTGCTTGATAGAAACAGTGAAAGCTAAGGCATTCTTAATACAGTCCGTTTTAGCTGTTTTCTCCTTCTGCAAAAGCTTTGAAAGTAACAATATTGGTCAAAACGTAGTTGAGTGAATCAGGTTCTAAAACTAGACCTTATCCTTCATACCATAATGATAATGATGAAAAAAGGTCATTTGCTTGATAGAAAACATAGTTGAGTGATTCAGGTTCTACAACAACATCTAATCCTTCATACCATAATGATAATGATGAAAAAAGATCATTTGCTTGATAGAAACAGTGAAAGCTAAAGCATTCTTCATACAGTCCGTTTTAGCTGTTTTCTCTTTCTGCAAAAGCTTTGAAAGTAACAATATGGGTAAAAACGAAGTTGAGTGAATCAGGTTCTAAAACTAGACCTTATCCTTCATACCATAATGATAATGATGAAAAGGGGTCATTTGCTTGATAGAAAACATAGTTGAGTGAATCAGGTTCTAGAACAACGCCTAATCCTTCTTTCCATAATGATAATGATGAAAAAGGGTCATTTGCTTGATAGAAAACGTAGTTGAGTGAATCGGGTTCTAAAACTAGACCTTATCCTTCATACCATAATGATAATGATGAAAAAGGGTCATTTGCTTGATAGAAAACGTAGTTGAGTGAATCAGGTTCTAAAACTAGACCTTATCCTTCATACCATAATGATAATGATGAAAAGGGGTCATTTGCTTGATAGAAAACACAGTTGAGTGAATCAGGTTCTAGAACAACGCCTAATCCTTCTTTCCATAATGATAATGATGAAAAAGGGTCATTTGCTTGATAGAAAACGTAGTTGAGTGAATCAGGTTCTAAAACTAGACCTTATCCTTCATACCATAATGATAATGATGAAAAAGGGTCATTTGCTTGATAGAAAACGTAGTTGAGTGAATCAGGTTCTAAAACTAGACCTTATCCTTCATACCATATTGATAATGATGAAAAAAGGTCATTTGCTTGATAGAAAACATAGTTGAGTGATTCAGGTTCTATAACAACATCTAATCCTTCATACCATAATGATAATGATGAAAAAAGATCATTTGCTTGATAGAAACAGTGAAAGCTAAAGCATTCTTAATACAGTCCGTTTTAGCTGTTTTCTCCTTCTGCAAAAGCTTTGAAAGTAACAATATGGGTCAAAACGTAGTTGAGTGAATCAGGTTCTAAAACTAGACCATATCCTTCATACCATAATGATAATGATGAAAAAGGGTCATTTGCTTGATAGAAAACGTAGTTGAGTGAATCGGGTTCTACAACAACACCTAATCCTTCATACCATAATGAAAATTATGAAAAAAGGTCATTTGCTTGATAGAAACAGTGAAAGCTAAGGCATTCTTCATACAGTCCATTTTAGCTGTTTTCTCTTTCTGCAAAAGCTTTGAAAGTAACAATATGGGTCAAAACGTAGTTGAGTGAATCAGGTTCTAAAACTAGACCTTATCCTTCATACCATAATGATAATGATGAAAAAGGGTCATTTGCTTGATAGAAAACGTAGTTGAGTGAATCGGGTTCTACAACAACACCTAATCCTTCATACCATAATGAAAATGATGAAAAAGGGTAATTTGCTTGATAGAAACAGTGAAAGCTAAAGCATTCTTCATACAGTCCGTTTTAGCTGTTTTCTCCTTCTGCAAAAGCTTTGAAAGTAACAATATTGGTCAAAACGTAGTTGAGTGAATCAGGTTCTACAACAACACCTAATCCTTCATACCATAATGATAATGATGAAAAAAGATCATTTGCTTGATAGAAACAGTGAAAGCTAAAGCATTCTTCATACAGTCCGTTTTAGCTGTTTTCTCTTTCTGCAAAAGCTTTGAAAGTAACAATATGGGTCAAAACGAAATTGAGTGAATCAGGTTCTAAAACTAGACCTTATCCTTCATACCATAATGATAATGATGAAAAAGGGTCATTTGCTTGATAGAAAACATAGTTGAGTGAATCAGGTTCTAGAACAACGCCTAATCCTTCTTTCCATAATGATAATGATGAAAAAGGGTCATTTGCTTGATAGAAAACGTAGTTGAGTGAATCGGGTTCTACAACAACACCTAATCCTTCATACCATAATGAAAATGATGAAAAAGGGTCATTTGCTTGATAGAAACAGTGAAAGCTAAGGCATTCTTCATACAGTCCATTTTAGCTGTTTTCTCTTTCTGCAAAAGCTTTGAAAGTAACAATATGGGTCAAAACGTAGTTGAGTGAATCAGGTTCTAAAACTAGACCTTATCCTTCATACCATAATGATAATGATGAAAAAGGGTCATTTGCTTGATAGAAAACGTAGTTGAGTGAATCGGGTTCTACAACAACACCTAATCCTTCATACCATAATGAAAATGATGAAAAAAGGTCATTTGCTTGATAGAAACAGTGAAAGGTAAGGCATTCTTAATACAGTCCGTTTCAGCTGTTTTCTCCTTCTGCAAAAGCTTTGAAAGTAACAATATTGGTCAAAACGTAGTTGAGTGAATCAGGTTCTAAAACTAGACCTTATCCTTCATACCATAATGATAATGATGAAAAAAGGTCATTTGCTTGATAGAAAACATAGTTGAGTGATTCAGGTTCTATAACAACATCTAATCCTTCATACCATAATGATAATGATGAAAAAAGATAATTTGCTTGATAGAAACAGTGAAACCTAAAGCATTCTTAATACAGTCCGTTTTAGCTGTTTTCTCCTTCTGCAAAAGCTTTGAAAGTAACAATATTGGTCAAAACGTAGTTGAGTGAATCAGGTTCTACAACAACACCTAATCCTTCTTTCCATAATGATAATGATGAAAAAGGGTCATTTGCTTGATAGAAAACGTAGTTGAGTGAATCGGGTTCTACAACAACACCTAATCCTTCATACCATAATGAAAATTATGAAAAAAGGTCATTTGCTTGATAGAAACAGTGAAAGCTAAGGCATTCTTCATACAGTCCATTTTAGCTGTTTTCTCTTTCTGCAAAAGCTTTGAAAGTAACAATATGGGTCAAAACGTAGTTGAGTGAATCAGGTTCTACAACAACACCTAATCCTTCATACCATAATGAAAATTATGAAAAAAAGGTCATTTGCTTGATAGAAACAGTGAAAGCTAAGGCATTCTTAATACAGTCCGTTTTAGCTGTTTTCTCCTTCTGCAAAAGCTTTGAAAGTAACAATATTGGTCAAAACGTAGTTGAGTGAATCAGGTTCTAAAACTAGACCTTATCCTTCATACCATAATGATAATGATGAAAAAGGGTCATTTGCTTGATAGAAAACGTAGTTGAGTGAATCAGGTTCTAAAACTAGACCTTATCCTTCATACCATAATGATAATGATGAAAAGGGGTCATTTGCTTGATAGAAAACATAGTTGAGTGAATCAGGTTCTAGAACAACGCCTAATCCTTCTTTCCATAATGATAATGATGAAAAAGGGTCATTTGCTTGATAGAAAACGTAGTTGAGTGAATCAGGTTCTATAACAACATCTAATCCTTCATACCATAATGATAATGATGAAAAAAGATCATTTGCTTGATAGAAACAGTGAAAGCTAAAGCATTCTTAATACAGTCCGTTTTAGCTGTTTTCTCCTTCTGCAAAAGCTTTGAAAGTAACAATATGGGTCAAAACGTAGTTGAGTGAATCAGGTTCTAAAACTAGACCTTATCCTTCATACCATAATGATAATGATAAAAAAGGGTCATTTGCTTGATAGAAAACGTAGTTGAGTGAATCAGGTTCTACAACAACACCTAATCCTTCATACCATAATGATAATGATGAAAAAAGATCATTCGCTTGATAGAAACAGTGAAACCTAAAGCATTCTTCATATAGTCCGTTTTAGCTGTTTTCTCCTTCTGCAAAAGCTTTGAAAGTAACAATATTGGTCAAAACGTAGTTGAGTGAATCAGGTTCTAAAACTAGACCTTATCCTTCATACCATAATGATAATGATGAAAAAAGGTCATTTGCTTGATAGAAAACATAGTTGAGTGATTCAGGTTCTACAACAACATCTAATCCTTCATACCATAATGATAATGATGAAAAAAGATCATTTGCTTGATAGAAACAGTGAAAGCTAAAGCATTCTTCATACAGTCCGTTTTAGCTGTTTTCTCTTTCTGCAAAAGCTTTGAAAGTAACAATATGGGTAAAAACGAAGTTGAGTGAATCAGGTTCTAAAACTAGACCTTATCCTTCATACCATAATGATAATGATGAAAAGGGGTCATTTGCTTGATAGAAAACATAGTTGAGTGAATCAGGTTCTAGAACAACGCCTAATCCTTCTTTCCATAATGATAATGATGAAAAAGGGTCATTTGCTTGATAGAAAACGTAGTTGAGTGAATCGGGTTCTAAAACTAGACCTTATCCTTCATACCATAATGATAATGATGAAAAAGGGTCATTTGCTTGATAGAAAACGTAGTTGAGTGAATCAGGTTCTAAAACTAGACCTTATCCTTCATACCATAATGATAATGATGAAAAGGGGTCATTTGCTTGATAGAAAACATAGTTGAGTGAATCAGGTTCTAGAACAACGCCTAATCCTTCTTTCCATAATGATAATGATGAAAAAGGGTCATTTGCTTGATAGAAAACGTAGTTGAGTGAATCAGGTTCTAAAACTAGACCTTATCCTTCATACCATAATGATAATGATGAAAAAGGGTCATTTGCTTGATAGAAAACGTAGTTGAGTGAATCAGGTTCTAAAACTAGACCTTATCCTTCATACCATATTGATAATGATGAAAAAAGGTCATTTGCTTGATAGAAAACATAGTTGAGTGATTCAGGTTCTATAACAACATCTAATCCTTCATACCATAATGATAATGATGAAAAAAGATCATTTGCTTGATAGAAACAGTGAAAGCTAAAGCATTCTTAATACAGTCCGTTTTAGCTGTTTTCTCCTTCTGCAAAAGCTTTGAAAGTAACAATATGGGTCAAAACGTAGTTGAGTGAATCAGGTTCTAAAACTAGACCATATCCTTCATACCATAATGATAATGATGAAAAAGGGTCATTTGCTTGATAGAAAACGTAGTTGAGTGAATCGGGTTCTACAACAACACCTAATCCTTCATACCATAATGAAAATTATGAAAAAAGGTCATTTGCTTGATAGAAACAGTGAAAGCTAAGGCATTCTTCATACAGTCCATTTTAGCTGTTTTCTCTTTCTGCAAAAGCTTTGAAAGTAACAATATGGGTCAAAACGTAGTTGAGTGAATCAGGTTCTAAAACTAGACCTTATCCTTCATACCATAATGATAATGATGAAAAAGGGTCATTTGCTTGATAGAAAACGTAGTTGAGTGAATCGGGTTCTACAACAACACCTAATCCTTCATACCATAATGAAAATGATGAAAAAGGGTCATTTGCTTGATAGAAACAGTGAAAGCTAAAGCATTCTTCATACAGTCCGTTTTAGCTGTTTTCTCCTTCTGCAAAAGCTTTGAAAGTAACAATATTGGTCAAAACGTAGTTGAGTGAATCAGGTTCTACAACAACACCTAATCCTTCATACCATAATGAAAATGATGAAAAAGGGTCATTTGCTTGATAGAAACAGTGAAAGCTAAAGCATTCTTCATACAGTCCGTTTTAGCTGTTTTCTCCTTCTGCAAAAGCTTTGAAAGTAACAATATGGGTCAAAACGAAATTGAGTGAATCAGGTTCTAAAACTAGACCTTATCCTTCATACCATAATGATAATGATGAAAAAGGGTCATTTGCTTGATAGAAAACATAGTTGAGTGAATCAGGTTCTAGAACAACGCCTAATCCTTCTTTCCATAATGATAATGATGAAAAAGGGTCATTTGCTTGATAGAAAACGTAGTTGAGTGAATCGGGTTCTACAACAACACCTAATCCTTCATACCATAATGAAAATGATGAAAAAGGGTCATTTGCTTGATAGAAACAGTGAAAGCTAAGGCATTCTTCATACAGTCCATTTTAGCTGTTTTCTCTTTCTGCAAAAGCTTTGAAAGTAACAATATGGGTCAAAACGTAGTTGAGTGAATCAGGTTCTAAAACTAGACCTTATCCTTCATACCATAATGATAATGATGAAAAAGGGTCATTTGCTTGATAGAAAACGTAGTTGAGTGAATCGGGTTCTACAACAACACCTAATCCTTCATACCATAATGAAAATGATGAAAAAAGGTCATTTGCTTGATAGAAACAGTGAAAGGTAAGGCATTCTTAATACAGTCCGTTTCAGCTGTTTTCTCCTTCTGCAAAAGCTTTGAAAGTAACAATATTGGTCAAAACGTAGTTGAGTGAATCAGGTTCTAAAACTAGACCTTATCCTTCATACCATAATGATAATGATGAAAAAAGGTCATTTGCTTGATAGAAAACATAGTTGAGTGATTCAGGTTCTATAACAACATCTAATCCTTCATACCATAATGATAATGATGAAAAAAGATAATTTGCTTGATAGAAACAGTGAAACCTAAAGCATTCTTAATACAGTCCGTTTTAGCTGTTTTCTCCTTCTGCAAAAGCTTTGAAAGTAACAATATTGGTCAAAACGTAGTTGAGTGAATCAGGTTCTACAACAACACCTAATCCTTCTTTCCATAATGATAATGATGAAAAAGGGTCATTTGCTTGATAGAAAACGTAGTTGAGTGAATCGGGTTCTACAACAACACCTAATCCTTCATACCATAATGAAAATTATGAAAAAAGGTCATTTGCTTGATAGAAACAGTGAAAGCTAAGGCATTCTTCATACAGTCCATTTTAGCTGTTTTCTCTTTCTGCAAAAGCTTTGAAAGTAACAATATGGGTCAAAACGTAGTTGAGTGAATCAGGTTCTACAACAACACCTAATCCTTCATACCATAATGAAAATTATGAAAAAAAGGTCATTTGCTTGATAGAAACAGTGAAAGCTAAGGCATTCTTAATACAGTCCGTTTTAGCTGTTTTCTCCTTCTGCAAAAGCTTTGAAAGTAACAATATTGGTCAAAACGTAGTTGAGTGAATCAGGTTCTAAAACTAGACCTTATCCTTCATACCATAATGATAATGATGAAAAAGGGTCATTTGCTTGATAGAAAACGTAGTTGAGTGAATCAGGTTCTAAAACTAGACCTTATCCTTCATACCATAATGATAATGATGAAAAGGGGTCATTTGCTTGATAGAAAACATAGTTGAGTGAATCAGGTTCTAGAACAACGTCTAATCCTTCTTTCCATAATGATAATGATGAAAAAGGGTCATTTGCTTGATAGAAAACGTAGTTGAGTGAATCAGGTTCTATAACAACATCTAATCCTTCATACCATAATGATAATGATGAAAAAAGATGATTTGCTTGATAGAAACAGTGAAAGCTAAAGCATTCTTAATACAGTCCGTTTTAGCTGTTTTCTCCTTCTGCAAAAGCTTTGAAAGTAACAATATGGGTCAAAACGTAGTTGAGTGAATCAGGTACTAAAACTAGACCTTATCCTTCATACCATAATGATAATGATAAAAAAGGGTCATTTGCTTGATAGAAAACGTAGTTGAGTGAATCAGGTTCTACAACAACACCTAATCCTTCATACCATAATGATAATGATGAAAAAAGATCATTCGCTTGATAGAAACAGTGAAACCTAAAGCATTCTTCATATAGTCCGTTTTAGCTGTTTTCTCCTTCTGCAAAAGCTTTGAAAGTAACAATATTGGTCGAAACGTAGTTGAGTGAATCAGGTTCTAAAACTAGACCTTATCCTTCATACCATAATGATAATGATGAAAAAAGGTCATTTGCTTGATAGAAAACATAGTTGAGTGATTCAGGTTCTACAACAACATCTAATCCTTCATACCATAATGATAATGATGAAAAAAGATCATTTGCTTGATAGAAACAGTGAAAGCTAAAGCATTCTTCATACAGTCCGTTTTAGCTGTTTTCTCTTTCTGCAAAAGCTTTGAAAGTAACAATATGGGTAAAAACGAAGTTGAGTGAATCAGGTTCTAAAACTAGACCTTATCCTTCATACCATAATGATAATGATGAAAAGGGGTCATTTGCTTGATAGAAAACATAGTTGAGTGAATCAGGTTCTAGAACAACGCCTAATCCTTCTTTCCATAATGATAATGATGAAAAAGGGTCATTTGCTTGATAGAAAACGTAGTTGAGTGAATCGGGTTCTAAAACTAGACCTTATCCTTCATACCATAATGATAATGATGAAAAAGGGTCATTTGCTTGATAGAAAACGTAGTTGAGTGAATCAGGTTCTAAAACTAGACCGTATCCTTCATACCATAATGATAATGATGAAAAGGGGTCATTTGCTTGATAGAAAACATAGTTGAGTGAATCAGGTTCTAGAACAACGCCTAATCCTTCTTTCCATAATGATAATGATGAAAAAGGGTCATTTGCTTGATAGAAAACGTAGTTGAGTGAATCAGGTTCTAAAACTAGACCTTATCCTTCATACCATAATGATAATGATGAAAAAGGGTCATTTGCTTGATAGAAAACGTAGTTGAGTGAATCAGGTTCTAAAACTAGACCTTATCCTTCATACCATATTGATAATGATGAAAAAAGGTCATTTGCTTGATAGAAAACATAGTTGAGTGATTCAGGTTCTATAACAACATCTAATCCTTCATACCATAATGATAATGATGAAAAAAGATCATTTGCTTGATAGAAACAGTGAAAGCTAAAGCATTCTTAATACAGTCCGTTTTAGCTGTTTTCTCCTTCTGCAAAAGCTTTGAAAGTAACAATATGGGTCAAAACGTAGTTGAGTGAATCAGGTTCTAAAACTAGACCATATCCTTCATACCATAATGATAATGATGAAAAAGGGTCATTTGCTTGATAGAAAACGTAGTTGAGTGAATCGGGTTCTACAACAACACCTAATCCTTCATACCATAATGAAAATTATGAAAAAAGGTCATTTGCTTGATAGAAACAGTGAAAGCTAAGGCATTCTTCATACAGTCCATTTTAGCTGTTTTCTCTTTCTGCAAAAGCTTTGAAAGTAACAATATGGGTCAAAACGTAGTTGAGTGAATCAGGTTCTAAAACTAGACCTTATCCTTCATACCATAATGATAATGATGAAAAAGGGTCATTTGCTTGATAGAAAACGTAGTTGAGTGAATCGGGTTCTACAACAACACCTAATCCTTCATACCATAATGAAAATGATGAAAAAGGGTCATTTGCTTGATAGAAACAGTGAAAGCTAAAGCATTCTTCATACAGTCCGTTTTAGCTGTTTTCTCCTTCTGCAAAAGCTTTGAAAGTAACAATATTGGTCAAAACGTAGTTGAGTGAATCAGGTTCTACAACAACACCTAATCCTTCATACCATAATGATAATGATGAAAAAAGATCATTTGCTTGATAGAAACAGTGAAAGCTAAAGCATTCTTCATACAGTCCGTTTTAGCTGTTTTCTCTTTCTGCAAAAGCTTTGAAAGTAACAATATGGGTCAAAACGAAATTGAGTGAATCAGGTTCTAAAACTAGACCTTATCCTTCATACCATAATGATAATGATGAAAAAGGGTCATTTGCTTGATAGAAAACATAGTTGAGTGAATCAGGTTCTAGAACAACGCCTAATCCTTCTTTCCATAATGATAATGATGAAAAAGGGTCATTTGCTTGATAGAAAACGTAGTTGAGTGAATCGGGTTCTACAACAACACCTAATCCTTCATACCATAATGAAAATTATGAAAAAAGGTCATTTGCTTGATAGAAACAGTGAAAGCTAAGGCATTCTTCATACAGTCCGTTTTAGCTGTTTTCTCCTTCTGCAAAAGCTTTGAAAGTAACAATATTGGTCAAAACGTAGTTGAGTAAATCAGGTTCTAAAACTAGACCTTATCCTTCATACCATAATGATAATGATGAAAAAAGGTCATTTGCTTGATAGAAAACATAGTTGAGTGATTCAGGTTCTACAACAACATCTAATCCTTCATACCATAATGATAATGATGAAAAAAGATCATTTGCTTGATAGAAACAGTGAAAGCTAAAGCATTCTTCATATAGTCCGTTTTAGCTGTTTTCTCCTTCTGCAAAAGCTTTGAAAGTAACAATATTGGTCAAAACGTAGTTGAGTGAATCGGGTTCTACAACAACACCTAATCCTTCATACCATAATGAAAATGATGAAAAAAGGTCATTTGCTTGATAGAAACAGTGAAAGCTAAGGCATTCTTAATACAGTCCGTTTTAGCTGTTTTCTCCTTCTGCAAAAGCTTTGAAAGTAACAATATTGGTCAAAACGTAGTTGAGTGAATCAGGTTCTAAAACTAGACCTTATCCTTCATACCATAATGATAATGATGAAAAAAGGTCATTTGCTTGATAGAAAACATAGTTGAGTGATTCAGGTTCTACAACAACATCTAATCCTTCATACCATAATGATAATGATGAAAAAAAAAAATTTGCTTGATAGAAACAGTGAAAGCTAAAGCATTCTTCATACAGTCCGTTTTAGCTGTTTTCTCTTTCTGCAAAAGCTTTGAAAGTAACAATATTGGTCAAAACGTAGTTGAGTGAATCGGGTTCTACAACAACACCTAATCCTTCATACCATAATGAAAATGATGAAAAAAGGTCATTTGCTTGATAGAAACAGTGAAAGCTAAGGCATTCTTAATACAGTCCGTTTTAGCTGTTTTCTCCTTCTGCAAAAGCTTTGAAAGTAACAATATTGGTCAAAACGTAGTTGAGTGAATCAGGTTCTAAAACTAGACCTTATCCTTCATACCATAATGATAATGATGAAAAAAGGTCATTTGCTTGATAGAAAACATAGTTGAGTGATTCAGGTTCTACAACAACATCTAATCCTTCATACCATAATGATAATGATGAAAAAAGATCATTTGCTTGATAGAAACAGTGAAAGCTAAAGCATTCTTCATACAGTCCGTTTTAGCTGTTTTCTCTTTCTGCAAAAGCTTTGAAAGTAACAATATGGGTCAAAACGAAGTTGAGTGAATCAGGTTCTAAAACTAGACCTTATCCTTCATACCATAATGATAATGATGAAAAGGGGTCATTTGCTTGATAGAAAACATAGTTGAGTGAATCAGGTTCTAGAACAACGCCTAATCCTTCTTTCCATAATGATAATGATGAAAAAGGGTCATTTGCTTGATAGAAAACGTAGTTGAGTGAATCGGGTTCTAAAACTAGACCTTATCCTTCATACCATAATGATAATGATGAAAAAGGGTCATTTGCTTGATAGAAAACGTAGTTGAGTGAATCAGGTTCTAAAACTAGACCTTATCCTTCATACCATAATGATAATGATGAAAAGGGGTCATTTGCTTGATAGAAAACATAGTTGAGTGAATCAGGTTCTAGAACAACGCCTAATCCTTCTTTCCATAATGATAATGATGAAAAAGGGTCATTTGCTTGATAGAAAACGTAGTTGAGTGAATCAGGTTCTAAAACTAGACCTTATCCTTCATACCATAATGATAATGATGAAAAAGGGTCATTTGCTTGATAGAAAACGTAGTTGAGTGAATCAGGTTCTAAAACTAGACCTAATCCTTCATACCATAATGATAATGATGAAAAAAGATCATTCGCTTGATAGAAACAGTGAAACCTAAAGCATTCTTCATATAGTCCGTTTTAGCTGTTTTCTCCTTCTGCAAAAGCTTTGAAAGTAACAATATTGGTCAAAACGTAGTTGAGTGAATCAGGTTCTAAAACTAGACCTTATCCTTCATACCATAATGATAATGATGAAAAAAGGTCATTTGCTTGATAGAAAACATAGTTGAGTGATTCAGGTTCTACAACAACATCTAATCCTTCATACCATAATGATAATGATGAAAAAAGATCATTTGCTTGATAGAAACAGTGAAAGCTAAAGCATTCTTCATATAGTCCGTTTTAGCTGTTTTCTCCTTCTGCAAAAGCTTTGAAAGTAACAATATTGGTCAAAACGTAGTTGAGTGAATCGGGTTCTACAACAACACCTAATCCTTCATACCATAATGAAAATGATGAAAAAAGGTCATTTGCTTGATAGAAACAGTGAAAGCTAAGGCATTCTTAATACAGTCCGTTTTAGCTGTTTTCTCCTTCTGCAAAAGCTTTGAAAGTAACAATATTGGTCAAAACGTAGTTGAGTGAATCAGGTTCTAAAACTAGACCTTATCCTTCATACCATAATGATAATGATGAAAAAAGGGTCATTTGCTTGATAGAAACAGTGAAAGCTAAGGCATTCTTAATACAGTCCGTTTTAGCTGTTTTCTCCTTCTGCAAAAGCTTTGAAAGTAACAATATTGGTCAAAACGTAGTTGAGTGAATCAGGTTCTAAAACTAGACCTTATCCTTCATACCATAATGATAATGATGAAAAAGGGTCATTTGCTTGATAGAAAACGTAGTTGAGTGAATCAGGTTCTAAAACTAGACCTTATCCTTCATACCATAATGATAATGATGAAAAGGGGTCATTTGCTTGATAGAAAACATAGTTGAGTGAATCAGGTTCTAGAACAACGCCTAATCCTTCTTTCCATAATGATAATGATGAAAAAGGGTCATTTGCTTGATAGAAAACGTAGTTGAGTGAATCAGGTTCTATAACAACATCTAATCCTTCATACCATAATGATAATGATGAAAAAAGATCATTTGCTTGATAGAAACAGTGAAAGCTAAAGCATTCTTAATACAGTCCGTTTTAGCTGTTTTCTCCTTCTGCAAAAGCTTTGAAAGTAACAATATGGGTCAAAACGTAGTTGAGTGAATCAGGTTCTAAAACTAGACCTTATCCTTCATACCATAATGATAATGATAAAAAAGGGTCATTTGCTTGATAGAAAACGTAGTTGAGTGAATCAGGTTCTACAACAACACCTAATCCTTCATACCATAATGATAATGATGAAAAAAGATCATTCGCTTGATAGAAACAGTGAAACCTAAAGCATTCTTCATATAGTCCGTTTTAGCTGTTTTCTCCTTCTGCAAAAGCTTTGAAAGTAACAATATTGGTCAAAACGTAGTTGAGTGAATCAGGTTCTACAACAACACCTAATCCTTCTTTCCATAATGATAATGATGAAAAAGGGTCATTTGCTTGATAGAAAACGTAGTTGAGTGAATCGGGTTCTACAACAACACCTAATCCTTCATACCATAATGAAAATTATGAAAAAAGGTAATTTGCTTGATAGAAACAGTGAAAGCTAAGGCATTCTTAATACAGTCCGTTTTAGCTGTTTTCTCCTTCTGCAAAAGCTTTGAAAGTAACAATATTGGTCAAAACGTAGTTGAGTGAATCAGGTTCTAAAACTAGACCTTATCCTTCATACCATAATGATAATGATGAAAAAAGGTCATTTGCTTGATAGAAAACATAGTTGAGTGATTCAGGTTCTACAACAACATCTAATCCTTCATACCATAATGATAATGATGAAAAAAGATCATTTGCTTGATAGAAACAGTGAAAGCTAAAGCATTCTTCATATAGTCCGTTTTAGCTGTTTTCTCCTTCTGCAAAAGCTTTGAAAGTAACAATATTGGTCAAAACGTAGTTGAGTGAATCGGGTTCTACAACAACACCTAATCCTTCATACCATAATGAAAATGATGAAAAAAGGTCATTTGCTTGATAGAAACAGTGAAAGCTAAGGCATTCTTAATACAGTCCGTTTTAGCTGTTTTCTCCTTCTGCAAAAGCTTTGAAAGTAACAATATTGGTCAAAACGTAGTTGAGTGAATCAGGTTCTAAAACTAGACCTTATCCTTCATACCATAATGATAATGATGAAAAAAGGTCATTTGCTTGATAGAAAACATAGTTGAGTGATTCAGGTTCTACAACAACATCTAATCCTTCATACCATAATGATAATGATGAAAAAAAAAAATTTGCTTGATAGAAACAGTGAAAGCTAAAGCATTCTTCATACAGTCCGTTTTAGCTGTTTTCTCTTTCTGCAAAAGCTTTGAAAGTAACAATATTGGTCAAAACGTAGTTGAGTGAATCGGGTTCTACAACAACACCTAATCCTTCATACCATAATGAAAATGATGAAAAAAGGTCATTTGCTTGATAGAAACAGTGAAAGCTAAGGCATTCTTAATACAGTCCGTTTTAGCTGTTTTCTCCTTCTGCAAAAGCTTTGAAAGTAACAATATTGGTCAAAACGTAGTTGAGTGAATCAGGTTCTAAAACTAGACCTTATCCTTCATACCATAATGATAATGATGAAAAAAGGTCATTTGCTTGATAGAAAACATAGTTGAGTGATTCAGGTTCTACAACAACATCTAATCCTTCATACCATAATGATAATGATGAAAAAAGATCATTTGCTTGATAGAAACAGTGAAAGCTAAAGCATTCTTCATACAGTCCGTTTTAGCTGTTTTCTCTTTCTGCAAAAGCTTTGAAAGTAACAATATGGGTCAAAACGAAGTTGAGTGAATCAGGTTCTAAAACTAGACCTTATCCTTCATACCATAATGATAATGATGAAAAGGGGTCATTTGCTTGATAGAAAACATAGTTGAGTGAATCAGGTTCTAGAACAACGCCTAATCCTTCTTTCCATAATGATAATGATGAAAAAGGGTCATTTGCTTGATAGAAAACGTAGTTGAGTGAATCGGGTTCTAAAACTAGACCTTATCCTTCATACCATAATGATAATGATGAAAAAGGGTCATTTGCTTGATAGAAAACGTAGTTGAGTGAATCAGGTTCTAAAACTAGACCTTATCCTTCATACCATAATGATAATGATGAAAAGGGGTCATTTGCTTGATAGAAAACATAGTTGAGTGAATCAGGTTCTAGAACAACGCCTAATCCTTCTTTCCATAATGATAATGATGAAAAAGGGTCATTTGCTTGATAGAAAACGTAGTTGAGTGAATCAGGTTCTAAAACTAGACCTTATCCTTCATACCATAATGATAATGATGAAAAAGGGTCATTTGCTTGATAGAAAACGTAGTTGAGTGAATCAGGTTCTAAAACTAGACCTAATCCTTCATACCATAATGATAATGATGAAAAAAGATCATTCGCTTGATAGAAACAGTGAAACCTAAAGCATTCTTCATATAGTCCGTTTTAGCTGTTTTCTCCTTCTGCAAAAGCTTTGAAAGTAACAATATTGGTCAAAACGTAGTTGAGTGAATCAGGTTCTAAAACTAGACCTTATCCTTCATACCATAATGATAATGATGAAAAAAGGTCATTTGCTTGATAGAAAACATAGTTGAGTGATTCAGGTTCTACAACAACATCTAATCCTTCATACCATAATGATAATGATGAAAAAAGATCATTTGCTTGATAGAAACAGTGAAAGCTAAAGCATTCTTCATATAGTCCGTTTTAGCTGTTTTCTCCTTCTGCAAAAGCTTTGAAAGTAACAATATTGGTCAAAACGTAGTTGAGTGAATCGGGTTCTACAACAACACCTAATCCTTCATACCATAATGAAAATGATGAAAAAAGGTCATTTGCTTGATAGAAACAGTGAAAGCTAAGGCATTCTTAATACAGTCCGTTTTAGCTGTTTTCTCCTTCTGCAAAAGCTTTGAAAGTAACAATATTGGTCAAAACGTAGTTGAGTGAATCAGGTTCTAAAACTAGACCTTATCCTTCATACCATAATGATAATGATGAAAAAAGGGTCATTTGCTTGATAGAAACAGTGAAAGCTAAGGCATTCTTAATACAGTCCGTTTTAGCTGTTTTCTCCTTCTGCAAAAGCTTTGAAAGTAACAATATTGGTCAAAACGTAGTTGAGTGAATCAGGTTCTAAAACTAGACCTTATCCTTCATACCATAATGATAATGATGAAAAAGGGTCATTTGCTTGATAGAAAACGTAGTTGAGTGAATCAGGTTCTAAAACTAGACCTTATCCTTCATACCATAATGATAATGATGAAAAGGGGTCATTTGCTTGATAGAAAACATAGTTGAGTGAATCAGGTTCTAGAACAACGCCTAATCCTTCTTTCCATAATGATAATGATGAAAAAGGGTCATTTGCTTGATAGAAAACGTAGTTGAGTGAATCAGGTTCTATAACAACATCTAATCCTTCATACCATAATGATAATGATGAAAAAAGATCATTTGCTTGATAGAAACAGTGAAAGCTAAAGCATTCTTAATACAGTCCGTTTTAGCTGTTTTCTCCTTCTGCAAAAGCTTTGAAAGTAACAATATGGGTCAAAACGTAGTTGAGTGAATCAGGTTCTAAAACTAGACCTTATCCTTCATACCATAATGATAATGATAAAAAAGGGTCATTTGCTTGATAGAAAACGTAGTTGAGTGAATCAGGTTCTACAACAACACCTAATCCTTCATACCATAATGATAATGATGAAAAAAGATCATTCGCTTGATAGAAACAGTGAAACCTAAAGCATTCTTCATATAGTCCGTTTTAGCTGTTTTCTCCTTCTGCAAAAGCTTTGAAAGTAACAATATTGGTCAAAACGTAGTTGAGTGAATCAGGTTCTACAACAACACCTAATCCTTCTTTCCATAATGATAATGATGAAAAAGGGTCATTTGCTTGATAGAAAACGTAGTTGAGTGAATCGGGTTCTACAACAACACCTAATCCTTCATACCATAATGAAAATTATGAAAAAAGGTAATTTGCTTGATAGAAACAGTGAAAGCTAAGGCATTCTTAATACAGTCCGTTTTAGCTGTTTTCTCCTTCTGCAAAAGCTTTGAAAGTAACAATATTGGTCAAAACGTAGTTGAGTGAATCAGGTTCTAAAACTAGACCTTATCCTTCATACCATAATGATAATGATGAAAAAAGGTCATTTGCTTGATAGAAAACATAGTTGAGTGATTCAGGTTCTACAACAACATCTAATCCTTCATACCATAATGATAATGATGAAAAAAGATCATTTGCTTGATAGAAACAGTGAAAGCTAAAGCATTCTTCATATAGTCCGTTTTAGCTGTTTTCTCCTTCTGCAAAAGCTTTGAAAGTAACAATATTGGTCAAAACGTAGTTGAGTGAATCGGGTTCTACAACAACACCTAATCCTTCATACCATAATGAAAATGATGAAAAAAGGTCATTTGCTTGATAGAAACAGTGAAAGCTAAGGCATTCTTAATACAGTCCGTTTTAGCTGTTTTCTCCTTCTGCAAAAGCTTTGAAAGTAACAATATTGGTCAAAACGTAGTTGAGTGAATCAGGTTCTAAAACTAGACCTTATCCTTCATACCATAATGATAATGATGAAAAAAGGTCATTTGCTTGATAGAAAACATAGTTGAGTGATTCAGGTTCTACAACAACATCTAATCCTTCATACCATAATGATAATGATGAAAAAAAAAAATTTGCTTGATAGAAACAGTGAAAGCTAAAGCATTCTTCATACAGTCCGTTTTAGCTGTTTTCTCTTTCTGCAAAAGCTTTGAAAGTAACAATATTGGTCAAAACGTAGTTGAGTGAATCGGGTTCTACAACAACACCTAATCCTTCATACCATAATGAAAATGATGAAAAAAGGTCATTTGCTTGATAGAAACAGTGAAAGCTAAGGCATTCTTAATACAGTCCGTTTTAGCTGTTTTCTCTTTCTGCAAAAGCTTTGAAAGTAACAATATGGGTCAAAACGAAGTTGAGTGAATCAGGTTCTAAAACTAGACCTTATCCTTCATACCATAATGATAATGATGAAAAGGGGTCATTTGCTTGATAGAAAACATAGTTGAGTGAATCAGGTTCTAGAACAACGCCTAATCCTTCTTTCCATAATGATAATGATGAAAAAGGGTCATTTGCTTGATAGAAAACGTAGTTGAGTGAATCGGGTTCTAAAACTAGACCTTATCCTTCATACCATAATGATAATGATGAAAAAGGGTCATTTGCTTGATAGAAAACGTAGTTGAGTGAATCAGGTTCTAAAACTAGACCTTATCCTTCATACCATAATGATAATGATGAAAAGGGGTCATTTGCTTGATAGAAAACATAGTTGAGTGAATCAGGTTCTAGAACAACGCCTAATCCTTCTTTCCATAATGATAATGATGAAAAAGGGTCATTTGCTTGATAGAAAACGTAGTTGAGTGAATCAGGTTCTAAAACTAGACCTTATCCTTCATACCATAATGATAATGATGAAAAAGGGTCATTTGCTTGATAGAAAACGTAGTTGAGTGAATCAGGTTCTAAAACTAGACCTTATCCTTCATACCATATTGATAATGATGAAAAAAGGTCATTTGCTTGATAGAAAACATAGTTGAGTGATTCAGGTTCTATAACAACATCTAATCCTTCATACCATAATGATAATGATGAAAAAAGATCATTTGCTTGATAGAAACAGTGAAAGCTAAAGCATTCTTAATACAGTCCGTTTTAGCTGTTTTCTCCTTCTGCAAAAGCTTTGAAAGTAACAATATGGGTCAAAACGTAGTTGAGTGAATCAGGTTCTAAAACTAGACCTTATCCTTCATACCATAATGATAATGATGAAAAAGGGTCATTTGCTTGATAGAAAACGTAGTTGAGTGAATCAGGTTCTAAAACTAGACCTAATCCTTCTTTCCATAATGATAATGATGAAAAAGGGTCATTTGCTTGATAGAAAACGTAGTTGAGTGAATCAGGTTCTACAACAACACCTAATCCTTCATACCATAATGATAATGATGAAAAAAGATCATTCGCTTGATAGAAACAGTGAAACCTAAAGCATTCTTCATATAGTCCGTTTTAGCTGTTTTCTCCTTCTGCAAAAGCTTTGAAAGTAACAATATTGGTCAAAACGTAGTTGAGTGAATCAGGTTCTAAAACTAGACCTTATCCTTCATACCATAATGATAATGATGAAAAAAGGTCATTTGCTTGATAGAAAACATAGTTGAGTGATTCAGGTTCTACAACAACATCTAATCCTTCATACCATAATGATAATGATGAAAAAAGATCATTTGCTTGATAGAAACAGTGAAAGCTAAAGCATTCTTCATATAGTCCGTTTTAGCTGTTTTCTCCTTCTGCAAAAGCTTTGAAAGTAACAATATTGGTCAAAACGTAGTTGAGTGAATCGGGTTCTACAACAACACCTAATCCTTCATACCATAATGAAAATGATGAAAAAAGGTCATTTGCTTGATAGAAACAGTGAAAGCTAAGGCATTCTTAATACAGTCCGTTTTAGCTGTTTTCTCCTTCTGCAAAAGCTTTGAAAGTAACAATATTGGTCAAAACGTAGTTGAGTGAATCAGGTTCTAAAACTAGACCTTATCCTTCATACCATAATGATAATGATGAAAAAAGGTCATTTGCTTGATAGAAAACATAGTTGAGTGATTCAGGTTCTACAACAACATCTAATCCTTCATACCATAATGATAATGATGAAAAAAGATCATTTGCTTGATAGAAAACATAGTTGAGTGATTCAGGTTCTATAACAACATCTAATCCTTCATACCATAATGATAATGATGAAAAAAGATCATTTGCTTGATAGAAACAGTGAAAGCTAAAGCATTCTTAATACAGTCCGTTTTAGCTGTTTTCTCCTTCTGCAAAAGCTTTGAAAGTAACAATATGGGTCAAAACGTAGTTGAGTGAATCAGGTTCTAAAACTAGACCTTATCCTTCATACCATAATGATAATGATGAAAAAGGGTCATTTGCTTGATAGAAAACGTAGTTGAGTGAATCAGGTTCTACAACAACACCTAATCCTTCATACCATAATGATAATGATGAAAAAAGATCATTCGCTTGATAGAAACAGTGAAACCTAAAGCATTCTTCATATAGTCCGTTTTAGCTGTTTTCTCCTTCTGCAAAAGCTTTGAAAGTAACAATATTGGTCAAAACGTAGTTGAGTGAATCAGGTTCTACAACAACACCTAATCCTTCTTTCCATAATGATAATGATGAAAAAGGGTCATTTGCTTGATAGAAAACGTAGTTGAGTGAATCGGGTTCTACAACAACACCCAATCCTTCATACCATAATGAAAATGATGAAAAAAGGTCATTTGCTTGATAGAAACAGTGAAAGCTAAGGCATTCTTAATACAGTCCGTTTTAGCTGTTTTCTCCTTCTGCAAAAGCTTTGAAAGTAACAATATTGGTCAAAACGTAGTTGAGTGAATCAGGTTCTAAAACTAGACCTTATCCTTCATACCATAATGATAATGATGAAAAAAGGTCATTTGCTTGATAGAAAACATAGTTGAGTGATTCAGGTTCTACAACAACATCTAATCCTTCATACCATAATGATAATGATGAAAAAAGATCATTTGCTTGATAGAAACAGTGAAAGCTAAAGCATTCTTCATATAGTCCGTTTTAGCTGTTTTCTCCTTCTGCAAAAGCTTTGAAAGTAACAATATTGGTGAAAACGTAGTTGAGTGAATCGGGTTCTACAACAACACCTAATCCTTCATACCATAATGAAAATGATGAAAAAAGGTCATTTGCTTGATAGAAACAGTGAAAGCTAAGGCATTCTTAATACAGTCCGTTTTAGCTGTTTTCTCCTTCTGCAAAAGCTTTGAAAGTAACAATATTGGTCAAAACGTAGTTGAGTGAATCAGGTTCTAAAACTAGACCTTATCCTTCATACCATAATGATAATGATGAAAAAAGGTCATTTGCTTGATAGAAAACATAGTTGAGTGATTCAGGTTCTACAACAACATCTAATCCTTCATACCATAATGATAATGATGAAAAAAGATCATTTGCTTGATAGAAAACATAGTTGAGTGATTCAGGTTCTATAACAACATCTAATCCTTCATACCATAATGATAATGATGAAAAAAGATCATTTGCTTGATAGAAACAGTGAAAGCTAAAGCATTCTTAATACAGTCCGTTTTAGCTGTTTTCTCCTTCTGCAAAAGCTTTGAAAGTAACAATATGGGTCAAAACGTAGTTGAGTGAATCAGGTTCTAAAACTAGACCTTATCCTTCATACCATAATGATAATGATGAAAAAGGGTCATTTGCTTGATAGAAAACGTAGTTGAGTGAATCAGGTTCTAAAACTAGACCTAATCCTTCTTTCCATAATGATAATGATGAAAAAGGGTCATTTGCTTGATAGAAAACGTAGTTGAGTGAATCAGGTTCTACAACAACACCTAATCCTTTATACCATAATGATAATGATGAAAAAAGATCATTCGCTTGATAGAAACAGTGAAACCTAAAGCATTCTTCATATAGTCCGTTTTAGCTGTTTTCTCCTTCTGCAAAAGCTTTGAAAGTAACAATATTGGTCAAAACGTAGTTGAGTGAATTAGGTTCTAAAACTAGACCTTATCCTTCATACCATAATGATAATGATGAAAAAGGGTCATTTGCTTGATAGAAAACGTAGTTGAGTGAATCTGGTTCTAAAACTAGACCTAATCCTTCTTTCAATAATGATAATGATGAAAAAGGGTCATTTGCTTGATAGAAAACGTAGTTGAGTGAATCGGGTTCTACAACAACACCTAATCCTTCATACCATAATGAAAATGATGAAAAAAGGTCATTTGCTTGATAGAAACAGTGAAAGCTAAGGCATTCTTAATACAGTCCGTTTTAGCTGTTTTCTCCTTCTGCAAAAGCTTTGAAAGTAACAATATTGGTCAAAACGTAGTTGAGTGAATCAGGTTCTAAAACTAGACCTTATCCTTCATACCATAATGATAATGATGAAAAAAGGTCATTTGCTTGATAGAAAACATAGTTGAGTGATTCAGGTTCTACAACATCTAATCCTTCATACCATATTGATAATGATGAAAAAAGATCATTTGCTTGATAGAAACAGTGAAAGCTAAAGCATTCTTCATATAGTCCGTTTTAGCTGTTTTCTCCTTCTGCAAAAGCTTTGAAAGTAACAATATTGGTCAAAACGTAGTTGAGTGAATCAGGTTCTACAACAACACCTAATCCTTCATACCATAATGATAATGATGAAAAAAGATCATTTGCTTGATAGAAACAGTGAAAGCTAAAGCATTCTTCATACAGTCCGTTTTAGCTGTTTTCTCCTTCTGCAAAAGCTTTGAAAGTAACAATATGGGTCAAAACGTAGTTGAGTGAATCAGGTTCTAAAACTAGACCTTATCCTTCTTTCCATAATGATAATGATGAAAAAGGGTCATTTGCTTGATAGAAAACGTAGTTGAGTGAATCGGGTTCTACAACAACACCTAATCCTTCATACCATAATGAAAATGATGAAAAAGGGTCATTTGCTTGATAGAAACAGTGAAAGCTAAAGCATTCTTCATACAGTCCGTTTTAGCTGTTTTCTCCTTCTGCAAAAGCTTTGAAAGTAACAATATTGGTCAAAACGTAGTTGAGTGAATCAGGTTCTACAACAACACCTAATCCTTCATACCATAATGATAATGATGAAAAAAGATCATTCGCTTGATAGAAACAGTGAAACCTAAAGCATTCTTAATACAGTCCGTTTTAGCTGTTTTCTCCTTCTGCAAAAGCTTTGAAAGTAACAATATTGGTCAAAACGTAGTTGAGTGAATCAGGTTCTACAACAACACCTAATCCTTCATACCATAATGATAATGATGAAAAAAGATCATTTGCTTGATAGAAACAGTGAAAGCTAAAGCATTCTTCATACAGTCCGTTTTAGCTGTTTTCTCTTTCTGCAAAAGCTTTGAAAGTAACAATATGGGTCAAAACGAAATTGAGTGAATCAGGTTCTAAAACTAGACCTTATCCTTCATACCATAATGATAATGATGAAAAAGGGTCATTTGCTTGATAGAAAACATAGTTGAGTGAATCAGGTTCTAGAACAACGCCTAATCCTTCTTTCCATAATGATAATGATGAAAAAGGGTCATTTGCTTGATAGAAAACGTAGTTGAGTGAATCGGGTTCTACAACAACACCTAATCCTTCATACCATAATGATAATGATGAAAAAGTGTCATTTGCTTGATAGAAACAGTGAAAGCTAAGGCATTCTTCATACAGTCCATTTTAGCTGTTTTCTCTTTCTGCAAAAGCTTTGAAAGTAACAATATGGGTCAAAACGTAGTTGAGTGAATCAGGTTCTAAAACTAGACCTTATCCTTCATACCATAATGATAATGATGAAAAAGGGTCATTTGCTTGATAGAAAACGTAGTTGAGTGAATCGGGTTCTACAACAACACCTAATCCTTCATACCATAATGAAAATGATGAAAAAAGGTCATTTGCTTGATAGAAACAGTGAAAGGTAAGGCATTCTTAATACAGTCCGTTTCAGCTGTTTTCTCCTTCTGCAAAAGCTTTGAAAGTAACAATATTGGTCAAAACGTAGTTGAGTGAATCAGGTTCTAAAACTAGACCTTATCCTTCATACCATAATGATAATGATGAAAAAAGGTCATTTGCTTGATAGAAAACATAGTTGAGTGATTCAGGTTCTATAACAACATCTAATCCTTCATACCATAATGATAATGATGAAAAAAGATAATTTGCTTGATAGAAACAGTGAAACCTAAAGCATTCTTAATACAGTCCGTTTTAGCTGTTTTCTCCTTCTGCAAAAGCTTTGAAAGTAACAATATTGGTCAAAACGTAGTTGAGTGAATCAGGTTCTACAACAACACCTAATCCTTCTTTCCATAATGATAATGATGAAAAAGGGTCATTTGCTTGATAGAAAACGTAGTTGAGTGAATCGGGTTCTACAACAACACCTAATCCTTCATACCATAATGAAAATTATGAAAAAAGGTCATTTGCTTGATAGAAACAGTGAAAGCTAAGGCATTCTTAATACAGTCCGTTTTAGCTGTTTTCTCCTTCTGCAAAAGCTTTGAAAGTAACAATATTGGTCAAAACGTAGTTGAGTGAATCAGGTTCTAAAACTAGACCTTATCCTTCATACCATAATGATAATGATGAAAAAGGGTCATTTGCTTGATAGAAAACGTAGTTGAGTGAATCAGGTTCTAAAACTAGACCTTATCCTTCATACCATAATGATAATGATGAAAAGGGGTCATTTGCTTGATAGAAAACATAGTTGAGTGAATCAGGTTCTAGAACAACGCCTAATCCTTCTTTCCATAATGATAATGATGAAAAAGGGTCATTTGCTTGATAGAAAACGTAGTTGAGTGAATCAGGTTCTATAACAACATCTAATCCTTCATACCATAATGATAATGATGAAAAAAGATCATTTGCTTGATAGAAACAGTGAAAGCTAAAGCATTCTTAATACAGTCCGTTTTAGCTGTTTTCTCCTTCTGCAAAAGCTTTGAAAGTAACAATATGGGTCAAAACGTAGTTGAGTGAATCAGGTTCTAAAACTAGACCTTATCCTTCATACCATAATGATAATGATAAAAAAGGGTCATTTGCTTGATAGAAAACGTAGTTGAGTGAATCAGGTTCTACAACAACACCTAATCCTTCATACCATAATGATAATGATGAAAAAAGATCATTCGCTTGATAGAAACAGTGAAACCTAAAGCATTCTTCATATAGTCCGTTTTAGCTGTTTTCTCCTTCTGCAAAAGCTTTGAAAGTAACAATATTGGTCAAAACGTAGTTGAGTGAATCAGGTTCTACAACAACACCTAATCCATCTTTCCATAATGATAATGATGAAAAAGGATCATTTGCTTGATAGAAAACGTAGTTGAGTGAATCGGGTTCTACAACAACACCTAATCCTTCATACCATAATGAAAATTATGAAAAAAGGTCATTTGCTTGATAGAAACAGTGAAAGCTAAGGCATTCTTAATACAGTCCGTTTTAGCTGTTTTCTCCTTCTGCAAAAGCTTTGAAAGTAACAATATTGGTAAAAACGTAGTTGAGTGAATCAGGTTCTAAAACTAGACCTTATCCTTCATACCATAATGATAATGATGAAAAAAGGTCATTTGCTTGATAGAAAACATAGTTGAGTGATTCAGGTTCTATAACAACATCTAATCCTTCATACCATAATGATAATGATGAAAAAAGATCATTTGCTTGATAGAAACAGTGAAACCTAAAGCATTCTTAATACAGTCCGTTTTAGCTGTTTTCTCCTTCTGCAAAAGCTTTGAAAGTAACAATATGGGTCAAAACGTAGTTGAGTGAATCAGGTTCTAAAACTAGACCTTATCCTTCTTTCCATAATGATAATGATGAAAAAGGGTCATTTGCTTGATAGAAAACGTAGTTGAGTGAATCGGGTTCTACAACAACACCTAATCCTTCATACCATAATGAAAATTATGAAAAAAGGTCATTTGCTTGATAGAAACAGTGAAAGCTAAGGCATTCTTCATACAGTCCATTTTAGCTGTTTTCTCTTTCTGCAAAAGCTTTGAAAGTAACAATATGGGTCAAAACGTAGTTGAGTGAATCAGGTTCTAAAACTAGACCTTATCCTTCATACCATAATGATAATGATGAAAAAGGGTCATTTGCTTGATAGAAAACGTAGTTGAGTGAATCGGGTTCTACAACAACACCTAATCCTTCATACCATAATGAAAATGATGAAAAAAGGTCATTTGCTTGATAGAAACAGTGAAAGGTAAGGCATTCTTAATACAGTCCGTTTCAGCTGTTTTCTCCTTCTGCAAAAGCTTTGAAAGTAACAATATTGGTCAAAACGTAGTTGAGTGAATCAGGTTCTAAAACTAGACCTTATCCTTCATACCATAATGATAATGATGAAAAAAGGTCATTTGCTTGATAGAAAACATAGTTGAGTGATTCAGGTTCTATAACAACATCTAATCCTTCATACCATAATGATAATGATGAAAAAAGATAATTTGCTTGATAGAAACAGTGAAACCTAAAGCATTCTTAATACAGTCCGTTTTAGCTGTTTTCTCCTTCTGCAAAAGCTTTGAAAGTAACAATATTGGTCAAAACGTAGTTGAGTGAATCAGGTTCTACAACAACACCTAATCCTTCTTTCCATAATGATAATGATGAAAAAGGGTCATTTGCTTGATAGAAAACGTAGTTGAGTGAATCGGGTTCTACAACAACACCTAATCCTTCATACCATAATGAAAATTATGAAAAAAGGTCATTTGCTTGATAGAAACAGTGAAAGCTAAGGCATTCTTAATACAGTCCGTTTTAGCTGTTTTCTCCTTCTGCAAAAGCTTTGAAAGTAACAATATTGGTCAAAACGTAGTTGAGTGAATCAGGTTCTAAAACTAGACCTTATCCTTCATACCATAATGATAATGATGAAAAAGGGTCATTTGCTTGATAGAAAACGTAGTTGAGTGAATCAGGTTCTAAAACTAGACCTTATCCTTCATACCATAATGATAATGATGAAAAGGGGTCATTTGCTTGATAGAAAACATAGTTGAGTGAATCAGGTTCTAGAACAACGCCTAATCCTTCTTTCCATAATGATAATGATGAAAAAGGGTCATTTGCTTGATAGAAAACGTAGTTGAGTGAATCAGGTTCTATAACAACATCTAATCCTTCATACCATAATGATAATGATGAAAAAAGATCATTTGCTTGATAGAAACAGTGAAAGCTAAAGCATTCTTAATACAGTCCGTTTTAGCTGTTTTCTCCTTCTGCAAAAGCTTTGAAAGTAACAATATGGGTCAAAACGTAGTTGAGTGAATCAGGTTCTAAAACTAGACCTTATCCTTCATACCATAATGATAATGATAAAAAAGGGTCATTTGCTTGATAGAAAACGTAGTTGAGTGAATCAGGTTCTACAACAACACCTAATCCTTCATACCATAATGATAATGATGAAAAAAGATCATTCGCTTGATAGAAACAGTGAAACCTAAAGCATTCTTCATATAGTCCGTTTTAGCTGTTTTCTCCTTCTGCAAAAGCTTTGAAAGTAACAATATTGGTCAAAACGTAGTTGAGTGAATCAGGTTCTACAACAACACCTAATCCATCTTTCCATAATGATAATGATGAAAAAGGATCATTTGCTTGATAGAAAACGTAGTTGAGTGAATCGGGTTCTACAACAACACCTAATCCTTCATACCATAATGAAAATTATGAAAAAAGGTCATTTGCTTGATAGAAACAGTGAAAGCTAAGGCATTCTTAATACAGTCCGTTTTAGCTGTTTTCTCCTTCTGCAAAAGCTTTGAAAGTAACAATATTGGTAAAAACGTAGTTGAGTGAATCAGGTTCTAAAACTAGACCTTATCCTTCATACCATAATGATAATGATGAAAAAAGGTCATTTGCTTGATAGAAAACATAGTTGAGTGATTCAGGTTCTATAACAACATCTAATCCTTCATACCATAATGATAATGATGAAAAAAGATCATTTGCTTGATAGAAACAGTGAAACCTAAAGCATTCTTAATACAGTCCGTTTTAGCTGTTTTCTCCTTCTGCAAAAGCTTTGAAAGTAACAATATGGGTCAAAACGTAGTTGAGTGAATCAGGTTCTAAAACTAGACCTTATCCTTCTTTCCATAATGATAATGATGAAAAAGGGTCATTTGCTTGATAGAAAACGTAGTTGAGTGAATCGGGTTCTACAACAACACCTAATCCTTCATACCATAATGAAAATTATGAAAAAAGGTCATTTGCTTGATAGAAACAGTGAAAGCTAAGGCATTCTTCATACAGTCCATTTTAGCTGTTTTCTCTTTCTGCAAAAGCTTTGAAAGTAACAATATGGGTCAAAACGTAGTTGAGTGAATCAGGTTCTAAAACTAGACCTTATCCTTCATACCATAATGATAATGATGAAAAAGGGTCATTTGCTTGATAGAAAACGTAGTTGAGTGAATCGGGTTCTACAACAACACCTAATCCTTCATACCATAATGAAAATGATGAAAAAAGGTCATTTGCTTGATAGAAACAGTGAAAGGTAAGGCATTCTTAATACAGTCCGTTTCAGCTGTTTTCTCCTTCTGCAAAAGCTTTGAAAGTAACAATATTGGTCAAAACGTAGTTGAGTGAATCAGGTTCTAAAACTAGACCTTATCCTTCATACCATAATGATAATGATGAAAAAAGGTCATTTGCTTGATAGAAAACATAGTTGAGTGATTCAGGTTCTATAACAACATCTAATCCTTCATACCATAATGATAATGATGAAAAAAGATCATTTGCTTGATAGAAACAGTGAAACCTAAAGCATTCTTAATACAGTCCGTTTTAGCTGTTTTCTCCTTCTGCAAAAGCTTTGAAAGTAACAATATGGGTCAAAACGTAGTTGAGTGAATCAGGTTCTAAAACTAGACCTTATCCTTCTTTCCATAATGATAATGATGAAAAAGGGTCATTTGCTTGATAAAAAACGTAGTTGAGTGAATCGGGTTCTACAACAACACCTAATCCTTCATACCATAATGAAAATGATGAAAAAGGGTCATTTGCTTGATAGAAACAGTGAAAGCTAAAGCATTCTTCATACAGTCCGTTTTAGCTGTTTTCTCCTTCTGCAAAAGCTTTGAAAGTAACAATATTGGTCAAAACGTAGTTGAGTGAATCAGGTTCTACAACAACACCTAATCCTTCATACCATAATGATAATGATGAAAAAAGATCATTTGCTTGATAGAAACAGTGAAAGCTAAAGCATTCTTCATACAGTCCGTTTTAGCTGTTTTCTCTTTCTGCAAAAGCTTTGAAAGTAACAATATGGGTCAAAACGAAAATGAGTGAATCAGGTTCTAAAACTAGACCTTATCCTTCATACCATAATGATAATGATGAAAAAGGGTCATTTGCTTGATAGAAAACATAGTTGAGTGAATCAGGTTCTAGAACAACGCCTAATCCTTCTTTCCATAATGATAATAATGAAAAAGGGTCATTTGCTTGATAGAAAACGTAGTTGAGTGAATCGGGTTCTACAACAACACCTAATCCTTCATACCATAATGAAAATGATGAAAAAGGGTCATTTGCTTGATAGAAACAGTGAAAGCTAAGGCATTCTTCATACAGTCCATTTTAGCTGTTTTCTCTTTCTGCAAAAGCTTTGAAAGTAACAATATGGGTCAAAACGTAGTTGAGTGAATCAGGTTCTAAAACTAGACCTTATCCTTCATACCATAATGATAATGATGAAAAAGGGTCATTTGCTTGATAGAAAACGTAGTTGAGTGAATCGGGTTCTACAACAACACCTAATCCTTCATACCATAATGAAAATTATGAAAAAAGGTCATTTGCTTGATAGAAACAGTGAAAGCTAAGGCATTCTTAATACAGTCCGTTTTAGCTGTTTTCTCCTTCTGCAAAAGCTTTGAAAGTAACAATATTGGTAAAAACGTAGTTGAGTGAATCAGGTTCTAAAACTAGACCTTATCCTTCATACCATAATGATAATGATGAAAAAAGGTCATTTGCTTGATAGAAAACATAGTTGAGTGATTCAGGTTCTATAACAACATCTAATCCTTCATACCATAATGATAATGATGAAAAAAGATCATTTGCTTGATAGAAACAGTGAAACCTAAAGCATTCTTAATACAGTCCGTTTTAGCTGTTTTCTCCTTCTGCAAAAGCTTTGAAAGTAACAATATGGGTCAAAACGTAGTTGAGTGAATCAGGTTCTAAAACTAGACCTTATCCTTCTTTCCATAATGATAATGATGAAAAAGGGTCATTTGCTTGATAGAAAACGTAGTTGAGTGAATCGGGTTCTACAACAACACCTAATCCTTCATACCATAATGAAAATTATGAAAAAAGGTCATTTGCTTGATAGAAACAGTGAAAGCTAAGGCATTCTTCATACAGTCCATTTTAGCTGTTTTCTCTTTCTGCAAAAGCTTTGAAAGTAACAATATGGGTCAAAACGTAGTTGAGTGAATCAGGTTCTAAAACTAGACCTTATCCTTCATACCATAATGATAATGATGAAAAAGGGTCATTTGCTTGATAGAAAACGTAGTTGAGTGAATCGGGTTCTACAACAACACCTAATCCTTCATACCATAATGAAAATTATGAAAAAAGGTCATTTGCTTGATAGAAACAGTGAAAGCTAAGGCATTCTTAATACAGTCCGTTTTAGCTGTTTTCTCCTTCTGCAAAAGCTTTGAAAGTAACAATATTGGTAAAAACGTAGTTGAGTGAATCAGGTTCTAAAACTAGACCTTATCCTTCATACCATAATGATAATGATGAAAAAAGGTCATTTGCTTGATAGAAAACATAGTTGAGTGATTCAGGTTCTATAACAACATCTAATCCTTCATACCATAATGATAATGATGAAAAAAGATCATTTGCTTGATAGAAACAGTGAAACCTAAAGCATTCTTAATACAGTCCGTTTTAGCTGTTTTCTCCTTCTGCAAAAGCTTTGAAAGTAACAATATTGGTCAAAACGTAGTTGAGTGAATCAGGTTCTAAAACTAGACCTTATCCTTCATACCATAATGATAATGATGAAAAAAGGTCATTTGCTTGATAGAAAACATAGTTGAGTGATTCAGGTTCTACAACAACATCTAATCCTTCATACCATAATGATAATGATGAAAAAAAAAAATTTGCTTGATAGAAACAGTGAAAGCTAAAGCATTCTTCATACAGTCCGTTTTAGCTGTTTTCTCTTTCTGCAAAAGCTTTGAAAGTAACAATATTGGTCAAAACGTAGTTGAGTGAATCGGGTTCTACAACAACACCTAATCCTTCATACCATAATGATAATGATGAAAAAAGATCATTTGCTTGATAGAAACAGTGAAAGCTAAAGCATTCTTCATACAGTCCGTTTTAGCTGTTTTCTCTTTCTGCAAAAGCTTTGAAAGTAACAATATGGGTCAAAACGAAGTTGAGTGAATCAGGTTCTAAAACTAGACCTTATCCTTCATACCATAATGATAATGATGAAAAGGGGTCATTTGCTTGATAGAAAACATAGTTGAGTGAATCAGGTTCTAGAACAACGCCTAATCCTTCTTTCCATAATGATAATGATGAAAAAGGGTCATTTGCTTGATAGAAAACGTAGTTGAGTGAATCGGGTTCTAAAACTAGACCTTATCCTTCATACCATAATGATAATGATGAAAAAAGGTCATTTGCTTGATAGAAAACATAGTTGAGTGATTCAGGTTCTACAACAACATCTAATCCTTCATACCATAATGATAATGATGAAAAAAAAAAATTTGCTTGATAGAAACAGTGAAAGCTAAAGCATTCTTCATACAGTCCGTTTTAGCTGTTTTCTCTTTCTGCAAAAGCTTTGAAAGTAACAATATTGGTCAAAACGTAGTTGAGTGAATCGGGTTCTACAACAACACCTAATCCTTCATACCATAATGAAAATGATGAAAAAAGGTCATTTGCTTGATAGAAACAGTGAAAGCTAAGGCATTCTTAATACAGTCCGTTTTAGCTGTTTTCTCCTTCTGCAAAAGCTTTGAAAGTAACAATATTGGTCAAAACGTAGTTGAGTGAATCAGGTTCTAAAACTAGACCTTATCCTTCATACCATAATGATAATGATGAAAAAAGGTCATTTGCTTGATAGAAAACATAGTTGAGTGATTCAGGTTCTACAACAACATCTAATCCTTCATACCATAATGATAATGATGAAAAAAGATCATTTGCTTGATAGAAACAGTGAAAGCTAAAGCATTCTTCATACAGTCCGTTTTAGCTGTTTTCTCTTTCTGCAAAAGCTTTGAAAGTAACAATATGGGTCAAAACGAAGTTGAGTGAATCAGGTTCTAAAACTAGACCTTATCCTTCATACCATAATGATAATGATGAAAAGGGGTCATTTGCTTGATAGAAAACATAGTTGAGTGAATCAGGTTCTAGAACAACGCCTAATCCTTCTTTCCATAATGATAATGATGAAAAAGGGTCATTTGCTTGATAGAAAACGTAGTTGAGTGAATCGGGTTCTAAAACTAGACCTTATTCTTCATACCATAATGATAATGATGAAAAAGGGTCATTTGCTTGATAGAAAACGTAGTTGAGTGAATCAGGTTCTAAAACTAGACCTTATCCTTCATACCATAATGATAATGATGAAAAGGGGTCATTTGCTTGATAGAAAACATAGTTGAGTGAATCAGGTTCTAGAACAACGCCTAATCCTTCTTTCCATAATGATAATGATGAAAAAGGGTCATTTGCTTGATAGAAAACGTAGTTGAGTGAATCAGGTTCTAAAACTAGACCTTATCCTTCATACCATAATGATAATGATGAAAAAGGGTCATTTGCTTGATAGAAAACGTAGTTGAGTGAATCAGGTTCTAAAACTAGACCTTATCCTTCATACCATATTGATAATGATGAAAAAAGGTCATTTGCTTGATAGAAAACATAGTTGAGTGATTCAGGTTCTATAACAACATCTAATCCTTCATACCATAATGATAATGATGAAAAAAGATCATTTGCTTGATAGAAACAGTGAAAGCTAAAGCATTCTTAATACAGTCCGTTTTAGCTGTTTTCTCCTTCTGCAAAAGCTTTGAAAGTAACAATATGGGTCAAAACGTAGTTGAGTGAATCAGGTTCTAAAACTAGACCATATCCTTCATACCATAATGATAATGATGAAAAAGGGTCATTTGCTTGATAGAAAACGTAGTTGAGTGAATCGGGTTCTACAACAACACCTAATCCTTCATACCATAATGAAAATTATGAAAAAAGGTCATTTGCTTGATAGAAACAGTGAAAGCTAAGGCATTCTTCATACAGTCCATTTTAGCTGTTTTCTCTTTCTGCAAAAGCTTTGAAAGTAACAATATGGGTCAAAACGTAGTTGAGTGAATCAGGTTCTAAAACTAGACCTTATCCTTCATACCATAATGATAATGATGAAAAAGGGTCATTTGCTTGATAGAAAACGTAGTTGAGTGAATCGGGTTCTACAACAACACCTAATCCTTCATACCATAATGAAAATGATGAAAAAGGGTCATTTGCTTGATAGAAACAGTGAAAGCTAAAGCATTCTTCATACAGTCCGTTTTAGCTGTTTTCTCCTTCTGCAAAAGCTTTGAAAGTAACAATATTGGTCAAAACGTAGTTGAGTGAATCAGGTTCTACAACAACACCTAATCCTTCATACCATAATGATAATGATGAAAAAAGATCATTTGCTTGATAGAAACAGTGAAAGCTAAAGCATTCTTCATACAGTCCGTTTTAGCTGTTTTCTCTTTCTGCAAAAGCTTTGAAAGTAACAATATGGGTCAAAACGAAATTGAGTGAATCAGGTTCTAAAACTAGACCTTATCCTTCATACCATAATGATAATGATGAAAAAGGGTCATTTGCTTGATAGAAAACATAGTTGAGTGAATCAGGTTCTAGAACAACGCCTAATCCTTCTTTCCATAATGATAATGATGAAAAAGGGTCATTTGCTTGATAGAAAACGTAGTTGAGTGAATCGGGTTCTACAACAACACCTAATCCTTCATACCATAATGAAAATGATGAAAAAGGGTCATTTGCTTGATAGAAACAGTGAAAGCTAAGGCATTCTTCATACAGTCCATTTTAGCTGTTTTCTCTTTCTGCAAAAGCTTTGAAAGTAACAATATGGGTCAAAACGTAGTTGAGTGAATCAGGTTCTAAAACTAGACCTTATCCTTCATACCATAATGATAATGATGAAAAAGGGTCATTTGCTTGATAGAAAACGTAGTTGAGTGAATCGGGTTCTACAACAACACCTAATCCTTCATACCATAATGAAAATGATGAAAAAAGGTCATTTGCTTGATAGAAACAGTGAAAGGTAAGGCATTCTTAATACAGTCCGTTTCAGCTGTTTTCTCCTTCTGCAAAAGCTTTGAAAGTAACAATATTGGTCAAAACGTAGTTGAGTGAATCAGGTTCTAAAACTAGACCTTATCCTTCATACCATAATGATAATGATGAAAAAGGGTCATTTGCTTGATAGAAAACGTAGTTGAGTGAATCAGGTTCTAAAACTAGACCTTATCCTTCATACCATAATGATAATGATGAAAAGGGGTCATTTGCTTGATAGAAAACATAGTTGAGTGAATCAGGTTCTAGAACAACGCCTAATCCTTCTTTCCATAATGATAATGATGAAAAAGGGTCATTTGCTTGATAGAAAACGTAGTTGAGTGAATCAGGTTCTAAAACTAGACCTTATCCTTCATACCATAATGATAATGATGAAAAAGGGTCATTTGCTTGATAGAAAACGTAGTTGAGTGAATCAGGTTCTAAAACTAGACCTTATCCTTCATACCATAATGATAATGATGAAAAAAGGTCATTTGCTTGATAGAAAACATAGTTGAGTGATTCAGGTTCTACAACAACATCTAATCCTTCATACCATAATGATAATGATGAAAAAAGATCATTTGCTTGATAGAAACAGTGAAAGCTAAAGCATTCTTCATATAGTCCGTTTTAGCTGTTTTCTCCTTCTGCAAAAGCTTTGAAAGTAACAATATTGGTCAAAACGTAGTTGAGTGAATCGGGTTCTACAACAACACCTAATCCTTCATACCATAATGAAAATGATGAAAAAAGGTCATTTGCTTGATAGAAACAGTGAAAGCTAAGGCATTCTTAATACAGTCCGTTTTAGCTGTTTTCTCCTTCTGCAAAAGCTTTGAAAGTAACAATATTGGTCAAAACGTAGTTGAGTGAATCAGGTTCTACAACAACACCTAATCCTTCATACCATAATGAAAATGATGAAAAAAGGTCATTTGCTTGATAGAAACAGTGAAAGCTAAGGCATTCTTAATACAGTCCGTTTTAGCTGTTTTCTCCTTCTGCAAAAGCTTTGAAAGTAACAATATTGGTCAAAACGTAGTTGAGTGAATCAGGTTCTAAAACTAGACCTTATCCTTCATACCATAATGATAATGATGAAAAAAGGTCATTTGCTTGATAGAAAACATAGTTGAGTGATTCAGGTTCTACAACAACATCTAATCCTTCATACCATAATGATAATGATGAAAAAAAAAAATTTGCTTGATAGAAACAGTGAAAGCTAAAGCATTCTTCATACAGTCCGTTTTAGCTGTTTTCTCTTTCTGCAAAAGCTTTGAAAGTAACAATATTGGTCAAAACGTAGTTGAGTGAATCGGGTTCTACAACAACACCTAATCCTTCATACCATAATGATAATGATGAAAAAAGATCATTTGCTTGATAGAAACAGTGAAAGCTAAAGCATTCTTCATACAGTCCGTTTTAGCTGTTTTCTCTTTCTGCAAAAGCTTTGAAAGTAACAATATGGGTCAAAACGAAGTTGAGTGAATCAGGTTCTAAAACTAGACCTTATCCTTCATACCATAATGATAATGATGAAAAGGGGTCATTTGCTTGATAGAAAACATAGTTGAGTGAATCAGGTTCTAGAACAACGCCTAATCCTTCTTTCCATAATGATAATGATGAAAAAGGGTCATTTGCTTGATAGAAAACGTAGTTGAGTGAATCGGGTTCTAAAACTAGACCTTATCCTTCATACCATAATGATAATGATGAAAAAAGGTCATTTGCTTGATAGAAAACATAGTTGAGTGATTCAGGTTCTACAACAACATCTAATCCTTCATACCATAATGATAATGATGAAAAAAAAAAATTTGCTTGATAGAAACAGTGAAAGCTAAAGCATTCTTCATACAGTCCGTTTTAGCTGTTTTCTCTTTCTGCAAAAGCTTTGAAAGTAACAATATTGGTCAAAACGTAGTTGAGTGAATCGGGTTCTACAACAACACCTAATCCTTCATACCATAATGAAAATGATGAAAAAAGGTCATTTGCTTGATAGAAACAGTGAAAGCTAAGGCATTCTTAATACAGTCCGTTTTAGCTGTTTTCTCCTTCTGCAAAAGCTTTGAAAGTAACAATATTGGTCAAAACGTAGTTGAGTGAATCAGGTTCTAAAACTAGACCTTATCCTTCATACCATAATGATAATGATGAAAAAAGGTCATTTGCTTGATAGAAAACATAGTTGAGTGATTCAGGTTCTACAACAACATCTAATCCTTCATACCATAATGATAATGATGAAAAAAGATCATTTGCTTGATAGAAACAGTGAAAGCTAAAGCATTCTTCATACAGTCCGTTTTAGCTGTTTTCTCTTTCTGCAAAAGCTTTGAAAGTAACAATATGGGTCAAAACGAAGTTGAGTGAATCAGGTTCTAAAACTAGACCTTATCCTTCATACCATAATGATAATGATGAAAAGGGGTCATTTGCTTGATAGAAAACATAGTTGAGTGAATCAGGTTCTAGAACAACGCCTAATCCTTCTTTCCATAATGATAATGATGAAAAAGGGTCATTTGCTTGATAGAAAACGTAGTTGAGTGAATCGGGTTCTAAAACTAGACCTTATCCTTCATACCATAATGATAATGATGAAAAAGGGTCATTTGCTTGATAGAAAACGTAGTTGAGTGAATCAGGTTCTAAAACTAGACCTTATCCTTCATACCATAATGATAATGATGAAAAGGGGTCATTTGCTTGATAGAAAACATAGTTGAGTGAATCAGGTTCTAGAACAACGCCTAATCCTTCTTTCCATAATGATAATGATGAAAAAGGGTCATTTGCTTGATAGAAAACGTAGTTGAGTGAATCAGGTTCTAAAACTAGACCTTATCCTTCATACCATAATGATAATGATGAAAAAGGGTCATTTGCTTGATAGAAAACGTAGTTGAGTGAATCAGGTTCTAAAACTAGACCTTATCCTTCATACCATATTGATAATGATGAAAAAAGGTCATTTGCTTGATAGAAAACATAGTTGAGTGATTCAGGTTCTATAACAACATCTAATCCTTCATACCATAATGATAATGATGAAAAAAGATCATTTGCTTGATAGAAACAGTGAAAGCTAAAGCATTCTTAATACAGTCCGTTTTAGCTGTTTTCTCCTTCTGCAAAAGCTTTGAAAGTAACAATATGGGTCAAAACGTAGTTGAGTGAATCAGGTTCTAAAACTAGACCATATCCTTCATACCATAATGATAATGATGAAAAAGGGTCATTTGCTTGATAGAAAACGTAGTTGAGTGAATCGGGTTCTACAACAACACCTAATCCTTCATACCATAATGAAAATTATGAAAAAAGGTCATTTGCTTGATAGAAACAGTGAAAGCTAAGGCATTCTTCATACAGTCCATTTTAGCTGTTTTCTCTTTCTGCAAAAGCTTTGAAAGTAACAATATGGGTCAAAACGTAGTTGAGTGAATCAGGTTCTAAAACTAGACCTTATCCTTCATACCATAATGATAATGATGAAAAAGGGTCATTTGCTTGATAGAAAACGTAGTTGAGTGAATCGGGTTCTACAACAACACCTAATCCTTCATACCATAATGAAAATGATGAAAAAGGGTCATTTGCTTGATAGAAACAGTGAAAGCTAAAGCATTCTTCATACAGTCCGTTTTAGCTGTTTTCTCCTTCTGCAAAAGCTTTGAAAGTAACAATATTGGTCAAAACGTAGTTGAGTGAATCAGGTTCTACAACAACACCTAATCCTTCATACCATAATGATAATGATGAAAAAAGATCATTTGCTTGATAGAAACAGTGAAAGCTAAAGCATTCTTCATACAGTCCGTTTTAGCTGTTTTCTCTTTCTGCAAAAGCTTTGAAAGTAACAATATGGGTCAAAACGAAATTGAGTGAATCAGGTTCTAAAACTAGACCTTATCCTTCATACCATAATGATAATGATGAAAAAGGGTCATTTGCTTGATAGAAAACATAGTTGAGTGAATCAGGTTCTAGAACAACGCCTAATCCTTCTTTCCATAATGATAATGATGAAAAAGGGTCATTTGCTTGATAGAAAACGTAGTTGAGTGAATCGGGTTCTACAACAACACCTAATCCTTCATACCATAATGAAAATGATGAAAAAGGGTCATTTGCTTGATAGAAACAGTGAAAGCTAAGGCATTCTTCATACAGTCCATTTTAGCTGTTTTCTCTTTCTGCAAAAGCTTTGAAAGTAACAATATGGGTCAAAACGTAGTTGAGTGAATCAGGTTCTAAAACTAGACCTTATCCTTCATACCATAATGATAATGATGAAAAAGGGTCATTTGCTTGATAGAAAACGTAGTTGAGTGAATCGGGTTCTACAACAACACCTAATCCTTCATACCATAATGAAAATGATGAAAAAAGGTCATTTGCTTGATAGAAACAGTGAAAGGTAAGGCATTCTTAATACAGTCCGTTTCAGCTGTTTTCTCCTTCTGCAAAAGCTTTGAAAGTAACAATATTGGTCAAAACGTAGTTGAGTGAATCAGGTTCTAAAACTAGACCTTATCCTTCATACCATAATGATAATGATGAAAAAAGGTCATTTGCTTGATAGAAAACATAGTTGAGTGATTCAGGTTCTATAACAACATCTAATCCTTCATACCATAATGATAATGATGAAAAAAGATAATTTGCTTGATAGAAACAGTGAAACCTAAAGCATTCTTAATACAGTCCGTTTTAGCTGTTTTCTCCTTCTGCAAAAGCTTTGAAAGTAACAATATTGGTCAAAACGTAGTTGAGTGAATCAGGTTCTACAACAACACCTAATCCTTCTTTCCATAATGATAATGATGAAAAAGGGTCATTTGCTTGATAGAAAACGTAGTTGAGTGAATCAGGTTCTACAACAACACCTAATCCTTCATACCATAATGAAAATTATGAAAAAAGGTCATTTGCTTGATAGAAACAGTGAAAGCTAAGGCATTCTTCATACAGTCCATTTTAGCTGTTTTCTCTTTCTGCAAAAGCTTTGAAAGTAACAATATGGGTCAAAACGTAGTTGAGTGAATCAGGTTCTACAACAACACCTAATCCTTCATACCATAATGAAAATTATGAAAAAAAGGTCATTTGCTTGATAGAAACAGTGAAAGCTAAGGCATTCTTAATACAGTCCGTTTTAGCTGTTTTCTCCTTCTGCAAAAGCTTTGAAAGTAACAATATTGGTCAAAACGTAGTTGAGTGAATCAGGTTCTAAAACTAGACCTTATCCTTCATACCATAATGATAATGATGAAAAAGGGTCATTTGCTTGATAGAAAACGTAGTTGAGTGAATCGGGTTCTACAACAACATCTAATCCTTCATACCATAATGATAATGATGAAAAAAGATCATTTGCTTGATAGAAACAGTGAAAGCTAAAGCATTCTTCATATAGTCCGTTTTAGCTGTTTTCTCCTTCTGCAAAAGCTTTGAAAGTAACAATATTGGTCAAAACGTAGTTGAGTGAATCGGGTTCTACAACAACACCTAATCCTTCATACCATAATGAAAATGATGAAAAAAGGTCATTTGCTTGATAGAAACAGTGAAAGCTAAGGCATTCTTAATACAGTCCGTTTTAGCTGTTTTCTCCTTCTGCAAAAGCTTTGAAAGTAACAATATTGGTCAAAACGTAGTTGAGTGAATCAGGTTCTAAAACTAGACCTTATCCTTCATACCATAATGATAATGATGAAAAAAGGTCATTTGCTTGATAGAAAACATAGTTGAGTGATTCAGGTTCTACAACAACATCTAATCCTTCATACCATAATGATAATGATGAAAAAAAAAAATTTGCTTGATAGAAACAGTGAAAGCTAAAGCATTCTTCATACAGTCCGTTTTAGCTGTTTTCTCTTTCTGCAAAAGCTTTGAAAGTAACAATATTGGTCAAAACGTAGTTGAGTGAATCGGGTTCTACAACAACACCTAATCCTTCATACCATAATGAAAATGATGAAAAAAGGTCATTTGCTTGATAGAAACAGTGAAAGCTAAGGCATTCTTAATACAGTCCGTTTTAGCTGTTTTCTCCTTCTGCAAAAGCTTTGAAAGTAACAATATTGGTCAAAACGTAGTTGAGTGAATCAGGTTCTAAAACTAGACCTTATCCTTCATACCATAATGATAATGATGAAAAAAGGTCATTTGCTTGATAGAAAACATAGTTGAGTGATTCAGGTTCTACAACAACATCTAATCCTTCATACCATAATGATAATGATGAAAAAAGATCATTTGCTTGATAGAAACAGTGAAAGCTAAAGCATTCTTCATACAGTCCGTTTTAGCTGTTTTCTCTTTCTGCAAAAGCTTTGAAAGTAACAATATGGGTCAAAACGAAGTTGAGTGAATCAGGTTCTAAAACTAGACCTTATCCTTCATACCATAATGATAATGATGAAAAGGGGTCATTTGCTTGATAGAAAACATAGTTGAGTGAATCAGGTTCTAGAACAACGCCTAATCCTTCTTTCCATAATGATAATGATGAAAAAGGGTCATTTGCTTGATAGAAAACGTAGTTGAGTGAATCGGGTTCTAAAACTAGACCTTATCCTTCATACCATAATGATAATGATGAAAAAGGGTCATTTGCTTGATAGAAAACGTAGTTGAGTGAATCAGGTTCTAAAACTAGACCTTATCCTTCATACCATAATGATAATGATGAAAAGGGGTCATTTGCTTGATAGAAAACATAGTTGAGTGAATCAGGTTCTAAAACTAGACCTTATCCTTCATACCATAATGATAATGATGAAAAAGGGTCATTTGCTTGATAGAAAACGTAGTTGAGTGAATCAGGTTCTAAAACTAGACCTTATCCTTCATACCATATTGATAATGATGAAAAAAGGTCATTTGCTTGATAGAAAACATAGTTGAGTGATTCAGGTTCTATAACAACATCTAATCCTTCATACCATAATGATAATGATGAAAAAAGATCATTTGCTTGATAGAAACAGTGAAAGCTAAAGCATTCTTAATACAGTCCGTTTTAGCTGTTTTCTCCTTCTGCAAAAGCTTTGAAAGTAACAATATTGGTCAAAACGTAGTTGAGGGAATCAGGTTCTACAACAACACCTAATCCTTCATACCATAATGATAATGATGAAAAAAGATCATTTGCTTGATAGAAACAGTGAAAGCTAAAGCATTCTTCATACAGTCCGTTTTAGCTGTTTTCTCTTTCTGCAAAAGCTTTGAAAGTAACAATATGGGTCAAAACGAAATTGAGTGAATCAGGTTCTAAAACTAGACCTTATCCTTCATACCATAATGATAATGATGAAAAAGGGTCATTTGCTTGATAGAAAACATAGTTGAGTGAATCAGGTTCTAGAACAACGCCTAATCCTTCTTTCCATAATGATAATGATGAAAAAGGGTCATTTGCTTGATAGAAAACGTAGTTGAGTGAATCGGGTTCTACAACAACACCTAATCCTTCATACCATAATGATAATGATGAAAAAGTGTCATTTGCTTGATAGAAACAGTGAAAGCTAAGGCATTCTTCATACAGTCCATTTTAGCTGTTTTCTCTTTCTGCAAAAGCTTTGAAAGTAACAATATGGGTCAAAACGTAGTTGAGTGAATCAGGTTCTAAAACTAGACCTTATCCTTCATACCATAATGATAATGATGAAAAAGGGTCATTTGCTTGATAGAAAACGTAGTTGAGTGAATCGGGTTCTACAACAACACCTAATCCTTCATACCATAATGAAAATGATGAAAAAAGGTCATTTGCTTGATAGAAACAGTGAAAGGTAAGGCATTCTTAATACAGTCCGTTTCAGCTGTTTTCTCCTTCTGCAAAAGCTTTGAAAGTAACAATATTGGTCAAAACGTAGTTGAGTGAATCAGGTTCTAAAACTAGACCTTATCCTTCATACCATAATGATAATGATGAAAAAAGGTCATTTGCTTGATAGAAAACATAGTTGAGTGATTCAGGTTCTATAACAACATCTAATCCTTCATACCATAATGATAATGATGAAAAAAGATAATTTGCTTGATAGAAACAGTGAAACCTAAAGCATTCTTAATACAGTCCGTTTTAGCTGTTTTCTCCTTCTGCAAAAGCTTTGAAAGTAACAATATTGGTCAAAACGTAGTTGAGTGAATCAGGTTCTACAACAACACCTAATCCTTCTTTCCATAATGATAATGATGAAAAAGGGTCATTTGCTTGATAGAAAACGTAGTTGAGTGAATCGGGTTCTACAACAACACCTAATCCTTCATACCATAATGAAAATTATGAAAAAAGGTCATTTGCTTGATAGAAACAGTGAAAGCTAAGGCATTCTTAATACAGTCCGTTTTAGCTGTTTTCTCCTTCTGCAAAAGCTTTGAAAGTAACAATATTGGTCAAAACGTAGTTGAGTGAATCAGGTTCTAAAACTAGACCTTATCCTTCATACCATAATGATAATGATGAAAAAAGATAATTTGCTTGATAGAAACAGTGAAACCTAAAGCATTCTTAATACAGTCCGTTTTAGCTGTTTTCTCCTTCTGCAAAAGCTTTGAAAGTAACAATATTGGTCAAAACGTAGTTGAGTGAATCAGGTTCTACAACAACACCTAATCCTTCTTTCCATAATGATAATGATGAAAAAGGGTCATTTGCTTGATAGAAAACGTAGTTGAGTGAATCGGGTTCTACAACAACACCTAATCCTTCATACCATAATGAAAATTATGAAAAAAGGTCATTTGCTTGATAGAAACAGTGAAAGCTAAGGCATTCTTAATACAGTCCGTTTTAGCTGTTTTCTCCTTCTGCAAAAGCTTTGAAAGTAACAATATTGGTCAAAACGTAGTTGAGTGAATCAGGTTCTAAAACTAGACCTTATCCTTCATACCATAATGATAATGATGAAAAAAGATAATTTGCTTGATAGAAACAGTGAAACCTAAAGCATTCTTAATACAGTCCGTTTTAGCTGTTTTCTCCTTCTGCAAAAGCTTTGAAAGTAACAATATTGGTCAAAACGTAGTTGAGTGAATCAGGTTCTACAACAACACCTAATCCTTCTTTCCATAATGATAATGATGAAAAAGGGTCATTTGCTTGATAGAAAACGTAGTTGAGTGAATCGGGTTCTACAACAACACCTAATCCTTCATACCATAATGAAAATTATGAAAAAAGGTCATTTGCTTGATAGAAACAGTGAAAGCTAAGGCATTCTTAATACAGTCCGTTTTAGCTGTTTTCTCCTTCTGCAAAAGCTTTGAAAGTAACAATATTGGTCAAAACGTAGTTGAGTGAATCAGGTTCTAAAACTAGACCTTATCCTTCATACCATAATGATAATGATGAAAAGGGGTCATTTGCTTGATAGAAAACATAGTTGAGTGAATCAGGTTCTAGAACAACGCCTAATCCTTCTTTCCATAATGATAATGATGAAAAAGGGTCATTTGCTTGATAGAAAACGTAGTTGAGTGAATCAGGTTCTATAACAACATCTAATCCTTCATACCATAATGATAATGATGAAAAAAGATCATTTGCTTGATAGAAACAGTGAAAGCTAAAGCATTCTTAATACAGTCCGTTTTAGCTGTTTTCTCCTTCTGCAAAAGCTTTGAAAGTAACAATATGGGTCAAAACGTAGTTGAGTGAATCAGGTTCTAAAACTAGACCTTATCCTTCATACCATAATGATAATGATAAAAAAGGGTCATTTGCTTGATAGAAAACGTAGTTGAGTGAATCAGGTTCTACAACAACACCTAATCCTTCATACCATAATGATAATGATGAAAAAAGATCATTCGCTTGATAGAAACAGTGAAACCTAAAGCATTCTTCATATAGTCCGTTTTAGCTGTTTTCTCCTTCTGCAAAAGCTTTGAAAGTAACAATATTGGTCAAAACGTAGTTGAGTGAATCAGGTTCTACAACAACACCTAATCCTTCTTTCCATAATGATAATGATGAAAAAGGGTCATTTGCTTGATAGAAAACGTAGTTGAGTGAATCGGGTTCTACAACAACACCTAATCCTTCATACCATAATGAAAATTATGAAAAAAGGTCATTTGCTTGATAGAAACAGTGAAAGCTAAGGCATTCTTAATACAGTCCGTTTTAGCTGTTTTCTCCTTCTGCAAAAGCTTTGAAAGTAACAATATTGGTCAAAACGTAGTTGAGTGAATCAGGTTCTAAAACTAGACCTTATCCTTCATACCATAATGATAATGATAAAAAAGGGTCATTTGCTTGATAGAAAACATAGTTGAGTGAATCAGGTTCTAGAACAACGCCTAATCCTTCTTTCCATAATGATAATGATGAAAAAGGGTCATTTGCTTGATAGAAAACGTAGTTGAGTGAATCGGGTTCTACAACAACACCTAATCCTTCATACCATAATGAAAATTATGAAAAAAGGTCATTTGCTTGATAGAAACAGTGAAAGCTAAGGCATTCTTCATACAGTCCATTTTAGCTGTTTTCTCTTTCTGCAAAAGCTTTGAAAGTAACAATATGGGTCAAAACGTAGTTGAGTGAATCAGGTTCTAAAACTAGACCTTATCCTTCATACCATAATGATAATGATGAAAAAGGGTCATTTGCTTGATAGAAAACGTAGTTGAGTGAATCGGGTTCTACAACAACACCTAATCCTTCATACCATAATGAAAATGATGAAAAAAGGTCATTTGCTTGATAGAAACAGTGAAAGGTAAGGCATTCTTAATACAGTCCGTTTCAGCTGTTTTCTCCTTCTGCAAAAGCTTTGAAAGTAACAATATTGGTCAAAACGTAGTTGAGTGAATCAGGTTCTAAAACTAGACCTTATCCTTCATACCATAATGATAATGATGAAAAAAGGTCATTTGCTTGATAGAAAACATAGTTGAGTGATTCAGGTTCTATAACAACATCTAATCCTTCATACCATAATGATAATGATGAAAAAAGATCATTTGCTTGATAGAAACAGTGAAACCTAAAGCATTCTTAATACAGTCCGTTTTAGCTGTTTTCTCCTTCTGCAAAAGCTTTGAAAGTAACAATATGGGTCAAAACGTAGTTGAGTGAATCAGGTTCTAAAACTAGACCTTATCCTTCTTTCCATAATGATAATGATGAAAAAGGGTCATTTGCTTGATAGAAAACGTAGTTGAGTGAATCGGGTTCTACAACAACACCTAATCCTTCATACCATAATGAAAATGATGAAAAAGGGTCATTTGCTTGATAGAAACAGTGAAAGCTAAAGCATTCTTCATACAGTCCGTTTTAGCTGTTTTCTCCTTCTGCAAAAGCTTTGAAAGTAACAATATTGGTCAAAACGTAGTTGAGTGAATCAGGTTCTACAACAACACCTAATCCTTCATACCATAATGATAATGATGAAAAAAGATCATTTGCTTGATAGAAACAGTGAAAGCTAAAGCATTCTTCATACAGTCCGTTTTAGCTGTTTTCTCTTTCTGCAAAAGCTTTGAAAGTAACAATATGGGTCAAAACGAAATTGAGTGAATCAGGTTCTAAAACTAGACCTTATCCTTCATACCATAATGATAATGATGAAAAAGGGTCATTTGCTTGATAGAAAACATAGTTGAGTGAATCAGGTTCTAGAACAACGCCTAATCCTTCTTTCCATAATGATAATGATGAAAAAGGGTCATTTGCTTGATAGAAAACGTAGTTGAGTGAATCGGGTTCTACAACAACACCTAATCCTTCATACCATAATGAAAATGATGAAAAAGGGTCATTTGCTTGATAGAAACAGTGAAAGCTAAGGCATTCTTCATACAGTCCATTTTAGCTGTTTTCTCTTTCTGCAAAAGCTTTGAAAGTAACAATATTGGTCAAAACGTAGTTGAGTGAATCAGGTTCTAAAACTAGACCTTATCCTTCATACCATAATGATAATGATGAAAAAAGGTCATTTGCTTGATAGAAAACATAGTTGAGTGATTCAGGTTCTATAACAACATCTAATCCTTCATACCATAATGATAATGATGAAAAAAGATCATTTGCTTGATAGAAACAGTGAAACCTAAAGCATTCTTAATACAGTCCGTTTTAGCTGTTTTCTCCTTCTGCAAAAGCTTTGAAAGTAACAATATGGGTCAAAACGTAGTTGAGTGAATCAGGTTCTAAAACTAGACCTTATCCTTCTTTCCATAATGATAATGATGAAAAAGGGTCATTTGCTTGATAGAAAACGTAGTTGAGTGAATCGGGTTCTACAACAACACCTAATCCTTCATACCATAATGAAAATGATGAAAAAGGGTCATTTGCTTGATAGAAACAGTGAAAGCTAAAGCATTCTTCATACAGTCCGTTTTAGCTGTTTTCTCCTTCTGCAAAAGCTTTGAAAGTAACAATATTGGTCAAAACGTAGTTGAGTGAATCAGGTTCTACAACAACACCTAATCCTTCATACCATAATGATAATGATGAAAAAAGATCATTTGCTTGATAGAAACAGTGAAAGCTAAAGCATTCTTCATACAGTCCGTTTTAGCTGTTTTCTCTTTCTGCAAAAGCTTTGAAAGTAACAATATGGGTCAAAACGAAATTGAGTGAATCAGGTTCTAAAACTAGACCTTATCCTTCATACCATAATGATAATGATGAAAAAGGGTCATTTGCTTGATAGAAAACATAGTTGAGTGAATCAGGTTCTAGAACAACGCCTAATCCTTCTTTCCATAATGATAATGATGAAAAAGGGTCATTTGCTTGATAGAAAACGTAGTTGAGTGAATCGGGTTCTACAACAACACCTAATCCTTCATACCATAATGAAAATGATGAAAAAGGGTCATTTGCTTGATAGAAACAGTGAAAGCTAAGGCATTCTTCATACAGTCCATTTTAGCTGTTTTCTCTTTCTGCAAAAGCTTTGAAAGTAACAATATGGGTCAAAACGTAGTTGAGTGAATCAGGTTCTAAAACTAGACCTTATCCTTCATACCATAATGATAATGATGAAAAAGGGTCATTTGCTTGATAGAAAACGTAGTTGAGTGAATCGGGTTCTACAACAACACCTAATCCTTCATACCATAATTAAAATGATGAAAAAAGGTCATTTGCTTGATAGAAACAGTGAAAGGTAAGGCATTCTTAATACAGTCCGTTTCAGCTGTTTTCTCCTTCTGCAAAAGCTTTGAAAGTAACAATATTGGTCAAAACGTAGTTGAGTGAATCAGGTTCTAAAACTAGACCTTATCCTTCATACCATAATGATAATGATGAAAAAAGGTCATTTGCTTGATAGAAAACATAGTTGAGTGATTCAGGTTCTATAACAACATCTAATCCTTCATACCATAATGATAATGATGAAAAAAGATAATTTGCTTGATAGAAACAGTGAAACCTAAAGCATTCTTAATACAGTCCGTTTTAGCTGTTTTCTCCTTCTGCAAAAGCTTTGAAAGTAACAATATTGGTCAAAACGTAGTTGAGTGAATCGGGTTCTACAACAACACCTAATCCTTCATACCATAATGAAAATGATGAAAAAAGGTCATTTGCTTGATAGAAACAGTGAAAGCTAAGGCATTCTTAATACAGTCCGTTTTAGCTGTTTTCTCCTTCTGCAAAAGCTTTGAAAGTAACAATATTGGTCAAAACGTAGTTGAGTGAATCAGGTTCTAAAACTAGACCTTATCCTTCATACCATAATGATAATGATGAAAAAAGATAATTTGCTTGATAGAAACAGTGAAACCTAAAGCATTCTTAATACAGTCCGTTTTAGCTGTTTTCTCCTTCTGCAAAAGCTTTGAAAGTAACAATATTGGTCAAAACGTAGTTGAGTGAATCAGGTTCTACAACAACACCTAATCCTTCTTTCCATAATGATAATGATGAAAAAGGGTCATTTGCTTGATAGAAAACGTAGTTGAGTGAATCGGGTTCTACAACAACACCTAATCCTTCATACCATAATGAAAATTATGAAAAAAGGTCATTTGCTTGATAGAAACAGTGAAAGCTAAGGCATTCTTAATACAGTCCGTTTTAGCTGTTTTCTCCTTCTGCAAAAGCTTTGAAAGTAACAATATTGGTCAAAACGTAGTTGAGTGAATCAGGTTCTAAAACTAGACCTTATCCTTCATACCATAATGATAATGATGAAAAAAGATAATTTGCTTGATAGAAACAGTGAAACCTAAAGCATTCTTAATACAGTCCGTTTTAGCTGTTTTCTCCTTCTGCAAAAGCTTTGAAAGTAACAATATTGGTCAAAACGTAGTTGAGTGAATCAGGTTCTACAACAACACCTAATCCTTCTTTCCATAATGATAATGATGAAAAAGGGTCATTTGCTTGATAGAAAACGTAGTTGAGTGAATCGGGTTCTACAACAACACCTAATCCTTCATACCATAATGAAAATTATGAAAAAAGGTCATTTGCTTGATAGAAACAGTGAAAGCTAAGGCATTCTTAATACAGTCCGTTTTAGCTGTTTTCTCCTTCTGCAAAAGCTTTGAAAGTAACAATATTGGTCAAAACGTAGTTGAGTGAATCAGGTTCTAAAACTAGACCTTATCCTTCATACCATAATGATAATGATGAAAAGGGGTCATTTGCTTGATAGAAAACATAGTTGAGTGAATCAGGTTCTAGAACAACGCCTAATCCTTCTTTCCATAATGATAATGATGAAAAAGGGTCATTTGCTTGATAGAAAACGTAGTTGAGTGAATCAGGTTCTATAACAACATCTAATCCTTCATACCATAATGATAATGATGAAAAAAGATCATTTGCTTGATAGAAACAGTGAAAGCTAAAGCATTCTTAATACAGTCCGTTTTAGCTGTTTTCTCCTTCTGCAAAAGCTTTGAAAGTAACAATATGGGTCAAAACGTAGTTGAGTGAATCAGGTTCTAAAACTAGACCTTATCCTTCATACCATAATGATAATGATAAAAAAGGGTCATTTGCTTGATAGAAAACGTAGTTGAGTGAATCAGGTTCTACAACAACACCTAATCCTTCATACCATAATGATAATGATGAAAAAAGATCATTCGCTTGATAGAAACAGTGAAACCTAAAGCATTCTTCATATAGTCCGTTTTAGCTGTTTTCTCCTTCTGCAAAAGCTTTGAAAGTAACAATATTGGTCAAAACGTAGTTGAGTGAATCGGGTTCTACAACAACACCTAATCCTTCATACCATAATGAAAATTATGAAAAAAGGTCATTTGCTTGATAGAAACAGTGAAAGCTAAGGCATTCTTCATACAGTCCATTTTAGCTGTTTTCTCTTTCTGCAAAAGCTTTGAAAGTAACAATATGGGTCAAAACGTAGTTGAGTGAATCAGGTTCTAAAACTAGACCTTATCCTTCATACCATAATGATAATGATGAAAAAGGGTCATTTGCTTGATAGAAAACGTAGTTGAGTGAATCGGGTTCTACAACAACACCTAATCCTTCATACCATAATGAAAATGATGAAAAAAGGTCATTTGCTTGATAGAAACAGTGAAAGGTAAGGCATTCTTAATACAGTCCGTTTCAGCTGTTTTCTCCTTCTGCAAAAGCTTTGAAAGTAACAATATTGGTCAAAACGTAGTTGAGTGAATCAGGTTCTAAAACTAGACCTTATCCTTCATACCATAATGATAATGATGAAAAAAGGTCATTTGCTTGATAGAAAACATAGTTGAGTGATTCAGGTTCTATAACAACATCTAATCCTTCATACCATAATGATAATGATGAAAAAAGATCATTTGCTTGATAGAAACAGTGAAACCTAAAGCATTCTTAATACAGTCCGTTTTAGCTGTTTTCTCCTTCTGCAAAAGCTTTGAAAGTAACAATATGGGTCAAAACGTAGTTGAGTGAATCAGGTTCTAAAACTAGACCTTATCCTTCTTTCCATAATGATAATGATGAAAAAGGGTCATTTGCTTGATAGAAAACGTAGTTGAGTGAATCGGGTTCTACAACAACACCTAATCCTTCATACCATAATGAAAATGATGAAAAAGGGTCATTTGCTTGATAGAAACAGTGAAAGCTAAAGCATTCTTCATACAGTCCGTTTTAGCTGTTTTCTCCTTCTGCAAAAGCTTTGAAAGTAACAATATTGGTCAAAACGTAGTTGAGTGAATCAGGTTCTACAACAACACCTAATCCTTCATACCATAATGATAATGATGAAAAAAGATCATTTGCTTGATAGAAACAGTGAAAGCTAAAGCATTCTTCATACAGTCCGTTTTAGCTGTTTTCTCTTTCTGCAAAAGCTTTGAAAGTAACAATATGGGTCAAAACGAAATTGAGTGAATCAGGTTCTAAAACTAGACCTTATCCTTCATACCATAATGATAATGATGAAAAAGGGTCATTTGCTTGATAGAAAACATAGTTGAGTGAATCAGGTTCTAGAACAACGCCTAATCCTTCTTTCCATAATGATAATGATGAAAAAGGGTCATTTGCTTGATAGAAAACGTAGTTGAGTGAATCGGGTTCTACAACAACACCTAATCCTTCATACCATAATGAAAATGATGAAAAAGGGTCATTTGCTTGATAGAAACAGTGAAAGCTAAGGCATTCTTCATACAGTCCATTTTAGGTGTTTTCTCTTTCTGCAAAAGCTTTGAAAGTAACAATATTGGTCAAAACGTAGTTGAGTGAATCAGGTTCTAAAACTAGACCTTATCCTTCATACCATAATGATAATGATGAAAAAAGGTCATTTGCTTGATAGAAAACATAGTTGAGTGATTCAGGTTCTATAACAACATCTAATCCTTCATACCATAATGATAATGATGAAAAAAGATCATTTGCTTGATAGAAACAGTGAAACCTAAAGCATTCTTAATACAGTCCGTTTTAGCTGTTTTCTCCTTCTGCAAAAGCTTTGAAAGTAACAATATGGGTCAAAACGTAGTTGAGTGAATCAGGTTCTAAAACTAGACCTTATCCTTCTTTCCATAATGATAATGATGAAAAAGGGTCATTTGCTTGATAGAAAACGTAGTTGAGTGAATCGGGTTCTACAACAACACCTAATCCTTCATACCATAATGAAAATGATGAAAAAGGGTCATTTGCTTGATAGAAACAGTGAAAGCTAAGGCATTCTTCATACAGTCCATTTTAGCTGTTTTCTCTTTCTGCAAAAGCTTTGAAAGTAACAATATTGGTCAAAACGTAGTTGAGTGAATCAGGTTCTAAAACTAGACCTTATCCTTCATACCATAATGATAATGATGAAAAAAGGTCATTTGCTTGATAGAAAACATAGTTGAGTGATTCAGGTTCTATAACAACATCTAATCCTTCATACCATAATGATAATGATGAAAAAAGATCATTTGCTTGATAGAAACAGTGAAACCTAAAGCATTCTTAATACAGTCCGTTTTAGCTGTTTTCTCCTTCTGCAAAAGCTTTGAAAGTAACAATATGGGTCAAAACGTAGTTGAGTGAATCAGGTTCTAAAACTAGACCTTATCCTTCTTTCCATAATGATAATGATGAAAAAGGGTCATTTGCTTGATAGAAAACGTAGTTGAGTGAATCGGGTTCTACAACAACACCTAATCCTTCATACCATAATGAAAATGATGAAAAAGGGTCATTTGCTTGATAGAAACAGTGAAAGCTAAAGCATTCTTCATACAGTCCGTTTTAGCTGTTTTCTCCTTCTGCAAAAGCTTTGAAAGTAACAATATTGGTCAAAACGTAGTTGAGTGAATCAGGTTCTACAACAACACCTAATCCTTCATACCATAATGATAATGATGAAAAAAGATCATTTGCTTGATAGAAACAGTGAAAGCTAAAGCATTCTTCATACAGTCCGTTTTAGCTGTTTTCTCTTTCTGCAAAAGCTTTGAAAGTAACAATATGGGTCAAAACGAAATTGAGTGAATCAGGTTCTAAAACTAGACCTTATCCTTCATACCATAATGATAATGATGAAAAAGGGTCATTTGCTTGATAGAAAACATAGTTGAGTGAATCAGGTTCTAGAACAACGCCTAATCCTTCTTTCCATAATGATAATGATGAAAAAGGGTCATTTGCTTGATAGAAAACGTAGTTGAGTGAATCGGGTTCTACAACAACACCTAATCCTTCATACCATAATGAAAATGATGAAAAAGGGTCATTTGCTTGATAGAAACAGTGAAAGCTAAGGCATTCTTCATACAGTCCATTTTAGCTGTTTTCTCTTTCTGCAAAAGCTTTGAAAGTAACAATATGGGTCAAAACGTAGTTGAGTGAATCAGGTTCTAAAACTAGACCTTATCCTTCATACCATAATGATAATGATGAAAAAGGGTCATTTGCTTGATAGAAAACGTAGTTGAGTGAATCGGGTTCTACAACAACACCTAATCCTTCATACCATAATGAAAATGATGAAAAAAGGTCATTTGCTTGATAGAAACAGTGAAAGGTAAGGCATTCTTAATACAGTCCGTTTCAGCTGTTTTCTCCTTCTGCAAAAGCTTTGAAAGTAACAATATTGGTCAAAACGTAGTTGAGTGAATCAGGTTCTAAAACTAGACCTTATCCTTCATACCATAATGATAATGATGAAAAAAGGTCATTTGCTTGATAGAAAACATAGTTGAGTGATTCAGGTTCTATAACAACATCTAATCCTTCATACCATAATGATAATGATGAAAAAAGATAATTTGCTTGATAGAAACAGTGAAACCTAAAGCATTCTTAATACAGTCCGTTTTAGCTGTTTTCTCCTTCTGCAAAAGCTTTGAAAGTAACAATATTGGTCAAAACGTAGTTGAGTGAATCGGGTTCTACAACAACACCTAATCCTTCATACCATAATGAAAATGATGAAAAAAGGTCATTTGCTTGATAGAAAACATAGTTGAGTGATTCAGGTTCTACAACAACATCTAATCCTTCATACCATAATGATAATGATGAAAAAAAAAAATTTGCTTGATAGAAACAGTGAAAGCTAAAGCATTCTTCATACAGTCCGTTTTAGCTGTTTTCTCTTTCTGCAAAAGCTTTGAAAGTAACAATATTGGTCAAAACGTAGTTGAGTGAATCGGGTTCTACAACAACACCTAATCCTTCATACCATAATGAAAATGATGAAAAAAGGTCATTTGCTTGATAGAAACAGTGAAAGCTAAGGCATTCTTAATACAGTCCGTTTTAGCTGTTTTCTTCTTCTGCAAAAGCTTTGAAAGTAACAATATTGGTCAAAACGTAGTTGAGTGAATCAGGTTCTAAAACTAGACCTTATCCTTCATACCATAATGATAATGATGAAAAAAGGTCATTTGCTTGATAGAAAACATAGTTGAGTGATTCAGGTTCTACAACAACATCTAATCCTTCATACCATAATGATAATGATGAAAAAAGATCATTTGCTTGATAGAAACAGTGAAAGCTAAAGCATTCTTCATACAGTCCGTTTTAGCTGTTTTCTCTTTCTGCAAAAGCTTTGAAAGTAACAATATGGGTCAAAACGAAGTTGAGTGAATCAGGTTCTAAAACTAGACCTTATCCTTCATACCATAATGATAATGATGAAAAGGGGTCATTTGCTTGATAGAAAACATAGTTGAGTGAATCAGGTTCTAGAACAACGCCTAATCCTTCTTTCCATAATGATAATGATGAAAAAGGGTCATTTGCTTGATAGAAAACGTAGTTGAGTGAATCGGGTTCTAAAACTAGACCTTATCCTTCATACCATAATGATAATGATGAAAAAGGGTCATTTGCTTGATAGAAAACGTAGTTGAGTGAATCAGGTTCTAAAACTAGACCTTATCCTTCATACCATAATGATAATGATGAAAAGGGGTCATTTGCTTGATAGAAAACATAGTTGAGTGAATCAGGTTCTAGAACAACGCCTAATCCTTCTTTCCATAATGATAATGATGAAAAAGGGTCATTTGCTTGATAGAAAACGTAGTTGAGTGAATCAGGTTCTAAAACTAGACCTTATCCTTCATACCATAATGATAATGATGAAAAAGGGTCATTTGCTTGATAGAAACAGTGAAAGGTAAGGCATTCTTAATACAGTCCGTTTCAGCTGTTTTCTCCTTCTGCAAAAGCTTTGAAAGTAACAATATTGGTCAAAACGTAGTTGAGTGAATCAGGTTCTAAAACTAGACCTTATCCTTCATACCATAATGATAATGATGAAAAAAGGTCATTTGCTTGATAGAAAACATAGTTGAGTGATTCAGGTTCTATAACAACATCTAATCCTTCATACCATAATGATAATGATGAAAAAAGATCATTTGCTTGATAGAAACAGTGAAACCTAAAGCATTCTTAATACAGTCCGTTTTAGCTGTTTTCTCCTTCTGCAAAAGCTTTGAAAGTAACAATATGGGTCAAAACGTAGTTGAGTGAATCAGGTTCTAAAACTAGACCTTATCCTTCTTTCCATAATGATAATGATGAAAAAGGGTCATTTGCTTGATAGAAAACGTAGTTGAGTGAATCGGGTTCTACAACAACACCTAATCCTTCATACCATAATGAAAATGATGAAAAAGGGTCATTTGCTTGATAGAAACAGTGAAAGCTAAAGCATTCTTCATACAGTCCGTTTTAGCTGTTTTCTCCTTCTGCAAAAGCTTTGAAAGTAACAATATTGGTCAAAACGTAGTTGAGTGAATCAGGTTCTACAACAACACCTAATCCTTCATACCATAATGATAATGATGAAAAAAGATCATTTGCTTGATAGAAACAGTGAAAGCTAAAGCATTCTTCATACAGTCCGTTTTAGCTGTTTTTTCTTTCTGCAAAAGCTTTGAAAGTAACAATATGGGTCAAAACGAAATTGAGTGAATCAGGTTCTAAAACTAGACCTTATCCTTCATACCATAATGATAATGATGAAAAAGGGTCATTTGCTTGATAGAAAACATAGTTGAGTGAATCAGGTTCTAGAACAACGCCTAATCCTTCTTTCCATAATGATAATGATGAAAAAGGGTCATTTGCTTGATAGAAAACGTAGTTGAGTGAATCGGGTTCTACAACAACACCTAATCCTTCATACCATAATGAAAATGATGAAAAAGGGTCATTTGCTTGATAGAAACAGTGAAAGCTAAGGCATTCTTCATACAGTCCATTTTAGCTGTTTTCTCTTTCTGCAAAAGCTTTGAAAGTAACAATATTGGTCAAAACGTAGTTGAGTGAATCAGGTTCTAAAACTAGACCTTATCCTTCATACCATAATGATAATGATGAAAAAAGGTCATTTGCTTGATAGAAAACATAGTTGAGTGATTCAGGTTCTATAACAACATCTAATCCTTCATACCATAATGATAATGATGAAAAAAGATCATTTGCTTGATAGAAACAGTGAAACCTAAAGCATTCTTAATACAGTCCGTTTTAGCTGTTTTCTCCTTCTGCAAAAGCTTTGAAAGTAACAATATGGGTCAAAACGTAGTTGAGTGAATCAGGTTCTAAAACTAGACCTTATCCTTCTTTCCATAATGATAATGATGAAAAAGGGTCATTTGCTTGATAGAAAACGTAGTTGAGTGAATCGGGTTCTACAACAACACCTAATCCTTCATACCATAATGAAAATGATGAAAAAGGGTCATTTGCTTGATAGAAACAGTGAAAGCTAAAGCATTCTTCATACAGTCCGTTTTAGCTGTTTTCTCCTTCTGCAAAAGCTTTGAAAGTAACAATATTGGTCAAAACGTAGTTGAGTGAATCAGGTTCTACAACAACACCTAATCCTTCATACCATAATGATAATGATGAAAAAAGATCATTTGCTTGATAGAAACAGTGAAAGCTAAAGCATTCTTCATACAGTCCGTTTTAGCTGTTTTCTCTTTCTGCAAAAGCTTTGAAAGTAACAATATTGGTCAAAACGTAGTTGAGTGAATCAGGTTCTAAAACTAGACCTTATCCTTCATACCATAATGATAATGATGAAAAAAGGTCATTTGCTTGATAGAAAACATAGTTGAGTGATTCAGGTTCTATAACAACATCTAATCCTTCATACCATAATGATAATGATGAAAAAAGATCATTTGCTTGATAGAAACAGTGAAACCTAAAGCATTCTTAATACAGTCCGTTTTAGCTGTTTTCTCCTTCTGCAAAAGCTTTGAAAGTAACAATATGGGTCAAAACGTAGTTGAGTGAATCAGGTTCTAAAACTAGACCTTATCCTTCTTTCCATAATGATAATGATGAAAAAGGGTCATTTGCTTGATAGAAAACGTAGTTGAGTGAATCGGGTTCTACAACAACACCTAATCCTTCATACCATAATGAAAATGATGAAAAAGGGTCATTTGCTTGATAGAAACAGTGAAAGCTAAAGCATTCTTCATACAGTCCGTTTTAGCTGTTTTCTCCTTCTGCAAAAGCTTTGAAAGTAACAATATTGGTCAAAACGTAGTTGAGTGAATCAGGTTCTACAACAACACCTAATCCTTCATACCATAATGATAATGATGAAAAAAGATCATTTGCTTGATAGAAACAGTGAAAGCTAAAGCATTCTTCATACAGTCCGTTTTAGCTGTTTTCTCTTTCTGCAAAAGCTTTGAAAGTAACAATATGGGTCAAAACGAAATTGAGTGAATCAGGTTCTAAAACTAGACCTTATCCTTCATACCATAATGATAATGATGAAAAAGGGTCATTTGCTTGATAGAAAACATAGTTGAGTGAATCAGGTTCTAGAACAACGCCTAATCCTTCTTTCCATAATGATAATGATGAAAAAGGGTCATTTGCTTGATAGAAAACGTAGTTGAGTGAATCGGGTTCTACAACAACACCTAATCCTTCATACCATAATGAAAATGATGAAAAAGGGTCATTTGCTTGATAGAAACAGTGAAAGCTAAGGCATTCTTCATACAGTCCATTTTAGCTGTTTTCTCTTTCTGCAAAAGCTTTGAAAGTAACAATATGGGTCAAAACGTAGTTGAGTGAATCAGGTTCTAAAACTAGACCTTATCCTTCATACCATAATGATAATGATGAAAAAGGGTCATTTGCTTGATAGAAAACGTAGTTGAGTGAATCGGGTTCTACAACAACACCTAATCCTTCATACCATAATGAAAATGATGAAAAAAGGTCATTTGCTTGATAGAAACAGTGAAAGGTAAGGCATTCTTAATACAGTCCGTTTCAGCTGTTTTCTCCTTCTGCAAAAGCTTTGAAAGTAACAATATTGGTCAAAACGTAGTTGAGTGAATCAGGTTCTAAAACTAGACCTTATCCTTCATACCATAATGATAATGATGAAAAAAGGTCATTTGCTTGATAGAAAACATAGTTGAGTGATTCAGGTTCTATAACAACATCTAATCCTTCATACCATAATGATAATGATGAAAAAAGATAATTTGCTTGATAGAAACAGTGAAACCTAAAGCATTCTTAATACAGTCCGTTTTAGCTGTTTTCTCCTTCTGCAAAAGCTTTGAAAGTAACAATATTGGTCAAAACGTAGTTGAGTGAATCGGGTTCTACAACAACACCTAATCCTTCATACCATAATGAAAATGATGAAAAAAGGTCATTTGCTTGATAGAAACAGTGAAAGCTAAAGCATTCTTCATACAGTCCGTTTTAGCTGTTTTCTCTTTCTGCAAAAGCTTTGAAAGTAACAATATTGGTCAAAACGTAGTTGAGTGAATCGGGTTCTACAACAACACCTAATCCTTCATACCATAATGAAAATGATGAAAAAAGGTCATTTGCTTGATAGAAACAGTGAAAGCTAAGGCATTCTTAATACAGTCCGTTTTAGCTGTTTTCTTCTTCTGCAAAAGCTTTGAAAGTAACAATATTGGTCAAAACGTAGTTGAGTGAATCAGGTTCTAAAACTAGACCTTATCCTTCATACCATAATGATAATGATGAAAAAAGGTCATTTGCTTGATAGAAAACATAGTTGAGTGATTCAGGTTCTACAACAACATCTAATCCTTCATACCATAATGATAATGATGAAAAAAGATCATTTGCTTGATAGAAACAGTGAACGCTAAAGCATTCTTCATACAGTCCGTTTTAGCTGTTTTCTCTTTCTGCAAAAGCTTTGAAAGTAACAATATGGGTCAAAACGAAGTTGAGTGAATCAGGTTCTAAAACTAGACCTTATCCTTCATACCATAATGATAATGATGAAAAGGGGTCATTTGCTTGATAGAAAACATAGTTGAGTGAATCAGGTTCTAGAACAACGCCTAATCCTTCTTTCCATAATGATAATGATGAAAAAGGGTCATTTGCTTGATAGAAAACGTAGTTGAGTGAATCGGGTTCTAAAACTAGACCTTATCCTTCATACCATAATGATAATGATGAAAAAGGGTCATTTGCTTGATAGAAAACGTAGTTGAGTGAATCAGGTTCTAAAACTAGACCTTATCCTTCATACCATAATGATAATGATGAAAAGGGGTCATTTGCTTGATAGAAAACATAGTTGAGTGAATCAGGTTCTAGAACAACGCCTAATCCTTCTTTCCATAATGATAATGATGAAAAAGGGTCATTTGCTTGATAGAAAACGTAGTTGAGTGAATCAGGTTCTAAAACTAGACCTTATCCTTCATACCATAATGATAATGATGAAAAAGGGTCATTTGCTTGATAGAAAACGTAGTTGAGTGAATCAGGTTCTAAAACTAGACCTTATCCTTCATACCATATTGATAATGATGAAAAAAGGTCATTTGCTTGATAGAAAACATAGTTGAGTGATTCAGGTTCTATAACAACATCTAATCCTTCATACCATAATGATAATGATGAAAAAAGATCATTTGCTTGATAGAAACAGTGAAAGCTAAAGCATTCTTAATACAGTCCGTTTTAGCTGTTTTCTCCTTCTGCAAAAGCTTTGAAAGTAACAATATGGGTCAAAACGTAGTTGAGTGAATCAGGTTCTAAAACTGGACCATATCCTTCATACCATAATGATAATGATGAAAAAGGGTCATTTGCTTGATAGAAAACGTAGTTGAGTGAATCGGGTTCTACAACAACACCTAATCCTTCATACCATAATGAAAATTATGAAAAAAGGTCATTTGCTTGATAGAAACAGTGAAAGCTAAGGCATTCTTCATACAGTCCATTTTAGCTGTTTTCTCTTTCTGCAAAAGCTTTGAAAGTAACAATATGGGTCAAAACGTAGTTGAGTGAATCAGGTTCTAAAACTAGACCTTATCCTTCATACCATAATGATAATGATGAAAAAGGGTCATTTGCTTGATAGAAAACGTAGTTGAGTGAATCGGGTTCTACAACAACACCTAATCCTTCATACCATAATGAAAATGATGAAAAAGGGTCATTTGCTTGATAGAAACAGTGAAAGCTAAAGCATTCTTCATACAGTCCGTTTTAGCTGTTTTCTCCTTCTGCAAAAGCTTTGAAAGTAACAATATTGGTCAAAACGTAGTTGAGTGAATCAGGTTCTACAACAACACCTAATCCTTCATACCATAATGATAATGATGAAAAAAGATCATTTGCTTGATAGAAACAGTGAAAGCTAAAGCATTCTTCATACAGTCCGTTTTAGCTGTTTTCTCTTTCTGCAAAAGCTTTGAAAGTAACAATATGGGTCAAAACGAAATTGAGTGAATCAGGTTCTAAAACTAGACCTTATCCTTCATACCATAATGATAATGATGAAAAAGGGTCATTTGCTTGATAGAAAACATAGTTGAGTGAATCAGGTTCTAGAACAACGCCTAATCCTTCTTTCCATAATGATAATGATGAAAAAGGGTCATTTGCTTGATAGAAAACGTAGTTGAGTGAATCGGGTTCTACAACAACACCTAATCCTTCATACCATAATGAAAATGATGAAAAAGGGTCATTTGCTTGATAGAAACAGTGAAAGCTAAGGCATTCTTCATACAGTCCATTTTAGCTGTTTTCTCTTTCTGCAAAAGCTTTGAAAGTAACAATATGGGTCAAAACGTAGTTGAGTGAATCAGGTTCTAAAACTAGACCTTATCCTTCATACCATAATGATAATGATGAAAAAGGGTCATTTGCTTGATAGAAAACGTAGTTGAGTGAATCGGGTTCTACAACAACACCTAATCCTTCATACCGTAATGAAAATGATGAAAAAAGGTCATTTGCTTGATAGAAACAGTGAAAGGTAAGGCATTCTTAATACAGTCCGTTTCAGCTGTTTTCTCCTTCTGCAAAAGCTTTGAAAGTAACAATATTGGTCAAAACGTAGTTGAGTGAATCAGGTTCTAAAACTAGACCTTATCCTTCATACCATAATGATAATGATGAAAAAAGGTCATTTGCTTGATAGAAAACATAGTTGAGTGATTCAGGTTCTATAACAACATCTAATCCTTCATACCATAATGATAATGATGAAAAAAGATAATTTGCTTGATAGAAACAGTGAAACCTAAAGCATTCTTAATACAGTCCGTTTTAGCTGTTTTCTCCTTCTGCAAAAGCTTTGAAAGTAACAATATTGGTCAAAACGTAGTTGAGTGAATCAGGTTCTAAAACTAGACCTTATCCTTCATACCATAATGATAATGATGAAAAAAGGTCATTTGCTTGATAGAAAACATAGTTGAGTGATTCAGGTTCTATAACAACATCTAATCCTTCATACCATAATGATAATGATGAAAAAAGATAATTTGCTTGATAGAAACAGTGAAACCTAAAGCATTCTTAATACAGTCCGTTTTAGCTGTTTTCTCCTTCTGCAAAAGCTTTGAAAGTAACAATATTGGTCAAAACGTAGTTGAGTGAATCAGGTTCTACAACAACACCTAATCCTTCATACCATAATGATAATGATGAAAAAAGATCATTTGCTTGATAGAAACAGTGAAAGCTAAAGCATTCTTCATACAGTCCGTTTTAGCTGTTTTCTCTTTCTGCAAAAGCTTTGAAAGTAACAATATGGGTCAAAACGAAATTGAGTGAATCAGGTTCTAAAACTAGACCTTATCCTTCATACCATAATGATAATGATGAAAAAGGGTCATTTGCTTGATAGAAAACATAGTTGAGTGAATCAGGTTCTAGAACAACGCCTAATCCTTCTTTCCATAATGATAATGATGAAAAAGGGTCATTTGCTTGATAGAAAACGTAGTTGAGTGAATCGGGTTCTACAACAACACCTAATCCTTCATACCATAATGAAAATGATGAAAAAGGGTCATTTGCTTGATAGAAACAGTGAAAGCTAAGGCATTCTTCATACAGTCCATTTTAGCTGTTTTCTCTTTCTGCAAAAGCTTTGAAAGTAACAATATGGGTCAAAACGTAGTTGAGTGAATCAGGTTCTAAAACTAGACCTTATCCTTCATACCATAATGGTAATGATGAAAAAGGGTCATTTGCTTGATAGAAAACGTAGTTGAGTGAATCGGGTTCTACAACAACACCTTATCCTTCATACCATAATGATAATGATGAAAAAAGGTCATTTGCTTGATAGAAAACATAGTTGAGTGATTCAGGTTCTATAACAACATCTAATCCTTCATACCATAATGATAATGATGAAAAAAGATAATTTGCTTGATAGAAACAGTGAAACCTAAAGCATTCTTAATACAGTCCGTTTTAGCTGTTTTCTCCTTCTGCAAAAGCTTTGAAAGTAACAATATTGGTCAAAACGTAGTTGAGTGAATCGGGTTCTACAACAACACCTAATCCTTCATACCATAATGAAAATGATGAAAAAAGGTCATTTGCTTGATAGAAACAGTGAAAGCTAAGGCATTCTTAATACAGTCCGTTTTAGCTGTTTTCTCCTTCTGCAAAAGCTTTGAAAGTAACAATATTGGTCAAAACGTAGTTGAGTGAATCAGGTTCTAAAACTAGACCTTATCCTTCATACCATAATGATAATGATGAAAAAAGGTCATTTGCTTGATAGAAAACATAGTTGAGTGATTCAGGTTCTACAACAACATCTAATCCTTCATACCATAATGATAATGATGAAAAAAAAAAATTTGCTTGATAGAAACAGTGAAAGCTAAAGCATTCTTCATACAGTCCGTTTTAGCTGTTTTCTCTTTCTGCAAAAGCTTTGAAAGTAACAATATTGGTCAAAACGTAGTTGAGTGAATCGGGTTCTACAACAACACCTAATCCTTCATACCATAATGAAAATGATGAAAAAAGGTCATTTGCTTGATAGAAACAGTGAAAGCTAAGGCATTCTTAATACAGTCCGTTTTAGCTGTTTTCTCCTTCTGCAAAAGCTTTGAAAGTAACAATATTGGTCAAAACGTAGTTGAGTGAATCAGGTTCTAAAACTAGACCTTATCCTTCATACCATAATGATAATGATGAAAAAAGGTCATTTGCTTGATAGAAAACATAGTTGAGTGATTCAGGTTCTACAACAACATCTAATCCTTCATACCATAATGATAATGATGAAAAAAGATCATTTGCTTGATAGAAACAGTGAAAGCTAAAGCATTCTTCATACAGTCCGTTTTAGCTGTTTTCTCTTTCTGCAAAAGCTTTGAAAGTAACAATATGGGTCAAAACGAAGTTGAGTGAATCAGGTTCTAAAACTAGACCTTATCCTTCATACCATAATGATAATGATGAAAAGGGGTCATTTGCTTGATAGAAAACATAGTTGAGTGAATCAGGTTCTAGAACAACGCCTAATCCTTCTTTCCATAATGATAATGATGAAAAAGGGTCATTTGCTTGATAGAAAACGTAGTTGAGTGAATCGGGTTCTAAAACTAGACCTTATCCTTCATACCATAATGATAATGATGAAAAAGGGTCATTTGCTTGATAGAAAACGTAGTTGAGTGAATCAGGTTCTAAAACTAGACCTTATCCTTCATACCATAATGATAATGATGAAAAGGGGTCATTTGCTTGATAGAAAACATAGTTGAGTGAATCAGGTTCTAGAACAACGCCTAATCCTTCTTTCCATAATGATAATGATGAAAAAGGGTCATTTGCTTGATAGAAAACGTAGTTGAGTGAATCAGGTTCTAAAACTAGACCTTATCCTTCATACCATAATGATAATGATGAAAAAGGGTCATTTGCTTGATAGAAAACGTAGTTGAGTGAATCAGGTTCTAAAACTAGACCTTATCCTTCATACCATATTGATAATGATGAAAAAAGGTCATTTGCTTGATAGAAAACATAGTTGAGTGATTCAGGTTCTATAACAACATCTAATCCTTCATACCATAATGATAATGATGAAAAAAGATCATTTGCTTGATAGAAACAGTGAAAGCTAAAGCATTCTTAATACAGTCCGTTTTAGCTGTTTTCTCCTTCTGCAAAAGCTTTGAAAGTAACAATATGGGTCAAAACGTAGTTGAGTGAATCAGGTTCTAAAACTGGACCATATCCTTCATACCATAATGATAATGATGAAAAAGGGTCATTTGCTTGATAGAAAACGTAGTTGAGTGAATCGGGTTCTACAACAACACCTAATCCTTCATACCATAATGAAAATTATGAAAAAAGGTCATTTGCTTGATAGAAACAGTGAAAGCTAAGGCATTCTTCATACAGTCCATTTTAGCTGTTTTCTCTTTCTGCAAAAGCTTTGAAAGTAACAATATGGGTCAAAACGTAGTTGAGTGAATCAGGTTCTAAAACTAGACCTTATCCTTCATACCATAATGATAATGATGAAAAAGGGTCATTTGCTTGATAGAAAACGTAGTTGAGTGAATCGGGTTCTACAACAACACCTAATCCTTCATACCATAATGAAAATGATGAAAAAGGGTCATTTGCTTGATAGAAACAGTGAAAGCTAAAGCATTCTTCATACAGTCCGTTTTAGCTGTTTTCTCCTTCTGCAAAAGCTTTGAAAGTAACAATATTGGTCAAAACGTAGTTGAGTGAATCAGGTTCTACAACAACACCTAATCCTTCATACCATAATGATAATGATGAAAAAAGATCATTTGCTTGATAGAAACAGTGAAAGCTAAAGCATTCTTCATACAGTCCGTTTTAGCTGTTTTCTCTTTCTGCAAAAGCTTTGAAAGTAACAATATGGGTCAAAACGAAATTGAGTGAATCAGGTTCTAAAACTAGACCTTATCCTTCATACCATAATGATAATGATGAAAAAGGGTCATTTGCTTGATAGAAAACATAGTTGAGTGAATCAGGTTCTAGAACAACGCCTAATCCTTCTTTCCATAATGATAATGATGAAAAAGGGTCATTTGCTTGATAGAAAACGTAGTTGAGTGAATCGGGTTCTAAAACTAGACCTTATCCTTCATACCATAATGATAATGATGAAAAAGGGTCATTTGCTTGATAGAAAACGTAGTTGAGTGAATCAGGTTCTAAAACTAGACCTTATCCTTCATACCATAATGATAATGATGAAAAGGGGTCATTTGCTTGATAGAAAACATAGTTGAGTGAATCAGGTTCTAGAACAACGCCTAATCCTTCTTTCCATAATGATAATGATGAAAAAGGGTCATTTGCTTGATAGAAAACGTAGTTGAGTGAATCAGGTTCTATAACAACATCTAATCCTTCATACCATAATGATAATGATGAAAAAAGATCATTTGCTTGATAGAAACAGTGAAAGCTAAAGCATTCTTAATACAGTCCGTTTTAGCTGTTTTCTCCTTCTGCAAAAGCTTTGAAAGTAACAATATGGGTCAAAACGTAGTTGAGTGAATCAGGTTCTAAAACTAGACCTTATCCTTCATACCATAATGATAATGATAAAAAAGGGTCATTTGCTTGATAGAAAACGTAGTTGAGTGAATCAGGTTCTACAACAACACCTAATCCTTCATACCATAATGATAATGATGAAAAAAGATCATTCGCTTGATAGAAACAGTGAAACCTAAAGCATTCTTCATATAGTCCGTTTTAGCTGTTTTCTCCTTCTGCAAAAGCTTTGAAAGTAACAATATTGGTCAAAACGTAGTTGAGTGAATCAGGTTCTACAACAACACCTAATCCTTCTTTCCATAATGATAATGATGAAAAAGGGTCATTTGCTTGATAGAAAACGTAGTTGAGTGAATCGGGTTCTACAACAACACCTAATCCTTCATACCATAATGAAAATTATGAAAAAAGGTAATTTGCTTGATAGAAACAGTGAAAGCTAAGGCATTCTTAATACAGTCCGTTTTAGCTGTTTTCTCCTTCTGCAAAAGCTTTGAAAGTAACAATATTGGTCAAAACGTAGTTGAGTGAATCAGGTTCTAAAACTAGACCTTATCCTTCATACCATAATGATAATGATGAAAAAAGGTCATTTGCTTGATAGAAAACATAGTTGAGTGATTCAGGTTCTACAACAACATCTAATCCTTCATACCATAATGATAATGATGAAAAAAGATCATTTGCTTGATAGAAACAGTGAAAGCTAAAGCATTCTTCATATAGTCCGTTTTAGCTGTTTTCTCCTTCTGCAAAAGCTTTGAAAGTAACAATATTGGTCAAAACGTAGTTGAGTGAATCGGGTTCTACAACAACACCTAATCCTTCATACCATAATGAAAATGATGAAAAAAGGTCATTTGCTTGATAGAAACAGTGAAAGCTAAGGCATTCTTAATACAGTCCGTTTTAGCTGTTTTCTCCTTCTGCAAAAGCTTTGAAAGTAACAATATTGGTCAAAACGTAGTTGAGTGAATCAGGTTCTAAAACTAGACCTTATCCTTCATACCATAATGATAATGATGAAAAAAGGTCATTTGCTTGATAGAAAACATAGTTGAGTGATTCAGGTTCTACAACAACATCTAATCCTTCATACCATAATGATAATGATGAAAAAAAAAAATTTGCTTGATAGAAACAGTGAAAGCTAAAGCATTCTTCATACAGTCCGTTTTAGCTGTTTTCTCTTTCTGCAAAAGCTTTGAAAGTAACAATATTGGTCAAAACGTAGTTGAGTGAATCGGGTTCTACAACAACACCTAATCCTTCATACCATAATGAAAATGATGAAAAAAGGTCATTTGCTTGATAGAAACAGTGAAAGCTAAGGCATTCTTAATACAGTCCGTTTTAGCTGTTTTCTCCTTCTGCAAAAGCTTTGAAAGTAACAATATTGGTCAAAACGTAGTTGAGTGAATCAGGTTCTAAAACTAGACCTTATCCTTCATACCATAATGATAATGATGAAAAAAGGTCATTTGCTTGATAGAAAACATAGTTGAGTGATTCAGGTTCTACAACAACATCTAATCCTTCATACCATAATGATAATGATGAAAAAAGATCATTTGCTTGATAGAAACAGTGAAAGCTAAAGCATTCTTCATACAGTCCGTTTTAGCTGTTTTCTCTTTCTGCAAAAGCTTTGAAAGTAACAATATGGGTCAAAACGAAGTTGAGTGAATCAGGTTCTAAAACTAGACCTTATCCTTCATACCATAATGATAATGATGAAAAGGGGTCATTTGCTTGATAGAAAACATAGTTGAGTGAATCAGGTTCTAGAACAACGCCTAATCCTTCTTTCCATAATGATAATGATGAAAAAGGGTCATTTGCTTGATAGAAAACGTAGTTGAGTGAATCGGGTTCTAAAACTAGACCTTATCCTTCATACCATAATGATAATGATGAAAAAGGGTCATTTGCTTGATAGAAAACGTAGTTGAGTGAATCAGGTTCTAAAACTAGACCTTATCCTTCATACCATAATGATAATGATGAAAAGGGGTCATTTGCTTGATAGAAAACGTAGTTGAGTGAATCAGGTTCTAAAACTAGACCTTATCCTTCATACCATAATGATAATGATGAAAAAGGGTCATTTGCTTGATAGAAAACGTAGTTGAGTGAATCAGGTTCTAAAACTAGACCTTATCCTTCATACCATATTGATAATGATGAAAAAAGGTCATTTGCTTGATAGAAAACATAGTTGAGTGATTCAGGTTCTATAACAACATCTAATCCTTCATACCATAATGATAATGATGAAAAAAGATCATTTGCTTGATAGAAACAGTGAAAGCTAAAGCATTCTTAATACAGTCCGTTTTAGCTGTTTTCTCCTTCTGCAAAAGCTTTGAAAGTAACAATATGGGTCAAAACGTAGTTGAGTGAATCAGGTTCTAAAACTAGACCTTATCCTTCATACCATAATGATAATGATGAAAAAGGGTCATTTGCTTGATAGAAAACGTAGTTGAGTGAATCAGGTTCTAAAACTAGACCTAATCCTTCTTTCCATAATGATAATGATGAAAAAGGGTCATTTGCTTGATAGAAAACGTAGTTGAGTGAATCAGGTTCTACAACAACACCTAATCCTTCATACCATAATGATAATGATGAAAAAAGATCATTCGCTTGATAGAAACAGTGAAACCTAAAGCATTCTTCATATAGTCCGTTTTAGCTGTTTTCTCCTTCTGCAAAAGCTTTGAAAGTAACAATATTGGTCAAAACGTAGTTGAGTGAATCAGGTTCTAAAACTAGACCTTATCCTTCATACCATAATGATAATGATGAAAAAAGGTCATTTGCTTGATAGAAAACATAGTTGAGTGATTCAGGTTCTACAACAACATCTAATCCTTCATACCATAATGATAATGATGAAAAAAGATCATTTGCTTGATAGAAACAGTGAAAGCTAAAGCATTCTTCATATAGTCCGTTTTAGCTGTTTTCTCCTTCTGCAAAAGCTTTGAAAGTAACAATATTGGTCAAAACGTAGTTGAGTGAATCGGGTTCTACAACAACACCTAATCCTTCATACCATAATGAAAATGATGAAAAAAGGTCATTTGCTTGATAGAAACAGTGAAAGCTAAGGCATTCTTAATACAGTCCGTTTTAGCTGTTTTCTCCTTCTGCAAAAGCTTTGAAAGTAACAATATTGGTCAAAACGTAGTTGAGTGAATTAGGTTCTAAAACTAGACCTTATCCTTCATACCATAATGATAATGATGAAAAAAGGTCATTTGCTTGATAGAAAACATAGTTGAGTGATTCAGGTTCTACAACAACATCTAATCCTTCATACCATAATGATAATGATGAAAAAAGATCATTTGCTTGATAGAAAACATAGTTGAGTGATTCAGGTTCTATAACAACATCTAATCCTTCATACCATAATGATAATGATGAAAAAAGATCATTTGCTTGATAGAAACAGTGAAAGCTAAAGCATTCTTAATACAGTCCGTTTTAGCTGTTTTCTCCTTCTGCAAAAGCTTTGAAAGTAACAATATGGGTCAAAACGTAGTTGAGTGAATCAGGTTCTAAAACTAGACCTTATCCTTCATACCATAATGATAATGATGAAAAAGGGTCATTTGCTTGATAGAAAACGTAGTTGAGTGAATCAGGTTCTACAACAACACCTAATCCTTCATACCATAATGATAATGATGAAAAAAGATCATTCGCTTGATAGAAACAGTGAAACCTAAAGCATTCTTCATATAGTCCGTTTTAGCTGTTTTCTCCTTCTGCAAAAGCTTTGAAAGTAACAATATTGGTCAAAACGTAGTTGAGTGAATCAGGTTCTACAACAACACCTAATCCTTCTTTCCATAATGATAATGATGAAAAAGGGTCATTTGCTTGATAGAAAACGTAGTTGAGTGAATCGGGTTCTACAACAACACCCAATCCTTCATACCATAATGAAAATGATGAAAAAAGGTCATTTGCTTGATAGAAACAGTGAAAGCTAAGGCATTCTTAATACAGTCCGTTTTAGCTGTTTTCTCCTTCTGCAAAAGCTTTGAAAGTAACAATATTGGTCAAAACGTAGTTGAGTGAATCAGGTTCTAAAACTAGACCTTATCCTTCATACCATAATGATAATGATGAAAAAAGGTCATTTGCTTGATAGAAAACATAGTTGAGTGATTCAGGTTCTACAACAACATCTAATCCTTCATACCATAATGATAATGATGAAAAAAGATCATTTGCTTGATAGAAACAGTGAAAGCTAAAGCATTCTTCATATAGTCCGTTTTAGCTGTTTTCTCCTTCTGCAAAAGCTTTGAAAGTAACAATATTGGTCAAAACGTAGTTGAGTGAATCGGGTTCTACAACAACACCTAATCCTTCATACCATAATGAAAATGATGAAAAAAGGTCATTTGCTTGATAGAAACAGTGAAAGCTAAGGCATTCTTAATACAGTCCGTTTTAGCTGTTTTCTCCTTCTGCAAAAGCTTTGAAAGTAACAATATTGGTCAAAACGTAGTTGAGTGAATCAGGTTCTAAAACTAGACCTTATCCTTCATACCATAATGATAATGATGAAAAAAGGTCATTTGCTTGATAGAAAACATAGTTGAGTGATTCAGGTTCTACAACAACATCTAATCCTTCATACCATAATGATAATGATGAAAAAAGATCATTTGCTTGATAGAAAACATAGTTGAGTGATTCAGGTTCTATAACAACATCTAATCCTTCATACCATAATGATAATGATGAAAAAAGATCATTTGCTTGATAGAAACAGTGAAAGCTAAAGCATTCTTAATACAGTCCGTTTTAGCTGTTTTCTCCTTCTGCAAAAGCTTTGAAAGTAACAATATGGGTCAAAACGTAGTTGAGTGAATCAGGTTCTAAAACTAGACCTTATCCTTCATACCATAATGATAATGATGAAAAAGGGTCATTTGCTTGATAGAAAACGTAGTTGAGTGAATCAGGTTCTAAAACTAGACCTAATCCTTCTTTCCATAATGATAATGATGAAAAAGGGTCATTTGCTTGATAGAAAACGTAGTTGAGTGAATCAGGTTCTACAACAACACCTAATCCTTCATACCATAATGATAATGATGAAAAAAGATCATTCGCTTGATAGAAACAGTGAAACCTAAAGCATTCTTCATATAGTCCGTTTTAGCTGTTTTCTCCTTCTGCAAAAGCTTTGAAAGTAACAATATTGGTCAAAACGTAGTTGAGTGAATTAGGTTCTAAAACTAGACCTTATCCTTCATACCATAATGATAATGATGAAAAAGGGTCATTTGCTTGATAGAAAACGTAGTTGAGTGAATCTGGTTCTAAAACTAGACCTAATCCTTCTTTCAATAATGATAATGATGAAAAAGGGTCATTTGCTTGATAGAAAACGTAGTTGAGTGAATCGGGTTCTACAACAACACCTAATCCTTCATACCATAATGAAAATGATGAAAAAAGGTCATTTGCTTGATAGAAACAGTGAAAGCTAAGGCATTCTTAATACAGTCCGTTTTAGCTGTTTTCTCCTTCTGCAAAAGCTTTGAAAGTAACAATATTGGTCAAAACGTAGTTGAGTGAATCAGGTTCTAAAACTAGACCTTATCCTTCATACCATAATGATAATGATGAAAAAAGGTCATTTGCTTGATAGAAAACATAGTTGAGTGATTCAGGTTCTACAACATCTAATCCTTCATACCATAATGATAATGATGAAAAAAGATCATTTGCTTGATAGAAACAGTGAAAGCTAAAGCATTCTTCATATAGTCCGTTTTAGCTGTTTTCTCCTTCTGCAAAAGCTTTGAAAGTAACAATATTGGTCAAAACGTAGTTGAGTGAATCAGGTTCTACAACAACACCTAATCCTTCATACCATAATGATAATGATGAAAAAAGATCATTTGCTTGATAGAAACAGTGAAAGCTAAAGCATTCTTCATACAGTCCGTTTTAGCTGTTTTCTCTTTCTGCAAAAGCTTTGAAAGTAACAATATGGGTCAAAACGAAGTTGAGTGAATCAGGTTCTAAAACTAGACCTTATCCTTCATACCATAACGATAATGATGAAAAAGGGTCATTTGCTTGATAGAAAACATAGTTGAGTGAATCAGGTTCTAGAACAACACCTAATCCTTCTTTCCATAATGATAATGATGAAAAAGGGTCATTTGCTTGATAGAAAACGTAGTTGAGTGAATCAGGTTCTAAATCTAGACCTAATCCTTCATACCATAATGATAATGATGAAAAAGGGTCATTTGCTTGATAGAAACAGTGAAAGCTAAGGCATTCTTCATACAGTCCGTTTTAGCTGTTTTCTCTTTCTTCAAAAGCTTTGAAAGTAATAATATTGGTCAAAACGTAGTTTGAGTGAATCAGGTTCTAAAACTAGACCTAATCCTTCTTTCCATAATGATAATGATGAAAAAGGGTCATTTGCTTGATAGAAAACGTAGTTGAGTGAATCAGGTTCTACAACAACACCTAATCCTTCATACCATAATGATAATGATGAAAAAAGATCATTCGCTTGATAGAAACAGTGAAACCTAAAGCATTCTTCATATAGTCCGTTTTAGCTGTTTTCTCCTTCTGCAAAAGCTTTGAAAGTAACAATATTGGTCAAAACGTAGTTGAGTGAATTAGGTTCTAAAACTAGACCTTATCCTTCATACCATAATGATAATGATGAAAAAGGGTCATTTGCTTGATAGAAAACGTAGTTGAGTGAATCTGGTTCTAAAACTAGACCTAATCCTTCTTTCCATAATGATAATGATGAAAAAGGGTCATTTGCTTGATAGAAAACGTAGTTGAGTGAATCGGGTTCTACAACAACACCTAATCCTTCATACCATAATGAAAATTGTGAAAAAAGGTCATTTGCTTGATAGAAACAGTGAAAGCTAAGGCATTCTTAATACAGTCCGTTTTAGCTGTTTTCTCCTTCTGCAAAAGCTTTGAAAGTAACAATATTGGTCAAAACGTAGTTGAGTGAATTAGGTTCTAAAACTAGACCTTATCCTTCATACCATAATGATAATGATGAAAAAGGGTCATTTGCTTGATAGAAAACGTAGTTGAGTGAATCTGGTTCTAAAACTAGACCTAATCCTTCTTTCCATAATGATAATGATGAAAAAGGGTCATTTGCTTGATAGAAAACGTAGTTGAGTGAATCGGGTTCTACAACAACACCTAATCCTTCATACCATAATGAAAATGATGAAAAAAGGTCATTTGCTTGATAGAAACAGTGAAAGCTAAGGCATTCTTAATACAGTCCGTTTTAGCTGTTTTCTCCTTCTGCAAAAGCTTTGAAAGTAACAATATTGGTCAAAACGTAGTTGAGTGAATCAGGTTCTAAAACTAGACCTTATCCTTCATACCATAATGATGATGATGAAAAAAGGTCATTTGCTTGATAGAAAACATAGTTGAGTGATTCAGGTTCTACAACATCTAATCCTTCATACCATAATGATAATGATGAAAAAAGATCATTTGCTTGATAGAAACAGTGAAAGCTAAAGCATTCTTCATATAGTCCGTTTTAGCTGTTTTCTCCTTCTGCAAAAGCTTTGAAAGTAACAATATTGGTCAAAACGTAGTTGAGTGAATCAGGTTCTACAACAACACCTAATCCTTCATACCATAATGATAATGATGAAAAAAGATCATTTGCTTGATAGAAACAGTGAAAGCTAAAGCATTCTTCATACAGTCCGTTTTAGCTGTTTTCTCTTTCTGCAAAAGCTTTGAAAGTAACAATATGGGTCAAAACGAAGTTGAGTGAATCAGGTTCTAAAACTAGACCTTATCCTTCATACCATAACGATAATGATGAAAAAGGGTCATTTGCTTGATAGAAAACATGGTTGAGTGAATCAGGTTCTAGAACAACACCTAATCCTTCTTTCCATAATGATAATGATGAAAAAGGGTCATTTGCTTGATAGAAAACGTAGTTGAGTGAATCAGGTTCTAAATCTAGACCTAATCCTTCATACCATAATGATAATGATGAAAAAGGGTCATTTGCTTGATAGAAACAGTGAAAGCTAAGGCATTCTTCATACAGTCCGTTTTAGCTGTTTTCTCTTTCTTCAAAAGCTTTGAAAGTAATAATATTGGTCAAAACGTAGTTTGAGTGAATCAGGTTCTAAAACTAGACCTAATCCTTCTTTCCATAATGATAATGATGAAAAAGGGTCATTTGCTTGATAGAAAACGTAGTTGAGTGAATCAGGTTCTACAACAACACCTAATCCTTCATACCATAATGATAATGATGAAAAAAGATCATTCGCTTGATAGAAACAGTGAAACCTAAAGCATTCTTCATATAGTCCGTTTTAGCTGTTTTCTCCTTCTGCAAAAGCTTTGAAAGTAACAATATTGGTCAAAACGTAGTTGAGTGAATTAGGTTCTAAAACTAGACCTTATCCTTCATACCATAATGATAATGATGAAAAAGGGTCATTTGCTTGATAGAAAACGTAGTTGAGTGAATCTGGTTCTAGAACAACGCCTAATCCTTCTTTCAATAATGATAATGATGAAAAAGGGTCATTTGCTTGATAGAAAACGTAGTTGAGTGAATCGGGTTCTAAAACTAGACCTTATCCTTCATACCATAATGATAATGATGAAAAAGGGTCATTTGCTTGATAGAAAACGTAGTTGAGTGAATCAGGTTCTAAAACTAGACCTTATCCTTCATACCATAATGATAATGATGAAAAGGGGTCATTTGCTTGATAGAAAACATAGTTGAGTGAATCAGGTTCTAGAACAACGCCTAATCCTTCTTTCCATAATGATAATGATGAAAAAGGGTCATTTGCTTGATAGAAAACGTAGTTGAGTGAATCAGGTTCTAAAACTAGACCTTATCCTTCATACCATAATGATAATGATGAAAAAGGGTCATTTGCTTGATAGAAAACGTAGTTGAGTGAATCAGGTTCTAAAACTAGACCTTATCCTTCATACCATATTGATAATGATGAAAAAAGGTCATTTGCTTGATAGAAAACATAGTTGAGTGATTCAGGTTCTATAACAACATCTAATCCTTCATACCATAATGATAATGATGAAAAAAGATCATTTGCTTGATAGAAACAGTGAAAGCTAAAGCATTCTTAATACAGTCCGTTTTAGCTGTTTTCTCCTTCTGCAAAAGCTTTGAAAGTAACAATATGGGTCAAAACGTAGTTGAGTGAATCAGGTTCTAAAACTAGACCTTATCCTTCATACCATAATGATAATGATGAAAAAGGGTCATTTGCTTGATAGAAAACGTAGTTGAGTGAATCAGGTTCTAAAACTAGACCTAATCCTTCTTTCCATAATGATAATGATGAAAAAGGGTCATTTGCTTGATAGAAAACGTAGTTGAGTGAATCAGGTTCTACAACAACACCTAATCCTTCATACCATAATGATAATGATGAAAAAAGATCATTCGCTTGATAGAAACAGTGAAACCTAAAGCATTCTTCATATAGTCCGTTTTAGCTGTTTTCTCCTTCTGCAAAAGCTTTGAAAGTAACAATATTGGTCAAAACGTAGTTGAGTGAATCAGGTTCTAAAACTAGACCTTATCCTTCATACCATAATGATAATGATGAAAAAAGGTCATTTGCTTGATAGAAAACATAGTTGAGTGATTCAGGTTCTACAACAACATCTAATCCTTCATACCATAATGATAATGATGAAAAAAGATCATTTGCTTGATAGAAACAGTGAAAGCTAAAGCATTCTTCATATAGTCCGTTTTAGCTGTTTTCTCCTTCTGCAAAAGCTTTGAAAGTAACAATATTGGTCAAAACGTAGTTGAGTGAATCGGGTTCTACAACAACACCTAATCCTTCATACCATAATGAAAATGATGAAAAAAGGTCATTTGCTTGATAGAAACAGTGAAAGCTAAGGCATTCTTAATACAGTTCGTTTTAGCTGTTTTCTCCTTCTGCAAAAGCTTTGAAAGTAACAATATTGGTCAAAACGTAGTTGAGTGAATCAGGTTCTAAAACTAGACCTTATCCTTCATACCATAATGATAATGATGAAAAAAGGTCATTTGCTTGATAGAAAACATAGTTGAGTGATTCAGGTTCTACAACAACATCTAATCCTTCATACCATAATGATAATGATGAAAAAAGATCATTTGCTTGATAGAAAACATAGTTGAGTGATTCAGGTTCTATAACAACATCTAATCCTTCATACCATAATGATAATGATGAAAAAAGATCATTTGCTTGATAGAAACAGTGAAAGCTAAAGCATTCTTAATACAGTCCGTTTTAGCTGTTTTCTCCTTCTGCAAAAGCTTTGAAAGTAACAATATGGGTCAAAACGTAGTTGAGTGAATCAGGTTCTAAAACTAGACCTTATCCTTCATACCATAATGATAATGATGAAAAAGGGTCATTTGCTTGATAGAAAACGTAGTTGAGTGAATCAGGTTCTAAAACTAGACCTAATCCTTCTTTCCATAATGATAATGATGAAAAAGGGTCATTTGCTTGATAGAAAACGTAGTTGAGTGAATCAGGTTCTACAACAACACCTAATCCTTCATACCATAATGATAATGATGAAAAAAGATCATTCGCTTGATAGAAACAGTGAAACCTAAAGCATTCTTCATATAGTCCGTTTTAGCTGTTTTCTCCTTCTGCAAAAGCTTTGAAAGTAACAATATTGGTCAAAACGTAGTTGAGTGAATTAGGTTCTAAAACTAGACCTTATCCTTCATACCATAATGATAATGATGAAAAAGGGTCATTTGCTTGATAGAAAACGTAGTTGAGTGAATCTGGTTCTAAAACTAGACCTAATCCTTCTTTCAATAATGATAATGATGAAAAAGGGTCATTTGCTTGATAGAAAACGTAGTTGAGTGAATCGGGTTCTACAACAACACCTAATCCTTCATACCATAATGAAAATGATGAAAAAAGGTCATTTGCTTGATAGAAACAGTGAAAGCTAAGGCATTCTTAATACAGTCCGTTTTAGCTGTTTTCTCCTTCTGCAAAAGCTTTGAAAGTAACAATATTGGTCAAAACGTAGTTGAGTGAATCAGGTTCTAAAACTAGACCTTATCCTTCATACCATAATGATAATGATGAAAAAAGGTCATTTGCTTGATAGAAAACATAGTTGAGTGATTCAGGTTCTACAACATCTAATCCTTCATACCATAATGATAATGATGAAAAAAGATCATTTGCTTGATAGAAACAGTGAAAGCTAAAGCATTCTTCATATGGTCCGTTTTAGCTGTTTTCTCCTTCTGCAAAAGCTTTGAAAGTAACAATATTGGTCAAAACGTAGTTGAGTGAATCAGGTTCTACAACAACACCTAATCCTTCATACCATAATGATAATGATGAAAAAAGATCATTTGCTTGATAGAAACAGTGAAAGCTAAAGCATTCTTCATACAGTCCGTTTTAGCTGTTTTCTCTTTCTGCAAAAGCTTTGAAAGTAACAATATGGGTCAAAACGAAGTTGAGTGAATCAGGTTCTAAAACTAGACCTTATCCTTCATACCATAACGATAATGATGAAAAAGGGTCATTTGCTTGATAGAAAACATAGTTGAGTGAATCAGGTTCTAGAACAACACCTAATCCTTCTTTCCATAATGATAATGATGAAAAAGGGTCATTTGCTTGATAGAAAACGTAGTTGAGTGAATCAGGTTCTAAATCTAGACCTAATCCTTCATACCATAATGATAATGATGAAAAAGGGTCATTTGCTTGATAGAAACAGTGAAAGCTAAGGCATTCTTCATACAGTCCGTTTTAGCTGTTTTCTCTTTCTTCAAAAGCTTTGAAAGTAATAATATTGGTCAAAACGTAGTTTGAGTGAATCAGGTTCTAAAACTAGACCTAATCCTTCTTTCCATAATGATAATGATGAAAAAGGGTCATTTGCTTGATAGAAAACGTAGTTGAGTGAATCAGGTTCTACAACAACACCTAATCCTTCATACCATAATGATAATGATGAAAAAAGATCATTCGCTTGATAGAAACAGTGAAACCTAAAGCATTCTTCATATAGTCCGTTTTAGCTGTTTTCTCCTTCTGCAAAAGCTTTGAAAGTAACAATATTGGTCAAAACGTAGTTGAGTGAATTAGGTTCTAAAACTAGACCTTATCCTTTATACCATAATGATAATGATGAAAAAGGGTCATTTGCTTGATAGAAAACGTAGTTGAGTGAATCTGGTTCTAAAACTAGACCTAATCCTTCTTTCCATAATGATAATGATGAAAAAGGGTCATTTGCTTGATAGAAAACGTAGTTGAGTGAATCGGGTTCTACAACAACACCTAATCCTTCATACCATAATGAAAATTGTGAAAAAAGGTCATTTGCTTGATAGAAACAGTGAAAGCTAAGGCATTCTTAATACAGTCCGTTTTAGCTGTTTTCTCCTTCTGCAAAAGCTTTGAAAGTAACAATATTGGTCAAAACGTAGTTGAGTGAATTAGGTTCTAAAACTAGACCTTATCCTTCATACCATAATGATAATGATGAAAAAGGGTCATTTGCTTGATAGAAAACGTAGTTGAGTGAATCTGGTTCTAAAACTAGACCTAATCCTTCTTTCCATAATGATAATGATGAAAAAGGGTCATTTGCTTGATAGAAAACGTAGTTGAGTGAATCGGGTTCTACAACAACACCTAATCCTTCATACCATAATGAAAATGATGAAAAAAGGTCATTTGCTTGATAGAAACAGTGAAAGCTAAGGCATTCTTAATACAGTCCGTTTTAGCTGTTTTCTCCTTCTGCAAAAGCTTTGAAAGTAACAATATTGGTCAAAACGTAGTTGAGTGAATCAGGTTCTAAAACTAGACCTTATCCTTCATACCATAATGATAATGATGAAAAAAGGTCATTTGCTTGATAGAAAACATAGTTGAGTGATTCAGGTTCTACAACATCTAATCCTTCATACCATAATGATAATGATGAAAAAAGATCATTTGCTTGATAGAAACAGTGAAAGCTAAAGCATTTTTCATATAGTCCGTTTTAGCTGTTTTCTCCTTCTGCAAAAGCTTTGAAAGTAACAATATTGGTCAAAACGTAGTTGAGTGAATCAGGTTCTACAACAACACCTAATCCTTCATACCATAATGATAATGATGAAAAAAGATCATTTGCTTGATAGAAACAGTGAAAGCTAAAGCATTCTTCATACAGTCCATTTTAGCTGTTTTCTCTTTCTGCAAAAGCTTTGAAAGTAACAATATGGGTCAAAACGAAGTTGAGTGAATCAGGTTCTAAAACTAGACCTTATCCTTCATACCATAACGATAATGATGAAAAAGGGTCATTTGCTTGATAGAAAACATAGTTGAGTGAATCAGGTTCTAGAACAACACCTAATCCTTCTTTCCATAATGATAATGATGAAAAAGGGTCATTTGCTTGATAGAAAACGTAGTTGAGTGAATCAGGTTCTAAATCTAGACCTAATCCTTCATACCATAATGATAATGATGAAAAAGGGTCATTTGCTTGATAGAAACAGTGAAAGCTAAGGCATTCTTCATACAGTCCGTTTTAGCTGTTTTCTCTTTCTTCAAAAGCTTTGAAAGTAATAATATTGGTCAAAACGTAGTTTGAGTGAATCAGGTTCTAAAACTAGACCTAATCCTTCTTTCCATAATGATAATGATGAAAAAGGGTCATTTGCTTGATAGAAAACGTAGTTGAGTGAATCAGGTTCTACAACAACACCTAATCCTTCATACCATAATGATAATGATGAAAAAAGATCATTCGCTTGATAGAAACAGTGAAACCTAAAGCATTCTTCATATAGTCCGTTTTAGCTGTTTTCTCCTTCTGCAAAAGCTTTGAAAGTAACAATATTGGTCAAAACGTAGTTGAGTGAATTAGGTTCTAAAACTAGACCTTATCCTTTATACCATAATGATAATGATGAAAAAGGGTCATTTGCTTGATAGAAAACGTAGTTGAGTGAATCTGGTTCTAAAACTAGACCTAATCCTTCTTTCCATAATGATAATGATGAAAAAGGGTCATTTGCTTGATAGAAAACGTAGTTGAGTGAATCTGGTTCTAAAACTAGACCTAATCCTTCTTTCCATAATGATAATGATGAAAAAGGGTCATTTGCTTGATAGAAAACGTAGTTGAGTGAATCGGGTTCTACAACAACACCTAATCCTTCATACCATAATGAAAATTGTGAAAAAAGGTCATTTGCTTGATAGAAACAGTGAAAGCTAGCGCATTCTTAATACAGTCCGTTTTAGCTGTTTTCTCCTTCTGCAAAAGCTTTGAAAGTAACAATATTGGTCAAAACGTAGTTGAGTGAATCAGGTTCTAAAACTAGACCTTATCCTTCATACCATAATGATAATGATGAAAAAAGGTCATTTGCTTGATAGAAAACATAGTTGAGTGATTCAGGTTCTACAACAACACCTAATCCTTCATACCATAATGATAATGATGAAAAAAGATCATTCGCTTGATAGAAACAGTGAAACCTAAAGCATTCTTCATATAGTCCGTTTTAGCTGTTTTCTCCTTCTGCAAAAGCTTTGAAAGTAACAATATTGGTCAAAACGTAGTTGAGTGAATTAGGTTCTAAAACTAGACCTTATCCTTCATACCATAATGATAATGATGAAAAAGGGTCATTTGCTTGATAGAAAACGTAGTTGAGTGAATCTGGTTCTAAAACTAGACCTAATCCTTCTTTCAATAATGATAATGATGAAAAAGGGTCATTTGCTTGATAGAAAACGTAGTTGAGTGAATCGGGTTCTACAACAACACCTAATCCTTCATACCATAATGAAAATGATGAAAAAAGGTCATTTGCTTGATAGAAACAGTGAAAGCTAAGGCATTCTTAATACAGTCCGTTTTAGCTGTTTTCTCCTTCTGCAAAAGCTTTGAAAGTAACAATATTGGTCAAAACGTAGTTGAGTGAATCAGGTTCTAAAACTAGACCTTATCCTTCATACCATAATGATAATGATGAAAAAAGGTCATTTGCTTGATAGAAAACATAGTTGAGTGATTCAGGTTCTACAACATCTAATCCTTCATACCATAATGATAATGATGAAAAAAGATCATTTGCTTGATAGAAACAGTGAAAGCTAAAGCATTCTTCATATGGTCCGTTTTAGCTGTTTTCTCCTTCTGCAAAAGCTTTGAAAGTAACAATATTGGTCAAAACGTAGTTGAGTGAATCAGGTTCTACAACAACACCTAATCCTTCATACCATAATGATAATGATGAAAAAAGATCATTTGCTTGATAGAAACAGTGAAAGCTAAAGCATTCTTCATACAGTCCGTTTTAGCTGTTTTCTCTTTCTGCAAAAGCTTTGAAAGTAACAATATGGGTCAAAACGAAGTTGAGTGAATCAGGTTCTAAAACTAGACCTTATCCTTCATACCATAACGATAATGATGAAAAAGGGTCATTTGCTTGATAGAAAACATAGTTGAGTGAATCAGGTTCTAGAACAACACCTAATCCTTCTTTCCATAATGATAATGATGAAAAAGGGTCATTTGCTTGATAGAAAACGTAGTTGAGTGAATCAGGTTCTAAATCTAGACCTAATCCTTCATACCATAATGATAATGATGAAAAAGGGTCATTTGCTTGATAGAAACAGTGAAAGCTAAGGCATTCTTCATACAGTCCGTTTTAGCTGTTTTCTCTTTCTTCAAAAGCTTTGAAAGTAATAATATTGGTCAAAACGTAGTTTGAGTGAATCAGGTTCTAAAACTAGACCTAATCCTTCTTTCCATAATGATAATGATGAAAAAGGGTCATTTGCTTGATAGAAAACGTAGTTGAGTGAATCAGGTTCTACAACAACACCTAATCCTTCATACCATAATGATAATGATGAAAAAAGATCATTCGCTTGATAGAAACAGTGAAACCTAAAGCATTCTTCATATAGTCCGTTTTAGCTGTTTTCTCCTTCTGCAAAAGCTTTGAAAGTAACAATATTGGTCAAAACGTAGTTGAGTGAATTAGGTTCTAAAACTAGACCTTATCCTTTATACCATAATGATAATGATGAAAAAGGGTCATTTGCTTGATAGAAAACGTAGTTGAGTGAATCTGGTTCTAAAACTAGACCTAATCCTTCTTTCCATAATGATAATGATGAAAAAGGGTCATTTGCTTGATAGAAAACGTAGTTGAGTGAATCGGGTTCTACAACAACACCTAATCCTTCATACCATAATGAAAATTGTGAAAAAAGGTCATTTGCTTGATAGAAACAGTGAAAGCTAAGGCATTCTTAATACAGTCCGTTTTAGCTGTTTTCTCCTTCTGCAAAAGCTTTGAAAGTAACAATATTGGTCAAAACGTAGTTGAGTGAATTAGGTTCTAAAACTAGACCTTATCCTTCATACCATAATGATAATGATGAAAAAGGGTCATTTGCTTGATAGAAAACGTAGTTGAGTGAATCTGGTTCTAAAACTAGACCTAATCCTTCTTTCCATAATGATAATGATGAAAAAGGGTCATTTGCTTGATAGAAAACGTAGTTGAGTGAATCGGGTTCTACAACAACACCTAATCCTTCATACCATAATGAAAATGATGAAAAAAGGTCATTTGCTTGATAGAAACAGTGAAAGCTAAGGCATTCTTAATACAGTCCGTTTTAGCTGTTTTCTCCTTCTGCAAAAGCTTTGAAAGTAACAATATTGGTCAAAACGTAGTTGAGTGAATCAGGTTCTAAAACTAGACCTTATCCTTCATACCATAATGATAATGATGAAAAAAGGTCATTTGCTTGATAGAAAACATAGTTGAGTGATTCAGGTTCTACAACATCTAATCCTTCATACCATAATGATAATGATGAAAAAAGATCATTTGCTTGATAGAAACAGTGAAAGCTAAAGCATTTTTCATATAGTCCGTTTTAGCTGTTTTCTCCTTCTGCAAAAGCTTTGAAAGTAACAATATTGGTCAAAACGTAGTTGAGTGAATCAGGTTCTACAACAACACCTAATCCTTCATACCATAATGATAATGATGAAAAAAGATCATTTGCTTGATAGAAACAGTGAAAGCTAAAGCATTCTTCATACAGTCCATTTTAGCTGTTTTCTCTTTCTGCAAAAGCTTTGAAAGTAACAATATGGGTCAAAACGAAGTTGAGTGAATCAGGTTCTAAAACTAGACCTTATCCTTCATACCATAACGATAATGATGAAAAAGGGTCATTTGCTTGATAGAAAACATAGTTGAGTGAATCAGGTTCTAGAACAACACCTAATCCTTCTTTCCATAATGATAATGATGAAAAAGGGTCATTTGCTTGATAGAAAACGTAGTTGAGTGAATCAGGTTCTAAATCTAGACCTAATCCTTCATACCATAATGATAATGATGAAAAAGGGTCATTTGCTTGATAGAAACAGTGAAAGCTAAGGCATTCTTCATACAGTCCGTTTTAGCTGTTTTCTCTTTCTTCAAAAGCTTTGAAAGTAATAATATTGGTCAAAACGTAGTTTGAGTGAATCAGGTTCTAAAACTAGACCTAATCCTTCTTTCCATAATGATAATGATGAAAAAGGGTCATTTGCTTGATAGAAAACGTAGTTGAGTGAATCAGGTTCTACAACAACACCTAATCCTTCATACCATAATGATAATGATGAAAAAAGATCATTCGCTTGATAGAAACAGTGAAACCTAAAGCATTCTTCATATAGTCCGTTTTAGCTGTTTTCTCCTTCTGCAAAAGCTTTGAAAGTAACAATATTGGTCAAAACGTAGTTGAGTGAATTAGGTTCTAAAACTAGACCTTATCCTTTATACCATAATGATAATGATGAAAAAGGGTCATTTGCTTGATAGAAAACGTAGTTGAGTGAATCTGGTTCTAAAACTAGACCTAATCCTTCTTTCCATAATGATAATGATGAAAAAGGGTCATTTGCTTGATAGAAAACGTAGTTGAGTGAATCGGGTTCTACAACAACACCTAATCCTTCATACCATAATGAAAATTGTGAAAAAAGGTCATTTGCTTGATAGAAACAGTGAAAGCTAAGGCATTCTTAATACAGTCCGTTTTAGCTGTTTTCTCCTTCTGCAAAAGCTTTGAAAGTAACAATATTGGTCAAAACGTAGTTGAGTGAATTAGGTTCTAAAACTAGACCTTATCCTTCATACCATAATGATAATGATGAAAAAGGGTCATTTGCTTGATAGAAAACGTAGTTGAGTGAATCTGGTTCTAAAACTAGACCTAATCCTTCTTTCCATAATGATAATGATGAAAAAGGGTCATTTGCTTGATAGAAAACGTAGTTGAGTGAATCGGGTTCTACAACAACACCTAATCCTTCATACCATAATGAAAATTGTGAAAAAAGGTCATTTGCTTGATAGAAACAGTGAAAGCTAGCGCATTCTTAATACAGTCCGTTTTAGCTGTTTTCTCCTTCTGCAAAAGCTTTGAAAGTAACAATATTGGTCAAAACGTAGTTGAGTGAATCAGGTTCTAAAACTAGACCTTATCCTTCATACCATAATGATAATGATGAAAAAAGGTCATTTGCTTGATAGAAAACATAGTTGAGTGATTCAGGTTCTACAACAACACCTAATCCTTCATACCATAATGATAATGATGAAAAAAGATCATTCGCTTGATAGAAACAGTGAAACCTAAAGCATTCTTCATATAGTCCGTTTTAGCTGTTTTCTCCTTCTGCAAAAGCTTTGAAAGTAACAATATGGGTCAAAACGAAGTTGAGTGAATCAGGTTCTAAAACTAGACCTAATCCTTCATACCATAATGATAATGATGAAAAAGGGTCATTTGCTTGATAGAAACAGTGAAAGCTAAGGCATTCTTCATACAGTCCGTTTTAGCTGTTTTCTCTTTCTTCAAAAGCTTTGAAAGTAATAATATTGGTCAAAACGTAGTTTGAGTGAATCAGGTTCTAAAACTAGACCTAATCCTTCTTTCCATAATGATAATGATGAAAAAGGGTCATTTGCTTGATAGAAAACGTAGTTGAGTGAATCAGGTTCTACAACAACACCTAATCCTTCATACCATAATGATAATGATGAAAAAAGATCATTCGCTTGATAGAAACAGTGAAACCTAAAGCATTCTTCATATAGTCCGTTTTAGCTGTTTTCTCCTTCTGCAAAAGCTTTGAAAGTAACAATATTGGTCAAAACGTAGTTGAGTGAATTAGGTTCTAAAACTAGACCTTATCCTTCATACCATAATGATAATGATGAAAAAGGGTCATTTGCTTGATAGAAAACGTAGTTGAGTGAATCTGGTTCTAAAACTAGACCTAATCCTTCTTTCCATAATGATAATGATGAAAAAGGGTCATTTGCTTGATAGAAAACGTAGTTGAGTGAATCGGGTTCTACAACAACACCTAATCCTTCATACCATAATGAAAATGATGAAAAAAGGTCATTTGCTTGATAGAAAACATAGTTGAGTGATTCAGGTTCTACAACAACACCTAATCCTTCATACCATAATGATAATGATGAAAAAAGATCATTTGCTTGATAGAAACAGTGAAAGCTAAAGCATTCTTCATACAGTCCGTTTTAGCTGTTTTCTCTTTCTGCAAAAGCTTTGAAAGTAACAATATGGGTCAAAACGAAGTTGAGTGAATCAGGTTCTAAAACTAGACCTTATCCTTCATACCATAACGATAATGATGAAAAAGGGTCATTTGCTTGATAGAAAACATAGTTGAGTGAATCAGGTTCTAGAACAACACCTAATCCTTCTTTCCATAATGATAATGATGAAAAAGGGTCATTTGCTTGATAGAAAACGTAGTTGAGTGAATCAGGTTCTAAATCTAGACCTAATCCTTCATACCATAATGATAATGATGAAAAAGGGTCATTTGCTTGATAGAAACAGTGAAAGCTAAGGCATTCTTCATACAGTCCGTTTTAGCTGTTTTCTCTTTCTTCAAAAGCTTTGAAAGTAATAATATTGGTCAAAACGTAGTTTGAGTGAATCAGGTTCTAAAACTAGACCTAATCCTTCTTTCCATAATGATAATGATGAAAAAGGGTCATTTGCTTGATAGAAAACGTAGTTGAGTGAATCAGGTTCTACAACAACACCTAATCCTTCATACCATAATGATAATGATGAAAAAAGATCATTCGCTTGATAGAAACAGTGAAACCTAAAGCATTCTTCATATAGTCCGTTTTAGCTGTTTTCTCCTTCTGCAAAAGCTTTGAAAGTAACAATATTGGTCAAAACGTAGTTGAGTGAATTAGGTTCTAAAACTAGACCTTATCCTTTATACCATAATGATAATGATGAAAAAGGGTCATTTGCTTGATAGAAAACGTAGTTGAGTGAATCTGGTTCTAAAACTAGACCTAATCCTTCTTTCCATAATGATAATGATGAAAAAGGGTCATTTGCTTGATAGAAAACGTAGTTGAGTGAATCGGGTTCTACAACAACACCTAATCCTTCATACCATAATGAAAATTGTGAAAAAAGGTCATTTGCTTGATAGAAACAGTGAAAGCTAAGGCATTCTTAATACAGTCCGTTTTAGCTGTTTTCTCCTTCTGCAAAAGCTTTGAAAGTAACAATATTGGTCAAAACGTAGTTGAGTGAATTAGGTTCTAAAACTAGACCTTATCCTTCATACCATAATGATAATGATGAAAAAGGGTCATTTGCTTGATAGAAAACGTAGTTGAGTGAATCTGGTTCTAAAACTAGACCTAATCCTTCTTTCCATAATGATAATGATGAAAAAGGGTCATTTGCTTGATAGAAAACGTAGTTGAGTGAATCGGGTTCTACAACAACACCTAATCCTTCATACCATAATGAAAATGATGAAAAAAGGTCATTTGCTTGATAGAAACAGTGAAAGCTAAGGCATTCTTAATACAGTCCGTTTTAGCTGTTTTCTCCTTCTGCAAAAGCTTTGAAAGTAACAATATTGGTCAAAACGTAGTTGAGTGAATCAGGTTCTAAAACTAGACCTTATCCTTCATACCATAATGATAATGATGAAAAAAGGTCATTTGCTTGATAGAAAACATAGTTGAGTGATTCAGGTTCTACAACATCTAATCCTTCATACCATAATGATAATGATGAAAAAAGATCATTTGCTTGATAGAAACAGTGAAAGCTAAAGCATTTTTCATATAGTCCGTTTTAGCTGTTTTCTCCTTCTGCAAAAGCTTTGAAAGTAACAATATTGGTCAAAACGTAGTTGAGTGAATCAGGTTCTACAACAACACCTAATCCTTCATACCATAATGATAATGATGAAAAAAGATCATTTGCTTGATAGAAACAGTGAAAGCTAAAGCATTCTTCATACAGTCCATTTTAGCTGTTTTCTCTTTCTGCAAAAGCTTTGAAAGTAACAATATGGGTCAAAACGAAGTTGAGTGAATCAGGTTCTAAAACTAGACCTTATCCTTCATACCATAACGATAATGATGAAAAAGGGTCATTTGCTTGATAGAAAACATAGTTGAGTGAATCAGGTTCTAGAACAACACCTAATCCTTCTTTCCATAATGATAATGATGAAAAAGGGTCATTTGCTTGATAGAAAACGTAGTTGAGTGAATCAGGTTCTAAATCTAGACCTAATCCTTCATACCATAATGATAATGATGAAAAAGGGTCATTTGCTTGATAGAAACAGTGAAAGCTAAGGCATTCTTCATACAGTCCGTTTTAGCTGTTTTCTCTTTCTTCAAAAGCTTTGAAAGTAATAATATTGGTCAAAACGTAGTTTGAGTGAATCAGGTTCTAAAACTAGACCTAATCCTTCTTTCCATAATGATAATGATGAAAAAGGGTCATTTGCTTGATAGAAAACGTAGTTGAGTGAATCAGGTTCTACAACAACACCTAATCCTTCATACCATAATGATAATGATGAAAAAAGATCATTCGCTTGATAGAAACAGTGAAACCTAAAGCATTCTTCATATAGTCCGTTTTAGCTGTTTTCTCCTTCTGCAAAAGCTTTGAAAGTAACAATATTGGTCAAAACGTAGTTGAGTGAATTAGGTTCTAAAACTAAACCTTATCCTTCATACCATAATGATAATGATGAAAAAGGGTCATTTGCTTGATAGAAAACGTAGTTGAGTGAATCTGGTTCTAAAACTAGACCTAATCCTTCTTTCCATAATGATAATGATGAAAAAGGGTCATTTGCTTGATAGAAAACGTAGTTGAGTGAATCGGGTTCTACAACAACACCTAATCCTTCATACCATAATGAAAATTGTGAAAAAAGGTCATTTGCTTGATAGAAACAGTGAAAGCTAGCGCATTCTTAATACAGTCCGTTTTAGCTGTTTTCTCCTTCTGCAAAAGCTTTGAAAGTAACAATATTGGTCAAAACGTAGTTGAGTGAATCAGGTTCTAAAACTAGACCTTATCCTTCATACCATAATGATAATGATGAAAAAAGGTCATTTGCTTGATAGAAAACATAGTTGAGTGATTCAGGTTCTACAACAACACCTAATCCTTCATACCATAATGATAATGATGAAAAAAGATCATTCGCTTGATAGAAACAGTGAAACCTAAAGCATTCTTCATATAGTCCGTTTTAGCTGTTTTCTCCTTCTGCAAAAGCTTTGAAAGTAACAATATGGGTCAAAACGAAGTTGAGTGAATCAGGTTCTAAAACTAGACCTAATCCTTCATACCATAATGATAATGATGAAAAAGGGTCATTTGCTTGATAGAAACAGTGAAAGCTAAGGCATTCTTCATACAGTCCGTTTTAGCTGTTTTCTCTTTCTTCAAAAGCTTTGAAAGTAATAATATTGGTCAAAACGTAGTTTGAGTGAATCAGGTTCTAAAACTAGACCTAATCCTTCTTTCCATAATGATAATGATGAAAAAGGGTCATTTGCTTGATAGAAAACGTAGTTGAGTGAATCAGGTTCTACAACAACACCTAATCCTTCATACCATAATGATAATGATGAAAAAAGATCATTCGCTTGATAGAAACAGTGAAACCTAAAGCATTCTTCATATAGTCCGTTTTAGCTGTTTTCTCCTTCTGCAAAAGCTTTGAAAGTAACAATATTGGTCAAAACGTAGTTGAGTGAATTAGGTTCTAAAACTAGACCTTATCCTTCATACCATAATGATAATGATGAAAAAGGGTCATTTGCTTGATAGAAAACGTAGTTGAGTGAATCTGGTTCTAAAACTAGACCTAATCCTTCTTTCCATAATGATAATGATGAAAAAGGGTCATTTGCTTGATAGAAAACGTAGTTGAGTGAATCGGGTTCTACAACAACACCTAATCCTTCATACCATAATGAAAATGATGAAAAAAGGTCATTTGCTTGATAGAAAACATAGTTGAGTGATTCAGGTTCTACAACAACACCTAATCCTTCATACCATAATGATAATGATGAAAAAAGATCATTCGCTTGATAGAAACAGTGAAACCTAAAGCATTCTTCATATAGTCCGTTTTAGCTGTTTTCTCCTTCTGCAAAAGCTTTGAAAGTAACAATATTGGTCAAAACGTAGTTGAGTGAATTAGGTTCTAAAACTAGACCTTATCCTTCATACCATAATGATAATGATGAAAAAGGGTCATTTGCTTGATAGAAAACGTAGTTGAGTGAATCTGGTTCTAAAACTAGACCTAATCCTTCTTTCCATAATGATAATGATGAAAAAGGGTCATTTGCTTGATAGAAAACGTAGTTGAGTGAATCGGGTTCTACAACAACACCTAATCCTTCATACCATAATGAAAATTGTGAAAAAAGGTCATTTGCTTGATAGAAACAGTGAAAGCTAAGGCATTCTTAATACAGTCCGTTTTAGCTGTTTTCTCCTTCTGCAAAAGCTTTGAAAGTAACAATATTGGTCAAAACGTAGTTGAGTGAATCAGGTTCTAAAACTAGACCTTATCCTTCATACCATAATGATAATGATGAAAAAAGGTCATTTGCTTGATAGAAAACATAGTTGAGTGATTCAGGTTCTACAACAACACCTAATCCTTCATACCATAATGATAATGATGAAAAAAGATCATTCGCTTGATAGAAACAGTGAAACCTAAAGCATTCTTCATATAGTCCGTTTTAGCTGTTTTCTCCTTCTGCAAAAGCTTTGAAAGTAACAATATTGGTCAAAACGTAGTTGAGTGAATTAGGTTCTAAAACTAGACCTTATCCTTCATACCATAATGATAATGATGAAAAAGGGTCATTTGCTTGATAGAAAACGTAGTTGAGTGAATCTGGTTCTAAAACTAGACCTAATCCTTCTTTCCATAATGATAATGATGAAAAAGGGTCATTTGCTTGATAGAAAACGTAGTTGAGTGAATCGGGTTCTACAACAACACCTAATCCTTCATACCATAATGAAAATTGTGAAAAAAGGTCATTTGCTTGATAGAAACAGTGAAAGCTAAGGCATTCTTAATACAGTCCGTTTTAGCTGTTTTCTCCTTCTGCAAAAGCTTTGAAAGTAACAATATTGGTCAAAACGTAGTTGAGTGAATCAGGTTCTAAAACTAGACCTTATCCTTCATACCATAATGATAATGATGAAAAAAGGTCATTTGCTTGATAGAAAACATAGTTGAGTGAATCAGGTTCTACAACAACACCTAATCCTTCATACCATAATGATAATGATGAAAAAAGATCATTTGCTTGATAGAAACAGTGAAAGCTAAAGCATTCTTCATACAGTCCGTTTTAGCTGTTTTCTCTTTCTGCAAAAGCTTTGAAAGTAACAATATGGGTCAAAACGTAGTTGAGTGAATCGGGTTCTACAACAACACCTAATCCTTCATACCATAATGAAAATGATGAAAAAAGGTCATTTGCTTGATAGAAACAGTGAAAGCTAAGGCATTCTTAATACAGTCCGTTTTAGCTGTTTTCTCCTTCTGCAAAAGCTTTGAAAGTAACAATATTGGTCAAAACGTAGTTGAGTGAATCAGGTTCTAAAACTAGACCTTATCCTTCATACCATAATGATAATGATGAAAAAGGGTCATTTGCTTGATAGAAAACGTAGTTGAGTGAATCAGGTTCTAAAACTAGACCTAATCCTTCTTTCCATAATGATAATGATGAAAAAAGGTCATTTGCTTGATAGAAAACATAGTTGAGTGATTCAGGTTCTACAACAACACCTAATCCTTCATACCATAATGATAATGATGAAAAAAGATCATTCGCTTGATAGAAACAGTGAAACCTAAAGCATTCTTCATATAGTCCGTTTTAGCTGTTTTCTCCTTCTGCAAAAGCTTTGAAAGTAACAATATTGGTCAAAACGTAGTTGAGTGAATTAGGTTCTAAAACTAGACCTTATCCTTCATACCATAATGATAATGATGAAAAAGGGTCATTTGCTTGATAGAAAACGTAGTTGAGTGAATCTGGTTCTAAAACTAGACCTAATCCTTCTTTCCATAATGATAATGATGAAAAAGGGTCATTTGCTTGATAGAAAACGTAGTTGAGTGAATCAGGTTCTAAATCTAGACCTAATCCTTCATACCATAATGATAATGATGAAAAAGGGTCATTTGCTTGATAGAAACAGTGAAAGCTAAGGCATTCTTCATACAGTCCGTTTTAGCTGTTTTCTCTTTCTTCAAAAGCTTTGAAAGTAATAATATTGGTCAAAACGTAGTTTGAGTGAATCAGGTTCTAAAACTAGACCTAATCCTTCTTTCCATAATGATAATGATGAAAAAGGGTCATTTGCTTGATAGAAAACGTAGTTGAGTGAATCAGGTTCTACAACAACACCTAATCCTTCATACCATAATGATAATGATGAAAAAAGATCATTCGCTTGATAGAAACAGTGAAACCTAAAGCATTCTTCATATAGTCCGTTTTAGCTGTTTTCTCCTTCTGCAAAAGCTTTGAAAGTAACAATATTGGTCAAAACGTAGTTGAGTGAATTAGGTTCTAAAACTAGACCTTATCCTTCATACCATAATGATAATGATGAAAAAGGGTCATTTGCTTGATAGAAAACGTAGTTGAGTGAATCTGGTTCTAAAACTAGACCTAATCCTTCTTTCCATAATGATAATGATGAAAAAGGGTCATTTGCTTGATAGAAAACGTAGTTGAGTGAATCGGGTTCTACAACAACACCTAATCCTTCATACCATAATGAAAATGATGAAAAAAGGTCATTTGCTTGATAGAAAACATAGTTGAGTGATTCAGGTTCTACAACAACACCTAATCCTTCATACCATAATGATAATGATGAAAAAGGGTCATTTGCTTGATAGAAAACGTAGTTGAGTGAATCAGGTTCTAAAACTAGACCTAATCCTTCTTTCCATAATGATAATGATGAAAAAAGATCATTTGCTTGATAGAAACAGTGAAAGCTAAAGCATTCTTCATACAGTCCGTTTTAGCTGTTTTCTCTTTCTGCAAAAGCTTTGAAAGTAACAATATGGGTCAAAACGAAGTTGAGTGAATCAGGTTCTAAAACTAGACCTTATCCTTCATACCATAACGATAATGATGAAAAAGGGTCATTTGCTTGATAGAAAACATAGTTGAGTGAATCAGGTTCTAGAACAACACCTAATCCTTCTTTCCATAATGATAATGATGAAAAAGGGTCATTTGCTTGATAGAAAACGTAGTTGAGTGAATCAGGTTCTAAATCTAGACCTAATCCTTCATACCATAATGATAATGATGAAAAAGGGTCATTTGCTTGATAGAAACAGTGAAAGCTAAGGCATTCTTCATACAGTCCGTTTTAGCTGTTTTCTCTTTCTTCAAAAGCTTTGAAAGTAATAATATTGGTCAAAACGTAGTTTGAGTGAATCAGGTTCTAAAACTAGACCTAATCCTTCTTTCCATAATGATAATGATGAAAAAGGGTCATTTGCTTGATAGAAAACGTAGTTGAGTGAATCAGGTTCTACAACAACACCTAATCCTTCATACCATAATGATAATGATGAAAAAAGATCATTCGCTTGATAGAAACAGTGAAACCTAAAGCATTCTTCATATAGTCCGTTTTAGCTGTTTTCTCCTTCTGCAAAAGCTTTGAAAGTAACAATATTGGTCAAAACGTAGTTGAGTGAATTAGGTTCTAAAACTAGACCTTATCCTTCATACCATAATGATAATGATGAAAAAGGGTCATTTGCTTGATAGAAAACGTAGTTGAGTGAATCTGGTTCTAGAACAACGCCTAATCCTTCTTTCAATAATGATAATGATGAAAAAGGGTCATTTGCTTGATAGAAAACGTAGTTGAGTGAATCGGGTTCTAAAACTAGACCTTATCCTTCATACCATAATGATAATGATGAAAAAGGGTCATTTGCTTGATAGAAAACGTAGTTGAGTGAATCAGGTTCTAAAACTAGACCTTATCCTTCATACCATAATGATAATGATGAAAAGGGGTCATTTGCTTGATAGAAAACATAGTTGAGTGAATCAGGTTCTAGAACAACGCCTAATCCTTCTTTCCATAATGATAATGATGAAAAAGGGTCATTTGCTTGATAGAAAACGTAGTTGAGTGAATCAGGTTCTAAAACTAGACCTTATCCTTCATACCATAATGATAATGATGAAAAAGGGTCATTTGCTTGATAGAAAACGTAGTTGAGTGAATCAGGTTCTAAAACTAGACCTTATTCTTCATACCATATTGATAATGATGAAAAAAGGTCATTTGCTTGATAGAAAACATAGTTGAGTGATTCAGGTTCTATAACAACATCTAATCCTTCATACCATAATGATAATGATGAAAAAAGATCATTTGCTTGATAGAAACAGTGAAAGCTAAAGCATTCTTAATACAGTCCGTTTTAGCTGTTTTCTCCTTCTGCAAAAGCTTTGAAAGTAACAATATGGGTCAAAACGTAGTTGAGTGAATCAGGTTCTAAAACTAGACCTTATCCTTCATACCATAATGATAATGATGAAAAAGGGTCATTTGCTTGATAGAAAACGTAGTTGAGTGAATCAGGTTCTAAAACTAGACCTAATCCTTCTTTCCATAATGATAATGATGAAAAAGGGTCATTTGCTTGATAGAAAACGTAGTTGAGTGAATCAGGTTCTACAACAACACCTAATCCTTCATACCATAATGATAATGATGAAAAAAGATCATTCGCTTGATAGAAACAGTGAAACCTAAAGCATTCTTCATATAGTCCGTTTTAGCTGTTTTCTCCTTCTGCAAAAGCTTTGAAAGTAACAATATTGGTCAAAACGTAGTTGAGTGAATCAGGTTCTAAAACTAGACCTTATCCTTCATACCATAATGATAATGATGAAAAAAGGTCATTTGCTTGATAGAAAACATAGTTGAGTGATTCAGGTTCTACAACAACATCTAATCCTTCATACCATAATGATAATGATGAAAAAAGATCATTTGCTTGATAGAAACAGTGAAAGCTAAAGCATTCTTCATATAGTCCGTTTAAGCTGTTTTCTCCTTCTGCAAAAGCTTTGAAAGTAACAATATTGGTCAAAACGTAGTTGAGTGAATCGGGTTCTACAACAACACCTAATCCTTCATACCATAATGAAAATGATGAAAAAAGGTCATTTGCTTGATAGAAACAGTGAAAGCTAAGGCATTCTTAATACAGTTCGTTTTAGCTGTTTTCTCCTTCTGCAAAAGCTTTGAAAGTAACAATATTGGTCAAAACGTAGTTGAGTGAATCAGGTTCTAAAACTAGACCTTATCCTTCATACCATAATGATAATGATGAAAAAAGGTCATTTGCTTGATAGAAAACATAGTTGAGTGATTCAGGTTCTACAACAACATCTAATCCTTCATACCATAATGATAATGATGAAAAAAGATCATTTGCTTGATAGAAAACATAGTTGAGTGATTCAGGTTCTATAACAACATCTAATCCTTCATACCATAATGATAATGATGAAAAAAGATCATTTGCTTGATAGAAACAGTGAAAGCTAAAGCATTCTTAATACAGTCCGTTTTAGCTGTTTTCTCCTTCTGCAAAAGCTTTGAAAGTAACAATATGGGTCAAAACGTAGTTGAGTGAATCAGGTTCTAAAACTAGACCTTATCCTTCATACCATAATGATAATGATGAAAAAGGGTCATTTGCTTGATAGAAAACGTAGTTGAGTGAATCAGGTTCTAAAACTAGACCTAATCCTTCTTTCCATAATGATAATGATGAAAAAGGGTCATTTGCTTGATAGAAAACGTAGTTGAGTGAATCAGGTTCTAAAACTAGACCTTATCCTTCATACCATAATGATAATGATGAAAAAGGGTCATTTGCTTGATAGAAAACGTAGTTGAGTGAATCAGGTTCTAAAACTAGACCTAATCCTTCATACCATAATGATAATGATGAAAAAAGATCATTCGCTTGATAGAAACAGTGAAACCTAAAGCATTCTTCATATAGTCCGTTTTAGCTGTTTTCTCCTTCTGCAAAAGCTTTGAAAGTAACAATATTGGTCAAAACGTAGTTGAGTGAATTAGGTTCTAAAACTAGACCTTATCCTTCATACCATATTGATAATGATGAAAAAGGGTCATTTGCTTGATAGAAAACGTAGTTGAGTGAATCTGGTTCTAAAACTAGACCTAATCCTTCTTTCAATAATGATAATGATGAAAAAGGGTCATTTGCTTGATAGAAAACGTAGTTGAGTGAATCGGGTTCTACAACAACACCTAATCCTTCATACCATAATGAAAATGATGAAAAAAGGTCATTTGCTTGATAGAAATAGTGAAAGCTAAGGCATTCTTAATACAGTCCGTTTTAGCTGTTTTCTCCTTCTGCAAAAGCTTTGAAAGTAACAATATTGGTCAAAACGTAGTTGAGTGAATCAGGTTCTAAAACTAGACCTTATCCTTCATACCATAATGATAATGATGAAAAAAGGTCATTTGCTTGATAGAAAACATAGTTGAGTGATTCAGGTTCTACAACATCTAATCCTTCATACCATAATGATAATGATGAAAAAAGATCATTTGCTTGATAGAAACAGTGAAAGCTAAAGCATTCTTCATATGGTCCGTTTTAGCTGTTTTCTCCTTCTGCAAAAGCTTTGAAAGTAACAATATTGGTCAAAACGTAGTTGAGTGAATCAGGTTCTACAACAACACCTAATCCTTCATACCATAATGATAATGATGAAAAAAGATCATTTGCTTGATAGAAACAGTGAAAGCTAAAGCATTCTTCATACAGTCCGTTTTAGCTGTTTTCTCTTTCTGCAAAAGCTTTGAAAGTAACAATATGGGTCAAAACGAAGTTGAGTGAATCAGGTTCTAAAACTAGACCTTATCCTTCATACCATAACGATAATGATGAAAAAGGGTCATTTGCTTGATAGAAAACATAGTTGAGTGAATCAGGTTCTAGACCAACACCTAATCCTTCTTTCCATAATGATAATGATGAAAAAGGGTCATTTGCTTGATAGAAAACGTAGTTGAGTGAATCAGGTTCTAAATCTAGACCTAATCCTTCATACCATAATGATAATGATGAAAAAGGGTCATTTGCTTGATAGAAACAGTGAAAGCTAAGGCATTCTTCATACAGTCCGTTTTAGCTGTTTTCTCTTTCTTCAAAAGCTTTGAAAGTAATAATATTGGTCAAAACGTAGTTTGAGTGAATCAGGTTCTAAAACTAGACCTAATCCTTCTTTCCATAATGATAATGATGAAAAAGGGTCATTTGCTTGATAGAAAACGTAGTTGAGTGAATCAGGTTCTACAACAACACCTAATCCTTCATACCATAATGATAATGATGAAAAAAGATCATTCGCTTGATAGAAACAGTGAAACCTAAAGCATTCTTCATATAGTCCGTTTTAGCTGTTTTCTCCTTCTGCAAAAGCTTTGAAAGTAACAATATTGGTCAAAACGTAGTTGAGTGAATTAGGTTCTAAAACTAGACCTTATCCTTCATACCATAATGATAATGATGAAAAAGGGTCATTTGCTTGATAGAAAACGTAGTTGAGTGAATCTGGTTCTAAAACTAGACCTAATCCTTCTTTCCATAATGATAATGATGAAAAAGGGTCATTTGCTTGATAGAAAACGTAGTTGAGTGAATCGGGTTCTACAACAACACCTAATCCTTCATACCATAATGAAAATTGTGAAAAAAGGTCATTTGCTTGATAGAAACAGTGAAAGCTAAGGCATTCTTAATACAGTCCGTTTTAGCTGTTTTCTCCTTCTGCAAAAGCTTTGAAAGTAACAATATTGGTCAAAACGTAGTTGAGTGAATTAGGTTCTAAAACTAGACCTTATCCTTCATACCATAATGATAATGATGAAAAAGGGTCATTTGCTTGATAGAAAACGTAGTTGAGTGAATCTGGTTCTAAAACTAGACCTAATCCTTCTTTCCATAATGATAATGATGAAAAAGGGTCATTTGCTTGATAGAAAACGTAGTTGAGTGAATCGGGTTCTACAACAACACCTAATCCTTCATACCATAATGAAAATGATGAAAAAAGGTCATTTGCTTGATAGAAACAGTGAAAGCTAAGGCATTCTTAATACAGTCCGTTTTAGCTGTTTTCTCCTTCTGCAAAAGCTTTGAAAGTAACAATATTGGTCAAAACGTAGTTGAGTGAATCAGGTTCTAAAACTAGACCTTATCCTTCATACCATAATGATAATGATGAAAAAAGGTCATTTGCTTGATAGAAAACATAGTTGAGTGATTCAGGTTCTACAACATCTAATCCTTCATACCATAATGATAATGATGAAAAAAGATCATTTGCTTGATAGAAACAGTGAAAGCTAAAGCATTCTTCATATAGTCCGTTTTAGCTGTTTTCTCCTTCTGCAAAAGCTTTGAAAGTAACAATATTGGTCAAAACGTAGTTGAGTGAATCAGGTTCTACAACAACACCTAATCCTTCATACCATAATGATAATGATGAAAAAAGATCATTTGCTTGATAGAAACAGTGAAAGCTAAAGCATTCTTCATACAGTCCATTTTAGCTGTTTTCTCTTTCTGCAAAAGCTTTGAAAGTAACAATATGGGTCAAAACGAAGTTGAGTGAATCAGGTTCTAAAACTAGACCTTATCCTTCATACCATAACGATAATGATGAAAAAGGGTCATTTGCTTGATAGAAAACATAGTTGAGTGAATCAGGTTCTAGAACAACACCTAATCCTTCTTTCCATAATGATAATGATGAAAAAGGGTCATTTGCTTGATAGAAAACGTAGTTGAGTGAATCAGGTTCTAAATCTAGACCTAATCCTTCATACCATAATGATAATGATGAAAAAGGGTCATTTGCTTGATAGAAACAGTGAAAGCTAAGGCATTCTTCATACAGTCCGTTTTAGCTGTTTTCTCTTTCTTCAAAAGCTTTGAAAGTAATAATATTGGTCAAAACGTAGTTTGAGTGAATCAGGTTCTAAAACTAGACCTAATCCTTCTTTCCATAATGATAATGATGAAAAAGGGTCATTTGCTTGATAGAAAACGTAGTTGAGTGAATCAGGTTCTACAACAACACCTAATCCTTCATACCATAATGATAATGATGAAAAAAGATCATTCGCTTGATAGAAACAGTGAAACCTAAAGCATTCTTCATATAGTCCGTTTTAGCTGTTTTCTCCTTCTGCAAAAGCTTTGAAAGTAACAATATTGGTCAAAACGTAGTTGAGTGAATTAGGTTCTAAAACTAAACCTTATCCTTCATACCATAATGATAATGATGAAAAAGGGTCATTTGCTTGATAGAAAACGTAGTTGAGTGAATCTGGTTCTAAAACTAGACCTAATCCTTCTTTCCATAATGATAATGATGAAAAAGGGTCATTTGCTTGATAGAAAACGTAGTTGAGTGAATCGGGTTCTACAACAACACCTAATCCTTCATACCATAATGAAAATTGTGAAAAAAGGTCATTTGCTTGATAGAAACAGTGAAAGCTAGCGCATTCTTAATACAGTCCGTTTTAGCTGTTTTCTCCTTCTGCAAAAGCTTTGAAAGTAACAATATTGGTCAAAACGTAGTTGAGTGAATCAGGTTCTAAAACTAGACCTTATCCTTCATACCATAATGATAATGATGAAAAAAGGTCATTTGCTTGATAGAAAACATAGTTGAGTGATTCAGGTTCTACAACAACACCTAATCCTTCATACCATAATGATAATGATGAAAAAAGATCATTCGCTTGATAGAAACAGTGAAACCTAAAGCATTCTTCATATAGTCCGTTTTAGCTGTTTTCTCCTTCTGCAAAAGCTTTGAAAGTAACAATATTGGTCAAAACGTAGTTGAGTGAATTAGGTTCTAAAACTAGACCTTATCCTTCATACCATAATGATAATGATGAAAAAGGGTCATTTGCTTGATAGAAAACGTAGTTGAGTGAATCTGGTTCTAAAACTAGACCTAATCCTTCATACCATAATGATAATGATGAAAAAAGGTCATTTGCTTGATAGAAAACATAGTTGAGTGATTCAGGTTCTACAACAACATCTAATCCTTCATACCATAATGATAATGATGAAAAAAGATCATTTGCTTGATAGAAAACATAGTTGAGTGATTCAGGTTCTATAACAACATCTAATCCTTCATACCATAATGATAATGATGAAAAAAGATCATTTGCTTGATAGAAACAGTGAAAGCTAAAGCATTCTTAATACAGTCCGTTTTAGCTGTTTTCTCCTTCTGCAAAAGCTTTGAAAGTAACAATATGGGTCAAAACGTAGTTGAGTGAATCAGGTTCTAAAACTAGACCTTATCCTTCATACCATAATGATAATGATGAAAAAGGGTCATTTGCTTGATAGAAAACGTAGTTGAGTGAATCAGGTTCTAAAACTAGACCTAATCCTTCTTTCCATAATGATAATGATGAAAAAGGGTCATTTGCTTGATAGAAAACGTAGTTGAGTGAATCAGGTTCTAAAACTAGACCTTATCCTTCATACCATAATGATAATGATGAAAAAGGGTCATTTGCTTGATAGAAAACGTAGTTGAGTGAATCAGGTTCTAAAACTAGACCTAATCCTTCATACCATAATGATAATGATGAAAAAAGATCATTCGCTTGATAGAAACAGTGAAACCTAAAGCATTCTTCATATAGTCCGTTTTAGCTGTTTTCTCCTTCTGCAAAAGCTTTGAAAGTAACAATATTGGTCAAAACGTAGTTGAGTGAATTAGGTTCTAAAACTAGACCTTATCCTTCATACCATATTGATAATGATGAAAAAGGGTCATTTGCTTGATAGAAAACGTAGTTGAGTGAATCTGGTTCTAAAACTAGACCTAATCCTTCTTTCAATAATGATAATGATGAAAAAGGGTCATTTGCTTGATAGAAAACGTAGTTGAGTGAATCGGGTTCTACAACAACACCTAATCCTTCATACCATAATGAAAATGATGAAAAAAGGTCATTTGCTTGATAGAAATAGTGAAAGCTAAGGCATTCTTAATACAGTCCGTTTTAGCTGTTTTCTCCTTCTGCAAAAGCTTTGAAAGTAACAATATTGGTCAAAACGTAGTTGAGTGAATCAGGTTCTAAAACTAGACCTTATCCTTCATACCATAATGATAATGATGAAAAAAGGTCATTTGCTTGATAGAAAACATAGTTGAGTGATTCAGGTTCTACAACATCTAATCCTTCATACCATAATGATAATGATGAAAAAAGATCATTTGCTTGATAGAAACAGTGAAAGCTAAAGCATTCTTCATATGGTCCGTTTTAGCTGTTTTCTCCTTCTGCAAAAGCTTTGAAAGTAACAATATTGGTCAAAACGTAGTTGAGTGAATCAGGTTCTACAACAACACCTAATCCTTCATACCATAATGATAATGATGAAAAAAGATCATTTGCTTGATAGAAACAGTGAAAGCTAAAGCATTCTTCATACAGTCCGTTTTAGCTGTTTTCTCTTTCTGCAAAAGCTTTGAAAGTAACAATATGGGTCAAAACGAAGTTGAGTGAATCAGGTTCTAAAACTAGACCTTATCCTTCATACCATAACGATAATGATGAAAAAGGGTCATTTGCTTGATAGAAAACATAGTTGAGTGAATCAGGTTCTAGACCAACACCTAATCCTTCTTTCCATAATGATAATGATGAAAAAGGGTCATTTGCTTGATAGAAAACGTAGTTGAGTGAATCAGGTTCTAAATCTAGACCTAATCCTTCATACCATAATGATAATGATGAAAAAGGGTCATTTGCTTGATAGAAACAGTGAAAGCTAAGGCATTCTTCATACAGTCCGTTTTAGCTGTTTTCTCTTTCTTCAAAAGCTTTGAAAGTAATAATATTGGTCAAAACGTAGTTTGAGTGAATCAGGTTCTAAAACTAGACCTAATCCTTCTTTCCATAATGATAATGATGAAAAAGGGTCATTTGCTTGATAGAAAACGTAGTTGAGTGAATCAGGATCTACAACAACACCTAATCCTTCATACCATAATGATAATGATGAAAAAAGATCATTCGCTTGATAGAAACAGTGAAACCTAAAGCATTCTTCATATAGTCCGTTTTAGCTGTTTTCTCCTTCTGCAAAAGCTTTGAAAGTAACAATATTGGTCAAAACGTAGTTGAGTGAATTAGGTTCTAAAACTAGACCTTATCCTTCATACCATAATGATAATGATGAAAAAGGGTCATTTGCTTGATAGAAAACGTAGTTGAGTGAATCTGGTTCTAAAACTAGACCTAATCCTTCTTTCCATAATGATAATGATGAAAAAGGGTCATTTGCTTGATAGAAAACGTAGTTGAGTGAATCGGGTTCTACAACAACACCTAATCCTTCATACCATAATGAAAATTGTGAAAAAAGGTCATTTGCTTGATAGAAACAGTGAAAGCTAAGGCATTCTTAATACAGTCCGTTTTAGCTGTTTTCTCCTTCTGCAAAAGCTTTGAAAGTAACAATATTGGTCAAAACGTAGTTGAGTGAATTAGGTTCTAAAACTAGACCTTATCCTTCATACCATAATGATAATGATGAAAAAGGGTCATTTGCTTGATAGAAAACGTAGTTGAGTGAATCTGGTTCTAAAACTAGACCTAATCCTTCTTTCCATAATGATAATGATGAAAAAGGGTCATTTGCTTGATAGAAAACGTAGTTGAGTGAATCGGGTTCTACAACAACACCTAATCCTTCATACCATAATGAAAATGATGAAAAAAGGTCATTTGCTTGATAGAAACAGTGAAAGCTAAGGCATTCTTAATACAGTCCGTTTTAGCTGTTTTCTCCTTCTGCAAAAGCTTTGAAAGTAACAATATTGGTCAAAACGTAGTTGAGTGAATCAGGTTCTAAAACTAGACCTTATCCTTCATACCATAATGATAATGATGAAAAAAGGTCATTTGCTTGATAGAAAACATAGTTGAGTGATTCAGGTTCTACAACATCTAATCCTTCATACCATAATGATAATGATGAAAAAAGATCATTTGCTTGATAGAAACAGTGAAAGCTAAAGCATTCTTCATATAGTCCGTTTTAGCTGTTTTCTCCTTCTGCAAAAGCTTTGAAAGTAACAATATTGGTCAAAACGTAGTTGAGTGAATTAGGTTCTAAAACTAGACCTTATCCTTCATACCATAATGATAATGATGAAAAAGGGTCATTTGCTTGATAGAAAACGTAGTTGAGTGAATCTGGTTCTAAAACTAGACCTAATCCTTCTTTCCATAATGATAATGATGAAAAAGGGTCATTTGCTTGATAGAAAACGTAGTTGAGTGAATCGGGTTCTACAACAACACCTAATCCTTCATACCATAATGAAAATGATGAAAAAAGGTCATTTGCTTGATAGAAACAGTGAAAGCTAAGGCATTCTTAATACAGTCCGTTTTAGCTGTTTTCTCCTTCTGCAAAAGCTTTGAAAGTAACAATATTGGTCAAAACGTAGTTGAGTGAATCAGGTTCTAAAACTAGACCTTATCCTTCATACCATAATGATAATGATGAAAAAAGGTCATTTGCTTGATAGAAAACATAGTTGAGTGATTCAGGTTCTACAACATCTAATCCTTCATACCATAATGATAATGATGAAAAAAGATCATTTGCTTGATAGAAACAGTGAAAGCTAAAGCATTCTTCATATAGTCCGTTTTAGCTGTTTTCTCCTTCTGCAAAAGCTTTGAAAGTAACAATATTGGTCAAAACGTAGTTGAGTGAATCAGGTTCTACAACAACACCTAATCCTTCATACCATAATGATAATGATGAAAAAAGATCATTTGCTTGATAGAAACAGTGAAAGCTAAAGCATTCTTCATACAGTCCATTTTAGCTGTTTTCTCTTTCTGCAAAAGCTTTGAAAGTAACAATATGGGTCAAAACGAAGTTGAGTGAATCAGGTTCTAAAACTAGACCTTATCCTTCATACCATAACGATAATGATGAAAAAGGGTCATTTGCTTGATAGAAAACATAGTTGAGTGAATCAGGTTCTAGAACAACACCTAATCCTTCTTTCCATAATGATAATGATGAAAAAGGGTCATTTGCTTGATAGAAAACGTAGTTGAGTGAATCAGGTTCTAAATCTAGACCTAATCCTTCATACCATAATGATAATGATGAAAAAGGGTCATTTGCTTGATAGAAACAGTGAAAGCTAAGGCATTCTTCATACAGTCCGTTTTAGCTGTTTTCTCTTTCTTCAAAAGCTTTGAAAGTAATAATATTGGTCAAAACGTAGTTTGAGTGAATCAGGTTCTAAAACTAGACCTAATCCTTCTTTCCATAATGATAATGATGAAAAAGGGTCATTTGCTTGATAGAAAACGTAGTTGAGTGAATCAGGTTCTACAACAACACCTAATCCTTCATACCATAATGATAATGATGAAAAAAGATCATTCGCTTGATAGAAACAGTGAAACCTAAAGCATTCTTCATATAGTCCGTTTTAGCTGTTTTCTCCTTCTGCAAAAGCTTTGAAAGTAACAATATTGGTCAAAACGTAGTTGAGTGAATTAGGTTCTAAAACTAAACCTTATCCTTCATACCATAATGATAATGATGAAAAAGGGTCATTTGCTTGATAGAAAACGTAGTTGAGTGAATCTGGTTCTAAAACTAGACCTAATCCTTCTTTCCATAATGATAATGATGAAAAAGGGTCATTTGCTTGATAGAAAACGTAGTTGAGTGAATCGGGTTCTACAACAACACCTAATCCTTCATACCATAATGAAAATTGTGAAAAAAGGTCATTTGCTTGATAGAAACAGTGAAAGCTAGCGCATTCTTAATACAGTCCGTTTTAGCTGTTTTCTCCTTCTGCAAAAGCTTTGAAAGTAACAATATTGGTCAAAACGTAGTTGAGTGAATCAGGTTCTAAAACTAGACCTTATCCTTCATACCATAATGATAATGATGAAAAAAGGTCATTTGCTTGATAGAAAACATAGTTGAGTGATTCAGGTTCTACAACAACACCTAATCCTTCATACCATAATGATAATGATGAAAAAAGATCATTCGCTTGATAGAAACAGTGAAACCTAAAGCATTCTTCATATAGTCCGTTTTAGCTGTTTTCTCCTTCTGCAAAAGCTTTGAAAGTAACAATATTGGTCAAAACGTAGTTGAGTGAATTAGGTTCTAAAACTAGACCTTATCCTTCATACCATAATGATAATGATGAAAAAGGGTCATTTGCTTGATAGAAAACGTAGTTGAGTGAATCTGGTTCTAAAACTAGACCTAATCCTTCTTTCCATAATGATAATGATGAAAAAGGGTCATTTGCTTGATAGAAAACGTAGTTGAGTGAATCAGGTTCTAAATCTAGACCTAATCCTTCATACCATAATGATAATGATGAAAAAGGGTCATTTGCTTGATAGAAAACGTAGTTGAGTGAATCAGGTTCTACAACAACACCTAATCCTTCATACCATAATGATAATGATGAAAAAAGATCATTCGCTTGATAGAAACAGTGAAACCTAAAGCATTCTTCATATAGTCCGTTTTAGCTGTTTTCTCCTTCTGCAAAAGCTTTGAAAGTAACAATATTGGTCAAAACGTAGTTGAGTGAATTAGGTTCTAAAACTAGACCTTATCCTTCATACCATAATGATAATGATGAAAAAGGGTCATTTGCTTGATAGAAAACGTAGTTGAGTGAATCTGGTTCTAAAACTAGACCTAATCCTTCTTTCCATAATGATAATGATGAAAAAGGGTCATTTGCTTGATAGAAAACGTAGTTGAGTGAATCGGGTTCTACAACAACACCTAATCCTTCATACCATAATGAAAATGATGAAAAAAGGTCATTTGCTTGATAGAAAACATAGTTGAGTGATTCAGGTTCTACAACAACACCTAATCCTTCATACCATAATGATAATGATGAAAAAAGATCATTCGCTTGATAGAAACAGTGAAACCTAAAGCATTCTTCATATAGTCCGTTTTAGCTGTTTTCTCCTTCTGCAAAAGCTTTGAAAGTAACAATATTGGTCAAAACGTAGTTGAGTGAATTAGGTTCTAAAACTAGACCTTATCCTTCATACCATAATGATAATGATGAAAAAGGGTCATTTGCTTGATAGAAAACGTAGTTGAGTGAATCTGGTTCTAATACTAGACCTAATCCTTCTTTCCATAATGATAATGATGAAAAAGGGTCATTTGCTTGATAGAAAACGTAGTTGAGTGAATCGGGTTCTACAACAACACCTAATCCTTCATACCATAATGAAAATTGTGAAAAAAGGTCATTTGCTTGATAGAAACAGTGAAAGCTAAGGCATTCTTAATACAGTCCGTTTTAGCTGTTTTCTCCTTCTGCAAAAGCTTTGAAAGTAACAATATTGGTCAAAACGTAGTTGAGTGAATCAGGTTCTAAAACTAGACCTTATCCTTCATACCATAATGATAATGATGAAAAAAGGTCATTTGCTTGATAGAAAACATAGTTGAGTGATTCAGGTTCTACAACAACACCTAATCCTTCATACCATAATGATAATGATGAAAAAAGATCATTCGCTTGATAGAAACAGTGAAACCTAAAGCATTCTTCATATAGTCCGTTTTAGCTGTTTTCTCCTTCTGCAAAAGCTTTGAAAGTAACAATATTGGTCAAAACGTAGTTGAGTGAATTAGGTTCTAAAACTAGACCTTATCCTTCATACCATAATGATAATGATGAAAAAGGGTCATTTGCTTGATAGAAAACGTAGTTGAGTGAATCTGGTTCTAAAACTAGACCTAATCCTTCTTTCCATAATGATAATGATGAAAAAGGGTCATTTGCTTGATAGAAAACGTAGTTGAGTGAATCGGGTTCTACAACAACACCTAATCCTTCATACCATAATGAAAATTGTGAAAAAAGGTCATTTGCTTGATAGAAACAGTGAAAGCTAAGGCATTCTTAATACAGTCCGTTTTAGCTGTTTTCTCCTTCTGCAAAAGCTTTGAAAGTAACAATATTGGTCAAAACGTAGTTGAGTGAATCAGGTTCTAAAACTAGACCTTATCCTTCATACCATAATGATAATGATGAAAAAAGGTCATTTGCTTGATAGAAAACATAGTTGAGTGAATCAGGTTCTACAACAACACCTAATCCTTCATACCATAATGATAATGATGAAAAAAGATCATTTGCTTGATAGAAACAGTGAAAGCTAAAGCATTCTTCATACAGTCCGTTTTAGCTGTTTTCTCTTTCTGCAAAAGCTTTGAAAGTAACAATATGGGTCAAAACGTAGTTGAGTGAATCGGGTTCTACAACAACACCTAATCCTTCATACCATAATGAAAATGATGAAAAAAGGTCATTTGCTTGATAGAAACAGTGAAAGCTAAGGCATTCTTAATACAGTCCGTTTTAGCTGTTTTCTCCTTCTGCAAAAGCTTTGAAAGTAACAATATTGGTCAAAACGTAGTTGAGTGAATCAGGTTCTAAAACTAGACCTTATCCTTCATACCATAATGATAATGATGAAAAAGGGTCATTTGCTTGATAGAAAACGTAGTTGAGTGAATCAGGTTCTAAAACTAGACCTAATCCTTCTTTCCATAATGATAATGATGAAAAAAGGTCATTTGCTTGATAGAAAACATAGTTGAGTGATTCAGGTTCTACAACAACATCTAATCCTTCATACCATAATGATAATGATGAAAAAAGATCATTTGCTTGATAGAAACAGTGAAAGCTAAAGCATTCTTCATATAGTCCGTTTTAGCTGTTTTCTCCTTCTGCAAAAGCTTTGAAAGTAACAATATTGGTCAAAACGTAGTTGAGTGAATTAGGTTCTAAAACTAGACCTTATCCTTCATACCATAATGATAATGATGAAAAAGGGTCATTTGCTTGATAGAAAACGTAGTTGAGTGAATCTGGTTCTAAAACTAGACCTAATCCTTCTTTCCATAATGATAATGATGAAAAAGGGTCATTTGCTTGATAGAAAACGTAGTTGAGTGAATCGGGTTCTACAACAACACCTAATCCTTCATACCATAATGAAAATGATGAAAAAAGGTCATTTGCTTGATAGAAACAGTGAAAGCTAAGGCATTCTTAATACAGTCCGTTTTAGCTGTTTTCTCCTTCTGCAAAAGCTTTGAAAGTAACAATATTGGTCAAAACGTAGTTGAGTGAATCAGGTTCTAAAACTAGACCTTATCCTTCATACCATAATGATAATGATGAAAAAAGGTCATTTGCTTGATAGAAAACATAGTTGAGTGATTCAGGTTCTACAACATCTAATCCTTCATACCATAATGATAATGATGAAAAAAGATCATTTGCTTGATAGAAACAGTGAAAGCTAAAGCATTCTTCATATAGTCCGTTTTAGCTGTTTTCTCCTTCTGCAAAAGCTTTGAAAGTAACAATATTGGTCAAAACGTAGTTGAGTGAATCAGGTTCTACAACAACACCTAATCCTTCATACCATAATGATAATGATGAAAAAAGATCATTTGCTTGATAGAAACAGTGAAAGCTAAAGCATTCTTCATACAGTCCATTTTAGCTGTTTTCTCTTTCTGCAAAAGCTTTGAAAGTAACAATATGGGTCAAAACGAAGTTGAGTGAATCAGGTTCTAAAACTAGACCTTATCCTTCATACCATAACGATAATGATGAAAAAGGGTCATTTGCTTGATAGAAAACATAGTTGAGTGAATCAGGTTCTAGAACAACACCTAATCCTTCTTTCCATAATGATAATGATGAAAAAGGGTCATTTGCTTGATAGAAAACGTAGTTGAGTGAATCAGGTTCTAAATCTAGACCTAATCCTTCATACCATAATGATAATGATGAAAAAGGGTCATTTGCTTGATAGAAACAGTGAAAGCTAAGGCATTCTTCATACAGTCCGTTTTAGCTGTTTTCTCTTTCTTCAAAAGCTTTGAAAGTAATAATATTGGTCAAAACGTAGTTTGAGTGAATCAGGTTCTAAAACTAGACCTAATCCTTCATACCATAATGATAATGATGAAAAAAGGTCATTTGCTTGATAGAAAACATAGTTGAGTGATTCAGGTTCTACAACAACACCTAATCCTTCATACCATAATGATAATGATGAAAAAAGATCATTCGCTTGATAGAAACAGTGAAACCTAAAGCATTCTTCATATAGTCCGTTTTAGCTGTTTTCTCCTTCTGCAAAAGCTTTGAAAGTAACAATATTGGTCAAAACGTAGTTGAGTGAATTAGGTTCTAAAACTAGACCTTATCCTTCATACCATAATGATAATGATGAAAAAGGGTCATTTGCTTGATAGAAAACGTAGTTGAGTGAATCTGGTTCTAAAACTAGACCTAATCCTTCTTTCCATAATGATAATGATGAAAAAGGGTCATTTGCTTGATAGAAAACGTAGTTGAGTGAATCGGGTTCTACAACAACACCTAATCCTTCATACCATAATGAAAATTGTGAAAAAAGGTCATTTGCTTGATAGAAACAGTGAAAGCTAAGGCATTCTTAATACAGTCCGTTTTAGCTGTTTTCTCCTTCTGCAAAAGCTTTGAAAGTAACAATATTGGTCAAAACGTAGTTGAGTGAATCAGGTTCTAAAACTAGACCTTATCCTTCATACCATAATGATAATGATGAAAAAAGGTCATTTGCTTGATAGAAAACATAGTTGAGTGAATCAGGTTCTACAACAACACCTAATCCTTCATACCATAATGATAATGATGAAAAAAGATCATTTGCTTGATAGAAACAGTGAAAGCTAAAGCATTCTTCATACAGTCCGTTTTAGCTGTTTTCTCTTTCTGCAAAAGCTTTGAAAGTAACAATATGGGTCAAAACGTAGTTGAGTGAATCGGGTTCTACAACAACACCTAATCCTTCATACCATAATGAAAATGATGAAAAAAGGTCATTTGCTTGATAGAAACAGTGAAAGCTAAGGCATTCTTAATACAGTCCGTTTTAGCTGTTTTCTCCTTCTGCAAAAGCTTTGAAAGTAACAATATTGGTCAAAACGTAGTTGAGTGAATCAGGTTCTAAAACTAGACCTTATCCTTCATACCATAATGATAATGATGAAAAAGGGTCATTTGCTTGATAGAAAACGTAGTTGAGTGAATCAGGTTCTAAAACTAGACCTAATCCTTCTTTCCATAATGATAATGATGAAAAAAGGTCATTTGCTTGATAGAAAACATAGTTGAGTGATTCAGGTTCTACAACAACATCTAATCCTTCATACCATAATGATAATGATGAAAAAAGATCATTTGCTTGATAGAAACAGTGAAAGCTAAAGCATTCTTCATATAGTCCGTTTTAGCTGTTTTCTCCTTCTGCAAAAGCTTTGAAAGTAACAATATTGGTCAAAACGTAGTTGAGTGAATTAGGTTCTAAAACTAGACCTTATCCTTCATACCATAATGATAATGATGAAAAAGGGTCATTTGCTTGATAGAAAACGTAGTTGAGTGAATCTGGTTCTAAAACTAGACCTAATCCTTCTTTCCATAATGATAATGATGAAAAAGGGTCATTTGCTTGATAGAAAACGTAGTTGAGTGAATCGGGTTCTACAACAACACCTAATCCTTCATACCATAATGAAAATGATGAAAAAAGGTCATTTGCTTGATAGAAACAGTGAAAGCTAAGGCATTCTTAATACAGTCCGTTTTAGCTGTTTTCTCCTTCTGCAAAAGCTTTGAAAGTAACAATATTGGTCAAAACGTAGTTGAGTGAATCAGGTTCTAAAACTAGACCTTATCCTTCATACCATAACGATAATGATGAAAAAGGGTCATTTGCTTGATAGAAAACATAGTTGAGTGAATCAGGTTCTAGAACAACACCTAATCCTTCTTTCCATAATGATAATGATGAAAAAGGGTCATTTGCTTGATAGAAAACGTAGTTGAGTGAATCAGGTTCTAAATCTAGACCTAATCCTTCATACCATAATGATAATGATGAAAAAAGATCATTTGCTTGATAGAAACAGTGAAAGCTAAAGCATTCTTCATATAGTCCGTTTTAGCTGTTTTCTCCTTCTGCAAAAGCTTTGAAAGTAACAATATTGGTCAAAACGTAGTTGAGTGAATTAGGTTCTAAAACTAGACCTTATCCTTCATACCATAATGATAATGATGAAAAAGGGTCATTTGCTTGATAGAAAACGTAGTTGAGTGAATCTGGTTCTAAAACTAGACCTAATCCTTCTTTCCATAATGATAATGATGAAAAAGGGTCATTTGCTTGATAGAAAACGTAGTTGAGTGAATCGGGTTCTACAACAACACCTAATCCTTCATACCATAATGAAAATGATGAAAAAAGGTCATTTGCTTGATAGAAACAGTGAAAGCTAAGGCATTCTTAATACAGTCCGTTTTAGCTGTTTTCTCCTTCTGCAAAAGCTTTGAAAGTAACAATATTGGTCAAAACGTAGTTGAGTGAATCAGGTTCTAAAACTAGACCTTATCCTTCATACCATAACGATAATGATGAAAAAGGGTCATTTGCTTGATAGAAAACATAGTTGAGTGAATCAGGTTCTAGAACAACACCTAATCCTTCTTTCCATAATGATAATGATGAAAAAGGGTCATTTGCTTGATAGAAAACGTAGTTGAGTGAATCAGGTTCTAAATCTAGACCTAATCCTTCATACCATAATGATAATGATGAAAAAGGGTCATTTGCTTGATAGAAACAGTGAAAGCTAAGGCATTCTTCATACAGTCCGTTTTAGCTGTTTTCTCTTTCTTCAAAAGCTTTGAAAGTAATAATATTGGTCAAAACGTAGTTTGAGTGAATCAGGTTCTAAAACTAGACCTAATCCTTCATACCATAATGATAATGATGAAAAAAGGTCATTTGCTTGATAGAAAACATAGTTGAGTGATTCAGGTTCTACAACAACATCTAATCCTTCATACCATAATGATAATGATGAAAAAAGATCATTTGCTTGATAGAAACAGTGAAAGCTAAAGCATTCTTCATATAGTCCGTTTTAGCTGTTTTCTCCTTCTGCAAAAGCTTTGAAAGTAACAATATTGGTCAAAACGTAGTTGAGTGAATTAGGTTCTAAAACTAGACCTTATCCTTCATACCATAATGATAATGATGAAAAAGGGTCATTTGCTTGATAGAAAACGTAGTTGAGTGAATCTGGTTCTAAAACTAGACCTAATCCTTCTTTCCATAATGATAATGATGAAAAAGGGTCATTTGCTTGATAGAAAACGTAGTTGAGTGAATCGGGTTCTACAACAACACCTAATCCTTCATACCATAATGAAAATGATGAAAAAAGGTCATTTGCTTGATAGAAACAGTGAAAGCTAAGGCATTCTTAATACAGTCCGTTTTAGCTGTTTTCTCCTTCTGCAAAAGCTTTGAAAGTAACAATATTGGTCAAAAAGTAGTTGAGTGAATCAGGTTCTAAAACTAGACCTTATCCTTCATACCATAACGATAATGATGAAAAAAGGTCATTTGCTTGATAGAAAACATAGTTGAGTGAATCAGGTTCTACAACAACACCTAATCCTTCATACCATAATGATAATGATGAAAAAAGATCATTTGCTTGATAGAAACAGTGAAAGCTAAGGCATTCTTAATACAGTCCGTTTTAGCTGTTTTCTCCTTCTGCAAAAGCTTTGAAAGTAACAATATTGGTCAAAACGTAGTTGAGTGAATCAGGTTCTAAAACTAGACCTTATCCTTCATACCATAATGATAATGATGAAAAAAGGTCATTTGCTTGATAGAAAACATAGTTGAGTGAATCAGGTTCTACAACAACACCTAATCCTTCATACCATAATGATAATGATGAAAAAAGATCATTTGCTTGATAGAAACAGTGAAAGCTAAAGCATTCTTCATACAGTCCGTTTTAGCTGTTTTCTCTTTCTGCAAAAGCTTTGAAAGTAACAATATGGGTCAAAACGTAGTTGAGTGAATCGGGTTCTACAACAACACCTAATCCTTCATACCATAATGAAAATGATGAAAAAAGGTCATTTGCTTGATAGAAACAGTGAAAGCTAAGGCATTCTTAATACAGTCCGTTTTAGCTGTTTTCTCCTTCTGCAAAAGCTTTGAAAGTAACAATATTGGTCAAAACGTAGTTGAGTGAATCAGGTTCTAAAACTAGACCTTATCCTTCATACCATAATGATAATGATGAAAAAGGGTCATTTGCTTGATAGAAAACGTAGTTGAGTGAATCAGGTTCTAAAACTAGACCTAATCCTTCTTTCCATAATGATAATGATGAAAAAAGGTCATTTGCTTGATAGAAAACATAGTTGAGTGATTCAGGTTCTACAACAACATCTAATCCTTCATACCATAATGATAATGATGAAAAAAGATCATTTGCTTGATAGAAACAGTGAAAGCTAAAGCATTCTTCATATAGTCCGTTTTAGCTGTTTTCTCCTTCTGCAAAAGCTTTGAAAGTAACAATATTGGTCAAAACGTAGTTGAGTGAATTAGGTTCTAAAACTAGACCTTATCCTTCATACCATAATGATAATGATGAAAAAGGGTCATTTGCTTGATAGAAAACGTAGTTGAGTGAATCTGGTTCTAAAACTAGACCTAATCCTTCTTTCCATAATGATAATGATGAAAAAGGGTCATTTGCTTGATAGAAAACGTAGTTGAGTGAATCGGGTTCTACAACAACACCTAATCCTTCATACCATAATGAAAATGATGAAAAAAGGTCATTTGCTTGATAGAAACAGTGAAAGCTAAGGCATTCTTAATACAGTCCGTTTTAGCTGTTTTCTCCTTCTGCAAAAGCTTTGAAAGTAACAATATTGGTCAAAACGTAGTTGAGTGAATCAGGTTCTAAAACTAGACCTTATCCTTCATACCATAACGATAATGATGAAAAAGGGTCATTTGCTTGATAGAAAACATAGTTGAGTGAATCAGGTTCTAGAACAACACCTAATCCTTCTTTCCATAATGATAATGATGAAAAAGGGTCATTTGCTTGATAGAAAACGTAGTTGAGTGAATCAGGTTCTAAATCTAGACCTAATCCTTCATACCATAATGATAATGATGAAAAAAGATCATTTGCTTGATAGAAACAGTGAAAGCTAAAGCATTCTTCATATAGTCCGTTTTAGCTGTTTTCTCCTTCTGCAAAAGCTTTGAAAGTAACAATATTGGTCAAAACGTAGTTGAGTGAATTAGGTTCTAAAACTAGACCTTATCCTTCATACCATAATGATAATGATGAAAAAGGGTCATTTGCTTGATAGAAAACGTAGTTGAGTGAATCTGGTTCTAAAACTAGACCTAATCCTTCTTTCCATAATGATAATGATGAAAAAGGGTCATTTGCTTGATAGAAAACGTAGTTGAGTGAATCGGGTTCTACAACAACACCTAATCCTTCATACCATAATGAAAATGATGAAAAAAGGTCATTTGCTTGATAGAAACAGTGAAAGCTAAGGCATTCTTAATACAGTCCGTTTTAGCTGTTTTCTCCTTCTGCAAAAGCTTTGAAAGTAACAATATTGGTCAAAACGTAGTTGAGTGAATCAGGTTCTAAAACTAGACCTTATCCTTCATACCATAACGATAATGATGAAAAAGGGTCATTTGCTTGATAGAAAACATAGTTGAGTGAATCAGGTTCTAGAACAACACCTAATCCTTCTTTCCATAATGATAATGATGAAAAAGGGTCATTTGCTTGATAGAAAACGTAGTTGAGTGAATCAGGTTCTAAATCTAGACCTAATCCTTCATACCATAATGATAATGATGAAAAAGGGTCATTTGCTTGATAGAAACAGTGAAAGCTAAGGCATTCTTCATACAGTCCGTTTTAGCTGTTTTCTCTTTCTTCAAAAGCTTTGAAAGTAATAATATTGGTCAAAACGTAGTTTGAGTGAATCAGGTTCTAAAACTAGACCTAATCCTTCATACCATAATGATAATGATGAAAAAAGGTCATTTGCTTGATAGAAAACATAGTTGAGTGATTCAGGTTCTACAACAACATCTAATCCTTCATACCATAATGATAATGATGAAAAAAGATCATTTGCTTGATAGAAACAGTGAAAGCTAAAGCATTCTTCATATAGTCCGTTTTAGCTGTTTTCTCCTTCTGCAAAAGCTTTGAAAGTAACAATATTGGTCAAAACGTAGTTGAGTGAATCAGGTTCTACAACAACACCTAATCCTTCATACCATAATGATAATGATGAAAAAAGATCATTTGCTTGATAGAAACAGTGAAAGCTAAAGCATTCTTCATATAGTCCGTTTTAGCTGTTTTCTCCTTCTGCAAAAGCTTTGAAAGTAACAATATTGGTCAAAACGTAGTTGAGTGAATCAGGTTCTAAAACTAGACCTTATCCTTCATACCATAATGATAATGATGAAAAAAGGTCATTTGCTTGATAGAAAACATAGTTGAGTGAATCAGGTTCTACAACAACACCTAATCCTTCATACCATAATGATAATGATGAAAAAAGATCATTTGCTTGATAGAAACAGTGAAAGCTAAAGCATTCTTCATACAGTCCGTTTTAGCTGTTTTCTCTTTCTGCAAAAGCTTTGAAAGTAACAATATGGGTCAAAACGTAGTTGAGTGAATCGGGTTCTACAACAACACCTAATCCTTCATACCATAATGAAAATGATGAAAAAAGGTCATTTGCTTGATAGAAACAGTGAAAGCTAAGGCATTCTTAATACAGTCCGTTTTAGCTGTTTTCTCCTTCTGCAAAAGCTTTGAAAGTAACAATATTGGTCAAAACGTAGTTGAGTGAATCAGGTTCTAAAACTAGACCTTATCCTTCATACCATAATGATAATGATGAAAAAGGGTCATTTGCTTGATAGAAAACGTAGTTGAGTGAATCAGGTTCTAAAACTAGACCTAATCCTTCTTTCCATAATGATAATGATGAAAAAAGGTCATTTGCTTGATAGAAAACATAGTTGAGTGATTCAGGTTCTACAACAACATCTAATCCTTCATACCATAATGATAATGATGAAAAAAGATCATTTGCTTGATAGAAACAGTGAAAGCTAAAGCATTCTTCATATAGTCCGTTTTAGCTGTTTTCTCCTTCTGCAAAAGCTTTGAAAGTAACAATATTGGTCAAAACGTAGTTGAGTGAATTAGGTTCTAAAACTAGACCTTATCCTTCATACCATAATGATAATGATGAAAAAGGGTCATTTGCTTGATAGAAAACGTAGTTGAGTGAATCTGGTTCTAAAACTAGACCTAATCCTTCTTTCCATAATGATAATGATGAAAAAGGGTCATTTGCTTGATAGAAAACGTAGTTGAGTGAATCGGGTTCTACAACAACACCTAATCCTTCATACCATAATGAAAATGATGAAAAAAGGTCATTTGCTTGATAGAAACAGTGAAAGCTAAGGCATTCTTAATACAGTCCGTTTTAGCTGTTTTCTCCTTCTGCAAAAGCTTTGAAAGTAACAATATTGGTCAAAACGTAGTTGAGTGAATCAGGTTCTAAAACTAGACCTTATCCTTCATACCATAACGATAATGATGAAAAAGGGTCATTTGCTTGATAGAAAACATAGTTGAGTGAATCAGGTTCTAGAACAACACCTAATCCTTCTTTCCATAATGATAATGATGAAAAAGGGTCATTTGCTTGATAGAAAACGTAGTTGAGTGAATCAGGTTCTAAATCTAGACCTAATCCTTCATACCATAATGATAATGATGAAAAAGGGTCATTTGCTTGATAGAAACAGTGAAAGCTAAGGCATTCTTCATACAGTCCGTTTTAGCTGTTTTCTCTTTCTTCAAAAGCTTTGAAAGTAATAATATTGGTCAAAACGTAGTTTGAGTGAATCAGGTTCTAAAACTAGACCTAATCCTTCATACCATAATGATAATGATGAAAAAAGGTCATTTGCTTGATAGAAAACATAGTTGAGTGATTCAGGTTCTACAACAACATCTAATCCTTCATACCATAATGATAATGATGAAAAAAGATCATTTGCTTGATAGAAACAGTGAAAGCTAAAGCATTCTTCATATAGTCCGTTTTAGCTGTTTTCTCCTTCTGCAAAAGCTTTGAAAGTAACAAAATTGGTCAAAACGTAGTTGAGTGAATTAGGTTCTAAAACTAGACCTTATCCTTCATACCATAATGATAATGATGAAAAAGGGTCATTTGCTTGATAGAAAACGTAGTTGAGTGAATCTGGTTCTAAAACTAGACCTAATCCTTCTTTCCATAATGATAATGATGAAAAAGGGTCATTTGCTTGATAGAAAACGTAGTTGAGTGAATCGGGTTCTACAACAACACCTAATCCTTCATACCATAATGAAAATGATGAAAAAAGGTCATTTGCTTGATAG